>NC_088353.1:29912500-30565000 GCF_036884655.1 Musa acuminata AAA Group
TGGACACCTCTTAAGCTTCCTCCGCCCACGACGACATCATCCGCAGCTTCTGTCGCTACCACTGTTGTCGTCCCTCACTGTCAATTCTGCCGTTCGCAGCTTCCATCATGGCCGCTGCTGTCATCCGCCACTCTCGCTGCTAGCGTCAGCAGCTTCTGCCACTGTCACCCTGCAGTTTCCTTCGCCGCCACCACTGTCATCCGAAAGTTCTACTGTCGATTACTTTTTCTCCCCCTCTTAATAGTTCTTTTCTCCCCTTGCTTCACTCGGGCATAGTTCTTTTCTCCCCCCTCTTAATAGTTATTTTCTCCCCGTCCGAAAGTTCCACCACTGTCAGAGCACCTGGCTTAGTTCGGGCATTTTAGAATCTTGGCGTCTTTTGATGCATAGCATTTTTTAAATCACTGAATCTAGGATAATCAAATTCAACCTTAAATATTTCATACTATCTTAAATTATTCTCTCATCTTATGCCCTCCATTGAAGCTGCTTTTAATCATCCATAAAAGAAAATTAGTTCATGTTCCATCTTTTCCAGAAACTACATGCACCACATAATCTTCTTAGCTACACTAACTTTTTGTACACATTATTTACTAACTGTCCAGGTGTCTCTCTATGGACATAGTTTCCATCAAAATTTACGATATTGATTCAAATACAAATATTGATACTCGATATATACACATGAAAATGGCATACTCTATTTCATAGTGAAATAGAGATCCACTAAATGTAGCACTAGAGATAGAAATTACTTTAGGAGAAGAGACACAAAAGCAAAGAGAAGAAAAAAATGAATAAGGAAATACACCTGGCATCCAATACACACTTTAGAAATATACCTGGCATGAGACTAGGACTTGTCAAGTAAAACCCTTTTAGCTCGATACCCTTAACTAATTTAGAGTTGGATGAAAGTGTAGCTATTAAGTTTATTTATCTATCAAGTCTACCTCTCTAACTAGAAATAATGGTATCCTATTATGGCATTGGATGTTCATCTCCCTATTCCAAAACTTTTTGCAAGTTTCTCAGTTTTGGCGGATGCCTATGCCACTTCACAAACACATTTGTAACGACACATGTATCCCTACAAAAATCTTCACGTGGTTAGCCATCAAGAGAAAACAAACTCAAGAGATATTCTTTTCAGAAAAGGCTTCGATGAAATGCGGGTCATGCTCCATGAAACTGACCTAGCGAATATTGGCTGTAGTCTCAATTCTTCTTAAACAGCCTCTCCTCCATCAACATTAACTTATTTTTATGATGAATCCATGTCACAGTAAATATGTATATTTTGACTATGTACTAGCTTATATAAATGTGATGTTAGTTAAATATTAAGAAGAACTGTGACTACTGGTAGGTTTGGTTAAAGGTTTGTCACACTACTAATAATGTTGACCAGTCAAAAGATCCTAGAAATGGCAATTTAAATAGTTGACATCATGCAAGACGCTCAAGAGTCTTAATGTTATTTCAGGTCTAATACGAACTATCTTGGATCAAAAGTTATAGCAAACAAAGTATCAAATCTTGCAGAAACATTAAAAGAAAGAAAAACTATTTGGTTAAGTTCAAGATCCAGAATTTACGAAAGTAAGGGTAAGGGAAAACATTAGCCAGACTCAGATAGGATCATGCCTCAAGCACAAACAATCAATGGAATGGAAAAAAACCACTTTCATTATTTATATAAGTTATTTAGTGCCCTTTCTTTTTAGAAATTTTAGGAACTCTTTGAAGCACATGTTAACACATGCCTAAAATAGGTCTTGCAGACACCAACTCTAATTGGAATGCAAGTAAGAAACCTACTTGGAGAAACACCATAAATAATCAATCAAAAGACGCATTGAACCACATATATGTTAGAACCCTTGCAGATTCTAAACTTGGGGTTGATCTCTTTAGGGGATCGGCCTCCTTGGAACTCTATAGGGGTTCCTCCCTCCAAGTTGCTACTCAAAGGTTGCAAAAAAGATTCATCTATTGCTTATCAAAAGAGGAGGAATACATGGCTATTTATAGGGTTTCTAAACCTTAACTCCTAATAGGACTCCTACTTCTAGTGAAGATGCAAATAGAATTTATCATAAGCACAATGCGTCCCTTATAGTATAATTATTTTTAGTCCCAATTGTAATGAGACACAGAGCTTGGTGCTTCCTCCAAATTTTTTATAATCTTACTAGTCTCTGAATCTTCCTGCCATTCCATCTTAATATCCTCAAGGAAGTCGCTGGTCGGAAGTGAAACGGCTGAAACTTCAGCTTGCTCGGGTAGCTGCGAAAGCGCATCTGCAAGAATATTCTCTTTCCCCTTTTTGTAAGTTATTTCATAATCAAATCCAAGAAGTTTTGTTACCCATTTTTGCTGCTCAGGGGATGATATCTTTCGCTCCAAAAAATACTTGAGGCTTTTATGGTCGGTTTTAATTTGAAATCGTCGACCAATCAAGTAGGGTCTCCACCTCGTTGCTGCGCGCACAATGGCGAGCATCTCCTTATCATATATTGACTTATTTTGATGAGAGGGAGATAATGTCTTGCTAGTGTATGCGAGTGGTCGACCATCTTACATGAGAATGGCTTCAATTCCGACTCCAGATGCGTCGGCCTCAATAATGAAGGGTCGGTTGAAATCTGGTAGTGTTAGCACCGACGTCGTCATCATGGCTGCCTTAAGTTTGTCGAAGGAAGCAGAGGCTCTGTCTAACCATTGGAAAACATCTTTTTCCAGTAAGGAAGTAGCATTGATCTTTCCATAGTTTTTCATGAACTTGCGGTAGTAGCCTATTAAACCCAGAAAGCCATGTAGCAATTTTATGTTTCTCGGGGTCGGCCAGTTTTGCATTGCTCCAATTTTGAAGGGGTCCACTGCCACACCTTCCTATGATATGATATGCCCAAGATATTCCACCTTCTGTCGAAGAAAGCAAAAATTCGTAGTGGTTGTTGTGTGTTCAAAAGGTGGTTTTTGGTATATCTTCTTCGCACGCTCGTATTTGATGATACCCGGATCAAAGGTCCAGCTTGGTGAAGATTTGTGCTCCCTTTCATCTAGCAATTCATCTACTATTGGAATAAGGTATTTGTCCTTGATGGTTATGCCATTGAAAGCTCGGTAATCAACACATATTCGCCTTGTTTCGTCCTTCTTGTGTACAAGTAGCACCGGTGAAGAGTAGAGGTTGCAACTTGGCCGAATAACTCCTGTTTCGAGCATCTCTTTTACAATCCTTTCTATTTCATCCTTCTGGAGATGTGGATACTGATATGGCTAAGCATTTGCTGAAGATTTGCCTGGAAGAATCGTTATACAATGATCATGCCAACGGGTAAGAGGTAGGTTACGCGGTTCGTCAAATATATTTGAAAATTCAGCAAGCAAAGGAAGTAGATTTGGATCTTCAAATTATGTTGGCTCTCCCTTAGTTTGCTGCTCAAGTTGTACCAAAAAGCCGCTGCATGCTTTATGCAAAACCTTCTCCATTTGTTGTGTGCAAATCGTTGTTATGTCGCTCCCACGTTTCCGTGCAATGTCACATGTTTCTCCTTACTGTAAAATTTCATAATTAGTTTCATAAAATTCCAGGAAATATCACCTAATGTCGTCAACCATTTAATTCTGAGCATGGCCTCATGATTGTTAGAGAGAGAAGGAAGAAATCTGCAATTATCTCTTGGTCCTGCAACAATAGTTTCTCCTGCGGGCGCCTACGATCACAATTCAAAATCCGTCCGTCGGTGACCTTAACATCAAACCTGTAGTGATTCTCGATAGGTAATGCTATCCGAACAGCAAGCTTACTATTTAGGAAGTTAGTAGTACTGCCCGTTATCACGAACGGTCGTCGCGCACCCGCAACAACTCCGTTCAACGAACCGTTCGTCGCTCACACCTACATGTACAACTACTTGGCAGCCTATTTTGTCTTAGTTTTGGGTTATTTTGCTTGTAAAAATGTAAGTTCGAACAAGTTGTAGCGTTACAAAGCGACCGCTCACCGAACCGAGCAAAACAGCCCAAAACAGCTCCGTTTTCGCGTGCCGTGGGCTGATTTATAGAATCTGCCTCCGCTCACCAAAACGTCAACCATCTCAGCCCCTTTGAACCCCCCGGGTGGCACAGGGCTAGATGGGGCTTCGGATATATACCGGGCGTTGAACACTCTTTCGCAAGTTCGCACGTTGCCTTGATGGGAACTTGTTGTCACGCCCGGGACCAGGTGAGCGGCTGTTTGTGGGCTTGCAGCTGTTCGTTCAACCTTCTAAAGCCCTTGTTTTCCCCCTCTCCCTCTTTTCTCTTGTGCACGCAAGGTGCTCGCTGAATTGCTTGTAAAGCTTCCCCTTTTCGCGAGACGTCGGGACTTATCCGTCGCTCGTTCTTTCGAACTAATCAACTTTCTCTTTTTACAGGTCCTTCGGGACCTGCGAGAGGTTACAAGTGGGCTGATCCTTGCGGAGCAATATCGCAAGGGCGAAGCGCGACTTAGGCAACGCAAGCTAAGTTCGCGTCTTTGCCGCAAGGGTGACTCGCGACTTAGGCAACGCAAGCTAAGTTCGCATCTTTGGCCACAAGGGTGCCTCACGCCTTAGGTAATTCCAGCTAAGGCCGTGACATTGTGGTATCAGAGCGGGCAAGCACTTCAAGTAAGCAGCGAAGGAACTTCGCAACTTCGCCATGGCAAAGCATCGTGGCGAATCAAGCAAGACGGGGCAAGCCGGACCTTTGCCCCAAGCAACCGCAGGTGGGCTGCATGTTCACACTCGCTCTCATGTTGTTGGAGCCGCTCAAGAGGAGCACGGCAGCGAACATGATGAGCAAGAAGTTGGCTAGTCTCCGCGAGCGGAGGAAGCGCAATCTGGAGCGCTAATTGGGAAAAAGAGTCATAAGGAGAGACTCACAACGGCGGAAACCCGCCTGGATGTTCTTGAAGCAAGCATGGAGGAACTCTACTATGGCCAACAAAGGCTTGTTAGGGTAGAGAGCACGCAAGAGGAAGCAAAGTCCAGGATCGACAAGGTCAAGGCCCTAGTCGACCGATTGTCTGATGACACCAAAGACTCCGTGCAACACTTACAGGATGTTGTGGCGGAACTCACTGCAAAGGTGGCCATGCTCACAAGAACACTAAATGCGGGAGGAAGCAACACCCGCGTTGCACCGCCACAAAATTTGAGGGCACCTGAGCCTTATGGATATGGAGGGGCCAGAGATGCCAAAGAGCTCGAGAATTTCTGTTCGACATGGAACAATACTTCCGAGCTACGAGGCCCGATTCTGAAGATACCAAAGTTTCTATAGCAACAATGTATCTGAACGGAGATGCGAAACTTTGGTGGTGAACCCGTTGGGAGGAGATCCAACAAGGTCGATGTCGAGTCGACACATGGGAGGACTTGAAGCGGGAGTTGAGAACTCAGTTCCTACCGGAGAATACAGAGTTCGTCGCAAGAAGAAAGTTGAGCCAACTCCGCCAGAGTACCACCATCCGAGACTATGTGAAATAATTTTTTGCACTAATGCTGGACATACAGGACATGTCCGAGAAGGACAAGTTGTTCAGCTTCCTCGATGGTTTGAAGCCATGGGCTCAACAAGAGCTAAATCGAAGGAATGTTACCGATGTGGTCAGGGCAATTGCTGCTGTAGAAAGGCTCACTGACTTTGTTTCCTCTGAAGACCCAGCAAGAAGGAAACAATCTTCAAGCAATCGCCCTCCAAAACATTCTCGAGGGAAGGAGCTCGGGGGCGAGCAAAAGAAGAAGAGTTCCCGCAAAGGGCTAAACCCGAAAGGCAAGGCCTCAAAACCTGGAGGATGTTTCTTGTGTGGAGGACCGCACATGGTGAGGGAGTGCCCACAAAAACAGGCACTCAATGCTTTGACGGCTTCCATCTACCCCCCCCCCCCCGATCGGATAAGGGCAAAGCTATTGCTCTTAGTTCGAGCAGTTCTGAATCCAACAGCGACGACGAGGAGTCGCAAGGACCCCGAATGGGAGCAATGCGTTTGTTGAATACTATGCGGGGTCAAGTGGGGGAGAACATGAAGACAAAGTTACAAAAAGCAGGAAGTAATGAGCTGATGTATGTGGACATCAAGCTAAATGGCTAAACGAACCGTGCAATGGTGGACACGGGCGCTACCACAACTTCATAACCGATCGAGAAGCACAGCGACTTGGGTTGATCTTGGAGAAGAGCCCAAGCCGAATGAAGGCGGTGAACTCGGAGGCCAGACGAATCTCCGGGTAAGCGAAAGGAGTTCCCATCAAAATCGGGACATGGAGCGGGAACACCAACATGATGGTCGTGCCATTGGATGACTTCCAAGTGATTCTTGGAATGGAGTTTATGCACGCGGCGAAGTTGGTACCGATGCCGTTCTTGAACTCCCTATGTATGATGGGAGGTGACGACCCCTACGTGGTTCCCGTCTCTCGGAGAGGAACCAAGGAACCACAACACATATCGGCCTTACAACTGAAGAAAGGGGTGCAAAAAGGTGAATTAACATTCGTGGCTGCTATGAAGCTAGAGCCACTCAACGAGAAGGCCAATCATGAACCTGCTGTGGTGGCGAACATCCTGAAAGAGTTCACTGACGTTATGCCACCCGAGTTGCCGAAGACTCTTCCGCCCCGCAGGGGCGTGGATCATAAAATTGAGCTGGAGCCAGGAGTGAAGCCTCCAGCGAGGCCACCCTACCGCATGGCCCCGCCAGAGTTGGCAGAACTCAGAAAGCAGTTAGGTGAACTGCTAAGCGGTGGTCTCATTCGCAGCTCTAAAGCACCTTTCGGAGCTCCAATTCTCTTCCAGAAGAAACAAGATGGGAGCCTCCGATTATGCGTCGACTACCGAACCCTTAACAAAGTGACAGTGAAGAACAAGTATCCCATCCTGCTCATCGCGGACTTGTTCGACCAGTTGGTCAAAGCTAAGTATTTCTCAAAGCTCGACCTTCGATCGGGGTATTGGCAGGTACACATTGCTGTAGGCGACGAAGCGAAGACTACCTGTGTGACCAGGTATGGAGCGTTTGAGTTCTTGGTGATGCCCTTTGGCTTAACCAATGCTCCGGCCACGTTCTGCACTCTCATGAACCAGCTATTCAAGGAGTATTTGGATAAGTTCGTGGTCGTCTACTTGGACGATATCGTCGTCTACAGTCAAACGCTCGAGGAGCACGTCAAACACCTTCGGACAATTTTCAAGGTTCTCAGGGAGAAAACTTTGTTCGTGAAAAGGGAGAAATGCTACTTTGCTCAAACTGAGATCTTATTCTTGGGGCATCGAATCGGTGATGGCTCCATTCAGATGGATAAGTCGAAGGTACAAGCAGTTGCGGAATGGCGAACTCCAAAGAAGGTGCCAGAGTTAAGATCCTTCCTTGGTTTCGTCAATTACTATCGACGCTTCATAGCGGGATATTCGAAGCGGGCAACCTCACTGACGGAGTTGCTAAAGAAGGAGCAGCCTTAGAAGTGGTATGACAAATGTGAAATAGCATTCCAAGATCTGAAGGCTACTGTTCTGGAAGAATCGGTACTCAAATTGCCGGACTATGGAGAGCCCTTTGAAGTCCATACAGACGCTTCGGACTTCGCTATTGGGGGAGTACTCATGCAGGAGGGTCATCCGGTGGCCTACGAGAGCCGCAAACTCAACGAGACCGAGCGGCGGTATCCAGTGCATGAGAAGGAGATGACAGCAGTGATCCACTGTCTACGAGTTTGGCGACACTACCTCCTCGGGTCGCGATTTGTGTTGAGGACGGACAACATCGCCCTGAGCTATTTCCAAACTCAGAAGAAGCTCTCCCCAAAGCAGGCGCGATGGCAGGACTTCCTGGCTGAATTTGATATGCCAATGGAGTACAAGCCCAGGAAGGCGAATGTCGTGGCTGATGCGCTGAGTCGGAAAGTGGAATGCGTGAATGTCGTACAACTGGAGGGCAGAGGCCAAGCAAGTCAGTTGCACTCCAACTTCCTTTCCCGAATCAGGGATGGACTGTATAATGATCACCAGACAGTTATCCTAATGCAACTCATCAAAGAAGGCAAGGCACGACGATTTTGGGTCCAGGAGGGACTTGTTTACACAAAAGGGAATAGGGTTTATGTTCTCCCAATGGACAATTTAAGGCATGAGCTCTTAAAAGAGTGTCACGATTCCCTTTGGGCTGGACACCCAAGCATTCACAGAACGTTGGCTCTCGTGGAGAGGGCCTTCTACTGGCCGAAGATGGGGACTGATGTGAAGGAATATGTTTGAACATGCCTTACTTGCCAACAAGACAAGGTGGAGCAACGGAAACCGGTGGGACTTTTAGAGCCGTTGCCCATACCAGAAAGGCCGTGGGAGAGCATTTCCTTGGACTTCATATCAAGCTTGCCACTTATAGGGAGACTCGGATCGATACTCGTGGTGGTCGATCGATTTTCAAAGTATGCAACTTTCATTACTGCTCCCCTACACTGTTCAGCAGAGGAGGCGGCCAAGCTGATGATGAAGGATGTGGTGAAGTATTGGGGAGTCCCGCACAATATCATTAGTGATCGAGACGCTCGGTTCCTGGGACGATTCTGGACCGAGCTATTTAAATTGTTGGGGTCAAAGTTATACTTCTCTACAAGCCTTCACCCCCAGACGGATGGCCAGACTGAAAAGATAAACTTGCTCCTGGAGCAATATCTCCGGCACTACGTGAGTGCCAACCAACGAGATTGGGTGAAGTTGTTGGACATTGCCCAATTCTCTTACAACTTGCAGCGGAGCTCTGCATCCAACAAAAGCCCCTTCGAGATCATTACAGGACAACAACCGTCGACTCCGCACACCATGGCAATTGGGTATACTGGGAGTAGTCCATCAGCCTATCATTTCGTAAAGGAGTGGCATCGAAATGCAGATATTGCGCGGGCTTACTTGGAGAAGGCGGCAAAAAGGATGAAGAAGTGGGCAGACTTGGGAAGGAGACCGCAAGAGTTCAAAGTTGGCGATTTGGTGTTGGTAAAGCTCCAACCAGCATCACTCCAATTCTGTAGGAACAAAGTCCACAAAGGATTGGTGCGCAAGTATGAAGGGCCCTTCCCAATTATCAACAGGGTAGGCAACGTCTCTTACAAGTTGCAGTTGCCGGCGTAGTTCAAAATTCACAATGTTCTTCACGCCAGCAACCTAAAAGCCTACCACTCGGATCCGCAAGATGCTTCCCGAAGTGTTCCAACTCAGCCACCTCCCATCACAGCCTCCTACGAGAAGCAAGTTGAAACCATTCTGGCGGACCGCAGGATAAAGCTACCCAACGGAGCTGAGCAGACAGAGTACTTGGTGAAGTGGCGAAAGCTTCCCCGAACTGAAGCCAGTTGGGAGCCTGAAGACGCCCTGCGACATGAAGGAGTCATCAACAACTACCAACAAGCGTCGACGAGGGCGTCGACAGTTTAAGTGGGGGAGAATGTCACGAAAGGTCGTCGCGCACCCGCAACAACTCCGTTTAACGAACCGTTCGTCGCTCACACCTACATGTACAACTGCTTGGCAGCCTATTTTGTCTTAGTTTTGGGTCATTTTGCTTGTAAAAATGTAAGTTCGAACAAGTTGCAGCATTACAAAGCGATCGCTCACCGAACCGAGCAAAACAGCCCCAAAACAGCTCCGTTTTCGCGTGTCGTGGGCTGATTTCTGGAATCTGCCTCCGCTCACCAAAACGTCAGCCATCTCAGCCCCTTTGAACCCCCCGGGTGGCATAGGGCTGGATGGGGCTTCGGATATATACCGGGCGTTGAACACTCTTTTGCAAGTTCGCACGTTGCCTTGACGGGAACTTGTTGTCGCGCCCGGGACCAGGTGAGCGGCTGTTTGTGGGCTTGCAGCTGTTCGTTCAACCTTCTAAAGCCCTTGTTTTCTCCCTCTCCCTCTTTTCTCTTGTGCACGCAAGGTGCTCGCTGAATTGCTTGTAAAGCTTCCCATTTTCGCGAGACGTCGGGACTTGTCCGTCGCTCGTTCTTTCGAACTAATCAACTTTCTCTTTTTATAGGTCCTTCGGGACCTGCGAGAGGTTACAAGTGGGCTGATCCTTGCAGAGCAATATCGCAAAGGCGAAGCGCGACTTAGGCAATGCAAGCTAAGTTCGCGTCTTTGTCGCAAGGGTGACTCGCGACTTAGGCAACGCAAGCTAAGTTCGCGTCTTTGGCCGCAAGGATGCCTCACGCCTTAGGCAATTCCAGCTAAGGTCGTGACACCGTGTCGATGAGAACAGTGATCGGTTGTTGTTTGAGAAGGCCTCCAACTTTCATCGTTTGCGAGTTTGAGTAGCCGGCTAGTGCGTGTACTGTAACGTCAGTCGGTTGTGGCTCTTCTTCCGCATCTTCTTTATGTTCAAGGTTCTCTTCTAAATGTTCAATGACCTCTTCTTCTATTGGTTCAATCATAAGAAGTCTCCCTTTCATCGTTTGCGGGTTTGAGTAGCCAGCTAGTGTGTGTACTGTAACGTCGGTCGGTTGTGGCTCTTCTTCCGCATCTTCTTCGTTATGTTTAAGGCTCTCTTTTGAATGCTCAATGACCTCTTCTTCTACTGGTTCAATCAAAAGAAGTCTCCCTTTTCTATAGCAATGCTTGTAACTCCATGGCTCGTCGCAATGCCAACATAACCGCTTCGCATATTTCTCCCAAAGCTCTTCTCTTGTCAACTTCTTTGGTGCGGGGACTCGATCGACAGTAGGGGGGGCTGAGGGCTTCAGTATTTCTGGTTGAGGAGCAACTCTTGTCCTCCAAGCTTCATGATTCA
This sequence comes from Musa acuminata AAA Group, assembly GCF_036884655.1. NCBI lineage: Eukaryota > Viridiplantae > Streptophyta > Magnoliopsida > Zingiberales > Musaceae > Musa > Musa acuminata. The sequence goes on from NC_088353.1 coordinate 29,923,305, forward strand.
ATCGCTCCTTTTGATGTCGTGCGAAAGAGATGGCTACCATAAGCGTGTACGGTTGTCGCGCTTTAACTTCTCCCCGGATCTCTGGCTTCAAGCCCTCAATGAAGGTCCTCAATAGCTGTTTTTGAGACCAATCACGAGTTTGATTAGATAACCTTTCAAACCTGGTTTGGTACTCCTGAATGGTGGAGGTTTGTCGGATCTTTGCTAATTGTCCATCAATATTCTCGTAATCGGTTGGTCTGAAGCGCCTTTCAAACCTGGTTTGGTACTCCTGAATGGTGGAGGTTTGTCGGATCTTTGCTAATTGTCCATCAATATTCTCGTAATCGGTTGGTCTGAAGTGGATCAACAATCCTTCTTTGAATTGTCGCCATGAAAGGACTCCATAAGTGTGTTCAAACCAGTCAAACCACTGTATAGCATCCCCTTCAAGATGTATAGCTGCAATTTTCACCATAGATGCGTCTGCGGTTTTGTGGTACCAAAAATATCGCTCCGCACGCGAAATCTAACCAATCGGGTCTCCTTCTTCCCATCTAGGGAAGTCCACCCTCATGCGTGGATAGTTGGGATCGATCATAGAACCTCCCCTCTTTTGGAAGTCATCTCTTTGGGCTTGGTGCGATTGGGCAGAGCTCTCTCTTTAATGTGATTTCTTCGAGCTTAGTGGTCGGCCCAATCTGAGTTCAGTAAGGAGTGTCCGAATCGTATCCTCCATTCGTGCCTCAAAGGCTTCGAATTTAGCATTGATTGCCTCCTCAGATGCCATAGTATATGCCTCCAAATCTGTGATGTTATGATCTCTCTTTTGTTGTCGGGTTAAAGGCATGTATAGGTTGAGAGAGGTGATGGTCGAAAGGGTTGGTGGATTGGTAGATGTAGGCTGCGGTTTAGGCTTGTTTTGTGGCTGTTTTGGGTGTGGTTTAGTGGAGTTTTAGGGCTGTGGATGAAAGTTTTGGATCTGTGGTAGATAGTAGCAAAGGTTTGATAGAAATAAGTGGAAGTTGCAGCAAGTATGTGCTGTCTTGTAAGAGTAGAATTGTCGTCGAAGAAACAACGGTTTCTCGACGTAATTTCCACCAAAAACTTGAGAGAATTGAGGAGGGAATTGATAGCAAAATCACAGTTTATATGACAGCAAGGATGTCTAATTTAATCAAGAAAATTTTGACAGTATAATAGCAAGGAAATTGGTGCAAGTTGCGATTGCAGAATTCTCGTCGAAAAATTTCAGCGGTTTACGACGAAAATTTGCAGCAACACAAAATCATTTTTAGAGATGAATTCCTTAATATATCAATCTTAGATGAAAGCCAAGATGATCTATGAAGTGTATAAGAAATTTCATTCAAAAAAATTGCAAATAGATGGGTTAAGGCAACAATATGCGGCTGAAATTTTCTGCAGCACAGATTTTTAAGTATAACAGATTGGACGTAAAAGATCAGTGGTTTATATTGAGAATTTTTTGATGAAACCAAAGGGAAATCTACTCTTAGGAAGTGTCAAAGCTATCATAAAAATTTCGTAGAGATTTGGATAGAAACAACGTAGTATCAAGATCAAACAAACAGTGTTATGCAGCTGAAATTTTACGGTACAGATTTTCAAGTATAGCAGATTAGACGTAAAATATCAATGGTTTATATTGAGAATTTTTTTGACAAAACTAAAGGAAATCTGCTGTTAGGAAATGTTAAAGATGTCATAAAAATTTCGTAGAGATTTGGATAGAAAAAACACAGTAGCAAGATCAAACAAATGGTGCTATACGGTTGGAATTCTGCAATGTATCTTTCGTCGTAGAGATGAAAACTTTATGACGAAAAGTTTATGCAGCAATATAGGAATAATTTTTTTTGGGATTTTTAAATAAGGATAACTAAATTGCAGCAGCAGTAAGGTAGAAAACCAGAACCTATTGCAATTCACAGGGAGATCAAAGGATGATCCGTGGTGATGGAGATGACGGCGGAATTTGGCGACGATCTTTTAAGCAATTGTGGGAATTGCTTTGGGCGGTTGTGGAGGGTTGATAGATGGTTGTGGAAGGGCAGCGAGACGTCAAGAACGCTGCTCTGATACTAGATGTTAGAACCCTTGCAGATTCTAAACTTGGTGTTGATCTCTTTAGGGGATCGGCCTCCTTGGAACTCTATAGGGGTTCCTCCCTCCAAGTTGCTGCTCAAAGGCTGCAGAAAATATTCATCTATTGCTTATCAAAAGAGGAGGAATACATGGCTATTAATAGGATATTTAAACCTTAACTCCTAATATGACTCCTACTTCTAACCAACTCCTAATAGGACTTCTACTCAAGACTCTTATTCCTTTACAACTCTTAATTCTTCTCTAAGAAACAACCTCCTAACCCTAGCCGGCCTCTTCACCTCTTTAATAAGGGTCCGCTTAGGTAGGTTTTACATGAATATCTCTCTTAATTAGGACTCTCCTAGCTAGAGTCCTAACAAGATACTTCTGAAGTATTTCCTTATCTAATTCGACATTGATATAACAGAGCTGGCAATGTTAACTTAATACAAATATTGCTAAGATTGTTCCCACATTGTCTCAGTAAAGCATAATACAAATAGGTATAATTTATCCAGTGAGGCACAAAGCTTAGAAGATCAATACCGCCAAATATTTACTGACCTTTGCGCCTGGAGCCCATTCCCGATAAGTGATGCCACTAGCACTGGAATTTGGGAAAAACAACAAACAATCTAGTAATTTAACTATCACAAACAAAATATTTATATATTTCCAGCTGGAAAAAGACCAAATACAAAATATATATTAAGAAAACCAATATATCTATAGGTAAAAATATTTGTACATAAAATACAAAGATGATTCCAGTGAATAATAAGAAATAAATTAATGTCAATTGTACAGGATATTGCACTGCATAAAAAGAAGAGAAAAGGACACATTAGAATCTATTCTGCAAGTTTCTTAATTTCTCTTACAGGCTCCTATTATAGCATAGGCTTTTTGGTTTCAAACCATCACCATTGCACATCAAAGAGTCACAAAAGTTACAAAGGAATAGGTAACATATATTCATGTGCACTTGTGATTAAAGAGAACAAATCAACCACTTTTCTGCTTTCATCATCAAGTTGTTATTCGTTATCAAATCTACTTCTTGTACAAAGCACTTATCAGTCATCAAATGTTGAATACAACAAAAACGAAATTTCTAAAATTGAATAAAATGATACATTATTGAACTATATCTACACATGTCAAACACGGTAAATAGATTTCAAAAAGCTGAATACACACACACACACACACAAATATATATATATATATATATATATATATATAACATTTATCTCCTAATACCCTAGATCCATCCCAATTTGAATCACTTTACCTAGAATTCTCTACTCAGGGAGTTCCACTCTTAGTCCCAACCTAGTTGGCCTCCATCGCACTAGCAGGCCATTTGGCATCATCTAATTATGTAATAATCATATTCAGTGATTTTTGAAGTTTTAGGTTTAAAGATCACAAACTAACAAAACAAACGAGAAAAGAATGCTGGTACATAGAAGATGACAAGTAGAGAAACAGATATAACTGGGAGGAAGATAAGACCATAAATATGCACCATGCTCCAATAGCCTAAATAGAACTTAAGCACAGCAGAGGTAACTGACAAGAAACATAGCTTTCGTAGAAATACATGGAAGCCAGAAGCATACCTTCGCTGAAAGCCAAATTTCTCATATCCACGTGAAAACGCTTCCAGACCACCTTCATACTGATCAATCATCTCACGCATTTTCTTGTACTGATTATATCTGCAATCAAATATTAGAATATACCCCTGTCTAAACATAAGTTCTTGATACAACAGCAACATAAATAGGCCAGAAGAAAAAGGAAGAAATAAAGTTCTACCACGAAGACATGTAAAAAGGTCTTGCAAAGAAAGAACACCATCGACCACATTTTAGCTGGAAAATTTTGAAAGCAGTCTAAGAGTGACACATTGATCATATCCATCATTCAATATATGTAGCTTATCAAGCTTTAAGCTATCCAGAATATTTACCACCACTTGTAAATTCAATTCACAATTTATTTAGGCTCTCATTTTGCAGAATACACCCCTGTCTAGATTTAAGTTCTTGATGCAACAGCAACATAAATAGGCAAGAAGAAAAAGGAAGAAATAAAATTCTACCACGAAGACATGTAAAAAGGTCTTGCAAAGAAAGAACATCATCAAGCACATTTTAGCTGGAAAATTTTGAAAGCAGTCTAAGAGTGACATGTCAATCATATACATCATTCAACATATGTAACATATCAAGATTAAGCTATCCAAAAGAACTTGTAAATTCGATTCACAATTTATTTAGGCCCATTTTGCAGAATACCCTAATTATGTTTCTTTTTTCACAAGGATTTAGGACAAAGAAATGATTCTACAAATGTCCAACAGCAGCTATTCTCTAAGTCTAAGACTGTTTTTCAGGATAAAAGGATGTATCTTCTCATAAATTATACAATGCAGTTGATTTTCTAAAAGTTGTTCCTTAGAGTCATATAAGGAGCTAAAACTTGGGGAAAAAAAAGTGTTTAGCATGTCAACTATACTCATTGAAAATAAATCTCACTTATACGACAAGAAGTGAGATAGGGAAGCCTACCGGTAATCAAGATGTACTCTGTAACCCTTTAAAGATGGGTCAATTTCGTAAATTCTTTGTCCAGTACCAGGTGGAGGAACAAATCTTGGTTTTTCCTCAACATCCTCGACTTCTTCTTTGGCTTGAGAAGAAACTGAGCTTTTGTCACCTTGATTCATACTTTCTTCACCAATGAGTTCAGAGGAGATGGATGTCTGCCCTGCTTCAAGCTCAATGTTGTCCTCAATCTTCACACCACTTGTTTCTTGCAATACCTGCAAAGGACTTATAGACCACATTAATAATCACATATGTTTCCACGCTGCTTAGGCAATTTATGCAATCAAAGGAAAAACCTGTCCCAGACAAATAGATATTAAAAAAAACAAGTTAAATTCAGTTGGTCACATTTCAGCCTACAAGTAAATGAGGTACCATAAAAATGGCACCAATTAAAAATACTGAAAACCACAGAAAAAATATGACACGTTAAGAGCTTAGCAAAAGAATTTTTTGTGTGAAAAAAGCTTCATGTTGTCAGCACAGATTAATTTTGTGACCACAACAGACAGAAATAGCAGTACCAGCTGAAGGTCGAAGGTAAGCATATTCTGTGATTACCTGCAGATTACTTGATGCAGCTTCCTTGTTTGAATTCAGGGTGGTGGAGGATGACAGATCATCACTTTCAGTACCTGGAACTAGCAACTTTCCAGTTGCAGAAGCAACTGTAGATGCAGGGCCAGTATCATAAGAAATTTTAGCAATTACTTTCCCTTGAGAAAGACCACTGATAAGCATCAACAAGAAGGAAACTAACTAGTGCAGGAAACAAAATTCAGCAATTATTTTCCCTTGAGAAGACCACTGATAAACATTAACAAAAATGAAAATAACCAGCGCAGGCAACAAAGGCTGAAATAAGAAAAATCGATGATTCAACAAAATAGATTTTGTCTGGATAAGAAAGATGGATCAAATCAATAACAGACTATGTGACATTCTATGTAAGAATTAGCAAAATCATATAATTTAATTTGAGACTAAAGATTTACAAGAATATAGCTAAAACTGTAGCGTAGCTGCAGTCACACATAGCTATACAATTTCTCAAAGCATGTAAACAAGAAGCAATCTAAAGCTAACTTTATTATTCTTATGATATTAAAACGGTTCTCTTCATCACATTTTGTGTCATTAATCATTTATGAATTTCAACTAAATTTTACAAGCAATAGCCCAAAGAAATCCATACAATGGACTCCAACAAATGAAAACTCTTCAAGACTTCAACATATTATTAATAAATCCCATACGAGGAAGTCATATTCATTTGAAATTTGACACTACACATACATCCAACTGTAACCAATTGGACAACCATATCACAGATGGTCTTATCTTAATTTTCAGCTAAATTGGCTACCATCAATAGCCAGAGCAGATGTGGGAGCATTAACATTCCCCTCCTCCAATGCTGGACAGAGGAAGAGGGACAGACAGTACTGTCGAACTTCTGATTCTCATATTGAGGCGTTAGGCCAGAAATGGTAATGCAAAATGGAGCTTTAATATTCTTTTAAATTTCTGTACCACATAATTCCATGCAACCCTCACAGTTAACATAAATGACTCAGTCTGATGGTTTGATTTTGGAAGCCATAGCCCATCTAGAAACTGGTATAATTCACTGCAAACGTCTTCTTCTACCGACCCTTCCATCATACAATAAATTGAATTTTTGAAACTCTTTTTCCATAATTTGTGCTTTAGCATCACTATTTCTTCAACCTTTTTCTAGACCATTGTAATAGTTTATGTGCTTCCATCCTCGAGTATCTTTCCACCCAAAATAATCCAAATACACGACATTTACAAAGTTGTAGCCACGCTTACAATTAATATTCCGTCAGTCCTGCAGTGCGCCAATCTATCTTGTCCATTGATAATACAGCATGCTTTCCTACAGCTCAGATACTGTAAAGCAGACATGTCATTTCCCAGTAACTTCTTGCTAGTATGTGTAGAAGCAAAAGAACTGTTTATAACAACTTTGCACCGAGCCAAGATGCGGGAGCTCTCCCAAATGGTAGGATTACAAAACCTTTACGTTCAACAATAATTATTTTGCCTTGAGCGTTGAGAAGGTGATATGTGCGTTGTCTTATGTGCGAGAAGATAGCCACAAAGCTTCCGCAGCCTACTAACATAAATCCGCAGCCCAAGTTTCTAAGAACGTCATTCTTGCAACGAAACCAGTAACAAGAACAAACGTCACGTTCCTCCTGATTCCTGGTTTCTTTGTCTTCATCTACAACTATTAGATGTGACTTTAAAGCCAAAGACAAAAAGTTGAAACAGAAAATGCAAATCCATAACAATGCGTACAGAATTCTCTAAACCCTGTGCGATAAAGAAATACGAGCTAAATGCGATAAAAATCGAGGTTTCAAAAGAAAGAAAAAAAGGACAACCAGAGAGTACAAAGGGGAAACTTGGAAAGAACAAGAAGAATGTGGTCGGGTTCTCACGAAGATGCACCCAAAAGTACAGGAAAATGCACGAAAAGGCCAGATCATTCCGGCTTTGATCCGAAAGTGTCGAAAGGAAAACAAAAGATCCTACGACCGTACGAAGATGCGCATACAATCAAGCAAAGCAACAAACAAAAGGAAGAAACCGGAAAATAACTCACCCGGAAACCGCACCTTAATCTGCTTCTTGGATACGGGAGAGAGATTGGCGCCGCACGTCCTCTGGCTCGGGAATCCGGATCGTGTCGATAGCCCCAAGGCCCGCGCGCTGGGGAAACGGATGCCCGTGAGGACGAAGGCCATCACCCAAGAAACCCCAAGATGCCTTCTACCTCCACCACCAGGGACTCGCGACGGAGGGTGATCTTATGGACCAACGGAGTGAAGCGAAAAGGGATCAGCGATAAGGAGAGAGATGTCGCGGGATTCTTGAAGAGTTCAGGCGGGTGGTGCGTGTGGGGCGGAGAGCTGCGAGGAGACGGGCAGGGAGCCCACGGGCGTCGTCTTTGTGATAGGGAGCGGCGTAAGGTAGGGGAAGAACGGACGGCTTTGCGCAGGCCTTTCGCCACATCCCGCCACGCTACGCTAGAAAGGCAGTTCGCTTCCTCGCCGTTAAATATAGATGCTTGGTTTTTTTAGTGAGGACGTTTTAGATATTTTAATATATCTCAATTCTAATTCATACTATTATTTAATTTATATTTTTAAAACTTTTCTAGTGTATATGCTTCCGTATAAAAGATCTTTCGGAATATTCGCAGATCTCCCCTTTCATCACGTCCACCTGTACACGTGTCGTGTCCACCCATTTTGACCGTTCGTTGTTGCATCGCCCAGGGCCCCGCTGATGTTGACACCACCAGAAGATGGGCAGCTCCACCGTCATCGTGCATTGATTTGATTGTCAATGCGTGCCATCAAAATCACTTTCTACTGTATAAACTGGGATAATTATATTACCCTCTCTAGTTAATCATAATTAATATTTTAATATTTATATTTAAAAAAATAGTATTGAGATTTCTATACTTATCAAAAATAAAATATTTAATCCTAAATTCTCTTCGTTAATTTCGTCGATTGAAAAATCACGTGTTATCATATGTCAAAAAATATATAAATAGAAAGAATAAAAATATAATTTTATTATCTTTTAAATTATTAATTTTACATAAACTTTTTGGCTCCTGATTGATTTTTTTTTTTTCTCCTCTTTCCAAATTATTCGCTTGTCACCTTCCGTAAATTTCTACTTGCTCTTTGCGCGTCGCTCATCTGCTGCCTGTTTGCCCAGTGTAACTATCGCTTATTGCACGTTTGTTGCTCACTCGCTGCACTTGTCCATCACTCGCTTGTCGTATTTGCTCATCCGTCGCACCTACTTGAAATATAGTCCTCCTCAGCAAGAAAGGTTTTGCATGAAGGTTTAAAGATAGACATGGCAGGTAATCTTTTAACAAGTGTTCGATCATTGAGTTCACTTTAAGCTAAAGAGTAGCCTCTAACAAACCAAAAAGCAATCCAGAGACAAACCTGGCTTGTTCAACACACAGTTAAGCTGAAAAATGAGTAATAGAATAATCTCAAAAGTAATAGAATAATCTCTCGATTGGACTAAAGAACATGAAACATGATCCCTGTGTTAGGAATCTACTGTGAAGCAAAGGAAGATTAGCACCCTTTTTATTTTTTCTGATGATTATAGACAAACAGTATCAAAATGTTTAATTCTAAAGCAATCACGATATTTGCATATTTCAACAAAATGTAATAGCCTGTGTGTTATTTCAGAATCATGCAAGAATGTTGTTGCAGTCTTAATTGGTCACAAGCCACCAACCATTCTTCTTCATCACAAATGCATGTGGTTACAAAGAGGTTACAAAGAGATTTCTGACAGATGAATTCAAATGCCAAGAAAGCTTCTGTCACAGCTCATACAAGTAATACTTAGTAGTATGCAAGACTTCATGAGATTTCGAACTCACACGACACACAAAACATCACCAAGCAAGCCGTGGGCGGAAGATGGCCCTTGCCGCTGCTAGCCGACTGCAGCGACATCCTCTAACATGCCGCACTGTCGAAAAGCACGAACCCGAGGGCATGCCCAACGATCAGCATGCCGCCATTGAATGACATGATCGCAAGCATCACGAGGTGGGCTAGGCCGACGTGCAGTGTCGTTTGGGTGAGCCCCTCGTCGATGCGGCCAACTCCCGACCTTATAAAGTAGTAATCGAGGAGGAAGAAGAAGGCAAAGATGATTATGAGAGTGAGAGCGTATATGCCTCCCTCGGTGCTAGGCCACCGGATCTCCAAATTCTTGCCTCAAAAGGTCATGTGGGTGTAGTGTGACGGATGAGTGGTGAATGAGAAGGTATGACAGGCGAGCAAGTGCGACGATCGAACGAGTGTGACAAGCGAGCGACAATGATAGACAAGCGATAAGTGAACAGTTTGGAAAGAGGAGGAGAAGAAGAAATCGATCGGGACAAAAAGTTAACATAAAATTAATAATTTAAAAAATAAATAAAATTATGTTTTAATCCTTTGTTTTTGCAAAAGTAGAAGCTTGATTCAATTTACAAGAAACTTAGTATTCTTGGATTTGGTTAGTGATTTTTTTTCTTGATGAATGAATTTCTTCTCTTCTTCTTATTTTTATGACAAAAGAAAGAAAGAAACTTGAAAAAAAAAAAAAAAAAAACTCTTGCACATCTAAAGCAAAAATGCTAGCTTGTCCATTTCAAAAAGCAAAAATAGTTATCATGCAAAGTTATTGTTTAACTTCTCATTTTTGCTAGCTTGGATAAATTGGTGTAAAACTCACTTGAATAGTTGTTGAATGATTATCCTTTTTATTGATGATAAAAGGGGAGAAATGATGAATGTTTGGTATCATGAAATGATGATTGGTATCATGATCGAGAAATGATGAATGTTTATTATCATAAAATGATAAATGATATCATAATAAAAAAATTCATTTAATGCATGAAGTTTTAATGCCTTAGCATCATGCATGATATGGAAATAACAAATGTTTAGTATCATGATCAAAATATTGATTTAATGCATGAAGTGATAATTGCTTCAAATTTCAATATCTTAGCATCATGTATATTATACCTAAAGTGATGTTGATTTATTTTTGGTATCATGCATGAAGTAAGGATGATATGAAATGTTTTGAAATTATGCATGTTACATTTTGATAATTTGAAACTAGAAATGATGCCCAACATATTGAAAGTTTGATATGATCACTATGATCGAAAGTATTTAACTTGAATTCAAAGGTTGTGACTCATTTTGAATTCAAGTTTGTTTTATCTCAATATGACGTATAGATAGGGGAGTTAAGGTTAACTCCATTATCAATTGGTTATCATCATCAAAAAGGGGAAGATTATTGAATCTCGAATTTTGATGATGAAATCAATTGATAAATTATTGATCTAATCCATATGTTGAGAAATGTGTTGCAGGATTAACTATGATAATGGATAAGGCATAAAGCAGATATTGGGCCGGATTCGAAGATCAGACGGAATGACGAAGATTCGGACGATGCGTCGGGAGTTCACCGAAAGGTCATCGGGAGTTCATCGAGATTTCATCGGGAGTTAGCCGAGAGTTCATCGAGAGCTCATCGAGAGTTCATTGGGAGTTTGCCAAAAGCATGCCGAAAGTTCACTGGATGTTTATCGAGACTTCACTGGAAGAACAATTGACATACCGGACAAAGATTACTTAGTTAATACCTTAATTATTGTAGTTAGAACCTAGATTGAGTTAGAATTAGAGGTAATCCCACTAACTTAGTTAGGGGCCAATTGGGCCTAATTCAAGGTTGGTTTGGGCCGAACCGATGACCCAAACAATGACCTGGAGCCACGTTAGGCGATGGAACCGCTTGAGACTCAACCTCCCAAGTGGTTTAGGCAGTGGTATCACCCAAACTAGGCGGTGGTACCGCTAGAGCCTAGTCTCCGAGACTCTGTCAAGCGGTAGTATCGCCAAACTAGGCGGTGGTACCACCCAGTGTTAGTCTGTCAGGCGATAGTACCACCAGATTGGGGGGTGGTACTGTCCAGTGTTAGTTTGTAGGCGGTGGTACCATCAGTACCCCGGAAACCGAGGATAAGACACTTTTTTGCTCTAATTTTGAAGCCATTGGGACATATAAATATCTCACTCCTTTCTGCATGAAAGAACAACAAAAGTGGCAACAAAGTGTGAAAAAATCTTTTAAGTGTTGAGGTGTAAAAGTGTTATAAAAGTACAAAAAGTCCTCCTCTCTCTTTAGCTTTATAATCATTTGGTTTGGGCTGAACCGATGGCCCAAACAATGACCTGGAGCTACGTTAGGCGGTGGAACCGCTTGAGGCTCAACCTCCCAAGTGGTTTGGGCAGTGGTATCACCCAAACTAGGCGATGGTACCGCTAGAGCCTAGTCTCCGAGACTCTGTCAAGCGGTAGTATCGCCAAACTAGGTGGTGGTACCACCCAGTGTTAGTCTGTCAGGCGATAGTACCACCAGATTGGGGGGTGGTACTATCCAGTGTTAGTCTGTAGGCGGTGGTACCATCAGTACCTCGGAAACCGAGGATAAGACACTTTTTTGCTCTAATTTTGAAGCCATTGGGACATATAAATATCTCACTTCTTTCTGCATGAAAGAACAACAAAAGTGGCAACAAAGTGTGAAAAAATCTTTTAAGTATTGAGGTGTAAAAGTGTTATAAAAGTACAAAGAGTCCTCCTCTCTCTTTAGCTTTATAATCATTCAAGGTGTGAGGCTTGTAAAAGTTGTCTTCTAAGCCCATGAAAGGAAAAACGTTGCAAGAAGATGGTTGATCTTAACCTATTGAAGGAAGACCATTAGTAGACGCTGATAATCTCGACAGAGAAAGAATCAGAAGTGGACATACGTCACAACGACTGAACCACTATAAATCTAATGTGTTCTTTTCTTACTGCGTACTTTTTTTACTTAGCTGCTCACTTCACTTTATATTTACTCTAAGTCATTATTCTTATTACTTTTAAATACATGTTAAACGGTAAACACTAATTCACCACTCTCTTAGTGCCTAATTGATTGTAACAACTTTGAGCCATGAGGTTCAATAATGTAAATTATATATAACCAAACATCCACATATATATCAGATGGAATCTAAATGATTCTGCCGCATCTGCTTCATATTATCTTGAAAGTCCCAACTCTTTTAACAACCTGTGAATAGGAGAACTACATAAAATATTTAGCACCATAAACATGACCTACTTCAATAAATAACAGTAAATTGTGAAGTAAAAAGAAGTACAAAGGTCGCCACCATCTGTTTACAGGATAAGGATGCAGTTCAGAAGATCAAGTGTTCAATCCCATGTATTGGTTGGCATCTTCTGTTGTCATCAATCTACTCGGGCATGGACAGCGGAGGAACTCCAAGAAATGTTCTACTGTTGTCAATCAAATGTAAAAAAAAAGACAGCATGAAACATGCAAAACTGCAGCCTCTTGACGGTCAAAATCTGTTTGAGACAACACAAGATAAACACCATATCTCTACTCCTAGAGACAGTGCTATTGCAGGACTTCATGAGAGGGACATGGTAAGCTACTATCAGAATCCTCTTATTATCGTTGAGAGATCTTGCATGTTTTTTTTTTTTAATCTTTTATAGATCTTACTACATCATTCCTTTACAATTCCTTTTGTAAAGGTTAAGTGGTGAAAAAGAGTTTTGACCCCAGGACCTTACAGTGATCTAACAAAGTCTTCATGACTAAATTAATTATAGATAATGTTTCCAACCCTCAAAATATGACAAATGAGTCTAGTACACCATCATCACTTGAAGTTCTGAGACCCATCAGATGATTTTTAAGATATAAATTGAGTTGGGTAAGCAAATCTCCAATTTTCAGCTGGGAGAAAGGTCAAAAGATAGGATGGAATTCTTATCTTTAGGGTCTCTACAGAATGCATAGTAATCAATCAAGTCTTCAACTGATTCTGAACCAATTGAATGCAGCTTCGAGTTCCTCTAATTAACTCTCCTTTCACTTCCTTCTTTAACCTCTAAATAATTTAGTTCTGTTATCATTTCCCTTTGGTATGCTGTGACTAGTCTGCTATCTGGTCCTACCCCCTTCAGTGGACCAGACATATGTTGCCAATTTACTTCACTACAGAAAATTTATTTTTCTCAAACTTTTTGATGGTCACAAAAAAATCTACACGTATTTTCATTCGTAAAACCGTTTCTCAGATCTAAACAGCAGATGATGTTAATCTTAGGACTGATAAGCATCAGGATATATGTCCTAGAAGTCACAAGTTTAATTTAAATATTATAACAATTTCCTTCTGCTTTCTAGATCTTCACTACTAGCCAACCTTTGACCTAACCCTTTGTTAAAAGTATCTACAGATAGATTAGGATCGAAATACTCTGAAAGGCAGTCCATAAGCGGTCTTGCATTAATCTTCAATCATGTATGAGACATTTTGAGAGGTAGGAGCAGCTGAAAGATCATGAGATATTGCATTTTGAAAGAGAGATCCCTAGAATCAGAGATTTGATACTTGATGGATTTTCTAGTCATACTCCAGTGGTGCTTGCTAATTGATATCTACTCTTATGATGACCATAACAGTTTCAAGTTTCTATATTATGATAACTCATGGAAAAATCAGGTTCTGATTAATTTGTCAATTCTCTTTTCAGTTCAAGTAATTTGGATCAGAACACATACCTTTGGGCCCTATAATGTCTGCTAGACTTTATAACAAAAATAATGCAACTTGCAAACTTAACAATTTGATAGAATATCAATATCATATTCAATAAGACAATTTCAAGACGATAAATTTTAAACTTAAGAAGCTCCATGAATTGCTGATAGCTATGCTAGAACTTGAGCAAAGGTTTTCAAAATCTAAAAAAGCATTTGTCAGCATACCTAGCATACGAACCTGTAGGCAGAAAGAGACATAAGCCATGGAATTGTTCACAAAAAAATTGATGAACCTGTAGGCAGTAACGAACTTCTGAGGGATTCGTAAAAACAAAATTCTGATAAAGAAAAACAATCTCATTAGTCAGCTGAACCAGGAACCCAACTCCAATATATCTCATCAAATGGTCCATTTTTGTAACAAGTTCGGGTCATTGTACAAAATCTAGTTCTAGTTATCATTCTCACAATTGACATCATCATTAATTATTCTGAGAAACAAGAGGAAATGTGAAGCAAAGTACAAAAGTCTCACTTGGAAGCTTAGCAGAACATCGTAGTATGTCCAGTGCATTTTATGTAATATGGCAATGGATTAGTTTCCCTATTCATATGCCCAGGGATCCATGCTCTGCCATCATAACATCAGTAAGATTGACAAGTAATTCGTTTTCAGTAAGGCATTGGTCACTTTTCTTCTGTCTTATCCTCACTAAATCAATCCATTCCAACCCTATTTCTTTGTTTGTCTCTCCCTCTTCCAATATGCCTCCTTTTACAACACTCTATCCTTAATCTTGTCAAGACTTCAAAATGAACAGAAAGTTGATGGTATATAGATTTCTACACAACGCATCCGTCATTCATTCAAAAACTTAACGAGGAATTCAAAATACACAGGAAAAAAAATGCTTACTTGCAAATAATTTATCGTCTCAGACCCTCATATTACCTCATACATAGAATAAAAAGAAGCCTAACAGCATGTAGACTGCAGTCTCATGGCGTGACATTGCCTCACTCGAGGCCAGGATCCTTAGGAGTCGCCGGCATGCCTGAACTCCTGCAGCTCCTTGAAGTTGAGCCATGGCTTGATCCACACCTTGGCCTCGTATATCTTCTTCTTCCCGGCGTCGATGACCTCGATGGTCAGGTGGTGAAGAGTCCCCACAACCACCTGCTCCCTCGCCTTGACCACACGCGCGAACTCCAACAGGGCATTCTTCGCCACAAAAGACACAAGATTTAAGCACCAAGCACAGAAAGATCAGCGGGATCACCAACTACATGATCTAGGGTTAGCGATTACTCAATACAGTAAGCAAATCGAACGATAACAAAAAAGCAGATAAGCATCAAAGATATATGTAAGACCATATGTCTCAAAAAATAAAACTATAAAGGGAGAAGATATATAACCTTGGAATTCATACAATCACCTTAAAGATGACGCAGAGAATCCAGCGACAGAACGAAAAGGAGTTCGAAGACGATCCAATAATCGCAACAGAGGCGAAAAGGCGAAGAAGAGATCAAACAAGGACATGCTTCTTGTTGTCTTCGTCGACGGCGAAGCGGGCAAGCTGCTCGATCTCGGCGCCGACCGGAGCCCCCTCCGCGTCGCTGATCCCTCCGACGGTCACCGTCGCGTCCGGATCCGACGCCGTCGCCACGGACAGAGAGAAGCAGAGTAGAACGAGGAGGACGAGGAGCAGTGACGGCCGGGACCGAAGAGCCAAGTAAGAATCCGCCATTTCCACCGTCTCTCTCTCTCACTCTCCCTGCCTCCGGGGGTGATATGGCGAGGGCGTCTCATGCTTAGTGACGCGGTTGATATCGGATTCGGGGAGTGGCCTCCGGAGCCGTCGGATCCGGGTGGGGTTGCAGCCGCCGCCGTTCTCTTGCACAATTCTTTCATTCCAAACAAGGTTCGAATAACGGGCACGAATTGAGACATTGAGAATCCAAAACCGTCCGGGTTCACAATAAAGCGTTAAGCACCGCTTTTTAGAGTCTAGTTGTATTCGAAGGTGGGAAAGTGTTGCCAAATAATTTATGATTTTTTTATGGTTAAAATCAAATTTTTTTAAGGGTATTAATGCCTTTCAACTATGGTTATCGAAAAAAATATATTTATCTCAAATTAAAATAAATATATATCCATGACTAAAAATAGTTAATATTAACTAATTAAGATAAAACGTATTGTCCGTCAACCACAATGATAATTAGTGAATGAAGATTAACCACAATGACAGCAATATATCTTGTAATAAATATATATATTCAACTAGAATCCTAAGGGATGAATATAATAAACTCATGACTAAATATAGTAAATGTAACTAATTGAGTTGAAAATAATTTAAATATAATATTCATATAACCAAAATGAGATTGTAAACGTTATTAATAACAGTTAGTGAAATGATAATTAGCTAAAGAAGATTAACCACAATGACTTGTTTATTTTGGTGGGATATATATATATATATATATATATATATATATGTAATTTTGCCCCTAAATTTATTTCTAGGAAAATCCGGACCCCAAACTTTCTCCCTGTAGTTGCGATTTAATGATCCCCTCACGTCCGTGCGTCGCCACCAACAGCGAAATAGGAGCGAGCGAGGAAGACGAGATCGAGAGACGGAGCTTCGCTCGTCCCACCCAGTTGTCCCGCTCGTCGAAAACCCCTACCTTTGCTCCTCAGGCGATCGATCCCGTCGTCGGGCCCTGCCCCCAGGTTTGCCTCCACTCCTTTTGTTGAATCTCGGATTTTGATGATGAAGTCAATTGTCATTTGTTATCTAATCTATGTGTTGAGATAAGTGTGCAGGATTAACTACGATGAGAGTAAGACAAGCAGCAGGTGTTGCGCCGGAGTCAAGATCATGATCACGTTGGGAGTTCGAGAGTTCGACGGAAGTTCGGACGGTCGTCGGAGGTTCAGCGAGAACAGATCCGAGAAGTCCAGAAGCTTGCCAAGCGAAGCTCGTCGGAACTCGCCAAGTGGATCGTCGCAAAGTCCAGGAGTATGTCGGATGTCCGCAGAAGGATCACCGAGGGTTTATCGGATGATCGACGGAAGTTGGCCGGAAACTCGCCGGAAGAAGCGATTGACGCATCGGAGCAAAGCTGCAGAAGTTGTCTTAGAGTTAATCGTAGTTAGCATGATGATTAAGCTTGAAAATGGGAGGTGATCCCATTAGCTTAATCTTGGGGCAATTGGGCCCCTGAAAAGATTCAAATTGGGCCGAATGGAGCGAACCATTCGGACCCTGATTGCACCAGGCGGTGCAACCGCCCCAGCCAGGAGGTGCAACCGCCAGGGCTGCGAGGCTGGGAGGTGCAACCGCCCCAGCCAGGAGGTGCAACCGCCAGGGCTGCGAGGCTGGGAGGTGCAACCGCCCCAGCCAAGAGGTGCAACCGCCCAGAGCTCAGTCTTCGAGCTAGACTGGGCGGTGCAACCTCCTCTGTCAAGAGGTAGCACCGCCAGAGCTCAAGTTTCGAGCTCTGCCAGGCGGTGCAACCACCGAGCTCAGTCTTCGAGCTCTGGCAGAGAGGTGCATCAGCCTGAGCTCAGTCTCGAGCTCTGCCAGGTGATGCAACCACCGAGCTCAGTCTTCGAGCTCTGGCAGAGAGGTGCATCAGCCTGAGCTCAGTTTCGAGCTCTGCCAGGTGATGCAACCACCGAGCTCAGACTTCGAGCTCTGCTAGGCGGTGCAACCACCAAGCTCAGTCTTCGAGCTCTGCCAGGTGATGCAACCATCGAGCTCAGTCTTCGAGCTCTGGCAGAGAGGAGCAATCGCCTGAGCTCAGTCTTCGAGCTCTGCCAGGCGGTGCCACCTCTCCAGTCAAGAGGTGCAACCGCCTGATCCCAGAATTCTGGGATTTGATCGATTTGATCGTTTTGAGCTCCAAATTTGAACTGGGTTGGGGCCTATAAATACCCCACCCATTCAGCACTGAAAAGATACAGATCCACATCGAATTCTTGATCTTTTCAGTGATTCTAAGAGCTCAAATTTGTGTAAAGTCCTAAAGTTCTCCTCCTTCTGTTCTTCAAGTTTTGAGTTGTAAAGAGAGGAGAGAAAGGATCTGTAAAGGTTGTCTCCTGAGCCTGTCAAAAGGAGAGAAACTGTAAAAGGGCAGTTAGCCTTCGCCCATTGAAGGAAGGCAGCTAGTTGACGTCGGTGACCTCGTCGGAGGAGGAAGCCAAAAGTGGAGTAGGTCAAGACTGACCGAACCACTCTAAATCTCTGGTTTGCTTTTACCTTGAGCACTTTATCATTACTGCAAACCTCCTACATTGCTACTGCCCTCTGCGCCTTTACGAACGAATTTCTAAGCTCTGATCTTTCAGAATCTGCATTCAAACGTAAATCGTGTTTTCGTACGATCTTCACACTGCGGTTTACGCTTACATTCGGATTCCATTTATAACTGCAAATTGCTTTCTACGTAAAATACTTTTCAAGGTTCAAAACTGCTTTTAGACGCAAAACTACATTTAGACGTAAAATTACGTTTAGACGTAAAACTGCGTTTAGACGCAAAACTGCGTTTAGACGTAAAACTGCGTTTAGACGTAAAACTACGTTTGGACGCAAAACTGCGTTTGGACGTAAAACTGCGTTTGGACGTAAAACTGCGTTTGGACGTAAAACTGAGTTTAGACGCAAACTGCGCTTAGACGCAAACTGCGCTCAGACGCAAACTGTGCTTAGACGCAAACTGCGCTTAGACGCAAACTGCACTGTGATTCTGCTTTTATATCGAAATCGTTTTTTATCGGACGAACGCAGCTTTCGTTTTTAAATCGTTGAAAGATTTCCGCTGCACTAATTCACCCCCCCCCCCCCCCCCCTCTTAGTGCTCTCGATCCTAACAATTGGTATCAGAGCCCGGTTAACTCTCAAAAGGATTAAAACCCAAGAGAGATGGCTTACGCCGGAAACCAAGAGGGCCATTCTATTACACGTCCACCCATGTTTAATGGGACGGACTACACCTACTGGAAGACCCGAATGAGGATCTTTCTTATTTCTATGGATTTTGAATTATGGAATCTTGTCGAGAATGGTTTTTCAAAGTCTTCTCTTCCAATGATCGATTGGAATGAGTTGGAAAAGAAGGCTTTCGCTCTTAATGCAAAGGCTATGAATGCCTTATTTTGCGCACTTGATAAAAACGAGTTTAATCGTGTTTCAACTTGCGAAACTGCATTTGATATTTGGCACACGCTTGAAGTGACCCACGAGGGCACAAGTAGAGTGAAAGAGTCAAAAATCAATCTATTGCTGCATTCTTTTGAACTTTTCCGAATGAAACCGAGTGAAACCATTGGCGACATGTTTACCCGTTTTACGGATGTCGTCAACAGTCTAAAAGGACTCGGAAAAAGTTTTTCGGATTTTGAACTCGTAAATAAAATACTAAGATCCCTTCCTAAAAGTTGGGATCCTAAAGTCACTGCCATTCAAGAGGCAAAAGATCTGCGCAACTTCCCTCTTGAAGAACTAATCGGGTCATTAATGACCTACGAAATGACTTGCAAAGCTCATGAAGAGTAAGAAGACATCCTTCCAAAGAACAGGAAGGATATGACACTTAAAACTTCTGAATGCCACTTGAGAGAAAACTCAAGTGATGAGGACTGTGATGATGACTTGGCACTTTTGACAAGAAAGTTTAAGAAATTCTTCAAAAGAAACAAGTTTAAAAACGATGTGAAAAATAAACTTGAACCCAAGAAGGACCAAGTGATCTGCTACGAATGTAAAAAGCCGGGACACTACAAGAATGATTGTCCCCAAGTCAAAAGAAGAACATCAAAGAAGAAGGCTCTTCAAGCAACATGGGATGACGCAAGCGCATCTGAAGAAGAAGAGTCCAACACCGAGCAAGTTGCTCATTACGCCTTTATGGCCATCGAAGAGGAGGTAACGGATTTATTAGATGCTGATTTATCTTTCGATGAATTATTAAATGCCTTCCATGATTTATTTGATGAATGCAAAGTTATAAATAGAAAATACAAGTTGCTAAAAAAGGTACATGATAGTCTTACTTGTGATTTTAATAAGTTAAAAATCGAATATCATGATAGTTTAAATTCATGTATAAAATGTCATGATCTAGAAATCTGTCAAAAAGAAAACTTGCTACTTAAGGACACCTTGAAGAAATTCGAGGTTGGTAGCAAGTTATTAAACATGATCCTTACAAACAAGGGTCATGCTCCCAAAAGAAGTGGGATTGGATTTGTGAGGAGTCCTCACCAAAATCCAACTACCTTTGTAAAAGGCCCCATCTTACATGTTAGAAGCAAATGCAACTTTTATTGCAAGTTTGGTCACAAGACACATTATTGTCCATTCAGGAAATGGAGTCCAAACAAACTGATATGGGTTCCTAAAGGAACCATGACAAATTCTATGCAACATGATAAAAAATGTAGATCTATTTGTGAGGAACCCAAAAGCAAATGGGTACCTAAACATCATCCTTTCTTGTAGAAAACTAAACCATCGCAAGCTAGGAGCAAGAGATGGTACCTTGACAGTGGATGCTCAAGGCATATGACCGGAGATTCATCCCAATTCTCTAAGCTCTCTAGCATAAACGAAGGATATGTCACCTTCGGAGACAACAACAAGGGTAAAATCATTGGCAAAGGAACCATAGGTAACAAATCCAACTTTTCTATTGAAGATGTTTTGCTAGTTGATGGTCTAAAACATAACCTCCTAAGCATTAGTCAATTATGTGATAAAGGATATATCATCAAATTTGAATCTAATGCTTGCGTCATTGAAAAACCTCACAAAAACATATCTATGATTGCATTAAAACAAAATAACATATACACTATTGACATCGATGATTTATGTAATGAAACATGTTTTTCTGCTTTAAATGAGAATGCTTGGATATGGCACAGAAGATTAGGTCATGCTAGCATGAAGCTAATCACTCAAATATCATCCAAAGAACTTGTAAGAGGAATTCCTCATATCAAGTTCATCAAAGATAATGTATGAGATGCCTGCCAATTAGGTAAACAAATTAAGAGTAGCTTCAAATCTAAAAATCAAGTAAGCACCTCTAGGCCCTTACAATTGATCCATATGGACTTGTTCGGACCCATCTCCACATCAAGCCTAGGAGGTAGCAAATACGCTTTCGTCATCATAGATGACTATAGCAGATACACATGGACTTACTTTTTAAAACAGAAAAGTGAATGCCTTAGATCTTTTACCAAGTTTTGCAAACTCGTTCAAAATGAGAAAGGTTCTATGATTTCGTCAATTAGAAGTGATCATGGTGGTGAATTTCAAAACCATGATTTCCAAGAATTTTGTGAACTCAATGGATACAACCATAATTTCTCTACTCCTAGAAACCCTCAACAAAATGGAGTTGTAGAAAGAAAAAATCGAAATTTACAAGAAATGGCAAGAACCATGTTAAATGAACATAACCTACCCAAATATTTTTGGGCCGAAGCCGTAAATACTGCATGCTATATCTTAAATAGAGTTCTAGTGAGACCTCTACTAACCAAAACTCCCTATGAGTTATGGAACAATAAAAAACCCAACGTTTCATATTTCAAAGTCTTTGAGTGTAAATGTTTTATCTTGAATGAAAAAGACAACTTAGGAAAATTTGATGCTAAATCCGATGAAGGAATCTTTCTTGGTTATTCTACATTTTCTAAAGCCTTTCGTGTCTTTAATAAAAGAACTCTAATTATTGAAGAATCCATTCATGTTGTTTTCAATGAGACTTCTGAACTCACGAAAAATGATCTTGACGATGATGTTAATTTTGATTCTTTAAATTTAAACGAGACCCCGTCTCCAACTAGCAACTTGGATGCATCCACTTCTCAGATTTCCTTACCCAAGGATTGGAAGTATATAGATGCTCATCCTAAGGAGCTAATCTTAGGAGACACATCAAAGGGAGTTCAAACACGATCTTCTCTTAAAACCTTTTGTGCAAATACCGCCTTTCTCTCCCAAACTGAACCCAAATGCGTTGATGAAGCCATGAAAGATGATTCATGGATTATCGTAATACAAGATGAATTAAATCAATTTGAAAGAAATGGAGTGTGGAAGCTTGTTCCTAGGCCAAATGACCATCTAGTTATTGGTACTAAATGGGTCTTCAGAAACAAGCAAAATGAAAATGGTATCATGGTTAGAAACAAGGCTAGATTAGTGGCCAAAGGTTTCAACCAAGAAGAAGGTATCGATTACGAAGAAACCTTCGCTCTTGTGGCACGATTGGAAGCCATAAGGATGCTCCTTGCCTACGCTAGCAGTAATAATTTTAAGTTGTTTCAAATGGATGTTAAAAGCGCCTTTCTTAATGGCTTTATTTCTGAAGAAGTCTATGTTGAACAACCTCCTGGATTTGAAAATAATAGTCTCCCTAATCATGTGTTTAGATTAACTAAAGCTCTCTATGGTTTAAAATAAGCTCCTAGGGCTTGGTATGAGAGACTTAGTTCTTTTCTTATTGAAAATAATTTCATAAAAGGCAAGGTTGATACTACATTATTCATCAAGAACTTTGAAAACAATTTTCTCATTGTTCAAATTTATGTTGATGATATTATCTTTGGTTCTACAAATGAATCTCTTTGTGAATCCTTTGCGAAAACTATGAGTCATGAATTCGAAATGAGTCTAATGGGAGAGTTAACATTCTTCTTAGGCCTACAAATCAAACAACTAAGCAATGACATCTTTATTAGTCAAACCAAATATGCTGTGAGTTTGCTGAAGAAGTTCAAAATGAATAATTCAAAAGCCATTGACACTCCTATGAGCACCTCCACTAAGTTAGAAATTGATGAGAATTGAGAAAGCTTCGATCAAAAAACCTATAGGGGTATGATAGGAAGTTTACTTTACCTCACTGCCACCAGACCAGACATCATGTTCAGTGTAGGACTTTGTGCTAGATTTCAATCAGACCCTAAGATATCTCATCTCAAAGCAGTCAAAAGAATACTCAGATATCTTAATGGAACTACCAATCTAGGATTATGGTACCCAAAATCAGAAAATTTTGAATTAACAGCTTATGCTGATGCGGACTTCGCTGGCTGTAGACTAGATAGAAAAAGCACATCAGGATCATGTCAATTTTTAGGACATGCCCTTGTATCCTGGTCATCTAAGAAACAAAACTCGGTTGCTCTATCAACAACCGAAGCTGAATACATTGCAGCAAGTGCATGCTGTGCACAAGTTGTATGGATGAAAAACACTTTAGAAGATTACAAAGTGAATCTTAAAGATATTCCCATTAAATGTGATAACACGAGTGCAATATGCTTAACTAAAAATCCTATACAACACTCAAGAACAAAACACATTGATATTAGACATCACTTTATACGAGATCATGTCACTAATCATGATGTAACCATAGAGTTTATTGATACCAAACATCAACTAGCTGATATCTTTATAAAACCCCTATGTGAAGAACAATTTGATTACATAAGAAGAGAATTAGGAATGTTGATGTGTCCGAATACATGATGAATAGTTAAAATTATTTTTCGGATGGTATTACTATTACATGCCTTGACATCGCTTGATCAAATAACATGTTACAAATTATGTGACAAATATTTTTAACCAAATGCATGTAAGAAGTTCATTTTTCGGTTTGAATGCTATGAAAACTTTTTGAAAAATGACTTTCCTCCTTCAAGCAACAAACAATAAAGAGATATTCAAAGTATTATATGTGTCATGACTTCCTTTATGTGCTTGATAATGCTATCATGCTTTTTGTTGATGACAAAGGGGGAGAAACATATGAATTGATAAACACTATGTCATAGCTGAACTGCCATAATCATGTCTATGTCATAGTTGCAAATACTTGAGTGATGCTATAAACAGTGTTATAGTTATGCCATCCTTGCATCACCAAGAGATATGTATAGTTGCAAATACTTGAGTGATGCTATAAACAATGTTATAGTTATGCCATCCTTGCATCACCAAGAGATATGTGAACATGTTTGCATCATGTCTTGATTTGATATTCTATATTGTGAAGAAAATGCAAACTTGCTAGAAAATCTCAAATGTGTGCATCATGTAAAAAGTCCTTCGTAGCTTTATATGATTACATGATGAACAGTTACAAACACTATCATACAAACTTGATGATGTATGTCATGCCTTGACATCATTCTTGAAGAGATACATCATGATGGGCATCATGATGAGAGCATTGATAAGTTTAACTGATCTAACTTATCAATACGTCACTTGAATTCTTTGGTCTTGAATTCAAGGTTGACTTATCTCAACTATGGCATATAGATAGGGGGAGTTAAGGACAACTCCTTTATCAATTGATTGTCATCATCAAAAAGGGGGAGATTGTTGAATCTCGGATTTTGATGATGAAGTCAATTGTCATTTGTTATCTAATCTATGTGTTGAGATAAGTGTGCAGGATTAACTACGATAAGAGTAAGACAAGCAGCAGGTGTTGCGCCGGAGTCAAGATCATGATCACGTTGGGAGTTCGAGAGTTCGACGGAAGTTCGGACGGTCGTCGGAGGTTCAGCGAGAACAGATCCGAGAAGTCCAGAAGCTTGCCAAGCGAAGCTCGTCGGAACTCGCCAAGTGGATCGTCGCAAAGTCCAGGAGTATGCCGGATGTCCGCAGAAGGATCACCGAGGGTTTATCGGATGATCGACGGAAGTTGGCCGGAAACTCGCCGGAAGAAGCGATTGACGCATCGGAGCAAAGCTGCAGAAGTTGTCTTAGAGTTAATCGTAGTTAGCATGATGATTAAGCTTGAAAATGGGAGGTGATCCCATTAGCTTAATCTTGGGGCAATTGGGCCCCTGAAAAGATTCAAATTGGGCCGAATGGAGCGAACCATTCGGACCCTGATTGCACCAGGCGGTGCAACCGCCCCAGCCAGGAGGTGCAACCGCCAGGGCTGCGAGGCTGGGAGGTGCAACCGCCCCAGCCAGGAGGTGCAACCGCCAGGGTTGCGAGGCTGGGAGGTGCAACTGCCCCAGCTAAGAGGTGCAACCGCCCAGAGCTCAGTCTTCGAGCTAGACTGGGCGGTGCAACCTCCTCTGTCAAGAGGTAGCACCGCCAGAGCTCAAGTTTCGAGCTCTGCCAGGCGGTGCAACCACCGAGCTCAGTCTTCAAGCTTTGGCAGAGAGGTGCATCAGCCTGAGCTCAGTCTCGAGCTCTGCCAGGTGATGCAACCACCGAGCTCAGTCTTCGAGCTCTGGCAGAGAGGTGCATCAGCCTGAGCTCAGTTTCGAGCTCTGCCAAGTGATGCAACCACCGAGCTCAGACTTCGAGCTCTGCCAGGCGGTGCAACCACCAAGCTCAGTCTTCGAGCTCTACCAGGTGATGCAACCATCGAGCTCAGTCTTCGAGCTCTGGCAGAGAGGAGCAATCGCCTGAGCTCAGTCTTCGAGCTTTGCCAGGCGGTGCCACCTCTCCAGTCAAGAGGTGCAACCGCCTGATCCCAGAATTCTGGGATTTGATCGATTTGATCGTTTTGAGCTCCAAATTTGAACTGGGTTGGGGCCTATAAATACCCCACCCATTCAGCACTGAAAAGATACAGATCCACACCGAATTCTTGATCTTTTCAGTGATTCTAAGAGCTCAAATTTGTGTAAAGTCCTAAAATTCTCCTCCTTCTGTTCTTCAAGTTTTGAGTTGTAAAGAGAGGAGAGAAAGGATCTGTAAAGGTTGTCTCCTGAGCTTGTCAAAAGGAGAGAAACTGTAAAAGGGCAGTTAGCCTTCGCCCATTGAAGGAAGGCAGCTAGTTGACGTCGGTGACCTCGTCGGAGGAGGAAGCCAAAAGTGGAGTAGGTCAAGACTGACCGAACCACTCTAAATCTCTGGTTTGCTTTTACCTTGAGCACTTTATCATTACTGCAAACCTCCTACATTGCTACTGCCCTCTGCGCCTTTACGAACGAATTTCTAAGCTCTGATCTTTCAGAATCTGCATTCAAACGTAAATCGTGTTTTCGTACGATCTTCACACTGCGGTTTACGCTTACATTCGGATTCCATTTATAACTGCAAATTGCTTTCTACGTAAAACGCTTTTCAAGGTTCAAAACTGCTTTTAGACGCAAAACTACATTTAGACGTAAAATTACGTTTAGACGTAAAACTGCGTTTAGACGCAAAACTGCGTTTAGACGTAAAACTGCGTTTAGACGTAAAACTACGTTTAGACGTAAAACTGCGTTTCGACGTAAAACTGCGTTTGGACGTAAAACTGCGTTTGGACGTAAAACTGCATTTGGACGTAAAACTGAGTTTAGACGCAAACTGCGCTCAGACGCAAACTGCGCTCAGACGCAAACTGTGCTTAGACGCAAACTGCGCTTAGACGCAAACTGCACTGTGATTCTGCTTTTATATCGAAATCATTTTTTATCGGACGAACGCAGCTTTCGTTTTTAAATCGCTGAAAGATTTCCGCTGCACTAATTCACCCCTCCCCCCCTCTTAGTGCTCTCGATCCTAACACCTTTCTCCTACCCCGTTACTATTGCGACGCATTGATATGCTCTTGTTTCTTTTGCTATGGATCTTGTCTCGATTTCCGTTTAATTGCTCAGGGTTGTATTTGTTCTGCGTAGATTCTCGGTTCCATTTGGATTACACCTTTTCTTCTATGTTTCTCGTGAGGTTCATCGGGGCGGATCCTCTTGGGGAATCTCAATTAGGGTTTGGATTGTGCGGGCGTGGGGCTTTAATTTGATTAATTATGTTGATTTGGATTGTTGATTGCTCGAATTTGGATGGTGAATCACGGGAAGTGCCATTGTGTAACATTTATTTATGTTTTGTAGATAGAGTTTTTGGTCCTTCCGCAGCTACTCAAGTGCTCAGCCTATTGTCAGAGCTGGAATGGAGGGCATAAATGGTATATAAACTTGGTCTTGTTTTTCATTGTTTAGCTATAAGTTGTTGTCAACTTGTTGTCAAAGCTTTGGGAGTTGAGATGCATTAAAGAGAGTTTGCAATTTTGTTATAAGCAACGATTGAAAAGGCGCTAGGTGCCAAAAAAGTGCCAAGGTCCAAAAACGTCCGAGGTACTAGGCGCTCGCCCGAGCGAAACGAGACACTAAAATATAAAAATATATAATATAATTAATAAATATAATTATTTAAATAAAAATATATTATTTATCCTGAAATCTAATAATAATTTTAAATAAATAAAAATTAATAGTATTAAAATTAAAATAATATATAATTAATCTAATAAATAAAAATGTTGTTACTAGTATATAGTTAGTAGTATACGATTAATGTATTGTTAACAGTATACTATTGAAGTAAGAAGAGTGTGAGTAAGAGGAAGACTGAGGCTACTGACTGAGAGCAGTGGTAGTGGTAGTAGCGAGAAGCGGCAGTGGCAGCGACAGCGGTAGCGGCGAGCGATGGCAACGGGAGCGGTGATAGTGGCAACGATAGCGGTAGCAGCGAGTAGCGGGAGTAGGAGCGGCGAGCGTCGATAGTGGCAGCGGCAGTGGTAGTAGCGAGCAGAGGCAGAGACAAGGCTGAAGGGTAGAGACCAAGGAACTTCGTAAGACCGGTGTCAACGAGCTTCTCATCAAGATAGTCAAAAGTGAATGACTTCAGGTCATGCAAGAATACACGACAAAGGAACGAAGTAGGTAGTATGTGGTGCTGTACCTTTGCTACTCAGTGGAGTGGGCAGCA
Source organism: Musa acuminata AAA Group (assembly GCF_036884655.1). Taxonomy (NCBI): domain Eukaryota; kingdom Viridiplantae; phylum Streptophyta; class Magnoliopsida; order Zingiberales; family Musaceae; genus Musa; species Musa acuminata. Next base: position 29,951,023 of record NC_088353.1, read on the forward strand.
GGGTTGATGGAGATACGGTATAATCCCAGAGGTGACTAAAACTATTAGAGACTTACTCCAAGTTGGGATAAAAACTTCTTGCATTCTAAAAGTTCGATGGTATTGAGAAGGTGAATCATAGTAGCTAACTCAACGCAAGGAGTGCAAACACTTCGAGTGCTTTAGAAGTGTGAGCAAAAAGCAGAGGAAGGTTAGTAACTAGCTCGATATATGAAGTACAACCCTCAAGGAGGCAAGCAAAGTCAAGTAACCTTTGTTTTCTCTACTCTTAAGAGAATAGGTGAAATCAAGTACCCCAATTCTCTTATCTATCCAGTAGAGGAGCTTTACACATGTTTAAAGACCCTTCGAAAAAACCAAATGGAAGACAATAGTTTTTAAATCCCCACCAATGGTGATTAGTGCTACTGAGAGTAGATTATCCGCTTCACTTCCCAACAGAATGCCAATCGAAAGCGAAAGTGATACGAACCTACTTGAAAGTAACAACTAAGTGAAAGAAGAGTTGATCGGTAAATCTTGTGGAGGAAGGACCTAAAAACTTCAAAAGTTTGCAAGGTGATGCTCGTTAAAGCACCAACAAGCATCCACCAAGTTCAAGCATGAGGCATTTGAGAGACTAGCGCATAGTAAGGATAGTCTTTTTCTTCATCCAAAGAGTCTATAGGAACTAACAGGGATTGATACAACTCAGCCAACCCCACACTAGAGTCAGAATCATTGGCGAGTTGAAGCAGCATGACAGATCAAAAGTTCGACTACTCAACAACAACAACAGAGAACTGCTAGGAGCTAAGAGGCACATTACAGCTAGAGTAGAAGATTGAAAACTCAGCAAAGACAAGAAGTTGTAGTGTCGGCAAAGGCTTCGACAAGGACGTCAAAGGAATAAGTAGGAGAGAATGTCACGGACAAAACTATAAACATGGTGTTTACTGTAATGCTCATGTATGTCCACGTCTTTTGATTTGTTCATGCTTTGTACAGCATGTAGAGGGACGGTCGAAGGTTTAACAGCCCTAATTTAGTTGGGTTTGGTGATCATTTTAGGCTTATAAATAAAGGTTGTGTCATGCGGATACTTATGAGAAATTTTGGTTTGTAGTGGACCATTTTAGATCCTTTGTTGTGTGATTGTTCAGAGCTTATGAAGTATTTTTATAATTTGCATTGTTTATGAAGTATTTCTTGAAATGATTGCTTGAATATCCCAAGTGAGGCGCTTTCTCTAACTCGTTTTCTCTTACATAGGTTCTAAGGGATCATAGGAGGTTTCGGAGAAGTTGACCTTTGCGAATGGACACATAAGGGTACCACACAACTTAGGCAAAATCAGCTAAGTCCGTGATAGCAGGTCACAACAACCGAACCACTATAAATCCGATGTGCTTTTTTCTTTTGCTATTTACCTTTATTGCTTATTGATTTTATTGATTATTACATTCTACGAATGTTTTTAAGTTAAGTATGTTTTCGATATGCGCTTTATTGAACGAGGTTTTTCTAAATCATTATTTTTACAGAAGTACGGATCAAGAGCGACACTAAGAGAGGGGGTGAATTAGTGCAGCGGAGAAAATCATTGGTTTATAAAATATTTCATTCATCAAAAACTAATTTTGGAAAGTGCTTGGCTTTAGAATGAAAGAACTAGCAGTTGTCTAAGAAAGTAATGATAATAATGAAAAGAAAAAGGGAAATAAAGACATCGGAATTTAAAGTGGTTCAGTCATTGTGACCTACATCCACTTCTGATTCCTCCTCCATTGAGGTCACCGGCGTCTACTAATGGTCTTCCTTCAATAGGCGAAGACCAACAACCTCTTTACGATGATTTATTTTTTTCATGGGTTTAGGAGATAACCCTTACGAGCCTCACACTTCTCTTGAATGATCTCAACACTTAGAAAGAGAGGAGGAGGACTCTTTATACTTTTACAATACTTTTAGCACCCTAAGAATTTAAGATTATGTTCACACTTTCGTGCCCTTTCATGCCAAAAATGGTGGGATATTTATAGACCACAATGGCTTCAGAATTAGAGTAAAAAAGTATCACATCCTCGGATTTTGGGGTACTGGCGGTATCATTGCCATTATTGGGCGGTACTATCACCTACAAACTGACACTAGGTGGTACCACTGCCCAATCTGGGTAGTACCACTACCTGACAGAGCTCGAAGATCGAGCTCTCTGGCGGTACCCACCACCCATAGCACTTAGGAGACCGAGTCCCAAGTGGTGCCACAACTGGCTGTGACTTCAGGTGCTGAATGGGCTGTTCAACTAGCCCAATTTAGCCTTGTTTAGGGCCCAGTTGACCTTTAACTGAGTTAGTGGGATTACATTCCAATCCTAACTCAATTAATGTACTAACTATGATTAAGGCAAGCAATCTCTATCCGGTATGTCGAGTTTTCTCTCGACGATCCTCCGGTGAACTTCTCAGCGAGTTTTTCGGCAAGCTTCTAGTGAACTCCAACAAACTCTCAGCGAACTCACGACAAACTCTCGACGAACTTCCGACGAACTCTTGGCGAGCTTCCAGCAAACTCTCGGTATATCGTTCGAATCTTCGATTTCGGCCCATCATCTATTTTATGCCTTACCACTATCGTAGTTAATTCTGCACATTTATCTCAATACATAAATTAGATCAAACAATTTATCAATTAATTTTATGATCATAATTTTAGATTCAACATAGTGCATCTTCCAATTTATTTTTTTTTAACATCGTTTGATTTATCCAATTAATTAAATTTATATGAATTTAATTAATTGGATGAAATCCAAAGGTATTAAAAAATAAATAAATTTGAAGCCGCACTACAACAAGGAGGTTTATGCATTGCAACATGAAAATAAACATAATTGGAACTCTAATACCACGTGTTGTGCATACTGTGAAGAGGAAAAGGCAAGAAAAGCAAAAAACATAATTGAACGAATTTTTAATTTTATATTTAGTAACTCGTAATTTAATATTTCAGGATTTATGATAAGATACTATAGTATCAAACAAATATAGATTGTAAGCCATAAGTGAACATGTTCCAATCACATTTGACATTTGAATTTAAAGATAAAGTAAACTGATTATTTTCAAATGAACAAGAATAACTAGATTTGTCCAAATAAGAAACAAAAATTAAATTTCGTCTAAATGACGGTGCAACAAAAGTATTTTTCAAATCCAAATAATATATAGTATACAATAACAATCTAAATGTGCTTATAGCTTCCACATCTATCGATTTTTCATTCCCCACATAAATGCATCTCTCAGCATCATTGGGCCTTCGATAGCTCAGGCAACCCTGCATTGAAACACTGATATTAGTAGTTGCACCGGAGTCTAACCATCAAGTGATTTTAGGTACTAAAGTTAAATTAACTTCAGAATAAACCAAAGTAAGGAACGTACATTTTTTAGCACGCTAAAGTGATATTTGGCATAGTCCTTCTTCAAATGCCTAGATTTCTTGTAGAAGAAATAAGTATCATCCTTATTTTGTTTCTTCTGTACTGAACCTTTATCGGCCTCATTCTTTCCATATTTGTATTTTTTTTTGTTGCCCTTGTTCTTAGAGGTGCTGGCCAAGTTGGCACTTTCAGTCTTTTCTTGCTACAACTTTTCTTTTTTTGCACACAATATGAAATGAGTTCAAAACCAAATGGACAAGTAAGTCCTCTGATAAGCCAAATTTTAATGTTTTAAACTTTGAAGTAAAATTAGACATCTCCACGATGTACTCTCTTATATTTCCTTTGCTGTTTTACCTGATGGAAATTAGGCTTTGAAGCAGAATGCTTGTTTCTACCTTATCGTTTTTAAGAAAATACTTTTCTATTTTGACAAGGAAATCTTTGGCCTTTGTAATCCCTTCGGATACCGCACCCCTAAATGCTTTCGGAATGTCGTGCTTAATAATCATGAGACTCATGCGATTAGACCTGTCCCACTTCTGATATAGTCTCCTTTCATCATGAGTACTATTTTCCGTAAGAGAAGCGGGTTGGTCTTCCCTTAGTGCAAGGTCCATATCTATGCAACCCAAAACGATCAGAATGTTTTCCTTCCAATCCTTAAAGTTGGTTTCGTTTAGAACCGGTACTGAATTGAGGTTATTAGATATTGTTACAAGAGAACCTAAACAAGAGAACAATAGACAACCACAAATTATGCTTATATATATTACTATAAACTTAAGTAAATTCAAATAATGATATAACCCATCTCAAGATACTAAGTGCAACATTAATATCTTGTCTTTGGACTTCAATATTAATTGCTAGTGGTAGTCTTATTGTAATGATCAACACTGATAATAAGACATGTCAAATGATAAATCCATCTTTGGATTGATTTATTATTCATATGTACAACTTTATAATTGCCACATGTTTACCATTATTGGTGTGTATATAATTGCCACATGTCAAATGATAAATTTTCTATGGATGTAAATACATACTACATTTAATATTTTCATGAGAAATGCCACACATGAGAGGTCACTTTAGTAACTTCATGCATCAAATTACTCAATCTAATATTAAACAACTTTATAATCACTAATTGAATTTGAATCATATTAATCAAATTGGCTTAACCTTAATTTGTTAATTCAAATTAAGGTTTATTCTGAAGTCAATTTAACTTCAGTACCTAGAAACAGTTTGTGATTGGACTTCGATACAACTACTAACATCAGTGTTTCAATGTAGGGTTGCTTGAGCTACCGAAGGCCCAATGATATTGAAAGACGCATTTATATGGGAGACGAAAAATCGGTAGATGCAAAAGCTATAGGTACATTTAGATTGTTATTGTATACTAAATACTATTTGGATTTGAAAGACACTTTTGTTTTACCATCATTTAGATGGAATTTAATTTTTATTTCTTATTTGAACAAATCTAGTTATTCTTGTTCATTTGGAAATAATCAGTTTACTTTGTTTTTAAATTCAAATGTGATTGTAACTGGTTCACTTATGGCTTATGACAATCTATATTTGCTGGATACTATAGTGTCCTATCATGAACCCCTAAATGTGGAATTACGAGGTGCTAAACGTAAAATTAAAAATTCGGGTGTATTATAGCATGAACGTTTGTGTCAGATATCTAGAAATAGAGTTGAAAAACTTATGTTGGATTCTTGATCCTAGTGACTTATTAGGTTTAGATGTTTGTGTTGAATGCATTAAAGGTAAATAAATCAAACCTCAGAGATCAAGTGCATATAGAGCTACAAATGTCTTAGAATTGATACATACAGATATTTGTGGACCATCTCCTACACCTTCGTGGAATGACCAATAATACTTTATATCATTCATAGATGATTACTCTAGATATGAATACTTATATCTAATACATGAAAAATTTAAGTCTTTGGATGTGTTCAAATCATTTAAACCTAAAGTTGAAAATCAACTCGGCAAAAGGATAAAAAGCATTAGATCTAACCGTGGAGGGGAATATTACAACAGAAATGACGGCTCAAGTGAATAACGTCGAGGACCATTTGCTCTATACTTAGAGGAGTGTGGAATTATCCCTCTGTATAAAATGCCAAGGTCACCTAACATGAATGGTGTAGTTGAAAGACGAAACTGCATACTTAAAGACATAGTAAGAAATATGATTTTTTAATCTACTTTGCCAGAGTCACCCTGAAGAGAAGCAATAAAAACTATAGCTTACATTCTTATAGAGTACCAATTAAAGCAACTACAAAAACACCTTATGAGCTTTGGACCGGAAGAAAGCCTAGTCTAAGACACTTTCATAGGTTGTCTATCTAAGACAAGGCTTTACAGGCCTAACGAAAAGAAATTGGAACCCCAAACAATAAGCAATTATTTTATTGGTTATTCTGAACGATCTAAGGGGTACAAATTTTATAATCCCAAATCAATAAATATTTTTGAGACGAGTATTGCTACAAGGATATTGAGTTTGGGGGGAGAAATAAGGTTAAAGACTTTACGTTTGAGGAAGAATTGGTTCAATTTAATCCAATTTATATAGTTGCCACTGATGTGGTAAATTCAATACCTCAAAAGGATATAGTTATTTCAACTCTCATATAGTATAAGAAAATTATTCATGAGGATCAAACTCAACATCCATAAGAACATATGCCACAAGAGCTAGCACCTTTGTGATGATCCATTAGGGTAAGGAGGAGTGTCATTTCATATGATTATATGGTATTTCTCTGGGAACATGAAAAAAGTAGTGATATGATGGAAGATGATCCAATCAACTTCTGTCAAGCCATAGAGGATTCCAATTCTGATAAGTGGATTAAAGCAATGAATCAAGAGTATAAGTTCATACAAGACAATAAAGTTTGAGAACTTGTCCCATTACTAGAAGGAGTGAAACCTATTGGTTGTAAATGAATTTTTAAAACCAAAAGGGATTCTAATGGTAATGTGGAGAGATATAATGCACGTCTTGTGGCAAAGGGCTATACTCAAAAAGAAGGGATTGACTTTAAATAAACCTCTCCGGTTTTAACGAATGACTCTTTTAGAATAATTATGGCTTTAGCCACACATTTTGATTTGGAGCTCTTTTAGATGGATGTCAAAATAACAATTCTCAATGGAAATATTGATGAAATAATTTATATGGTACAACTAGAATACTTTTATCAAAAGAACCTAAAGAAAATAATATGTAAATTGATAAAATCTATCTATGAGATAAAACATATTGAATCTTGGATTTTGACGATGAAATCAATTAATGAGTTTACGATCTAATGTACATTTAAGTGACGTAGGACTATATTCAATCAAGAAAGATAAATTGATTAAAGCAGTGGAATCAAAAGTTGGGCTAAAATGGAACATGTCAGAAGATTGGATGTCGGACCGGAGGAATGGTCGACATATCAGCAGAAGGCTTCGTGCCATGAGTTCGAGCATCGGGCCAAAAGGATCAGACATTGCACTAAGGAGATCGGGTGTTGCGGATATCAACATGTCGATTGGGCAATACATCATAAGAGAGGACGATATGCCGAAGGTTCGGGTGAAGCATCGGATGAACCAATGACATGTTGGATAACTTAGAATTCTTACTTATAATAATTTGTCTAGATCGAAGTAGTTTTAGTTCTAATTGGATTGTTTAGAATGTAATTAGACCAACTCAATTATGGGTTAACTCGGCCTGAATTGGGGTTATTTTGGGCCAAGTGGAAGGCCCAATTAGTGACCCATAGTTGGCCCAAGCTGTGACACTGCCAGTTTAGGTGATAATATTGCTCAGATACAATCTCCCAGACTGTGTTAGGCGATGGTACCACCTAGTCTCAAACTAGCAGGCGGTGGTATTGCCAGTACCCCGAAAACCCAAGATGAGATCATTTGGTCCCTAAATTTGAATTCATTTGGGGCCTAAAAAAGCCTTACTCATCCTTACTCAGTAAACACATCAATTGTGAGTTAAAGAAAAGAAAAATGCTATAGTAATATTATAAAAACTCGTCTAAAGCTCTCAGTATTATATATGAAGTTTAAGAGAGAGGTGAGGTTGTAAAGGTTATCTCCTAAACCGGTGAAAAGGAGAAAATGGGTGTAAAAGGATAGTTGATCTTCCTCCATTGAAAGAAGATCGATAGTGAAAGCCGATGGCCTTGAGTGAAGAGGAATCAGGAGTGGATGCAGGTCACGATGATCGAACCACTATAAAACTTAGTTTGTATTTATATTTTGTTGTTTACCTTTATTGCAAACTGCTTTACTTGCTCATTACATTTTTATGAACGTTTTCGAGTTAAACATATTTCCAATATGATTTTATCGAACGAAATTTTCGAATCGATGTAATTTTTATCGTAAGCACTAATTCACACTCCCCCTCTCTTAGTGCCGATTTCGATCCTAACAAAACAAACATCCTTTTAGTAGTATCACAAATTTCATCAAGTAATTATCTCATTTGGTTTTAAGATGAATGTTGTTGATGATTGCATGTATCATAAATTCAGTGGGAGCAAATTTATTTTACTAATATTTTATATGGATGACATTCTGCTTGCCACTAATGATATAGACATATTGCACGAAACCAAGAGATTTTTATCTAGAAATTTTGAGATGAAAGATCTTGGTGATGCTCCTTTTGTATTAGGAATCCAGATACACCGAGATAGATCGCGAGGTATTCTAGGATTATTACAAAGGAACTATATCGATAAAGTACTCAAAAGGTTTAGCATATAGGATTGTAAACCAGGAGACACCCCTATCACAAAGGGAGACAAGTTCAGTCTCAATCAGTGCCTTAAAAAAAATCTAAAAACTTAAGAAATGCAGAAGATTTCCTATGCATTAGCTTTAGGGAGTCTAATGTATGCACAGGTTTGTACGCGTCAAGATATAATATACATTGTTGGAATGTTAGATAGATACTTAAGCAATCATGGAATGAATCATTGGAATGTAGCTAAAAGAGTCATGAGATATTTAAAGAGAACAAAAGATCATATGGGAGATCAGACCATTTGAAGATCATTGGATATTCTGACTCCGATTTTACTAGATGCTAAGACAATATGATTTAATATTCTCCGACACATTCAAAAATAATAATTAATTATAAAAATAATATATAATTAATCTAGAATTATACACATGAATACATTTAATGAGACTTATATTTTATAATTTATAATTTATACAAATACTATATTGTGGAGCATGACATAGTTGTAATATGCTTAGACATCTAAGATTACAATTAATTAAAGGTCAAAGAGAGTTAAGTTGGTAATTGCTGATTTATTTGGCAAATCAAAAATTTATGGCTATTGAATTGACTTGCTAAATACATAAGAAAGATCAGAAAAACTCAACCATATGACTTTAACTTAGTGTAAAAAAAAATCTAATTAATGAAATACGATGTTAATTTAAAGCTGAAGTAAATGCATTCTGAAAGTAGAAATTTATTCAGAAAAAAGGAAAGAAAAAAGTGTAAGAGTTGTTTGTATTAGTTTGAAAATAGTATCTCATTCATTTCAATATAGTGCTACTTGATTAACCTCTCATCAGATTCTATCGTTATTGTTGGAGAAGCATCTTATGCTTATATTTACAGTGTGCAAAACTAGGAGGAAAAAGAAAGGCCATGCTCAACATCAAACACAATGAAAAAGTATTGCATTTCGGAAGGAGATTATTATCAAACCATGAGTGCTTTCAACGTTCCCAAAAATGACGGCACAGTTCCAGTGGAAGAATAGTCAATACTCTGAAATTTGGAACCTATTTTTCTGAAGCAAAATCTCAAAATATATTATGCTGCAATGGAGCAATGGTTCAGTTCTTTTCATTGCAATCTGAGGCCATCAAAAAATTACAATCTGTCCAGAAAATTCAGACGTAAGTGAATTTGAACGATCCCTCCAAGTACTTCAACATCAAGGTCATTCTTCTTCCTCTCCTTTTACAACATCAACACTTGCTTTGATTTCAGAAGACTCACTTACAAGTAACATAAGCTCCTTGAAAAAGAAGTCTAACTTATTGCAGTCAAAATCTTCGATTGCCGATGATACTGTCGCTTTTGATCTTTGATGAGATTGTTTATTTTCTTGTTGTAGTTGAAAGTGATACATTCTCAGAGCATCGTCCGTGGAAATCTCTTGAACGGGCTTGTAAAGACTTTGAAACGTGCATCTGTCTTCAAGCTTCTTAACTAACTTTTCTTTGAATTGATCTGGGAGGTTTACAAATGCACTACGAAATAATGTAGGAAAAATAAGATACCAAAATTCTTCTGCAGAAAGAGATCAGTAAATACTATCACTTTTCACCTTGTGATGCCTCTAACAATTCCCCATTTGTAACCACTGCTTGCAGATTGCTTAAACCCAATGTTGAAGCCCTCTTGGGCAGAAGCTTCCTTTCCTGCAGATATACCATCTCGATAACCCATATAAACTTTTGTCAAGGGTTCCATATGATACATCCTCAAGTTTAAAGCCCTAAAAGTTTTACTATGAAGAGTTTTGGACAAAGGATATGCATATCATTTATAGATTGCAAGGATACTGTATAAAATTGATCATAACGCCTCTTCTGTTCTCTGTTTAAGTCAGCATCTGAGATTTCATTCAGAAGCCCATCATCACACCAAGAATCATCAGAAGCATGCTCTGGAACTAAAACTAACTCATTAGCATATTAAACTTTGTATTTGGTCAAAACAACCATGGCAGTATATCATACAACTTCCACAAAAGGCATCATGTAAATGCTACATAAACACCAAAGAGACCAAAATGCCATCTAATATATCCATAATATAGTCACTAATTTGAGGAAGAATGAAATTAAAATTTTAGTTTTGATGAAACTATACTCTGCACATGAATTGCTATGCATGCATCTAGGCCAATCAAATTCAATCGTCTCTGACTTTAAAGGAACAATTCATTCGATTCCAAAATCTCCACATGTGCATGCTAGCTCAATAGCAGAAATGTAAAAGAAACAGTAAAACAATATGATGCATGAGCAATTAAATTAATTTATTAATAAAATAAATTTAATTTGTTTAGAGATATTTTACATATGTAATAACATGAAAATATCTACTCAACGAGGAGAAAAAGAAAGAAAAAATACAACAAAAAAGAAATCATATTATTGAAAATTACAAATCTTGATTGAATATCTTAAAGATTCATCTCTATAAAGATGAAAGATTATCAATCAAAAATATCATGAAGAGAGGAAGACTATTTCTCAAATCAAATCAGAAATGAAGAACAAGATATCATATATTTGATTTGATGCGATTGTAATTTTTTAAATTTCTGTAATTTCTTTTTATTCTTATACTTGAGCATATAAAAATGGGCTATAACATTGTAATGTATGAATAAAAAAAGGATCCATGAATCAAGTTTTTTTCCTTTCCCACCTTGTGAGGCATGCGGAGGTGCAAGACTTCTATCCTAGGAGTGTTATCTTTGAGCCAATTGGATAGTTATACATTTGCTTATTATTTTTAGTTATTATCTTTCACTTTTCTCTTTCTATTCCTCCACTATGAAAGTAATTTGTTGTTGCTCGTCCTACATGCCAACCAATATTGAACACTTCAAAATTAAATATACCATCACATAAGTCTCAGAGATATAACCGCAGTGCCTCACCACAATGCTAAAAACTTTGCAAATATCTAGTATTGGTAACAAACCTCATAGCAAACTTTTTACCTTCATCCTCTTGTGATGATCTAAGCATGTCCTACAAATAAATCAATTTGTTCCAAAGAGAAACAAAAGAATAGAAATAGCAGGTGCCACCAATTCCACCAAGTAAACCTTTTTCATATAAAAATATGACCAAAAGTATCAAATTTATGAGGAAAAAAAAAGCTCACTGAGGGAAAGAACAAGGGTGATCTAGAAGTTGTCCGCTTGCGGAGGGAGGGCAGCCATCAGAGTTAGAGCTTATCGGGAGAATCACATCAATCGGATCGATAAGCAGCAAAAACACATAGTCCTAGATTAATCATGAGGACCAGATTGATGGCGGAAAAGAATCTTGCACTGCATCTTCTTTAGGGTTTTCGAACTAGAAAAGTGCGAGAAGGGAATTGGGGGCTAACCGTGAAGTTCTGAACAAGATATGGTCGATTGTAATGCATTAAATAAATTTGTGAGAGAGTAGGGAACTCTCTTCTTTCCTTAGAGAGAGAAGCTCTGGGTTTCTAAGGCGATAAGGACAACCCCATTGCCTTCTCCCTCCTTAATTCCACCTTTGATGCGACCCAACCACACCCTTCCCCACCCCCCCCCCCGCCCCCAACTACTGGCTTCACATCCCCTACTTGGCTCTCTCCTTGCATCCATTGTTGTTCCCCTCCCTAGGGTGTCATCATCTTCTTCTGTGGTGTCGATCCCTTCAGTTAGGGTTCCTGGAGTGATGTCAAGCCAGACCCCTAAGGTTTTCTCCTTTGGCAAGTACCAAGAAAAATGGGCCACTCCATCGGGATCCTTCCAATGCCCCTCCGCCTTCCAAGAAGAGCCAATTGGATGGCCCTTTCACTGGAAAGAGCATCTCTTAGGCATTGATGTTAATTGGTCCTTCATATGGGCCAGATGCAAGTTCACTACTATCTTCTTCTTTGTTTAACCGGATCTATGATGCTTCTAAGGATTTCATCGAATTTGAGGAAAAAACTCCTCATGAATGGCAAAAACCTTGAATATCTAGTTTGATCAATCATTTCCTCCGACTTCGACTTTGGATTTCCTGAAATATGTGGTTTCTCACTAATGGAAATGTTCTTTGGTGTCCCAAGTGATCAATTTGGCTTAAGGTTTTTTTTTGCTTTCAATTTTTTTCTAAAGCGGAGGTTGTTCGCATCCTCACCGAGGGACCATGGACCATTCGAGGGGAGGTTTTGTATCTGATGCCCAAGAAAGCTAATTTCCAGCCTCTCACAGAGAGGATCTCATCTGTCCCTATCTAGGTGTAGTTCGTCAATCTTCCTTTGGAGTACTGGAACAGAATGTGTTATTAATCTTGGTTCTCTCCTAGGTCGTCCCCTAAAGAATGATGAATGTTCTTTCTCGTTTGAAAGGGGTCGATATGTAAGGTTAGTATAGAAATCGATCTTTCAAAACCCCGTAAGCAGTATGACTGGGTCACCTAAAGAAAGGAATTTTCCAAACTGTTTCATATGAGAATTTACCTTTGGTGTGTTTCAAGTATAGTTGTGTGGGTCATAAAGTGGATTTGCCCTCTAGTTTCGATGACTTCTTTGACTTCCTCCCTTGTTTTTCTGGACTCTTCTCACAAGGCCGACCCCCAAAAGGGTGTGGAGCAACCCCCTTCCGATTTAGATGGCTCTATTACCCTAAGGGAGGTTGGGTCTTCTCACTTAGAGCTGGACCTCTTTGGTCCATGGATTAAAGTTGAGAAGCGTTGCCCGATTGGTCGTCGGCACAGCCAAGCCAACGCTGATCGAAATCGATCGGAATAGGGGGGTGGGGTGGTGCCATGTCGAGGAAGCGATCGAGGCCATTGGTTTCCTCTGCTCCTTGAGATATTGGCACACATACAGGTCACATGCCCCCTACACTATAAGAAAAATAGTTATTAACCATGAACAAAAGTTGTCACTAAAAGAATTAGTGCAAAATGAGCCATCACTAGCTTCCGTCAGCATAGATCTCGTGGCTAAAAGTTTTAGTAACAAAAAAAGACACATATGTCATTAAATTATAGTTTTTAGTGATAGTTTATATTTGTAGCTAAAACATTAAATTCTATCGCTAAAAATAAATAAATTGATAAATTAATATTTCTGTGACAACAATTGGTTATGAACACTTCTGTCACTAAAAGAATTGACTAACAATTTTAGTGACAATATAATTAACTCTTACTGATTAAATGGAAAAGATAATAATAATTTAGTGATGGCTTGACCTGTCACTAAAATATAAAAAAAATTAGTAATGGATTATTTGAGTGTCACTATACTGTCAATAATAATTTTATTAATTACCTATCAATTTTTAATAATTTCAAAATCATACCAAAACTTTTTCATAAATTCAAGATAAAATTATTGATATTTGAAACTTCACATTACAATCTTTATTTTATCCAAAAATCAATATCAAAGTGAGACAATTATAAATTCCACATCATCTCGAAAAAAAATACATCAAGATATCTTTATATCTTCATTCTTGAACTCTCCTGTGTCATCTTGTGCATCTTGCGTGAAGTCACAATTGCACAATATATACAGACAAGTCACAATTGTTAGAGTTGCATAGTAGAGTTGAATAGTCCATCACTATTATCCCATGTTTGCAAATGCAAATGGTTAAGAAGGTGAGGAAACTGAAACCCTATTCTTCACACATTATTTCTTGCTATTATACTATGGAGGTATATGCAAGTTTTCCTTTATGTCAACCTACTGCTGACATTACATACTTTTTATTTTCAGAGTTAAGAACTGTTGTATATGAAAATAAAAGCAATTTTATGGTTGATTTCATTGATAAAACATAAACATGTCAAGATTGTTAGCAGTCCATAACAAGTTTCTAGTGTACTGCAGCCTAAAATTGGAATCCAAAATCAGATTAAAGCTTTCTAAAAGATATACCTCTTGAGTGAAGTAAAGCAGCATGCAAGCTTAGATATATCAGTGTTGCCAAGCATTGAAATAAAGTGATATAGAAACAGAAAATATCGAAGTCAAGTTCATCTTCCTAAGCGAGGGGAGGCCCGAAGCGCGTCGCTTGGGCGCTCGCCCGAGCCCAGGCGTCGGGCGAGCACCCGGGTTAAACCCAGCGACCGAACTAGCGTTTTAGGTCTGGTTCAATCTCCGGTGCTTTAGTTGGTCCAATCGAACCAACTAAAGCACCGATATCAGCCTTCTTCTCACGACTTCCCCAACTCTAACCCCGCTCGCCACTTCCACTCCCACTGCCGCTGCCACTGCTACTGCTATCGCTGCCACTATCGTCGCTCGTCGCTCTTGCTCTCGCTGCCGCTGCCACTGTCGTCGCTCGCCGCTCCCGCTCTCGCTCCCCCCTGCTCGCTGCTACCGCTGCCACTATCGCCGCTCCCGCTGCCACTACTCGCTGTTACTGTTGTCGCTGCCACTATCGTCGCTCGCCACTCCTGCTCCCGTTGACACTGTTGCCGCTCCCGCTGCCTCTGCTCGCTACTACTGCTGCTGCTGCCACTATCGCCGCTCGCCGCTCCTACTCCCGCTACTCGTTACTACCACTGTCGTTGCCACTGTCGCCGCTCCCGTTGCCATCGCTCGCCGCTACCGCTGCCGCTGCCACTATCGCTTCTCGTTGCTACCGCTGCCGCTGCTCTCAGTCAGTAGCCTCAGTCTTCCTCTTACTCACACTCTTCTTACTTCAATAGTATACTGTTATCAATATATTAACAATATGCTACTAACCAAGGTTCGTCGTACCGTACCGTACAGGCGTTTCGACTCGAGCTCGGTACGGTACGGTACGGTACCGGTGTACCGGGCGGTACATCAGGGCGTACCGAACAATTTTATACTTTTTTCATACTGTAGCACTGTAGCGGTATCGGGCGATCCGCATACCGGTAACCTATCGGATCGGTACGTACCGCCGGGTACGGATGGTACGCTTCGATATGATAGACCTTGCTACTAACTATATACTAGTAATAGTATTTTTATTTATTAGATTAATAATATATTATTTTGATTTTAATACTATTAATTTTTATTTATTTAAAATTATTATTAGGTTTCAGAATAAATGATATATTTTTATTTAAATAAATATATTTATTAATTATATTATATATTTTTATATTTTAGCGTCTCGCTTCACTCAGACGAACGCCTAGCACCTCGGACGTTTTTGGACCTTAGCACCTTTTGGCACCTAGCGCCTTTTCAATCAATGCTTGTAACAAAATTGCAAACTCTGTTTAATGCATCTCAACTCCCAAAGCTTTGACAACAAGTTGACAACAACTTATAGCTAAACAATGAAAAACAAGACCAAGTTTATATACCATTTATGCCCTTCATTCCAGCTCTGACAATAGGCCGAGCACTTGAGTAGCTGCGGAAGGACCAAAAACTCATATCTACAAAACATAAATATATGTTACACAATGGCACTTCCCGTGATTCACCATCCAAATTCGAGCAATCAACAATCCAAATAACATAATTAATCAAATTAAAGCCCCACGCCCCCACAATCCAAACCCTAATTGAGATTTCCCAAGAGGATCCGCCACGATGAACCTCACGAGAAACATAGAAGAAAAGGCGTAATCCAAATAGAACCGAGAATCCACGTAGAACAAATACAACCCTGAGCAATTAAACGGAAATCGAGACGAGCTCCATAGCAAAAGAAACAAGAGCATATCAATGCGTCGCAATAGGAACGGGGTAGGAGAAAGGAGTGGAGGCAACCCTGGGGGCAGGGCCCGACGACGGGATCGATCGCCTGAGGAGCAAAGGTAGGGGTTTTCGACGAGCGGGACAACTGGGTGGGACGAGTGAAGCTCCGTCTCTCGATCTCGTCTTCCTCGCCCGCTCCTATTTCGCTGTTGGTGGCGACGCACGGACGTGAGGGGATCATTAAATCGCAACTACAGGGCAAAAAATTCTGAAACGAACTAACAGACAAAAAATAAGATATAAAAAGAAAATTAGGTAGGTAATAATAAGCTTGAAAGATCCCACATCAATTAATTTATTAAGACAAATTGAATCAAAAACATTATTCACCAACTATTACCCTTATTTCATATAAATTTGCACACCATTTAATCTCTCGTATTATATTACGATACCATTTAAGGAGATTTGGAAGCAATCATGTGCATAGCGACAATTTCAGCTCAATATTACCTAAACTTATGCGCTAATTCTACTCGCAAGCCATAAAGGCGTACAATTAAATGAAAACCTAGATTTCCAAGAAACAACCAAATAATCAAGGACAAGAAAATAAAATACTAACAAGATGTTGCAAGCAGAAACAACAATCCAAGAACATAGCCAGAAAAAACCCAATAAAGGGAATCTAACCACACGAGGACGATTCGACACCTAGGGTTGCATCCTCTGAGACAAACAAGTAGAAGAAACCCAATAACACAAGAGGGCAAGCACGACAACTACCTCAGATTAGAAGGCAACGACGAAACCCCGTGAGAGAGGAGAGAGGAGAGAGGCGACGGCGGCGATGGAGAAGAAGCGGATCTCTCGGTCCCCTCTCCGACCAACAGATAAAGAGGTAAATGGAAACGGAGAAAGGAGAGGCAGACGAGGACAAGAGAGGCATATCTGTAGCGATTCCCATGAATGCAAAATTGTTACCCGCGCAGATACCAGCGCATCAATGGCCCACCCAGAATGGCCCCGTTCATAAGATTTCAATAACAATGCGAGTAGCTTGTAAGGTGCCGGGCTAAAGTGCATAAAAGTATTTCCAGGGAACAATACAGTGAGGTCGAGCGCATCCTATCGAAGTGGGTATAAGCCAGCGTGATTGCATCGAGATTCGTGTGATTGGTAAATCTAACGGTCAAAAAATTTTGGCTGCATCTTCATATGGCCCATCTCGAGCGCATCGTATCACATCGAAGAATGATAATTATATACAGCCTCGTGGACGCCAATTGACCGCGTTGCGCGTCTCAAATTGATATGAGAGTGGTCTCGTCAATATAGAAGATGCAAAGGTAAGGGAACCTCGTCCGTGGATTCTTGTCGATGGGAGACGTGGATGACCATAAGCCTGAGAGCTGCAGCGGCAGTTGGGTTCAATCCGAACCCCACCGACCCAATCTGGGTTCAACCTCAATTCGATACCCAAACCTAATATTTATTTGTATATGCATGTGTGTTGGATCAGTCTGATCTATATAGATGGCCAATAAAGGTCATCCGTGATGAGTCAATCCAGAACAAAACTATGTCTTATAACTAGAACGAAGGTATTCGAATCGACTTAACTAAGGTCCTAAATTTTTGTCTATGGGATATATCAAAACTTATCAGGTCTAATCAAACCAAACCCAAATCTAATTTGCTTAGTTTCATACATGACTCAGATCAGTTTTAAATTTTCTCAACCTTTTAGCTAGTTGGGACGATTAAAGTCAACACAACTCATCCTTCCTTATTGCCGATTCGATACCCAATCCGAACCCCACCGTCTCTCTCTCTCACTCTCCCTGCCTCCGGGGGTGATATGGCGAGGGCGTCTCATGCTTAGTGACGCGGTTGATATCGGATTCGGGGAGTGGCCTCCGGAGCCGTCGGATCCGGGTGGGGTTGCAGCCGCCGCCGTTCTCCCTGTAGTTGCGATTTAATGATCCCCTCACGTCCGTGCGTCGCCACCAACAGTGAAATAGGAGCGGGCGAGGAAGACGAGATCGAGAGACGGAGCTTCACTCGTCCCACCCAGTTGTCCCGCTCGTCGAAAACCCCTACCTTTGCTCCTCGGGCGATCGATCCCGTCGTTGGGCCCTGCCCCCAGGTTTGCCTCCACTCCTTTCTCCTACCCCGTTCCTATTGCGACGCATTGATATGCTCTTGTTTCTTTTGCTATGGAGCTCGTCTCGATTTCCGTTTAATTGCTCAGGGTTGTATTTGTTCTGCGTGGATTCTCGGTTCTATTTGGATTACGCCTTTTCTTCTATGTTTCTCGTGAGGTTCATCGTGGCGGATCCTCTTGGGAAATCTCAATTAGGGTTTGGATTGTGGGGGCGTGGGGCTTTAATTTGATTAATTATGTTATTTGGATTGTTGATTGCTCGAATTTGGATGGTGAATCACGGGAAGTGCCATTGTGTAACATTTATTTATGTTTTGTAGATAAGAGTTTTTGGTCCTTCCGCAGCTACTCAAGTGCTCGGCCTATTGTCAAAGCTGGAATGGAGGGCATAAATGGTATATAAACTTGGTCTTGTTTTTCATTGTTTAGCTATAAGTTGTTGTCAACTTGTTGTCAAAGCTTTGGGAGTTGAGATGCATTAAAGAGAGTTTGCAATTTTGTTACCAGAATTGATTGAAAAGGCGCTAGGTGCCAAAAGGTGCTAAGGTCCAAAAACGTCCGAGGTGCTAGGCATTCGTCTGAGTGAAGCGAGACGCTAAAATATAAAAATATATAATATAATTAATAAATATATTTATTTAAATAAAAATATATCATTTATTCTGAAACCTAATAATAATTTTAAATAAATAAAAATTAATAGTATTAAAATCAAAATAATATATTATTAATCTAATAAATAAAAATACTATTACTAGTATATAGTTAGTAGCAAGGTCTATCATACCGAAGCGTACCATCCGTACCCGGCGGTACGTACCGATCCGATAGGTTACCGGTATGCGGATCGCCCGATACCGCTACAGTGCTACAGTATGAAAAAAGTATAAAATTGTTCGGTACGCCCTGATGTACCGCCCGGTACACCGGTACCGTACCGTACCATACCGAGCTCGGGTCGAAACGCCTGTACGGTACGGTACGACGAACCTTGGTTAGTAGCATATTGTTAATATATTGATAACAGTATACTATTGAAGTAAGAAGAGTGTGAGTAAGAGGAAGACTGAGGCTACTGACTGAGAGCAGCGGCAGCGGTAGCAACGAGAAGCGATAGTGGCAGCGGTAGCGGCGAGCGATGGCAACGGGAGCGGCGACAGTGGCAACGACAGTGGTAGTAACGAGTAGCGGGAGTAGGAGCGGCGAGCGGCGATAGTGGCAGCAGCAGCAGTAGTAGCGAGCAGAGGCAGCGGGAGCGGCAACAGTGTCAACGGGAGCAGGAGTGGCGAGCGACGATAGTGGCAGTGACAGCAGTAACAGCGAGTAGTGGCAGCGGGAGCGGCGATAGTGGCAGCGGTAGCAGCGAGCAGGGGGGAGCGAGAGCGGGAGCGGCGAGCGACGACAGTGGCAGCGGCAGCGAGAGCAAGAGCGACGAGCGACGATAGTGGCAGCGATAGCGGTAGCAGTGGCAGCGGCAGTGGGAGTGGAAGTGGCGAGCGGGGTTAGAGTTGGGGAAGTCGTGAGAAGAAGGCTGATATCGGTGCTTTAGTTGGTTCGATTGGACCAACTAAAGCACCGGAGATTGAACCAGACCTAAAACGCTAATTCGGTCGCTGGGTTTAACCCGGGTGCTCGCCCGACGCCTGGGCTCGGGCGAGCGCCCAAGCGACGCGCTTCGAGCCTCCCCTCGCTTAGGAAGATGAACTTGACTTCGATATTTTCTGTTTCTATATCACTTTATTTCAATGCTTGGCAACACTGATATATCTAAGCTTGCATGCTGCTTTACTTCACTCAAGAGGTATATCTTTTAGAAAGCTTTAATCTGATTTTGGATTCCAATTTTAGGCTGCAGTACACTAGAAACTTGTTATGGACTGCTAACAATCTTGACATGTTTATGTTTTATCAATGAAATCAACCATAAAATTGCTTTTATTTTCATATACAACAGTTCTTAACTCTGAAAATAAAAAGTATGTAATGTCAGCAGTAGGTTGACATAAAGGAAAACTTGCATATACCTCCATAGTATAATAGCAAGAAATAATGTGTGAAGAATAGGGTTTCAGTTTCCTCACCTTCTTAACCATTTGCATTTGCAAACATGGGATAATAGTGATGGACTATTCAACTCTACTATGCAACTCTAACAATTGTGACTTGTCTGTATATATTGTGCAATTGTGACTTCACGCAAGATGCACAAGATGACACAGGAGAGTTCAAGAATGAAGATATAAAGATATCTTGATGTATTTTTTTTCGAGATGATGTGGAATTTATAATTGTCTCACTTTGATATTGATTTTTGGATAAAATAAAGATTGTAATGTGAAGTTTCAAATATCAATAATTTTATCTTGAATTTATGAAAAAGTTTTGGTATTATTTTGAAATTATTAAAAATTGATAGGTAATTAATAAAATTATTATTGACAGTATAGTGATACTCAAATAATCCATTACTAATTTTTTTTATATTTTAGTGACAGGTCAAGCCATCACTAAATTATTATTATCTTTTCCATTTAATCAGTAAGAGTTAATTATATTGTCACTAAAATTGTTAGTCAATTCTTTTAGTGACAGAAGTGTTCATAACCAATTGTTGTCACAGAAATATTAATTTATCAATTTATTTATTTTTAGCGATAGAATTTAATGTTTTAGCTACAAATATAAACTATCACTAAAAACTATAATTTAATGACATATGTGTCTTTTTTTGTTACTAAAACTTTTAGCCACGAGATCTATGCTGACGGAAGCTAATGATGGCTCATTTTGCACTAATTCTTTTAGTGACAACTTTTGTTCATGGTTAATAACTATTTTTCTTATAGTGTAGGGGGCATGTGACCTGTATGTGTGCCAATATCTCAAGGAGCAGAGGAAACCAATGGCCTCGATCGCTTCCTCGACATGGCACCACCCCACCCCCCTATTCCGATCGATTTCGATCAGCGTTGGCTTGGCTGTGCCGACGACCAATCGGGCAACGCTTCTCAACTTTAATCCATGGACCAAAGAGGTCCAGCTCTAAGTGAGAAGACCCAACCTCCCTTAGGGTAATAGAGCCATCTAAATCGGAAGGGGGTTGCTCCACACCCTTTTGGGGGTCGGCCTTATGAGAAGAGTCCAGGAAAAACAAGGGAGGAAGTCAAAGAAGTCATCGAAACTAGAGGGCAAATCCACTTTATGACCCACACAACTATACTTGAAACACACCAAAGGTAAATTCTCATATGAAACAGTTTGGAAAATTCCTTTCTTTAGGTGACCCAGTCATACTGCTTACGGGGTTTTGAAAGATCGATTTCTATACTAACCTTACATATCGACCCCTTTCAAACGAGAAAGAACATTCATCATTCTTTAGGGGACGACCTAGGAGAGAACCAAGATTAATAACACATTCTGTTCCAGTACTCCAAAGGAAGATTGACGAACTACACCTAGATAGGGACAGATGAGATCCTCTCTGTGAGAGGCTGGAAATTAGCTTTCTTGGGCATCAGATACAAAACCTCCCCTCGAATGGTCCATGGTCCCTCGGTGAGGATGCGAACAACCTCCGCTTTAGAAAAAAATTGAAAGCAAAAAAAAACCTTAAGCCAAATTGATCACTTGGGACACCAAAGAACATTTCCATTAGTGAGAAACCACATATTTCAGGAAATCCAAAGTCGAAGTCGGAGGAAATGATTGATCAAACTAGATATTCAAGGTTTTTGCCATTCATGAGGAGTTTTTTCCTCAAATTCGATGAAATCCTTAGAAGCATCATAGATCCGGTTAAACAAAGAAGAAGATAGTAGTGAACTTGCATCTGGCCCATATGAAGGACCAATTAACATCAATGCCTAAGAGATGCTCTTTCCAGTGAAAGGGCCATCCAATTGGCTCTTCTTGGAAGGCGGAGGGGCATTGGAAGGATCCCGATGGAGTGGCCCATTTTTCTTGGTACTTGCCAAAGGAGAAAACCTTAGGGTCAAATACTCATCTTGTAAATGAGCTTACAACAACATAATCAAATTAATATTTTATTTATAAAAAATTAATTTATTTTAAGCTTTCGATTTTTGGTAAGTTAGTCTACGTCGGTTTTGACACGAATTGAAATGTTTGTCGGCGCTCTCTCTCTGTCTTATAACTATTTTCTTGGCAACGAGGATATGAAAACAAAAATGAACAAACCCTCATCACTCGATAACAGAACAATACCATGAAGAGCAAACCAAAATAACAACAATCCATATCACTTGAATCGAACCAGAACCTTTCATCAACGAGATTAATGTCGAGGAGGTCTCGAGGAAGCAATTTCTTAAAAGCATAAATTCGTCCTCCTCCTTCATCGGCACCTCCTCACCAACTTTGAAACCCGCCGTCTTCAATCAAGTCATTGGGAATAAGGGGTTGGCTGCGCGGGAGAGGGAGGAGTGAAGTATTTAGGATGGTGGAGAGAGAGGGAGGAGAGGAGAGGAGAGCGTGGGCCGTGATTCCTGATCTCGTTTGCGGAGCTGGAGATTGGTATTTCCACTAGGGTTCGCCTACAATCGCGCACCACCAAGAAGGCCGTGACACGTTATTTCTTTTTCAAAACATTTATATCCCAACTTGCTTAAGTTGAATCGACCGACTCTAAGTCAACTCGTAACTCCATTCTAGTCAAGCTTTGTATCCGATTCAAACGTCAGGTCCAGCTCCAAATCTCAATCTGGGCCGTAGGATCACATGATCCTACGATCTTGATCACAAATTTGATGACCGCATCTAATTCAACAGTGAATATATATATATATATATATATATATATATATATATATATATATATATATATATCATTATAGTGTTTGTCAAGTAAAGTATAATCTGTCACAATCATAAAAAATTCTTATCACGAAATAGGAATTTCGTCTTCCATAGCAATCCACTTGCATGTGTACAAATGTATAAATCGTATTACATGGGAGTTCCTTATAAAGTCGTATCATTATCAATAGTTCTGAATAATATAAAGTAGCTAACAGTACAGTACTGAATCATAAAAAGGACCAGCTTCAGATATCCTTCGATTCTTATGATGAGTCCCTCTACTAGTCGATCTAAATTAAATGCCTTGTCCCTTATGATAAACATTATAAATATGAGTTCCTAGTGCATATCTATCAATCAAAGACAACAAATTAATGCTGCTGCTTTTTTTATTTAATGTCTAGTTGATGGTGTGCAAACATCCAAGAGGAAGAAGACAATAATATTGTGTAATGGTCATTCACATCACTGTCGCCTCTGAAGCCTACATGAGAACTCTGAAACACGAATGACACTACACCAGTCGAGCTTATTTTTTGCAGAATACTCTTGTTTAGTTTTCTAGAAGACTGGTACGAATGCATCCATGCAGACGAATCCAAAACCTAAGACACAACTTCTTTTGGTACTTGGATCACTGTCGCCTCTGAACCTAAATAAAAGCTTAAGCAGTCTTCCAATTGTTTGGGAGAAGAGAGAATACATCCGAATCAGAAGAAGCCAATGAAAACAGTCTTGTGGTATTTATATCACTGATGGCTGAATGCGTCCAAGCAGAAGAAGCCAAGAAAAGCTACGAGACGTTCATGGAATAACAGAAGCTGAGACTCAACTAGGAGATAAATGAACTGCAAGTAAGCATCAACAGCTGGATGGAACAGAAGGAGATGAGACATAAATGTTCTGCACCAGATTCAGTTCTTGGTGAACATGTCCTTTGCTTGCAAACATATGGATTATTTCTGCATGTTTTGGCCACCATATAAGACCAAGAAACATTTGGCATTTAAGACCAAAGAGACGAAGAGTTACTTCTACAGAACTTAGAAATTATGTCCAATCTTGAATCTTACCACCCTCATTTCCTTTCATTTCTAATTATTGTACCATGTTTTCTTTTGTCATTTTTATGAGGATGACTAATAAGTACAAAGGAATTTTATGGAATGCTATATCTGATGGCAGTGAGAGACATTTATAACAAAGTAGAAGAGAAGAATTATGGAAACATCAGCATACATCTAACAAAGAGAAAGAATCAGTGACAGACAAGAATCTTTCAGTAATGACAGCTTGGACTGAGAACGATGATGACAACATGACATGAATGAAAGGATTAATGAGATTGTATCAAGATGACCACAATTTATACCACAGCATATCATTCACGCTATGATGCGAAAGAAATCAAAGAAAAGCTTTTGTTTTCTTTGGTTCATATAGAACATGGAAGCTAAATAGACAGGAAGGGAGAAGGAAAATTGTTACATAGTTAAAAAAGCAAGACATTCTTTCACTAATCTAAATCAAAACACAAGCAACTGACTACCGATGCACTCGACTACAGGATTATATGTGACTTCAAAATTATAAGAAACAAAGATAGAGATTTCTGCCGATACAATTATCCAACGATACGACTTTTATTCCATACAAGAAAGAGTGGGAAACTGTTATCTGATTACAGAACTAGCTTTAAATAAGTGCCAGTCGGCACCTTCCTCAAGTTGCAGGACACATTCCAAATAACCTATAAAGTGCTAATATGACCATCCAATTCATTACTGCTTTTAAGATGATTTAGGAAAAGGAAGCCATTAGATGCTCCACTGGGATTAATGCAATTGCTGTCTCTCCTTGATTCCTCACAACATAGTATTGTCATAGCCTGCAGAATGCAAGAGAACTGCCTTGATTTCTTCTGGCAGAACACCAGGACCCTCTTTGCATCGCTGAACAAGGGCAAAAGAAAACTTCAGTTGTCATTGATGAAACAAAGAGGAGGCAATTAACTAAGAATCAAGAATCTAATGCAACATAGCCAAGCAACTGTAATGAGCTTTGCTGGAGATACAAGAGGACAAGATATTACCTCAGCTCGGAAAACATCTAGGGCAAACCCATTGAAACAGCTGATGACAGCCTGCTGGATGTCAAGCCCAAGGCCATCAAGTGCCCTCATAGTGGAGAGCAATAGACCAGGCCTACGAGCACAAAACATATGAATGTTAACTGCTCGACCTTCTCTTACCCTGACCTCAACCTACAAAACACACAATATCGATCAGTTTGCATCACATAACAACATAGTGAATCTTCTAGACAAGACTCCAGTCTCATAAAATTGTCAACCAAGCTTTTTCAGATTTATTCTGAGCTCAAGCATCAAGTTCTATAGGGAATTGGAAGCAGCTATCTGATTTTTTAGAAAATGACTATGGCTTTGCACACAATTCAGATCATTATTAAGTAATCATAACTCAGAAACATAGATGCACTTCAAAGCTAAGCTTCATGGTCTCATCGTGATGCAACTACTAAGGTAAAAGATTCCACATGGAAATTAGGCTTCATGACGTAAGAAATAGGTACTCAATATTGCTTATTAGAGTTGACATCAGGTCCACAACTAGTTATCAGATTGCCAGTATCTTTTCTGAAGCCTTGTTGATTAATAAAAAGCAAGATTTTTCAGGGTTACCATGATGAGGAAGGAAGAAAAGTTTCATTCTATTACGATAATTAAGGCTGGAAAAATGATTAAGATATTGGAGAGTAGATAAAATAAAGCAGGCACAAACACGAGCTGGTTGACTATTTGGGCTTGGCAAAGAACTCGGGCAGAGCTCCTCCTTCACACGGCACGATAGAGTGGGTAGTGTTGGAGTCAGAGGGTGAAAGCTTGTCCCACTAGTAAGAGGCATTGAAGAACTGGAAGGTGCTGATTCAAGTTCATTGTGAAGGTCATTGATCCTTTGCAAAAGCTCCTTCAAGTACTCAATTGCATCACCAAGAATGGAAGCTCTGTCCATCTACAAGGATAAGAAGAATTAGTTACACTAAATTCTTAATGATGCAAATAACAAGATGACATCTTCCTTGAACAATTCAGAAAGATGTTAAAAACTTTCCAACTACTACACAAATGTTATGATTCGTCGATGATGCAGAACCAGCATATGCCCATATATGAAGGCATCCACTTTTACCTTTGAACACTAGATGTTAAAATGAATTATTTGTTCTGTTTAATGTGGCTTAGGAGCACCACAAATATATCATCACTTGTCAGCAATCACAACATAGACCTTTTATTCATAGCACAGCGGTGCTTTAAAACAGCTAAATAATTGCACTGAAAAATGGAGTGGGTAAGGTTCTAAAACATTACTAGAAAAAATGGCACTGAATTATAAAAGAACAAGCAAAGCATCACCTAAATAATCACTGAGCCCACAAACTATCACAAGGAACAAAAGGTTTAAGTTTCTAATGAACCAACCCATAGGAATCATCTGATACCATCAACCAAGCAGAAAAAAGAAGACCTTTTTAAGCAAATGATGATCGCATAAACATACTTAATTGCAAACAAGATGGCTGCAAATTTGCTCTTGAAGAATTGGTTTCAGGATACACACAACTGAGTAAGTCAAAAAGTATTGGAGAACTTCTAACAAAGAACTGTAGGTGATGAAGATTTCACCTTGCTGATCTTGGGAACAACAGATCTAAGCATGTAAAGCCGGTCATTGAGCTTCTTCCTTCTCCTCCTCTCGGCCATCAAGTTCTTTGCAGGGAGGCCCTTCTTCTTCCCCTTCTGGTCTCCACCACGTGCTGTCACTGTGCTGTTGGCAATCGAGTTGCTACCCCCACCACCGCCCGTGGCATTATCCTCGTTCTTGGCATTCTCTACCGCAACTTCATCCGTGTCATAGTTCAATCCTGACGCGTCGACGCTTCCGTCGTCCATCTCCTCGTCCTCGTTCCCCTTCCTCTTCTTCTCGTTCTCTTCTTCCAAAGCAGACTTGCTACCGTTACCCTGTCCCGCTCCTTCCGAGCCCCATAGCCCCAAGAAGCCACCTTTTTTGCCGGCAGCCGCTGGATTCTGGCGGAGAGCGGCCGCCGCCCTTTTCTGGAACAGAGTCGGCTGCGCGCCCACAGGAGGGAAGATCTCCAGAGGCCTCAGCAACTTAGACCGGTTGAGAAATGGAGAATTGTCGAAGTTGTCGAAGCCCATGGAGCCCACGGCGACACCGGAGATGGAACCATCACAGTTTTCGGATGGGAGCAGCAGACGACTACCGGCGAATTCAGCTCCGGAGCTCAGATCGGGACAACCAACTTGCTCACCCGCCACCATTCCAGCGAAACCAAGGATTCCTCCCCCACCGCCGCCGCCGCCTCTGTTCATCAAGACGGGTGTATTAGACACTTGGGAAGCCGGAAGAAAACCCGGAGCGTCGCACCCTAGATCAAGCCCGGCGTCGAAAGGATTCGAACAAACAGCGCCGAAGAGAGAAGCAAGGGCGGACTTTGCGGGGAAACAGGGCTGGCTTTGATCGAGGTCGTCGACGACAGGGAGCAGCAAGGCCTCGTGCGGCTTCGGGTTCGAGGGAAAGGCTACGTCTCGATGCGCCTGGAAGACTTCGAAGGGGTAATGGGCGGCGGTAGACGTCGCGGGGTTGGAAGTAGCGCCGCCACCCAAGTACCAGTCGTCGTCGAGCATGGACTTGAAGCTGGGGAGGCCGAGCTCGTCCTTGCTCTCGCCCATCGCTTCCCCGCTGGCGCTGGACGTGTTTGCTCTCGTCCACGACGCAGCGTCCTCCTCCTCGCCTCCATCTTCAGCCCACACGACGCCGTGGATCCTCGAGAGCATGGCTTCTTTCTTCTCCCTCCCCCAGTTTCCACCTTAAGTTGGAGAAGAAGTCAGACAGAGCTTGTGTTCAAGCTTCTTTCTCTTCCGCTTCAGAGATCGCGCTCCATCTGGAAGATGCCGATGGGTAAGGAAACGTTACACTTATGTGTTCGAACGGCGACGTGGCGTGCTCGCCTTTGGTACACTGCCCCCTGTCGCCCGCCATTATTACTGCGTTTTTGAAGTCCCAAAATACCCATTGGCCAAAAGACACTGTTATGACTCTTCTACTGCTGCTGTCACCAGCTTTGTTCAATGGCGGTCACTGTCACGATGTCTTCTACTTCCGATCGATATGTGTTGTGCATGACATGGGACTTCTGAAACCCGTCGAGCTGTCATCTGACCTCATCATCTCATCACGCAACCCATTGTAGGGATTTTACTGGATGGAATTGGGATTCAAACAGACTGTTTTTGGCCACAAATGATCTTTCTGATGAGGAACAAGTGAACAAAGACAATACAGAAGGACACAGTTTCCTTTTGTCTGGTCATCACATGGAACCAGGAACACCACCCATGCAAAGAACAAATGTTTGTACCTTCATTTCCGTTGATGCCAGCATCTTGTCATAGAAAACTGCTAGTAGTCTAAGCTGAAACATACGCTGAAAGTTATGCCAAATGGGACTTATCATCCCCTACAACCTTCATCAGGAAAAGAGAACAGGACTACACCATATATACGACAGTCAAGTCATTTCATCATCAGATTCAGCAAATCAAGTGACTTCCTAGGCTTAGCTATGCTTCGATTAGTTAGCTGGAGAGATTGGACAAGATGCATCTAATCATATCCTAGTATGTGATTGCTAAACATTTATTGTTGCAGGAAAAAATTAAAGATAAGAGAACAAAGAGAGGCTTTTGAAGGGGCGATGAGAGGGCAGTGATGTCTTTGTATGTGCAAATGGACCACATTTGTTATTCTCAGAATGAAGGTGGGTAAATTAACTTGAGGAAGCTTTGGAGCTTTATAGTCTCTCTCCCTGGTAAATGAACGTACAACCCAAGTTGGATGGTAGAGAGACAGTGAGGTGGGGCTGTGCTTTAACGGCCGGAAGAGGTCCCTCGCAAGGCGCCATTAATGGCAGAGAGAGAGAGAGAGAGAGAGAGAGAGAGAGAGAGAGAGAGAGTAAATGGGAGAGAGAAAAACGAGGGGAGGAAGACAAGACTCCCGTGATTGCGTCTGTTCAACTTGGATCGGTTACCTTCGCTTTCATGAGGCTCTCTTACTGTGGTGATGGGGGTCTGCTGCTGCCAAGTTCGGTTAATGTGTCCATGCGCAGCTAGCTGCATGTAAGCAGTTCACAGGGCGTGCTTCTTATGTGTTTGCGACCAGAGGGAAAACTTGCACCACGGTAGCTGGTTTGACATTCTCTCCGATAACGATGAGATAGAGAATATACCGTGCTAAGATAGATATATGTCTCGGTAATATAAATTAATTTTAAATATATATTGTTGGGTTCAACCCACAATTGGATCTTTTGAACCTAAATCAGTAATTAAAAAAAAAAAAAGCACGAGATTGAGGGCAACAGATAACAGCGAACGTGAGCGACCGTGCAGTGAGAACTGTGGTGGCACACAACAAAAGGAAAGAGAGAGAGAGAAAATTAGGTTTCATGGTCAATTGATCAAACGTTGTTAGTTTTAGTCCAAACTTTACGTGGAGAATTCTTACAGGTTTACAATCTTAATGGTGTTGATCTGCAGTTTATCTCTCTGAGATATTTTCCGGTTATATTCATTTTGTGAGACTTAAAATTATCTTTTTATTAAATTCATATCATCTAGTTATTCCAGAGAAGATTTACTATAAACATATTATCATTACTATTGATTGTGGAAGTTTAAGGTGGACTACGATCCCGTGGTTTTTCCCGCATTGGGTTTTTCACGTTAAAAATTTGATCTCACTTTATGATTAATTTATTACTCTATTGTTTATACTGTTCTGGTTCATATGTGCTTTTGATATTAAGTTGATATTTTGATGAGGAACCTGATACATAAAGAAGGAAAAAGAATATTTCGCTTTAATATGTTTTTTCTAACAAGTGGTCTCAGAGCAATAGGTTATTTGATGCTAGTTTTTTTTCTTGTGTGATTAAAATAGAATAATCAGATGGTATGGTTAAATTGAACTCATCAAATTATTCCACTTGGGACGATTCAAGCACATTCGAAGACAAGGAGCCAACCAACAAAAAAAGTTACTAACTACGCTTTAATGGCGTTTGACGATGTGGTAAGTAACTCAATCGAAGCTCATTTATCTTTTGATGAATTGTTAAATACTTTTCATGATTTATTTAATAAATATAAATTAGTTAGTAAAAAATATAAATTATTAAAAAGGAGCATGCCTTATTGAATTCAATAGATTAAATATTAAACATGATAATAAAATATTATCTCCTTATACAAAATATGAAGAATTAGAGATGTTTAAAAAGGAAAACTTGCTACTATATAAAACCTTAGAAAAATTTGAAATATGAAGCAAATCCTTAAACGCGATCCTTGGAAAAAGGAATCATGTTCATAGAAGAGATGAATCGGCTTTGTGAGTAACACTCATCAAAAGCCAACCATCTTTATTAAAAGCTCAACTTTACATGTTTCACCCCGAAACAAATGTAATTTTTATTGTAAATTTGGACATTATGCCCATAAATGTCAATTTAAGAGATATAGTTCACGTAAGTTAATTTAGGTCCCTAAAGAAACCTTAAATAACTCAATGCAAAATGATAAGTTAAGTAGATCTATTTATGAGGAACCCAAGGTAAAATGGGTACCCAAAAGAAAACTCACTTTCTTGTAGATATGTTTATTATCATAAGTTAAGAGCAAAAATGATATTTTGATAATGGATGCTCAAGGTTTATAACCGGAGATCCAAAATACTTTATAAAGCTCTCTAGCCAAAACAATAAAGGAAAGATTGTTAGAATTAGAACTATCGGTAACAAAATGATTTTAATTGAAGATGTTTTATATTCAATAAAATCATGCTTGATAATTAAATGATATAATGGTTATTTGAAATCTTATGTTTTGGAATTATGTGTTACACATTTGATCTTGATGATTTTTGTGATAAATCTTATTTTTTGATGATGCATATTTTTTATTTGGCATAAAAGACAAAGGCATGCTTGTATGAAATAAATCACAAACTGGGGAATGCATTATTCTTGAAAATGTTTCTATCCCTAAAATCTTATTGAGTTTTCAATAAGAGATTAATGAATCTATTTATATCATTTTGAATATCTTGAAAGTGATGATTTGATTATTTGAATTTAGATAAATTTTTATCATAATCATAATCTTGATTTCTCGATATTTGATGCTTGATATTTTTTAATCAAGATCTCTTATTTAATCTCTTATTTTTCTTCTTGCCATCTACTAAAGAGGAAAATTATCCAAATGAATCATGGTTTTTCAATGAGTTCCTCTTTTATATTTTTCAGATTTCTCAACTTTTGAAAATTGAGTCTTCTTTTTTTGAGATCATTTAACTTTTATTCATTCTCTTTGCAATTCACAAAATAAGAGATTTGATTCATGGATCATTGGTATATTTGATCTTTTATGGACTGATCATTTCTATAAGAATCCTTCCTCCTTCTATTTATGAAAGTAGAACTTCGAAATGAATTAATATGATATTTATGCAAATGAGTGTTAGTACCACATAATGATTGTGATCTTGCTTGTCTCAAAAGAAAAGGAAGCAAGAGTAATTGCTTGCTACGTCTCAAAAGAAAAGTAATAATGCTAAACAAAGAAAACAAATAGCGATAACTTGAGGAAAACAATGCACCAGCGGTAGCACCGCTAGTACGCACTGCTTATATGCAGTCGCACCGCCCAACTGACAATACCATCGCTCGCAACCCTGCCCTATAAAAACCCAAGTTAGGTCCGATGGTAGAATCGCCCCTAAACCTTCCTCCACCTCTCCTCCACCCCTCTAAACCCTTCTCCACTTCTCAATCTCCTTGCTCTTCCTCTAGAAACCCAATAAAACCCTTCTCTTCTATAAATCTAAGGATCAATCTCAACTCTCTAAGAGATCACTACAAGGGTAATCTTCAAAACATTTCTCTCAATTTATTGATAGATCTTGCTTCTTATATGTAGTTCTCTCATTGATAATATATGTAGCCTCATAGCATCTAGAAGATCCTTAAAGGACAAAGGAAAGAGGAGATTATATGAAACATATGATTTCATACTCTTTGATTCCTCTCAATATGCCCTTAAATTCCCAACCTTTGAGTCTAGAAGTGTATATAAGAAAAAATATGTAGATATAGAAGAATTGAGTAATTTAGAACTAATTCAATGATTTACTAACTTAGATATCCTTTCAATTCTTCAAATAAGTGAACACATTTATCCTAGACTTGTTCGTTTGTTTTACAACAACTTGTGTGTGAATAAAAATGATAGAATGTACACTTATCTCTTAGGGCATCATATACCCATTACAGATAGTATAATTTATAATCTTATAGGAATTCCAAAAAAAAGAAGAGGTTACTACTTTAGAGGACAATGAGACATTGAATCAGTTGGGATTACATATTCTGAGGTGTTAGACACTATCTTTGATAATCTAAATTTGTCTATCATTCCAAAAAGCTGTGAATATTTGCTATCCTTTAGCACAAAATTACTTCATCATATCGTGATAAGTGTTCTACTTCTAAAACAATACTATCATGATGAAGTTAGTCAAATGAAATTAGGAACCATGTATTAGATTATGGTATAAAATGATAATAGTTTTAGATATCTTATATGACAAAACATGATCGAAGAGATTGCTACTTTAGAGGTTGCTACTTATAGAAATTCATTGTTTTATAATCTTATAGGAATTCCAAAAAAAAGAAGAGGTTGCTACGTTAGAAGATAATGAGACATTGAATCAGTTGGGGTTATATTCTGAGGTGTTATGTACTATCTTTGATAACCCAAAATTATCTATCATTCTAAAAAGCTGTGAATATTTGCTACCTTTTAGCACAAAATTGTTTCATCACATCGTGATAAGTATTCTACTTCCAAAATAATACCATCATGATGAAGTTAGTCAAATGGAATTAGGAACCATGTATTAGATTATGGTATAAAATGATAATAGTTTTAGATATCTTATATGACAAAACATGATCGAAGAGATTACTACTTTAGAGGTTGCTACTTATATAAATTCATTGTTTTATAATCTTATAGGAATTCAAAAAAAAGAAGAGGTTGCTACTTTAGAAGATAATGAGACATTGAATCAGTTGGGGTTACATATTCTGTGGTGTTACGTACTATCTTTGATAACCCAAATTTGTCTATCATTCTAAAAAGCTGTGAACATTTGCTACCTTTTAGTACAAAATTATTTCATCACATCGTGATAAGTATTCTACTTCCAAAATAATACCATCATGATGAATTTAGTCAAATGGAATTAGGAACCATGTATTAGATTATGGTAGAAAATAATAATTGTTTTAGATATCTTATATGATAAAATATGATTAAATTATCAACAAAGGATATGACGCTTCAATATGATGGCTTGATTACTAGAGTAATCCATGCACATGGCATAGTCATTCTACTAGACGAATAAACCTTAAAATTAGATATATTTAATATCATAAATAGAAACCTATTAAGAAGATTGAGATATATAGTAAGAAATGAGGTTTGGATTAGATTATCTAGGAGGACTGATCCTCTCCCACCTGAACCAAAATTAAAAACACCTATATAAAGGGAAAGTCAATCTCCTCTTACTAGTTTCTTGAAGGTAACATCTCTAACATAGCCAACACCCTCCTCATCTGTCTCCATAGTAATTCGACTAGATTGAATTGAATTATGTCAAGATCAAATATTAACTAGGATACAGCAAATTCATCAACGCTAGTATATATATACACACAACAAATTCTTTTTATGTGTGGCATTTGATGAACCAAGAGTGTCCGTACCCGTAAAGCTCGTTGCTTTTTCTCCTATTTTTTCCGCTGCAATTTATCTCAACTATGTCGGCTCCGTTCCTTACGAAATTTAGCAGCTTAAATGGATTGTCGCAGACTGTTTGAGCTCATTTATTCACACTCGAAGAACTTCTAAGAAGGATGCTGACGTATGCATGGCCAGCAATCCTCTTGTCTCTAATTATCCAATGCAATGTATTTAAGAAACGAAATTTTAAGTTTAAGGATGATGAATATACTGGTTTTATTTCTATAAGTTTGATCAATACATATTGTATTATCTCTATAAGTGATGAGATTATTTCTATGACTCATAATTTGTAAGAAAGTTATCTTACCATTAGATCGTGATCTATCCTCGACTTCGACGCATGTAATGGGAATCAATTTTCTCACCGACAACTATTAATGTTTTTTAAGTTACATTTTATCGAGTTAAAAGAATCGGCAATAAGGAAGGATGAGTTGTGTCGACTTTAATCGTCCCAACTAGCTAAAAGGTTGAGAAAATTTAAAACTGATCTGAGTCATGTATGAAACTAAGCAAATTAGATTTGGGTTTGGTTTGATTAGACGTGATAAGTTTTGATATATCCCATAGACAAAAATTTAGGACCTTAGTTAAGTCGATTCGAATACCTTCGTTCTAGTTATAAGACATAGTTTTGTTCTGGATTGACTCATCACGGATGACCTTTATTGGCCATCTATATAGATCAGACTGATCCAACACACATGCATATACAAATAAATATTAGGTTTGGGTATCGAATTGAGGTTGAACCCAGATTGGGTCGGTGGGGTTCGGATTGAACCCAACCGCCGCTGCAGCTCTCAGGCTTATGGTCATCCACGTCTCCCATCGACAAGAATCCACGGACAAGGTTCCCTTACCTTTGCATCTTCTATATTGACGAGACCACTCTCATATCAATTTGAGACGCGCAACGCGGTCAATTGGCGTCCACGAGGCTGTCTATAATTATCATTCTTCGGTGTGATACGATGCGCTCGAGATGGGCCATATGAAGATGCAGCCAAAATTTTTTGACCGTTAGATTTACCAATCACACGAATCTCGATGCAATCACGCTGGCTTATACCCACTTCGATAGGATGCGCTCGACCTCACTGTATTGTTCCCTGGAAATACTTTTATGCACTTTAGCCCGGCACCTTACAAGCTACTCGCATTGTTATTGAAATCTTATGAACGGGGCCATTCTGGGTGGGCCATTGATGCGCTGGTATCTGCGCGGGTAACAATTTTGCATTCATGGGAATCGCTACAGATATGCCTCTCTTGTCCTCGTCTGCCTCTCCTTTCTCCGTTTCCATTTACCTCTTTATCTGTTGGTCGGAGAGGGGACCGAGAGATCCGCTTCTTCTCCATCGCCGCCGCCGCCTCTCTCCTCTCTCACGGGGTTTCGTCGTTGCCTTCTAATCTGAGGTAGTTGTCGTGCTTGCCCTCTTGTGTTATTGGGTTTCTTCTACTTGTTTGTCTCAGAGGATGCAACCCTAGGTGTCGAATCGTCCTCGTGTGGTTAGATTCCCTTTATTGGGTTTTTTCTGGCTATGTTCTTGGATTGTTGTTTCTGCTTGCAACATCTTGTTAGTATTTTATTTTCTTGTCCTTGATTATTTGGTTGTTTCTTGGAAATCTAGGTTTTCATTTAATTGTACGCCTTTATGGCTTGCGAGTAGAATTAGCGCATAAGTTTAGGTAATATTGAGCTGAAATTGTCGCTATGCACATGATTGCTTCCAAATCTCCTTAAATGGTATCGTAATATAATACGAGAGATTAAATGGTGTGCAAATTTATATGAAATAAGGGTAATAGTTGGTGAATAATGTTTTTGATTCAATTTGTCTTAATAAATTAATTGATGTGGGATCTTTCAAGCTTATTATTACCTACTTAATTTTCTTTTTATATCTTATTTTTTGTCTGTTAGTTCGTTTCAGAATTTTTTGCCCTGGTACATGCTGTATGAGTGATTATATTACAATGAATTAGAATATCATTGACACCTTTTCAATTTTCCTATCCATCATTTAATTTTTCGACTCTGGAACATTGATGCACCTCATTTCCTTATGCATCGATTCCTTCACAATTTAATTGTTTCTTTTTTGCTGTCTTTAACTTGCTAGAAGGTATGATCCTTTCTAGATTCAAGATTTCTTTTTGCTATCTGCATGTGGTGGCACCTTTGTTAATTTTTTATTCATGTATTGTCTAAATGTATTCGTAGATCATGCATCTTTTCCTTATACCCCAGGATTTGAAGCTTGAGTTCTCCAATCTTACCATAGTCCTTATGTGATTAACTATTTGAGATAATCATTTACTCATAGGGTATGGTAAAATTTGTCTGACAATTTGGTGCTGCCTGAAGGTGCTTCGAAGATCTGTGAAGTTGTTTCCCCTTTAGAAGGAGAGATGGCTGGTTCTTTGGTTCAATTGACAATTCTTCCTAGTGCTCTGGCGAACAGGAGACAAAGTCAGCATCGGGGCTCTGGAAAGGCTAAAAGGGGTGCTAAAATGATGTGCCAACTGCAAATGCACCCCCTACGACTTCCAGGCTTTGCAGGCTTGCGAATAGCAGATAATTTGGAGTTCTTCTCAAGAAATCGACATGATTTTCATTCATTGGTTTCAGTATATGTCTCCTATGCATGGGGAAAAGCCAGTCGAGGGGTTGCTAAAGCCATGTTTGAGCGCTTTACGGAGAAGGCAATCAAAGTTATTATGCTTGCTCAAGAAGAAGCAAGACGGCTGGGCCACAACTTTGTTGGAACAGAGCAGATACTGTTGGGCCTTATTGGCGAAGGGACTGGTATTGCTGCAAAAGTTTTAAAATCAATGGGAATTAATCTTAAGGATGCCCGGGTGGAAGTGGAAAAGATTATTGGAAGAGGAAGTGGATTTGTTGCTGTTGAGATACCTTTTACTCCACGTGCAAAGCGTGTTTTAGAACTCTCTTTGGAGGAAGCTCGCCAGCTTGGTACTTCTTTTAGGTCTTCTTCTGTGGAGTTTTGTTCTAAACTTTAGGTTTTGTTTTTATTAACTTGAAGTCTTCTGTTGAAAGCAATATCATAATGACTGCGTCTTGCTATCTTCTAATATCAGCTTGTTCTCTTTAGTTCATTCTAACTATGTTATCATGCGGATCATGCTCACTTGCTGTATAGTATCTTGGGGCCCTTTTGTTTCCACAAAATCGGGATGGGTTAGAGATGTAGTTTGTGATTGCATTTGTATTTAATATGAAGTAAGACTCAAAATTGAAGCCTTATACTGCTAGCATGGAAAAAAAAAAGAATATCATTGACTAGATAGTCAAGTGGAACTTCAAATGCTAGCAGGATAATATAACTCCAGCCTGCTTTGTTGCAATTATCAATTACAGAAAATGGGCTTACTGATGTAGAATTTTTCTGAGATCAATGGAGTAAAAAAAAATTCTAACTGAAGCAAGATTTAGAACCTCTACACGTCTAATTAAACAGGCTGTTTGATGCCAAAGATCCATTTTTCAGTATTCCAAGCTAATGACTTGTACAATTATCATTATTTATCCCACTTGCACTGGCTAGGATTGACTGTCCCCTTACATGTTATTTGGGTTCTTCCAAGGGATTATTGGATTTCATGCCTTCCAAATTTTCACACCGGCATTTGTCAACAAGCATGATTACTTGAATGAATAACTTCTTCTTCTTTTTCTTTCTTGTATTAAAGTTTGACTTAATGGTTGTTTGTGCTGTTTCAGGTCACAACTACATAGGATCTGAGCACTTGCTTCTTGGGCTTCTTCGTGAAGGTGAAGGTGTGGCTGCTCGTGTTCTTGAAAGTCTTGGAGCTGATCCAAGCAACATACGTACCCAGGTAATTTTTTGTTTAGACCTTGTTCCATACTTTTGTGAATTTTTTAGTAGTGCTGTGACTTGTGGGCTTTATTATGGGATAGGTTATTCGAATGGTCGGTGAAAGCACTGAAGCTGTTGGTGCCGGGGTAGGAGGAGGAAGCAGTGGCAATAAGATGCCCACACTTGAGGAGTATGGAACTAATTTGACAAAGTTGGCAGAGGAAGTAATCTTTTGAACATTTTACTCCGAAACATGCTTGTTTATTCTTACGATTGAAGGATTAATGTATGCAACAAATGATTATTCCACAGGGAAAGCTAGATCCAGTCGTTGGCAGGCAGGATCAGATAGAACGCGTTACACAAATTTTGGGAAGGCGTACAAAGAATAATCCATGCCTAATTGGGGAGCCTGGTGTTGGAAAGACAGCCATTGCAGAAGGTCTTGCTCAACGCATAGTTAATGGAGATGTTCCAGAAACAATTGAAGGAAAAAAGGTTTGTAGATTTTTTTATCAGTGTACTTGTGTATCAGTATTGGTGATGTTTGCTGTTGTGTTTAAAGTTGCCTATAATGACTTGTTAGTGGAAGAGCTTTTTAGTGCCTCCTGCAGGATCACAATTTTCTCTCTTATTCTGCTTCTAAAGGAACTTTGTAATACAGGTGATCACCCTTGATATGGGTCTTCTTGTTGCTGGTACTAAATATCGTGGAGAGTTTGAAGAAAGATTAAAAAAGTTGATGGAGGAAATTAAGCAAAGTGATGAAATAATACTCTTCATTGATGAAGTACACACATTGATTGGAGCAGGAGCAGCAGAAGGTGCCATAGATGCTGCTAATATATTAAAACCAGCTCTTGCAAGAGGTGAATTGCAGGTAGAGTTTATGATTTTATTTATTTATTTATTTTTTGTGTTTGTGGTATGTGATCTCAACCTTTGTGTTAGGAATCAGTTATCTTCATAACATATTTTTCTCTCTGAAATTTAAAGCATCTTTTTGGAAGTAATTTGTTATCTCATTTGTTTCAGTGTATTGGAGCCACAACACTTGATGAATACCGGAAACATATCGAGAAGGATCCTGCTTTGGAGAGACGCTTTCAACCTGTAAAAGTTCCAGAACCAACAGTAGATGAAACAATACAGATTCTTAGAGGGCTTCGTGAAAGATATGAAATTCACCATAAACTTCGTTACACTGATGAGGCTTTAATTGCTGCTGCTCAGTTGTCCTATCAGTATATTAGGTTTGTGAATTATGTTAAATTACTTTTGTATTTAACAAACCTAACAAGCCTTAAGTTTATTTAATTTACTCTGTGGTTGATTCTCCTCCTTCCCCTCTCCCCCACACACACCGCCCCCCCCCCCCCCCCCCCCTTTCTTGCTACATGTAATAGGCATGCAGTGTTACTTGTATTCTATCTTGGTTCTCTTTTCATAGTTTTACTTAAGTAAATACTTGAAATGGACTGCACTAGGTTGTGTTCTTGTCTTTTGTTCATGCATTTATACTAAATCTTCCTGTATTGCTATGGTACAAGTTTTAGTTGAAACACAAAAGGTTTAGATTTAGTGGGCATAAAGATTTTTTTTTTAAAAAAAAAAGATGACAAGGATTCATGTGTTAACCTCACAAGTTGGTCACCTGATGAAGAAACGATTCAACTTGATTCAGACCCAACAAGGCTACTCAACAAGGATTCACTAGGCAGTGTTCTTGTCTTTGTTGATGTATTTATAATAAATCATCCTGTCTTGCTATGATGCAAGTTTTGATTGAAACACAAAAGGTTTAGATTTAGTGGGCATATAGGTTTTGAAAAGAAAAAGATGACAAATCACTGGATACATGTGTTAAGTTAAAAGTTTGTCACCCGATGAAGAGATGAAGAAACGACTCAACTCAGTTCGGTCTCGACAAGGGGGCACATTGTGTCGTCACGGGATGTCAAGGAATGGTCGGAGAGGAATCAGATAGCTGATGGAGTTGGAATGATCAACGAAATCACTTTTGAGATGCTACCCAATTTCCTATAGTGTCGCCCGAGACCCTGCAAAAGGTTGATGTCAGGAGCAGTTCGATTCGGTTTCTCCTATGCTTAAGTTAGCAATATTCGAGGTGTAGAGGAAATAGGGATTTGGAAGAGAGAGAAAAGAATAAGAGAGAAATATAATTATATTTAGGGGTCTTGTAGGTAGCTTGACAAGGGGGCTCAATCACCTGTAGAGGCGACTGAACTACTTGCTTGCTGAGGTGGCCAAACTGGGGTATCGGACCACTAAGGTAGAAGTCCTCGTTGCTGAGGTGGAAATGCTTGTATCTCAGCTATGGACTGGTCCGTTTTATCCTCTATCAACATGAAAATTGAAGAAGTCATTTTCATTGTTTGCGGGATACTACAAAATAAAAAAATTGGACACTACAAAATAAAAAATTGGAGCCTTAGAATTACATGTTTTCATTGTTTGCTTATTGTGCCTATTTTTTTCATTTTCATGAGGCATGACATATTCTAGTTAATGCAAAACATTGTTTGGTTGTTTTTAGATTTGGTTTCATTAAGGGCGGGTCTTGGTACAATGGGAAGGTTGCTCCTTTATGACCTGGGAGGCTAGGATCGAGAAACAGAAACCGTCTCTTTAATTGACCCTGACCCTCCCTAGACCTTGCATTAATGAGAGCCCTGTGCATTGGGTATGCCCTAGATTTGGTTTCATTGGGAATGAATTGTACTGTAATTGGTTGATCGACTTCTTAGGAAATATTCATTATGCTACAAGTGACATAATATACTTGTCCTTGATTCAATTCTAGTTTCATTGATTACATGTATTTGTGCCCATTGTTCTTTTGTGTCTTGCTTACAGAAACATTGAACACTAAATTTGTCACCATTGCAAAAGCTTAACTAAATTGTTTGATTTTGAGTTCTCAAATTTAATTGTGTTTTAAATAATTATACAACAAGAAGCCATTCTTGCATATTTATAGAAGTGCATATTATTCAACTAATGAAATGGATCAAAACTTTTTTTGCATGATACTATTATGTGGCTCTATATGCACCAACATTTGTGCTAGTCTAATCTTGGCATGACTTACATGCAACTTGTGTTAGACTTGGATTGGTATTAAGTCATAGATTAGATCAAGTGTACCGAGTATTTGATCAATTTTTCTTGGTGTTGTGTCAGGTGTTCTGACTTGTGCTTGGTTGTGTTAGCTTTCTGTGCAATTGGATCAGATCAGTTTCTTGATACATAGAATCCATCTAGAATTTGTGTGTTTGTTCGTGATGCTGTATCTGTTTTATTTGAACCAATTCCATTACCTAGTTTCATTTGGTTATTCAAATGAATTTTCCATCTGGGTTAGTGCATTTAATGTCAATAATTTCTGCTAAGATGTCCCTTCACCTGATCTTTTGACCGTCTTTCCACCTGGTCTTTTGACCTTTGGTGCTTGCACACACTGTTTGTTTTATAATTCACTTAGGCTTTTGGTGTTCTATCTAAAAACCTTAATTTGGAGCTTGTGGGAAGTTCTGCTGGCAACTGATAAAAAAATTAAAATTTTCTTCTCATTTGTAGTATAGAATGAGTGATCAAGTGTCTTTACATGATGAAGACTCCCATCTTTTCACATGTGCACATTAAAATTACTCCTCTCTCCCTTTTAGTTTTACATATTTGGTTACAACAGTCTATATTCTTCTTCTTACTGAAATTGAAACCTTTTCATTTTCTTCATCTGTAAACAGTAGCATGTTGTCGCCAATATTTTCTTTGATAAATGATTGCTTAGCCTTTATGTATAAGAGAAATCAGAATCATAGAAGAGAATCCGTCTCTCAAAACTGAGCATTTATCGGAAGCTTGAATTCCTTCACTGAGGTCTGGTGGACCCTATGTGAAGTTTGTACCGTTCTTTATTTAGTTGTTGAGTCCCCTCTCTTCTTCACCACTAGAGCTTGGTTATGCTGCTAAAATATTTTAACAAAATAAAGGTTCCGAGTGGATGGAATTTTAGAGATGAACATGTTAATATGTTGATATAGTTTTCAGGCACCTCTAGAGCCACTAATGGAAATCTTGGTCAAAGTTCACTTTATTGGAGCCTTAGAGATATATATTTAAATGGTATATTCGGGGCAAGAAAAGCATTTTCTAGAGTCAACGCTCATTGGTATCCAAGCAGTGAGTGCACACCAATACACCAACAACTTGTTGTAGAGTAGAAATTAACTTGCTGGAAACCCTAACACTCTGAAGGCAAATTAAATCTTTAAGAAATGCTGCTGAACAACACTGAAGCACCTGCAATCTCTTCTTCTAACTTCTGTTCTTTGAAATAAAAAGAATATCCTCTTGATTTGACCTATTTTTTAGTCTTCATAACTGATGAAACATGAATTTCTACAGCATGCATATCATCTTTTGTATGCCATAGGAAAATTGAAGAGGAACATTTTCTTATACGGAGTACAAGTTTGAAGCCACTGGAAGCTGGTTTCTTTTCTTTTGCTAAAGTTTCTTAGATGTTTATTATTTTCTTGCTAATGTATGTAAGGCCTTTTTCTTCTTAGAAAATATACTTCTCTATCCTTAGTGGTTTGGATTTTCTGTAATTGTCACTGTGGATCCCTAAAAGTTACATTTTCACTGGCATAGACAACTTATCCCATCATAACCATTACGATTACCTACATTTCAGGATTAGTTTCAGCTTTAATGACATCTTTGCCATGACCTGTACAATGTTACAATGCTAGTGCCACTTTTGGTGCGACAACATTACCATGACGTGTGCTGCCACCATCTCTTGACCATTCACCAAGTTCAGCAACTATCATCCTGGCAATCACGATCGTCCTTGTCATGCTCTTGTTATCATCTCTTAGCACTCTGATAGCTCTTTCTTGATTATCTTATTATTTCAATGAATTACATCTATTTTTGTTGCTGGCAAAAACTTCTCACTCCATGTGACAAATGCTTGAATTATCACAATTTTTTTATCTATTATGGTTTATCATGCCATGCTGTGAATTTTTGTTAAGTATTTTAAACCTTTTCATTCGTCTTCGTTTATCGATCTTTAAAAGCAGCAAATCTTTCTATTTTAGTGACAGTTCTTGTTCTATCATTAATGCATCAGTGGAAGTTATCTTTGATCTTGTACACCTTTCTTATACATTGTGCTGTACCTCCAGTGATCGATTCCTACCTGATAAAGCAATTGACTTGATTGATGAAGCTGGGTCTCGTGTTAGGCTTCGCCATGCACAGGTAAGGTCTTATATTATCTAGTACTGTGATTGGTTATATGTATTGAAGTAAAACTTGCTCTTGACAGCTTCCTGAGGAGGCAAGAGAACTTGACAAAGAGCTTAGGCAGATTACAAAAGAGAAAAATGAGGCAGTTCGCAGCCAAGATTTTGAAAAGGTACATGATTTATTTTAAATGAATCTCGAGAAAATATGATTTAATTGCATCAAGTATCATTCAGCATAAAGATGTGATTGCCCAACAACTTCTAAGTTGTGTTTTAAGCATGTGCTATTCTGGGATTGTATGCAGGCTAGAAGATCGAATGATTCCAAATGTATGATTTAAGTATTTTAGCTAAATTAACAATACCTAATCTTATTTGTGCATCCTGTAGCTCTTCCTATATGTGAACTTGAAATACCATCAAATTCAACTCTTTTGACAGGCAGGGGAATTGCGTGATCGGGAGATGGAGCTGAAGGCTCAGATCTCAGCCTTAATTGACAAGGGCAAAGAAAGAAGCCAAGCAGAGAGCGAGGCTGGTGATTCAGGTCCTGTTGTAACAGAAGCAGACATACAACACATTGTATCTTCTTGGACTGGAATTCCTGTGGAGAAAGTCTCAAGTGATGAGTCTGACCGTCTTCTTAAGATGGAAGAAACTCTCCATAAACGTGTGATCGGCCAGGATGAGGCCGTCAAAGCGATAAGCCGTGCCATTCGTCGAGCTCGTGTTGGTCTCAAGAACCCCAACCGCCCAATTGCTAGCTTCATATTTTCTGGTCCAACTGGTGTTGGAAAATCAGAATTGGCCAAGGCACTAGCTTCGTATTATTTTGGCTCTGAGGAAGCCATGATCCGACTCGATATGAGTGAGTTCATGGAGAGGCACACTGTTTCCAAGCTCATCGGCTCACCACCTGGTTATGTTGGTTACACTGAGGGTGGTCAGCTTACCGAAGCAGTTCGTCGTCGCCCTTACACGGTTGTCCTCTTTGATGAGATAGAGAAAGCCCACCCTGATGTTTTCAACATGATGCTCCAGATTCTGGAAGATGGGAGATTGACGGACAGTAAGGGGCGAACAGTAGATTTTAAGAATACCCTCTTGATCATGACCTCCAATGTCGGGAGCAGTGTGATCGAGAAAGGAGGGCGTAGGATTGGTTTTGATCTTGACTATGATGAGAAGGATAGCAGCTACAACCGAATCAAGAGCCTTGTTACGGAGGAGTTGAAGCAGTACTTCCGGCCAGAATTTTTGAATAGGCTAGATGAAATGATTGTTTTCCGACAGCTGACGAAACTGGA
This sequence comes from Musa acuminata AAA Group, assembly GCF_036884655.1. Classification (NCBI taxonomy): domain Eukaryota; kingdom Viridiplantae; phylum Streptophyta; class Magnoliopsida; order Zingiberales; family Musaceae; genus Musa; species Musa acuminata. Next base: position 29,995,358 of record NC_088353.1, read on the forward strand.
GGTCAAGGAAATTGCTGATATAATGCTCAAGGAGGTATTTGACAGGCTGAAAGCCAAGGATATAGAGCTCCAAGTGACAGAGAGATTCAAGGATAGGGTGGTGGAGGAAGGTTACAACCCAAGTTACGGAGCTAGGCCACTTAGAAGAGCCATAATGAGGCTCCTGGAGGATAGCTTGGCTGAAAAAATGTTGGCTGGGGAGATCAAGGAGGGTGATTCGGCTATTGTGGATGCCGACTCTGAAGGAAATGTTACAGTTCTCAATGGCGGGAGCAGTGTGCCTGAATCAATGCCCCCGGTCGTTCCTGTATAGAATCAGTATCCTGTGGCATCACCATGGCACGATGCCATGTTTACAAGGGTAGGGGAAGGGAAACACCTGTTTGATCCCCCATTTCACAGCATCCAGATGATTCATATGTGAGGATATTAACAGCAAAGTTTTCTGTTACGAGAGAACCCAATCATTGGATTGTCTTAAATCATATGAAAATATAAAAAAAAGATGCTAGGACTGAAGTGAGACATGGATGAGGGATTATGATCTTATGTTATCATCTGTGTTGGATGTGGGTAAATGACTTTGAATGAATCCGAGACAGCATTGCGATATCATTGTTTCTTGATCGATGAAAAGAACAGGTTTAGTTGTAGATCATGGTATTTGGTAACAGTAAGTGATGGTGTACGACAAGACTAATTACCTGGTGCTTGTGATGTCCAGTTTACCTGTGATAATGTTCATTTGCTTGTTGGGTAACTTCGCTTGATCCTTTTATCATTGCTGCGGATGACTGCACACTCGTCTTTCGTTCTCACACAGGATTTGCTGATGATCATGGAACCATGTGGGTTGTTAGGAGTTGGGTTGCTGATGATCATGGAACCTTTTCTCTTTTATGGTAACCATCAGTTGAATCAGTCCGATTTTGTTCGAACTTGCTTGCACAATAAATCTTCATCGACAGTCGAAGTATTGAGAGTAAATAATGACTGATCTTGATTACTGTGATTTGTACTCGGTTCGATTGGAAAGAATATTTTATGATATAGATCAATATCATGTGACTCGATTATTGACCTTATGGTTATTGACTTCACGGTATAGATCGTTATCGTGACTTATTGATCTAGACGTTGGCCACCGTGATCTGATCGGGATGAATATTTTCATTGCAACTGGGGCCATCATGGTCTGAATGAGTCGGTCATATATGTTTTGAGTTCTGATTGCTAATGTGTGTAATAGTATAAATAAAAAATGTCAAGAGGAAATATATCTTTTACTGCAGAAAAAGGATCAAACGGATGGATGAACTGAAGAAGGAAGCGGATGAACCGAAATATAAGGGTAATTTGGATTAATTTTTCTTCAGAATCAATAATAAATAATTAAAGAATTCGATGATGATCTAATTAGTAAAGGAAAAAAAAATAAACTAAAGAATAAGGAAGAGAGACAGAGACAGAGAGAGAGAGGACAAGCCAACTGCAGACCATTGAAAATTTGAAGACGACATTGGGTTCATGTAATTAAAATTTTTTTCATGCCGGCGCTTAGCATTTGTAACGTTGTCTGTGTGTGTCTCTCCAGAATCTATGGACCTCACTCACTCAAAAATCAGATTCAAATAATTGAGTTTCGATTAAAGTTCAATTCAGCTCAACTCAATTTCTGATTGAAATCTAATATGATTTGATTCAACTCAGAACTCAATCAAATCTAAAGTCATGCCCCCTTTTGAGTACCCAATGGGTCTTCAACTAAGAAGAGAGAACAGAAGATGAGAAGGAAACCAACAAGACGACAGACAACAATATTAGTTAGTCTAGGATAACTTCCTAACCATGAATAGTAGTAGAAGAAGAGAAAGAGAGCATCCACAATCCTTCTTTAACAACCATTCAGATCAGCAAGCAACAAAGTCTTCTTCTTTCAGCTTGTGACGAAATTCTATAATAGAGAACCAATGTCAACCAGCATCTTCATTCTCAACATCCAAAGATGCAATAGCAACCTCAACGAATAACAATCCTTCCATAGCCCTATAAGATGTGTTGTCAGATTATATAGAGGAGTGAGGAAAGGGAGAACCAGCAGCGAGCAATCATCTATCTTAGCTTGTTACACGAGAACTTCCAAGCAATCATTCCTCAACAACTCTTTTCTTTAGTTTCCTATTTTAGGCACTTTAAATTCATAATAAGATTAGATTAATTTTTCCTTTTCTAAGTTATGTTTATTGCAGTAAAGGCACAACTTCTCTTTCAAAATTTTTATTTGAAAAGTGATAATGGATCATCACTCCCGAATCTCATATGGAACAAGTGGTATTAGAATAATGATTTTGTAGATGGTGACCACAAGGCAACGATACAAAGCCTTAAAAACGAACAAGTCACACTCACTTAAAGGAAGAACTATCGATGAGATGATGGCCAATACCCCGATAACATTGGCTAACTTTACTTCCTAGATGATAATATTAGCCCAATAGATAAAGATCATGATAGACTGAATATAAGCCTAAACCAATCCTACAAAGAAAGATGACCAAACGAAAAATGTTATAGTAAAGGAGAGAGAGTTGTTTCCATCCAAGAAGTGCAGCCACGAAGAAGATGCTGCCATGCAAAACATCATAATAAGGACTCAACCAAAACATCACAATAACGACTAAACCATTTTGTGTCAAGGCTCGCATTGACATACCCTCTTGCAACAACTCAATTAACATTGAGGTATTAAACTCATGGATAGATCAATTCAATACTTATTTTGATCTATATAATTACAACAGCAAGAATAGAATGATGCTTGCATGACTCAAGTCAACTGATAAAGACAAATCATGAACATAATTCAAAAAACTCATACTAGAAGAATTCTACCATATAATTATCTTGAAGAAAGATAGAGGAAGTAACACTACTTATGTCAAAGACAATAGGACCAATTTGTGCAAGAATATACCATCTGAGTTTCCACAACAAATGGTGGCACTCGGAATCTCCCTTGATAATCATGTTGAATCTCGGATTTTGATGATGAAGTCAATTGTCATTTTTTATCTAATCTATATGTTGAGATAAGTGTGCAGGATTAACTATGATGAAAGTAAGACATGCAGTAGGAGTTGCGCCGGAGTCAAGACAATGATCACGTTGGGAGTTCGAGAGTTCGACGGAAGTTCGGACAGTCGTCGGAGGTTCTGAGGGAACAAATCCGAGAAGTCCATAAGCTTGCCAAAGAAGCTCGTCGGAACTCGCCAAGTGAATCGTCGCAAGTCCAGGAGTTTGCCGGAAGTCCGCAGAAGCATCACTAAGGGTTCATCGGATGATCGACGGAAGTTCGCCGGAAGCTCGCCGAAAGAAGCGATTGACGCACCAGAGCAAGTTGCAGTAAATGTCTTAGGAAAAATCATAGTTAGCACAATGATTAAGTTGGAAATGGGAGGTGATCCTATTAACTTAATCTTGGGGCAATTGGGCCCCTGAAAAACCCAAATTGGGTCGAATGGATCAACCCATTCGGACCCTGATTTCTGCCAGGCGGTTGAACCGCCCAAGGCAGGAGGTTGTACCGCCTGGGCTCAGTCTCCGAGCGAGACTGGGAGGTGCAACTACTCCAGCCAGGCGGTGGCACCGCTTGGGCTTAGTCTCCGAGCGAGACTGGGCGGTGCAACCTCCCCTAACAGGAGGTGGCACCGCCTGAGCTCGGTCTTCGAGCTCTACCAAGCGGTGCAACCGCCTCAGTTAGGAGGTGCAACCGCCTGAGCTCGGTCTTCGAGCTCTGGCAGGAGGTGCAACCGCCTGAGCTCGGTCTTCGAGCTCTGGCAGGAGGTGCAACCGCCCCTGACAGAGGTAGCACCGCCTAGAGGCTCAGTCTTCGAGCTCTGCTAGGCGGTGCAACCGCCTCAGTCAGGAGGTGCAACCGCCTCAGTCAGGAGGTGCAACCGCCTGATCCCGGAATTTCGGGAATTGACAGTTTTGAGCTCCAAATTTGAACTGGGTTGGGGCCTATAAATACCCCACCCATTCAGCACTGAAAGAGCATGAACTTACACCGAAATTTTGATCTTTTTCTGTGATTCTTAGAGCTCAAAATTGTTGTAAAGGCTAAAAGTTCTTCTCCCTCTGTTCTTCCAAGTTTTGAGTTGTAAAGAGAGGAGAGAAAATTTTGTAAGGGTTGTCTCCTAAGCCCGTCAAAAGGAGTGAAACTGTAAAAGGGTGGTTGGCCTTCGCCTATTGAACGAAAGCCTTTAGTTGACGTCGGTGACCTCGTCGGTGGAGGAAGCCAAAAGTGGAGTAGGTCAAGATTGACCGAACCACTCTAAATCTTGGTTTGCATTTACTTTGAGCATATTATCTTTACTGCAAACCTCCTCTAAAGCTTACTGCTTTCTGCGCATTTACGATCGGGTTTCAAGCTTTGCACTTTCCAAATCAGCGCTTAGACGTAAATCTGTTTTTTCGTACGATCATCATATTTCAGTTTGCGTTTACGTTTTGATTTCAATCATAACTGCAAACTGCCTTTATATCCTTGCTTAAACTACATCTCACCTAATCAAGTGATTTACGAATCAGCATTTAGACGTAAATCAGCTTTTTCGTACGAACGTCGTATTTCAGTTTGCGCTTATATTCTGGTTTTCATCATAACTGCAAATTGCCTTCATAGATTGATTTTAACGTCATTTCGCTTGATCTTAAGTTAAAGTAATCTTAGAATCGGCTTTCACACCGAAATCGTTTTTATCGTTCAAACGTGTTTTATCGTTGAAAGATTTCCGCTGCACTAATTCACACACCCCCCCCCCCCTCTTAGTGCTCTTAATCCTAACAATTGGTATCAGAGCGGGGTTAACTCTCAAACGGATTAAAACCCAAGAGAGATGGCTTACGCCGGAAACCAAGAGGGCCATTCTATTACACGTCCACCCATGTTCAATGGGACGGACTACACCTATTGGAAGACCCGAATGAGGATCTTTCTTATTTCTATGGATGTTGAACTTTGGAATCTTGTCGAAAATGGATTTTTGAATTCTTCTCTTCCAATGATCGATTGGAATGACTTGGAGAAGAAGGCTTTCGCTCTTAATGCAAAGGCTATGAATGCCTTATTTTGTGCACTTGATAAAAACGAGTTTAATCGTGTTTCGATTTGTGAAACCGCATTTGATATTTGGCACACACTCGAAGTGACTCATAAAGGCACAAGTAGAGTGAAAGAGTCAAAAATTAATCTTTTGTTACACTCTTTTAAACTTTTCCGGATGAAACTGAGTGAGACTATTGGCGACATGTTTACCCGTTTCACGGATGTCGTCAACGGTCTAAAAGGACTCGAAAAAAGTTTTTTGGATTTTGAGCTCGTAAATAAGATTCTAAGATCCCTTCCTAAGAGTTGGGATCCTAAAGTCACTGCTATTCAAGAGGCGAAAGATCTAAACACTTCCCTCTTGAAGAACTAATTGGGTCATTAATGACCTACGAGATGACTTGCAAAGCTCATGAAGAGCAAGAAGACATCCTTCCAAAGAACAGGAAGGATATGACATTTAGAACTTCAGAAGACCACTTGAGAGAAAACTCAAGTGATGAGGACTGTGACGATGACTTGGCACTTTTAACAAGAAAATTTAAAAAATTCATTAAAAGAAACAAGTTTAAGAATGACACAAAAAACAAACTTTAACCCAAAAAGGATCAAGTTATTTGCTATGAGTGCAAAAAGCCGGGACACTACAAGAGTGATTGTCCCCAAGTCAAAAAGAGAACATCAAAGAAGAAGGCGCTCAAAGCAACATGGGATGATTCGAGCGCGTCCGAAGAAGAGGAGTCCAACACCGAGCAAGTTGCTCATTACGCCTTAATGGCCATCGGAGAGGAGGTAACGAATTTAATAGATGCAGATTTTGTTAGGATCGGAGCAGCACTAAGAGGGGGGGTGAATTAGTGCAGTGGTAAAGTGTGATAAACTTTTGACGATTTAAACACTTTCGGAAACTTCGTACGATAAAAGTAACGTTTTCGTTTGAAACCGTTTTGATTGCGTTTTAACTTGAAGAGATAAGTAAGATGGAGACAAAGAAGTAGAGCATTAAAGTGCAAATGGTTTGCAGTAATGTAAATGACAATAAGTAAATGCAAACCAGAGATCACGCCGATTTTACAGTGGTTCGGTCAAATGACCTACATCCACTTGCGAGGCCCCTCTTCGATGAGGCTCCCACCTTCCACTAGCAAATCTCTTGAAATGGAAGGGCAAATACCCCTCTTACAACTTTTTACAAGCGGTTCACTCTCTTACAGATTTTCAGCAAGAAAGAAGGAGGTGAACACTAGCAAATTGAAAACAAGACTAGCAAAGACTTTTCTAAGACCTTTCTCTCAAACAATTGCTGCTCAAAAAGTTGTATTCTCAGCTGAGACTTGAGGGGTATTTATAGGCCTCAAGAGGATTCAAATTTGGGCTCCAAAAATTTGAATTCTCTTATGTTCCCGATGTTGGCGGTGCCACCGCCCAGCCCAGGAGGTGTCACCGCCCAGCTCTCGGGTGCTGGGCGGTGCCACCGCCTAGGCCAATTCAGCTCACTGGTTGGGCTCCAAACTTGGCCCAAACCAGTCCGAACTCGGGCCCAATTGACCCCTACTTAGGTTATAAGATTAACACCTAATCCTAACCCTAATTAACGTACTAACTATGAATTTAAAGATATTTTCTAAGCTATTACAAAGTCCGTAAGTCAAGACTTCTTCCGGCGAGCTTCTGGCGAACTTCCGGCGGTCTTCCGATAAACTCTCGGAAACCATTCTGCGGACTCCCGGCAAGCTCCTAGACTTCACGATTTGATCTTAGTGAGTTCCGATGAGCTTCTTCGGCAAGCTCTGATCTTTCTCGGCGAGCTCCGCGAACTTCCAACGAACCTTCCGGCGAGCTTCCGAAAAACCCTTATGCAAGCTCCCTACTCATTCTTGGCTAGTTCCGGCAGCATTCCCGATGAACCTTCGGACTTCCGTCGAACTCTCGAACTCACAATGAATCCTTCGTGCTTGACTCCGACACTTTGTTTTGCTTTATGTCTTCGTCGTTATCGTAGTTAATCCTGCACACACAAGCAAAAACTCTACTCCGATCTAGACAATTATTATAAAGCGAATTGACATTCTATTGCCCGGCACGTCATTGGTTGGCGCTTCGTCCGATTCTTCGGCATATCATCCTCTCTTGCGGCTTGTTGCCCAATCGGCGGTTGACCTCTACAACGCCGATATCCTTGGCGCAATTCTGCTCTTGGCCCGATGCCCGACGTCCGAAGCCTTCTGCCATCCAATATCCTAACGTGATCTCCTCCGGCGCAACGTCAATTCCTCCTGCCTTAATTGTCTAATCCTGATCGAGTAGACCTGCATCACTCAAAATGCAGTTAAACATAAACATAATTATCGATTGGTTTCATCATCAAAATACGAGATTCAACAATCTCCCCCTTTTTGATGATGACAACCAATTGATGACGGAGTTAAACTTGACTCTCGGAGTTTAAACAAACTCCCCCTATCAATATGCCATATTGATATAACCTTAAATTCAAACTGAATTCAAGTCATTGCAATATTCATCATGAATACTTGCAACACGTCATTATGAACTCATGCATAGACTTATGCATATCATGTCATCAACATACTTCTCCCCCTTTGTCATCAACAAAAAGGAGAAGTACAACTATTCTTTGTGTTTGTAATATAAGTTCAACTCATTACATGAAAAACATAATATTAAGTTTTATCATCATGCAGTTTTGAAGCTAGAAAATTTAGCAAGTAATGCATCATGCTTAGAACATTCAAGCTATCAAGTTTTAGATATGCAAGTTTTACAGCATACAAGATAGCACTTTTGGTAATGTTCAAGATAGCAAGTTCTACATCATGCAAGCTAGCAATATTGAGATGTTCAAGAAAGCAACTCTTGCTTCTTGAAATATGTAAATTTGTCAAGTTTTGCTAGATGTGCAAGTTAGCATTTTTGCCTCTTAAGATAGGTAAGATAGCACATTTGCTTCTTTTGAGATAGCAACTTTTTGCTTCTCTTTAGACTACAAGCTAGCAATTTTTACGATATGTAAGTTTCACAATATACAAGCTAGCAAAAATTTCGAAAGCAAATGCAAGATAGCTTTCTTGTGTAAGCTCATAATTCTTGCTTCATATTGCAATGTGCAAGTTACAAGTTTTGCTTCTTGAGATAGGCAAGATAGCACTTTTGTAATTTTTGTTTCTTAAGATAGGCAAGCTTGTGATGTTCAAAATAACAAGCTCTTTCTTCTAGAAGTGTTATTTTTGCTTTCTTTGCAAAGTGTAAGCTAGCAAAATGTTTGAAAAAGTGTTCAAGTTTTACAACATACAAGCTAGCAAAAATTCCAAACTAGCAAGAGATAACGTTTTACATGAGGCAAGCAAACAATTTGGCAAATGTTACATTTGCATCTTCTCTTTTGAGAAGTGCAATTTTTGCTTTCATCTTGAATTGTGCAAGCTAGTTAGTTTGCCTCTTTTCATGATGTCCATGCTAGAAATTCTTGCTCCCCCTTTGTCATTGTCAAAAAGAAGGGAAGACCCTTATATCAATTTTCATATTATGACAAAGGTAAGTATCATTCTTATTTGTGCATCATTATATATTCAAATTAAAATATACACAATTTCAATAACCTTATTTTTCATGCACGATACCGAAAAATAAATCAATCATCATTAATAAGCATATCATACATGATACTCAAACATTAAAATTTTTAAGCATTTATCAACATGTTGATCATGATACCAAACATTCATCATTTAAAGCATTCATGATACACATCATATGCAATAAATACATCATGTACATCATTATCATAAGTATTGCTTACATCATTTTAACTTTATGAATATTTCATCATTGCATGCATTATACCAAAACATTTCAAGCCATGCAAGCCATAAATACAAAGAAATCATGTCATGAAGGATAAAATCATTTGAATACCAAAAGACATGATTCATATAGTAAATATCTTCTTTAAATAAAAGATCAAGAAAAATCATAGGAGTACAAAGAAGAGATCTTGTTTTAAAAGAAAAATCAAGTAATAACTCCAAGAACTCACAAGGAAAAATTATGATTCATTTAGAAAATCTCATCTCGAGAGAATATCAAGTAAAATCATAGAAGATCGATTAATGAGAAATTTTGATTTATAATAAAATCTCATGTATCGAATGTCGAGAAATCAAAATGATGATTTATATAAAAAATATCACAAGTTATATTCAAGAGAAAAATCATCATTCATTTTCAACTTATTCAATTTGTCACATCAATATTTCTTAGATATGCATGATACCAAAACATGGTTTTAAATCTTTAACATATAACATGCATAAATTGAAAGGAGAAGGGAAGAATTCAAACGTACAAAGATTTCAACCATCTCATAAACAAATGTAAGACCAAGTCATGAATCCAAAATTTCATGAATCAAAATGATCATCAAAGGTAATCTCATGTTATTCCAAGAAATCAATATCATGATTTTGATAAAACTCATTTCAAATTTAAATCATCAAAATCATCAAAATATCAACATTACTTTCAAGAGATTCAAAATGGTATACATAGATTTATCATAATAAACATCAAGATCAATAGGATAGAGAAAAATAATTTTTCAAGGAAAAAATATTTTCCTCTTTTTAGTTGTTTCAATTCATATGATTTTATTTCACTTATACCAAATAAAAACATGTATAATGTTTAAAACCGAAAGTGTAAGATTTATTACAACAAAGATTAATAAGGCACTTTCATTATGGTAAAAATCAATAATCCATAAATCACAAGATTCATATGCATAATTTCGAAATTTATTAAGCATGATCTTTATGCATGACACTAAAACATGGTTTCAAAATGTTTAATATTTTCATTACATCATTATGCAATGGTTTCATTGAACATAATTTTGAATGATTCTTATAGATAACTAAAACTTCTTTAGTTTTAATTTATGTGATTGACTTTATATTAGCATGCTCAAGTTTTGTTCTTATGTCAAAAACATACATCATGTTTGAAAACCAAAGACAAGGTTTAAAAAACTCATCAAGCCTTCCATATAAAAACCATGCATCATCATTGAAGGTTAATATGGAAATCATCAAAATACACATTCTTGCTTCTCAAGCACATACATATGATTATTTAAATCTAACATTTTATTCTATTAACATAAAACATACAATTTTCAAGAAAAATAATTATTCAAAAGAAAAGAGAAAATGCATCATGGAAAACATCAAGTAATTTCAAAATAATTCAAGAGAGTTGAGTTACTTACCTTGTAGTCGAAGCCCGTCAAAGCCCAATTCGCCGTTTCGCCTTTGGAAGTTTTTGATTCATCCTTGGTTGCCTTCCTCTTCTTTGGCCTCTTCTTCCGTTCAAGTTCATTGTTTATTTTAGATTTTTGTTTAATAAACTTATTAAGATTTAGTGTTCGAAGTTCAAGTTCAACATTGTCCTCATCACTTGAGTCATCGTTCAAGTGGTATTCATTTGTCCGGAGTTCCAAATCCTTCCTGTTCTTTGGAAGGTGATTTTGTTCATCATGTGCATTGCGCACCATTTCATATGTCATCAATGAGCCGATAAGTTCTTCAAGTGGAAAAATATTTAAATCTTTTGTTTCTTGTATTGCGGTTATTTTAGGATCCCACCTTTTTGGAAGGGATCTTAAGATCTTGCTCACGAGATCAAAATTCGAAAAAGATTTACCAAGAACACTTAGATTATTGATGACATCCGTGAAACGGGTGTACATGTCGCCTATAGTCTCGCTTGGTTGCATTCGAAAAAGCACAAAATCATGCAATAAAATGTCAACTTTCGAGTCTTTGACTCTACTAGTTCCCTCGTGTGTGATTTCAAGTGTTCGCCAAATATCAAAAGCCGTTTCGCACGTTGAAATCCGATTGAACTCAGTTTTGTCCAAAGCGCAAAATAAGGCATTCATAGCCTTTGCGTTTAAAGAAAAATACTTCTTCTCCAAATCCGACCATTCGTTCATCGGTTTAGAGGGAAGTTGAAAACTGTTTTCAACCATAATCCATAAATCTAAATTCATAGAAATCAAGAAAACTCTCATTCGAGTTTTCCAATAAGTGTAGTCCAATCCGTTAAACAACGGTGGACGAAAAACCGATAAGCCCTCTTGAAAGCCATGAAGAGCCATTTCTCTCGGGTGTAAATCCGAAATGAGAAATACCGAGCTCTAATACCAATTGTTAGGATCGAAGCGGCACTAAGAGGGGGGGGTGAATTAGTGCAGCGGTAAAGTGTGATAAACTTTTGACGATTTAAACACTTTCGGAAACTTCGTACGATAAAAGTAACGTTTTGGTTTGAAACCATTTTGATTATGTTTTAACTTGAAGAGATAAGTAAGACGGAGACAAAGAAGTAGAGCATTAAAGTGCAAATGGTTTGCAGTAATGTAAATGACAATAAGTAAATGCAAACCAGAGATCACGCCGATTTTATAGTGGTTCGGTCAAATGACCTACATCCACTTGCGAGGCCCCTCTTCGATGAGGCTCCCACCTTCCACTAGCAAATCTCTTGAAATGGAAGGGCAAATACCCCTCTTACAACTTTTTACAAGCGGTTCACTCTCTTACAGATTTTCAGCAAGAAAGAAGGAGGTGAACACTAGCAAATTGAAAACAAGACTAGGAAAGACTTTTCTAAGACCTTTCTCTCAAATAATTGCTGCTCAAAAAGTTGTATTCTCAGCTGAGACTTGAGGGGTATTTATAGGCCTCAAGAGGATTCAAATTTGAGCTCTAAAAATTTGAATTCTCTTATGTTCCCGATGTTGGCTGTGCCACCGCCCAGCCCAGGAGGTGTCACCGCCCAGCTCTCGAGTGCTGGGCGGTGCCACTGCCTAGGCCAATTCAGCTCACTGGTTGGGCTCCAAACTTGGCCCAAACCAGTCTGAACTCGGGCCCAATTGGCCCCTACTTAGGTTATAAGATTAACACCTAATCCTAACCCTAATTAACGTACTAACTACGAATTTAAAGATATTTTCTAAGCTATTACAAAGTCCGTAAGTCAAGACTTCTTCCGGTGAGCTTCCGGCGAACTTCCGGCGGTCTTCCGATAAACTCTCGGAAACCATTCTGCGGACTCCCGGCAAGCTCCTAGACTTCACGATTTGATCTTGGCGAGGTCCGATGAGCTTCTTCGGCAAGCTCCGATCTTTCTCGACGAGCTCCACGAACTTCCAACGAACCTTCCGGCGAGCTTCCGAAAAACCCTTCTACAAGCTCCCTACTCATTCTTGGCTAGTTCCGGCAGCATTCCCGATGAACCTTTGGACTTCCGTCGAACTCTCGAACTCGCAATGAATCCTTCGTGCTTGACTCCGACACTTTGTTTTGCTTTATGTCTTCATCGTTATCGTAGTTAATCCTGCACACACAAGCAAAAACTCTACTCCGATCTAGACAATTATTATAAAGCGAATTGACATTCTGTTGCCCGGCACGTCATTGGTTGGCGCTTCGTCCGATTCTTCGGCGTATCGTCCTCTCTTGCGGCTTGTTGCCCAATCGACAGTTGACCTCCGGAACGCCGATATCCTTGGTGTAATTCCGCTCTTGGCCCGATGCCCGACGTCCGAAGCCTTCTGCCATCCAATATCCTAACGTGATCTCCTCCGGCGCAACGTCAATTCCTCCTGCCTTAATTGTCTAATCCTGATCGAGTAGACCTGCATCACTCAAAATGCAGTTAAACATAAACATAATTATCAATTGGTTTCATCATCAAAATACGAGATTCAACAGATTTATCGTTTAACGAATTATTAAATGTCTTCCATGACTTATTTGATGAATGCAAGATTATTAGTAGAAAATACAGCATGATAGTCTTACTTGTAATTTCGATAAGTTAAAAGCTGAATATCATGATAGTTTAGGCTCATGCATAAAATGCCATGATCTAGAAACTCTCCAAAAGGAAAACTTGCTACTTAAGGACACTTTGAAGAAATTCGAGGTTGGTAGCAAGTCATTGAACATGATCCTTGCAAACAAGGGTCATGTTCCCAAAAGAAGTGGAATTGGATTTGTGAGAAGTCCTCACCAAAATCCAACCACCTTCATAAAAGGCCCCATCTTACATGTTCGACACCAAAGCAAATGCAACTTTTGTTGCAAACTTGGACACAAAACGTATTATTGTCCATTCAAGAAAATTAGTCCAAATAAATTAATTTGGGTTCCTAAAGGAATCATGATAAATTCTATGCAACATGATAAACAATGTAGATCTATTTTTGAGGCACCCAAAAGCAAATGGGTACCTAAAAATCATCCTTTCCTGTAAAGACATAAAAAACTATAAGCTGGAGCAAGAAATAATATTCTACTCCTTGGATTCTCGATATTCATGACCCAAGATCCAAAAAGAACTCGCAATGCTCTCTAGCCTAAACAACGGATGAAGATTAGAAATTTAAAATCACAAATGCGATTTAGATACAATCCTATTTGATTTTTCAGAATTAGAAACGCATGATTCTCAATTCACATATCCTTTGGATTTTCGAACCCATCAATTTCATCCGTTCATAACTTTCGAATCCAACTCTATATCATGAACTGACTAAGTTTGTCATGAACTTGTAAGGCTTATCAACTTGAACAAACTGTCACAAACATGTGTACGACATTGAGAGTATGCACGTCAAAAGATCTATCTTGATCGTGCAAAAGTTCTTATCTGAAAATGAAAAACTCTTACGTTAGTAAAGTTGATTGCTCTGAATGAAAATTCTTCTCAAGACAAAAACTCTCAAATCAGATCACACTACGATCAGAACAAGTGGTCACCGCCTGCAGGCGGTGGCACTGCCCTAGCTGGAGGTAGCACCTCCGGCTGTCACGTGTTGCAAGAGGTTGCACCGCCCCAGCCAGAGGTGCAACCGCCCGTAACTCTGCCCTTTTTAACCCAAGTTAGGGCCGGCGGTGAAACCGACCCCAACTCACTCCCTTCCCCTCTTTACTCTTCCAAAGCTCCTCAATCCCCATTTCTCCCCTCATAGCATCCTAAATACCCCTCATTTCGGAGCAAAACATCAATAATCCTTCCCTCTCTTGAAGATCCCACTAAGGTATTCTCTAAGAAGGCATTAAATTCTATTTTTGATTCATTTACTCTTGCTCATCACTATTCTTCTAAACAGCAGTAGTTATGGGATCTAGAAGATCCTCAAGGGACAAAGGAAAGAGGAGATTAGTGGAAGATTTTGATCTCACCCTTTTCGATTCAAAATATCATGCTGAAAAGTTTTCCTCTTTCGAACTTAGGAGTGTCAATAAGGGAAAATATGTAGATTTAAATGAACTAAGAGACCTAGAGAAAATCCAATGGTTTACAAATTTAGATCTACTCCCTATTTTGCAAATTAATGAACCCATCTATCCAAGACTTGTTAGATTATTTTATAACAACATACAAATATATGAAGAAGAAAGAATGTCTACCTATCTTTTAGGACAACACATCTCAATTACGGATAAATTCATTTGCGACATGATAGGCATTCCCATAAAAAGTAGAGGACTTTACTTTAGAGGATCATGGGATGATGAAACTGTTGGAACAACATATGTTGAAGCCTTAGGAATAATTTTTGCCAATCCGAACTTAGCATTTGTTCCTAAAAGTTGTGAACATCTACTGCCTCTAAACACTAAGGTACTTCATCATATCCTAACTAGCATCATTCTCCCTAAACAATACCATCATGATGAAGTAAGCCAATTAGAATTAGGAACTATGTATTTGATCATGAAAGGACATGACATCTGTCTTGGTTATCTTATCCAACAAAACATGTTAGAACTATCTAAGAAAGACATGATGCTCCCATATGGTGGTTTAATCACTAGAATAATAAAAGACTACGATATTCTAATACCACCGGAAGAAGAAGTAATAAAAGTAGATAGGTTTAGCAAAATAAATAAAAATCTACTTCACCGATTAAGATGTTTTTATAGAAACGGTAACTGGGTTAGAATGCCTAGAAGAACCGATCCTCCTCAACCTGAACTAGAACCGGAAACACCAGTCTTTAGGGGTACCTAATCTCCTCTGATCTGTCCCTTTGAGGAAACGCATCCATTTGAGCAAACTCATACATCATCTGTCGAAGATATTGGGATTCGGATGGACCGATTCGAACAAAGACAAGAACGGCTTGAATATCGACAAGATCAAATCCTATCTGAGCTGCAGCAAATTTATCGACAATTTGACTCTTTATTTAGGCACTTTAATTTTCCACCTCATGAATGAGCTTGTATGAACACAATCATCTGTTGTTGTTGTAAACTCCTTATGTTACTCACCATGATGGGCTTTGCCTTGATCCTTGATATGGTTACCTGACATATTTTTCTTGTGAGCATATGCAGAGTTACAAACATCTCTCATTGTTTATCTCGGATTTTACATTGAAACTAAATGTTTTGAAAACCTTGTGCTTTGATTTCCATGATAAATATAATTTGAGAAAGTAATATACCAATGCAGTTTATAAGTCATGACATTGCCATGATATTAACACTAAACATCAACTAGCTGATATTTTTACCTCTAAGTGAAGAACAATTTGATTTCATAAGAATAGAATTAGGAATGTTGATGTGTCCGAATACATAAACTAGTTAAAATTATTTTTCGGACTTTATTGAATAATCAAATCACTTGATTGCCATTACATGCCTAAATAACATGTTGGAAATTATGTGTTGAATACAAAAATGTTTTGTCTTTATGATTGTATTTGAAAATCTGTAGCATAGTCTTGTCCGAATACATGAAAGAGTTCATTTCATTTTCGGATTCGCTTAACAATTGGAATGCTAAAAATCAGATTTTCTCATACACTCTTATGAAAAATATTTTTTTCTGAAATGGATTTGATGAAATGATTCCTGCTTATGAATTCCATCTTGAAATATGGATGATAGTATTTTTACTTGCATGAACAATTATCGCACTTATGCTCAAAATTTGCTTATACTGTTCTCCTGGTATCACAACTACCATGCTTTTTGTTGATGACAAAGGGGGAGAAATATGTGAATTGATGCTATACACACTGATGCTATAATTATGTCATGCTTGCATCATCGAGAAATATATGAATTGATACACTGATGCTATGATTATACCACGCTTGTATCACCAAGAGATATATGAACAGATGCTATGATTAATTTGCATTATGCCTTGTTTGTATCGTGTCAAGATATCAAACAAAAAACTTGCATCGAAAATCTACGTATTGATATCTTACCATGTGATGAAATGCAATACTTGCTAAAATATTTGAAATGTGTACATCATGTAATGATATCAAAATCTTACTTCGCAGTTTTACATGTTGATATCTTACAATATGATGAATTGCTACTATTACCATCATTCAAACTTGTTATATTTGAAAATGAATGTCAAGCCTTGACATCATCTTCAGAGAGATACATCATGATGGGAATCATGATGGGAGTATTGATAAGTTCAAATGATTTTAACTTATCAATATGTCTCTTGAATTCTTAGGTTTTGAATTCAAGAATGACTTATCTCAAGTATGACATATCGATAGGGGGAGTTAATGTTAACTCCATTATCAATTGATTGTCATCATCAAAAAGGGAGAGATTGTTGAATCTCAAATTTTGATGATGAAGTCAATTGTCATTTGTTATATAATCTATAAGTTGAGATAAGTGTGCAGGATTAACTACGATGAAAGTAAGACATGCAGCAGGAGTTGCGCCGGAGTCAAGACAATGATCACGTTGGGAGTTCGAGAGTTCGACGGAAGTTCGGACAGTCGTCGGAGGTTCTGAGGGAACAAATCCGAGAAGTCCATAAGCTTGTCAAAGAAGCTCGTCGGAACTCGCCAAGTGAATCGTCGCAAGTCCAGGAGTTTGCCGGAAGTCCGCAGAAGCATCACCGAGGGTTCATCGGATGATCGACGGAAGTTCGTCGGAAGCTCGCCGGAAGAAGCGATTGACGCACCGGAGCAAGTTGTAGTAAATGTCTTAGGAAAAATCGTAGTTAGCACAATGATTAAGTTGGAAATGGGAGGTGATCCCATTAACTTAATCTTGGGGTAATTGGGCCCCTGAAAAAACCAAATTGGGCCGAATGGATCAACCCATTCGGACCCTGATTTCTGCCAGGCGGTTGAACCGCCCAAGGCAGGAGGTTGCACCGCTTGGGCTCAGTCTCCGAGCGAGACCGGGAGGTGCAACCGCTCCAGCCAGGCGGTGGCACCGCCTGGGCTCAGTCTCCGAGTGAGACTGGGCGGTGCAACCTCCCCTAACAGGAGGTGGCACCGCCTGAGCTCGGTCTTCGAGCTCTGCCAGGCGGTGCAACCGCCTCAGTCAGGAGGTGCAACCGCCTGAGCTCGGTCTTCGAGCTCTGGCAGGAGGTGCAACCGCCCCTGACAGAGGTGGCACCGCCCAAAGGCTCAGTCTTCGAGCTCTGCCAGGCGGTGCAACCGCCTGATCCCGAAATTCCGGGAATTGACAGTTTTGAGCTCCAAATTTGAACTGGGTTGGGGCCTATAAATACCCCACCCATTCAGCACTGAAAGAGCATGAACTTACACTGAAATCTTGATCTTTTTCTGTGATTCTTAGAGCTCAAAATTATTGTAAAGGCCAAAAGTTATTCTCCCTCTATTCTTCCAAGTTCTGAGTTGTAAAGAGAGGAGAGAAAATTCTGTAAGGGTTGTCTCCTAAGCGCGTCAAAAGGAGTGAAACTGTAAAAGGATGGTTGGCCTTCGCCTATTGAAGGAAGGCCTCTAGTTGATGTCGGTGACCTCGTCGGTGGAGGAAGCCAAAAGTGGAGTAGGTCAAGATTGACCGAACCACTCTAAATCTCGGTTTGTATTTACTTTGAGCATATTATATTTACTGCAAACCTCCTCTAAAGCTTACTGCTTTATGCGCATTTACGATCGGGTTTCAAGCTTTGCACTTTCTGAATCAGCGCTTAGACGTAAATCTGTTTTTTTGTACGATCATCATATTTCAGTTTGCGTTTACGTTTTGATTTCAATCATAACTGCAAACTGCCTTTATATCCTTGCTTAAACTGCATCTCGCCTAATCAAGTGATTTACGAATCAGCATTTAGACGTAAATCAGCTTCTTCGTACGAACGTCGTATTTCAGTTTGCGCTTATATTCTGGTTTTCATCATAACTGCAAACTGCCTTCATAGATTGATTTTAACGTCATCTCGCTTGATCTTAAGTTAAAGTAATCTTAGAATCGGCTTTCACACCGAAATCGTTTTTATCATTCGAACGTGTTTTATCGTTGAAAGATTTCCGCTGCACTAATTCACCCCCCCCCCTCCTCTCTTAGTGCTCTTGATCCTAACAAATCAATCACTGATGATAAAATATACTATCAACATCTATGAATATATTTATATAGTCAAGCCTCTTCAAAATATATATTATTTCGATCATTAGAAATATGATGATAGCGATTGAGAGAAAGAATCACATCCACAACGAGAAGCCCGTGAAGAATGCCAAAGGAAGCCACCCAAAAGCCTAAGAGAATTTCAAAGATGGAATTTCTAAAAACAAAGTGATCTTTTTGTGAACATTATAAAATTACATGTTACTGTGATAAAAAAGTGTTAGAATGTTCACCCGAAACTCTTCTCAATGAAGTGACTGAAGAACAATCAAAGTCGATGAATCATAGCCATAACCATGGACGACGACTCCATCAAACTTTCATCGATATCACACGTGAATCCGAGTCTATTATTGATGGCTAGACCAAAGGTTATAAACTCGAATTTGGACCCTGATCTAAAGGTCTAATAAGAACTCTTCACCAAAAAAATCAAAGTAAAGCAAGAAGTTTTGGCTCGATTTTCAACACTAAGTGCCCAAAAGAATCTTATCTCGATATCGATGCCCATATCCTCTTAGATGGTTTTACGATGACGTGGAGATGAAGATCAACTAGCAATACAAGATATGTTTCGCCATCATAAAAGAAATCACTAACAAGGTGACGTGTAAGATAGTTTCGCTTAACATATGTCAAGTCATTATTGGGAGCTTCTACTTATGGAATCGAGATACTATTCATTGTCTTCGATCCCATAAAGAAGTATAAGGATGGAAATAAATTCCTTGTCACCTAAGATCCAATTGGTTTGATGAAAGGCTTGGCATTCATCGACCAAGCAAAAAGAATGGTAAATGCTTATAAAAAACTTATGACCCTCACTTCAACATACAAAGAATCATACCATAACTCCATTATGATGAAAGAGAAGGAGAAACCAAAAGGATTTACAACAACCTCGAAGCCTCAAGAAAAGAATGAAAGCCCTTAAGTCGATAGTAATCGACAACAAAAACCCCATCAAGACGATATGCGTAGAAGGCATGGCCAAGCATGACGATACTAACTGTAATATCCCTCACTTTTGAAAATTATTAATAAAGATTTATATGTAAATTGGAGGACCTATATGTAAATATAGAAATTTCAAGGACTAAACTGTTAAGTTGCAAAAAGAAAAAAAATAAAGAAAACCGAAGAGAAGAGAAGAAGAAGAGAAGTAGAGGGAGAAGAGAAGAAAAGAAGAAGAAGAGGGAAAAGAGAGGGAAGAGGGAGAGGAGCGAGAGGTGGCAGCAGCTAGGGCTGCAGCACCTCTGTTTCCTGCAGGTGGAAACAGAGGAGAGGTGTGTGGCGTTCGAAGAGGAGAAGAAGAAGAAGAGGAAGAGAAGAAGAAGAGGCTGTGATACCTCTGTTTCCTGCAGAGGAAACAGAGGAGAGGGTGTGTGTGACGCCGGGGAGGAGGAGGGAAGAAGAAGAGGAGAAGAAGAGAAGGGAAAGGAGGAGCTGCGGTTGCGGCGGTGGCAGCTGCAGCTGGAAGAGAAGGAGAGGAAGAGAACGTGAGGAAGAAGAGAAGAAGAAGAAAGGAAGTAGAAGGAAGAGGAGAAGGGAAAGAAGCAGCTGCAGCTGCGACTGTGGCAGCTGCAGCTGTGGCAGGGAAAGAGAAAGAGGAAGGAAGAAGGGAAGGAGAGGAAGAAGAGAAGGGGAAGAAGGGGCTGCGGCTGCGGCGATGGCAGCTGCAGCTGGAAGAGAAGAAGGAGAGGAAGATAAGCAGGGGAGGAAGAAGAGGCTGCGGTTGTGGTGGCTGCGGCCATGGCTGCGACTGCGACTACGGCAGTTGCAGCTGGGAAAGAAAAGAAAGGAAAGGGGGAAAAAAAGGGGCTGCGGACGGGATTGCGGCAGCGGCGGTAGCGACTGCGTATGTAGCAGCTGTGTCTGCAAAAGAAGGGGAGGAAGAAGGCAATGCGGTGGAAGGGGCTGCGACTATGGCAGCGGCGATGGCTGTGGCAGCTGCATTTGGGAAAGAAAATGATGGAATGAGAGTAAGAGAGAGCAGGTGACTATGCCTCTATGTTCTGCATGAGCTGCAGTTGTGGAGGAAAAAGAGAAGACATGTAGAAAACGAAACAGGGAGAGGACACGGAGGAAAAGTAGAAGGATTTGGGCTGACACCTTCTTTGGATCTTCAGATCTAAATCTTTGAAAGGCAAGTTTCCCGATCATTTCTCTTGTAATTGTTCTAATCTTTCTATTGCAAGTGTTTTGATCCTTTCTATTGCAAGCTTTCTAATCTTTTCTCTTACAAGTGTTCCGATCCTTCCTATTGCAAGCTTTCTAATCTTTCCTATTGCAAGTGTCCTGATCTTTCCTTACTGTAATTTTATCTCTACATTTGCTTTGAATATGAGGAACTTTGAATTGTTCTAGCCTTGCATTTGATATATCTCCTGTTTAGACATAACGATTCGAATCTGTGCAACTTTTGAGATTATGACATTTCTACCTTGTTATGGTTATAACTTCATGTATTGACCTCTGATTTAAACAAAACTTATTTGATCAGAATATAGACTCATAAAACTTTCTTTTGATAGCTTATTTTAAGAATTCGGAGTAAGTTTGTTTGCCCTAACTTCTGTTTCAAACGAGCCTACAGATTCTGCAAAACAGGGATCGTAATTTCTGACCTTTTGATACCGAGCTGCCTATAAGTCGATGTTGGAAACTCCGATTTATTCAAAACTAATTTCATTAGAAACTAGACTCGGAGATCTTTCTTTTGATATATGGATTGAAAGATTTGGAGTCCAAACACCTCCCAGTTATCTGTTGAATTCTGCCAAACAAAGATTTTGTTCTCCGACCCTTGTTTACCAAATTATTTGTAACTCTCTGTTGGACAGTTCAATTTATATAAAGCTTGTTTTATCTGAAAGTAGATTGAAATATCTTTCCAATGATATATTTCTGAGTAAATTGGAGCACGATTGATAGTTTGAATAATTTGTTCAATGTGCCTCTTGAATTCTACTAGAAATCAAGCTTTGGTTGATTTTGTATATTCTGGTTTCATTCCTTTGGAAATTGATATCCTTTAGCTTTCTTATTCAATTGAGCTTTATATTACTGCTTTGAATTCTTGTATGCTCTTATCCTTAAAATTATTTTCATTCTTGAAAACTATTGTGTAATGTTTATGCTATATCGTATTGACTCATATAGGCACATGTATATCCCATTGTTCTGCATTTGCCTTCGATATGTGCCTATTCCAGTTTCATTCCTTTGGACATTGAATTTATCTAACCTTCTTATTTGAATTGAGTTATATGTGATTGCTTGGAATCCTTGAATGCTCTTGCTTTCATTTCCTTTCAAATCTGAATACAATTGTGAAAGATTATTGCTTACTTTGTATTGACTCGTAAAGGCACATGTACGTTTGTTGTTCCACGTGTGCTTCCGATATGTGCTATTTATTGTTCATACTGTCCCTTTGTACTATGGTGTTTGTGGGATATTGTGAACCTTTGCCAGAAATGGTGAAGGGAGTTATGCATATAGCCTGTGATGCTCTGTCGGCCCCTATGACTTCACTCAGATGTGGGTAGATGGAGCTCCCAGATGTGGGAGACCTCCCAGACGTGGGAGACTTATGTTTGGTGGTCATTCAGAAATGGATGTACCATATTATGTTATGGTCCCACTTCACCTTCTGTATGTTTGATATGATATCCAGAGCTTTGGTTATGTGTTTCTATACATGCTTTGGATAAGAATGATATGAATGTAACGTCAAATTCGACGTTTGAGCTTCTATTTCGTATTCGTTTTTTGATATGCTCCGAAATGGTCAATATGCCATTGATATGTTTCGAAATGTCTCATTTGTCATTGATATGCTCCGAAACATTTCATACGCCGTTGATAAGCTCTGAAATGTTTCATTCGTTATTGATATGCACCAAAATGTTTCCTATGCCATTGATATATACTTCAAAATGCTTCACATACCATTGATATGTTCCGAAATGTTTCATTTGTCATTGATATGCTCCGAAACATTTCATACGCCGTTGATAAGCTCTGAAATGTTTCATTCGTTATTGATATGCACCAAAATGTTTCTTATGCCATTGATATATACTTCAAAATGCTTCACATACCATTGATATGTTCCGAAATGTTTCATTTGTCATTGATATGCTCCGAAACATTTCATACGCCTTTGATATACTCCGAAATGTTTCATTTGCTATTGTTATGCTCCTAAATGTTCCATATGTCGTTGATATGCTCCGGAACATTTCATACGCTATTGATATGTTCCAATTACTCTATGCTCCATTTGTTATGAGCCAAATAGGTTTTGAATGACATGACACATATGATTTTGTATCTAATGATATGGTATCTTGAAAATTCTTGTATTCTGTCTTGCATTATGATATCTTACTTGTTTGAAATCATTCCTTTTGTTCTGAATATGCTTTGTCACTTGCTAAGCTATTTTTAGCTCACTCCGTTGTTATATAAAATCTTTCAGGTCAGCTTGTCACTCTTTGATATATTTGTATTGGGCTGTGGCAGTGGAGAGCTATTCAGAATTATGGGCAAGTCTTGTTGGTTATTATGTTATTGTTGTATAAGTATATTTTGTATGTAATGAAATGTTGTCGATGAACCGAAATGGATATACCGAAATGGATATACCTTATAAAAGTGTTAGAAGATCTCTCTTATTTGGAATTTCGGAATGTTAAGTCTAGTTTACGATGTTATGAACTTGTGGTAAATGGTTAGAGTTATGATTGTATAAATTACATAGCTTGTGAATTTATAAATGTTGTTCATGTTTGTTAAGTTGGCTTGGGTTGCCATAAATATGAATTATCGAGTGATGTGATATATGATTATAAGGTTTTATAGATATAAATTTGATAGAATGTTTTTTTAGTGTCCTCAAATGTTTGTTTGGATCCTGGATTAGTTTGTGATGAAAATTTTAATAATATCATGAATATTTTTTGAGGGGCGTGACACTAACCACCAAAATAAAACTTTCAATATACAGATGAAGATGAAGAGATAAGAAATCTCAAAGTAAGATTTAACAAGACATGAATCACCCAATTAGATGAACCATGATCAAGGATGACCTAGCATAGTTTTAGTCAAACTCTAATTCAACTCAACTAGAGTTTCAATCAGACTTCAATATGATTCTGATTAAACCAAACAAAGACTAAGGTTAATCTCAAGCTCAAAGACCATATTCAAAGTCGACTCAAGCCTTACTCAAATATGGCTCAAATTGAGTTCCAATCAAAGTCCAATTCATCTCAACCTATCCTCGACTCAAAACTCTAATACAAATCCAATATGGCTAAACTCAACTCGAGCTCAATCAAATCCAAAGAGACAAGGTTCAACCAAAATTGTCTAGCTCTTAGTCCGAAAAGCATTAGAACTATTTAACTCCTAAAAGCATTAAGACTTTCCCAAGTTTTTGACTACCTTAGGACTCTCTAAGTTTTAACTTAGTTAGAACTCCACCCCTTAACTATAAAAGAGGGAAGAGCACCCCAAAGCAATCCAAGTAGTGCCTCAACCAGCCCTATTATGCTAAGAAGAAAGGAGAAAGAGAAACGCATAGCAACAACACCCGTCTTCTTCCTATCCAGCTTGCGATGTAATTCTGCACCATAGAACCAACATGAACCAACAACTTCAGCTTCGTCCTCAACATCTCGATATCCAAATACACAAAAGTAATCTCAACAAATAACAACCACATCAAAGGTGCTATTAGATTAGAGAGACGAGAAAAGAAGGGAAGAATTGACGACAAAACGTTTTGCCATAGTTTATCCGCGCTTGTTGTGTAAAAATTGTGTAAAAACTTCCGAGCTATCATCGAGAACTTTTTTTTACTTTAGTTTCCTATTTTACAAATTTTAAATTTATAACAAAATTAGATTATTTTTTAAAAAATTATATTTATTATAATAAAGATAAACTCTTCCAAAAATTTCATCTAACATGTGATATTAAATCAAGGGGCATTGGGAGGTAAATTGTGAAGAGTGAGCAGAGTGAGCGGATGAGGAAGCAGAAAGGATTGCATTGTGATCCGATGCTCGTCGGTCCGAATGGGACCGGCCTCGTACCAATGGCAATTGTGGGCTGAGGTTTGTGAATTTGTCAGACCACGCTCACCTTTGTTCGAAGAATTGGGTCGGATTCTACGCGATGACATGTGCCCGATCTCATTCCTGTCCCAACCGTTCTCGATGCCCGTCTCTTCGGCTGGTCATTGCTTCATAAAAATAAGAGACAAGAAAAAAAAATATATAAAAAATTTGACAATTCTCGATTATAGATCACTTAGAAAACCAAAAAAAATACAAATACCTTTATAAGAAAAAGCACTCAATTAGACTTTCTATCTAGATTCAAGAAACTGATGGAACTTCTTTCCCCCCCAAATTCTTTAGCATTTTCTTCTTTTTATATTAATCCATGTATAAAAAAAAAATGCTATTCCTTGAGGTGCCATTTACTTCTAGCTTACAAACTTCTCAACAGTAAATCCAAGAAAGAAAGGGGCATGCCAAATGCTTACAGTGAAGATCGGCCGCTCAATTCTGTCTCCACATTGTCTGATACCCCTTCCTATAGAGAGAGCCACGGGTGCTGAGACCCAGACAAGGATGTTTCCCATTAACAATCACTGGCTGATGCAACCTCGAATCATTGAATTAGGTGACCATATCAACCCTGGGGAATCTACCTGTTACTTTGGTACACCAAGATTATTCACATACCCCAGCGCCTTTTCTCAATTGTTCCTTCAAACTAAGACCCTCGATTTTAAGAGACACAGACTGTTACATTTTTTGAAGCTCTACATTGGGAACGTTGCTTAAATGCTATAAAACGCAAGACTTCTTTCGATCCATAACCGAACTGCAGTGGAAGGAAGACCAACTTTTCTAGCCCTGCATTCACACATTTCACCACCCTTCCATCATCCACGTCTTCCTCACTCTGCCCCTTGGTTTTCCCACCAAAATTACTCCCTTCAGCTTTTGGAATTGATTATTGGTATTCACAGCTTTTCTTGGAACCAAAGGTCAGTTTAGCCGTGTGCGTTCCCAGTTTGTGAACTGCCTCTGATCGGAGATTTTTATATAACGAAGGCCAAGTGTGCTTCTGGATTTGTGTATGATGAGCTGATTTTTATATAACGAAGGCCAAGTGTGCTTCTGGATTTGTGTATGATGAGCTGATCATGTCACAGCGTTAACCGCAAACTCATGTTCATTCGCCCACCAGTAGAGAAGGGGTGAAGATTCTACCCTGATCTTTAGATAACAAAGGCCGAGTGTGTTTCTGTGTTTGTGTATGATGAGCTTATCATGTCACAGCTTTGACTGCAAAGTCATGCTCGTTCACCCGCCGATAGAGAAGGGCTGAAGCTTCTACCCTGTTGACACAGACATCAGCTTAGTCCATAAAACCACTTGAAAAATAAATTATCCATTACGGTAACATGAGCTTGCATTGGTGCACAAAATGTTCTCCCGGTGGATGACCAACCCACCAGCAGCCAACATTTGTGGCTCCATTTTACTTCGTTGCGGGAAGCATATGTTCAATGAAATTTTGAAAAGAGGCATTCATTTCTCACCAGCCAGGATGAACAACAAATCTTCCAGTAGAGAGAGCCCAATTCACCTGGGATCCATTAGCAGATGAGAAGCAGGATAATCATCTAAAAGATCAATCTTTTTATTGCTTCACACATTAAATCATGTTCAAAAGGGAAAATGCTTTTGGTGTCAAATAAGGAACAGAAAAGAATCAATACCTTGTCGGTTCCAAGAGAATTGGCAACAACATGAGTAACCTGTTCGTCAATCTGGCTAGTGCAGACAGCACCAAACTGCTCGGCTGTCTGCCAAAGGGGGTGTAGATGTGGATTGGCTTCCCCAACTGGGAAAACCCGGCTGAAAACAATACGACAACCAGTGAGAATCTTGCGCTGCTCTGAGGCAAGTATATTTCTAACATCAGCATCTTTTATGGAGTGATGTGAGAAGAAGTTCTGGTGAATTCGTTCGATGACCTGGTCAAAGAAAAAGCAACGCATCAGATGAAAAGACTAGGAAGTGTTTGATGCATAAAATTCCACAAAGTTAATACCGCCAACGAAGAAGCAAGAGTCCCATCTTCTGGCCTTTCATCATGATCAATTTCAAGAAGTGAAGGCCCGAGAAGTCCAAATTGACGCCTACTACTGGGGAAGAAAGTATATCTGAAATAAATTGTAAAATACAGAAACAATGTCAAGCTCATAATTTAAAAACTAACATGCTAATCGATCAAAAATATGATTGCCCAAACCTCTCTACAACAATCAAGTTGAGTTTGTTATGCGGCCAGACCCTCACAGAATCATCAATAATCACCACAGCAGATTCCATACCCAAAACCCCATCAAGATCCTTGCTTTTGGGAACCCTTTCATCACCATTCAATGGATCACCATCATCTCCCCTTGAGATGACACGTCCAGAAAACAAAGATCCAGTTGGATCAAGCACCTTTGCCATCTCAGTGGCATACAACTTGTTCCCCATGGTATATAAATGCAGTTCATAGAGCTTGCTAGCCTATATGGGGTCAAGGAATTTACTTCAGAATATAAAATGATTTGGAACTCAAATAAAATCTAGAAAAGAATGTTTGCAAAAACAAGTTCATCAAGACTTGACCTTCTCCAGAAAATTCCAGATGCCTGGTCTCAATTTTGTCCACATTCCCATATGCTGGAAACAGTAAATATGTCGTTGTGGCTTCTCCCTGTCTTGTTCTTCTTTCCTCCTCAAAACCTCTTCATGAACTGGATCAACTTCTACAAACTAGAAGGGTAGATAGACATTCAGGAGTCACTATGTATATACACTCGAGATTTAGAATTTTTGTATTTTACCTTAGCTGAATTAAGGAGTGTGTGGTCCAGATCAAGGACAAGACAAAGCTTCCTAGCAGCAAACATTTTATTCTGTTCCACAATCCTTCTTGCTCTCTCTCTCTGGATAGCTGCTTTTTGTTCATCATTATACCCATCAAGTAGATGATCTACATCCCCCCAAAGGTTAGTTGATTCTGAAACTCCTGCACTTCTTTCGGAAAGCACATCAGACACGGTCTTTGGGTCATTCACCTCTGCCAAAGCCAACTTTACATCCATCTGATTACCTTTACTTGAGATTGGTTGGCTGTTACCGTGGGGGATTGTTGGGGAAGTGGTAGTTAGCTGTAAACTAGAAACAATGGTTGGAAGATTCTTGGTTAACTCCTCAGACCTATCAGGTGGGGGACTAAATTGAGTAGGCAAAATGTTGGACTGTGCCTGCTCTCCTGCCTCCCTGGCAGTTAAATGTCCCATGGTGCCCTGAGGACCAGCAGTGGCTCCATTTATATTGTTCTGTTCAGACGCAACAACCTCATTCTTCTGAACGATATTATTATGCAAAATACGGCGGGGATCACGAGGTTTCATGCGAATCCTCCCCAGGTCATTTTGAGAGCTCTGTAAATATATAACAAAACATCATGATTGATGGTCATTCAAATAGCATTATGAGGACGAAATTAAAATTTAAATACAAAAGTCTCAAAGCAAACACAAAATCTTAAGGTGGCAAAAAGCATAAGAATGTTATCATATTTCAGAAATCATTAAGTTATATTTGTGCACAATAAAAGATAATTCAATCAGAATATTAAATGAGTGACTTCATACAGCAATTACAACTGGCTAACAGTAGGAACAAATGAGACAACGAAGAAAAAAAGTAAATCAAATAAAGATAAGGACCATAGTAATAGAAGTGCAGAAAACAAGTCACAGAACAAGCAACTGAATGCTAGGCCTCACCATGGAAGCTGATTGTGGAGAAACCTGAGATATTCCTAGTTGGTTTTGTCCAGGTTCATTGGACCTAACTGGAGTAGAAATTACTGAAGAAACTGCCCCAGGTAATCCACTGACACTTGAAACATTTGTTATATCACTTGTTGAGGTAGTAACATTCTGTTGATTCTCTGCTGCTAGTCTCTGTTGTTCCATTTTAAGTAGCTGCACAAGGATTGTTGGGTTTACAGCCTTCAGCAATGAAGGCAAAGAAATAGGACCAGCAGGATTACTTGAAGAATTTGGTTTAAGTCCATTCAACATGCTGAAATTAGCATTGGAATTGGGTTCTTTATCAAAACCAACTTCTCCAGTTCCTGCTTTTCTAATATCAACATGTAAATTTTCATTTACTTGACTCCTTTCACTTGGTTGAGGAATAATACTATCGCCTTCTAACCACTCACTGCTACCTGATATTACATGCATATTTCTGGAGCTCATAGATCCATTTCTCTGTCTTTTCATGGTCTGGTCCACCACAGCAGCAGACTCATCAGCAATCTTGTGCTTCCTAGCATTAATTGTTCCTCCCAAAAAACCATCATCTGGGGCATTACATCTGATACCACTCCTTTCTTCTGAAGGGCCTCTGACTTCATTATTCATGAACCTAAGCCTTGGATCTCTCCTCTTTAATGCAGGCTTTACAGCAGGTTTAGTTCCGGACTGAACTTGCTCAGCCAGCTTAACAGGACAACGATCCACAGGTGAGCTATTTGTATGGGTAGCATTGCTGCTGGACTTGGAAACCTGTTGTGTTGCTGTATAAAAAGTTTTGGCATTACCAGCAACTGAAGAACTGGATACTTCTTCATGAGAATCATCATCTTTGTCACCCTCCTCTGAGGGAGTTGGGCTTGGAAGCCGGTTATTTGACAAAATGGAATTCTTTCCATATTTCTGTTGGTAAAATGAGACAGCCTTAAGAGCATCAGTTACGTATAATTGTGACGTGGCACCTTCAGCTTCTTCACTTTTGGCAGTTAATGACTGAGAAGATAAAACTGGCACCATTGCATGACCAACGGGCTTTGGTACAGGAAATTGTGGCATGGTCTCTCGTGTGGGAGAAGGAAGACTATCTTCATCATAATCTGCATGAAGATCCAGCAATGGACTAAACTCCACTCTATTCCTAGGGGGCATAGGTAACCCCAGCATTGGCAAACTAACTGCTTTTGGAGCCAAATATGGTTTTCCCAAAGAAACTAAACCATCAGAAGAGACGCCAGGTTCTTTAGACAAATTCAAATTGTTGTTCCCAATCCCACCATGCTGCTCTTTCTTTTTATTATGATCCTCAAAAACTAATAAATTAACTAGAGTATCGATCTGCCAAAGAAAAAGAATAATTCGAAGTTTTACATAAATTCTACCGATGATAACTTAACTAAGATAAATGGAATGAATTATGGACCTCTTTTACTTGTTCAGATGTTAAAAGAACAGAATACTGGTTTTTTATGTGAATCAGCAACCTACAACAAATGGAAAAGAGCTAGCTTTAGTTCATAATATCAGGTAGCCAGGATTGATAGGAGAAAAGAAAAGAGAACAGACCTCAACAACAATTGTTGATTCAGCTCCTTTCTCTGAAAAGTATCTGAATTAAGCACCTGTGTTCGAAAACTTAGAATAAGAATCAACCACAAAGACTTAAAATACTACTGCTGAATAGCAAATGTCAAATTTTTCATTGCTCTTACAGAATAAGCTGTTTGAATTCCCATAAAAGCCTGTTGGACAAGAGCATTTAGCACTGTGTCTGAGCTCTCTATCCCTGTAAACATTGGTTTCAAGTCTTCAAAAGACTTACGCAATCGCAAACATACATCCTCGAAGGATCTACACGTATGAAGAAAACCAACATCATTAAAATGGTTCTTTCAATACACAAAAGCTGCAATGATTTCAGAAAATCTCCGAAACTTATGTATTGATCTTTCTTTTAGATGAAAATTTAAATATCTTTGATTTCGCTTCTGGTTCTAATTACTGCAAAAACAAACTCTGCAGTTTGGCATTACAGTTCCTTCTTCTCTAAAGTTCTTTAAATGCTAAAAACTTACGCCAATGCCTCATCGATGGTTATGGTCTCTAACTCCTCCAGAATTAGGCTCACACGCCTGTCAAAATCCCCCATATCTTCTGATTCCTCCCCATCAGTTTCCTTCTTTTCTGGCTCATTCTCCAGTTTATCAGAAGAAACCTCTGTCATTTCATCAGCCACGGGCTCCATCCCAAGCTCAATCTCCCCTTCCTCCAACTCCCCTTCCTCCAACTCCATTCCATCATCGCCATCCTGACTGATATCCTCTACAATCACATCACAAGATTCCTCCTTCGCGGACCTATCACTAGTGTCATTCTTCGAGGCGAGATCACCACCCGTCATTGGCATCAAATCCAACCCCAGCGGCTTGTTCTGCACGGCCTGCGCCCACGCAAAGCTGTAGAGGCTGGGTCCGTAGTTGTTCGACATGCGGTACCCCATCCAAACCCCAGATCTCCCGGTCCTCGTGTCCTTTTTGAAATCATCAGCAGAGATCTCCTCCAGCGACTCCGACGAGTCGCCGTCGGACGCCTCCCCTTCCGTCGCGCGGCCTCCGCGGGGGCGGTCCCTCGCCATCCGAGCTAGGGTTTCCTTCTCGCTGGGGTTCAAGAAGAATCGACTGGATCCAGGGACGCGCATATGGCCGGCGGCCTCTGCGGAGTTCTTCCGAACGGATGGAGTAATCTCACCGCTCCTAAGGTTAGGTTTTTGATCGAGGTTTTCTAGGATTCGATTCCGGGGTTGAAGGCCACCTTCTACGGCGAATCAGAGATCGTCTGGAAGCGCTCAGCGAGGGCGACCAATCGAGGTGTGATCAATCGGTGTAAATCTCACTCTTTCGGATGGAATCCGTGAGACGGTTGTGGCGACCGAGCACGAGAAGGTGAGGAGGAACGAGAGCGCAACCAATGGACAAAAGGGAGATTAGGGGAACGACGAGGGTGGCGAGCGGAGGCGATCAGGCGATCAAGTGTTACACCGCAAGGCATTGCATCTCGACCGTACACGTCAACGGCAGCCGTGGCTCTTCCCACGGCGTAGGTTTTACTCTGGTGGGGCTTCGCGCCCCTGGGAGCAGGTTAATAAAATAAGTACATTTTTACACCGCCAGCGAGTTACCCGTCATCCCACCAAAGCTTGTGACTCGGAAGAGTAACCCTGCTTCGTGGGCCCCGTGAGGGTAGAAGCAATGGGTTGCGGATCACGTGCACAGGTAGTGTTGTTCCTTCGGGGACGGTACAGATACGTTCACTGCGTCGGCTCCTTGATCGACGGACTCAACTATATTTAATTTCATTTCGTTAAGGTTTTTTTTAATTTGTTTTTACTGAAAACTATCTCCATATCTGACAAAATATCCACTCATCTATCTAGACGAGTTGTTCTTTCTCAAATGGGGTATGATGTATCCAAATGGTGGCCAAAAAAAAAAAAAACAATTATATTTATTCTTATAAATTTAATGATGATAAATCACGTATGTACAGTTTACACAAACGATTGGTTGATGTTTCGCTACACAAGCGCATGAAAGTGGTTTCCATCTAGTTTAGTTCACTTAGAAAAAGGATAATTATATTATTGTGAGAGCTTCGTGATAATTTGTGGTTTCACAAACAGTGTTTGGATTTCGCTTAGGTTCTTTGTGTTTTAAATTTTTTATTTAATTTATGTGATCAAATA
The DNA here is from genome assembly GCF_036884655.1 of Musa acuminata AAA Group. Taxonomy (NCBI): domain Eukaryota; kingdom Viridiplantae; phylum Streptophyta; class Magnoliopsida; order Zingiberales; family Musaceae; genus Musa; species Musa acuminata. The sequence goes on from NC_088353.1 coordinate 30,027,604, forward strand.
ACTCTTTTATGTTAGAAACTTAAAAGATCAACAAAATTATGTATCGCGTGGAACACAGTAAAAAAAATGTCACGTCCAGATTTATAAAAAAATAATAAATCAAAATTTTATTATCCATAATTTACATAATAAACTTCCTCTTTTATTTTTTAGAATTCAAATTCTTATCTTTACAATATTAAATATTTTTATTAATTAAAAAAATTGATCATATCTTCTTCGTAGGGTCATAAATCTATTTAACCCAAGCTTCAAATCTATTACAAAGTAGTAGAATACTCTGAAAATAAATATAAAATAAAATATATCAATAATATAAAATAAAATCATAAAAATAATCTTTAATATTCATAAAATATAAATAAATATCAATAATTCAATAAAAAATGATAATATATCGATTCATCATAAAACTTATACACTAGAAAAACGATAGATAATTTCTTACATAATAAACAAAATCATGCATCAAAACTATAAATTATATTTAATGAATTAAACAAAAATATTATAAATGATACCGAAAGACACACATTCTATTTTTGATATATTATTATTTAATTTTATAATTTTATATTAAATTTAATCTATATTATAATTTTTTTATGCTTACAGAAAATGAATTAAAATCATTGTCCGAAGGAAGATAAACATGATGAGTTGCACTTAACTCAAACATCAGAATATCTCTTTTTCCTCCTTTCCTAAAAGTTAATACTTTTTCCTAGCGAAGAAAGTTGGCATTGACAAACAAAGAAAGAGGACCTGAGCAGTACTGACATAACTCGGCTTCCTTGCTGCATCACATAGCAACAAAAAGCTCAGCTTCTTACTGAGCATCTTTTCAAGGCCTAAAGATCAATTTAATATGTTATAGAGTTTGCAAAAGCATGGCTTGACATCCTTCTGTTTCCATAGAAAGAAATTTCCTCTCTTCTACTATTTCGAATTTAAACTTCATTTAAGCAAATAACTACGCAAAATAAAAGATTGTTGGGAGAACAAACTTTTTTTTTTTTTGGCATAACTAACAAATCCATTAACTCGTGTCACTAGACACCTTTTAATCAACAATATTTTATTATAATTTTTGAGTATATATATATATATATATATATATATATATATATGGGGGATCTTTTCCTAAGAACTTAAGCTTGATGAAATACTAGTCATCTGATAGAATTATCTTATTCCTAATTCAAAGTTTTATCATGGTACTAAAACCAATCATGTATTCAAAACCTGTATTTATTTTTTTTATTTCATATAATATTTAACTAAATCATTTATCCAATACGCTTCGGTTTACTTCCACATGCATGTCAAGCCCAATCTCTTTTGTACGTGAGAAAAAAAATTAAAATTATATATATATATATATATATATATGAGTTTTTTCTAATAATTTAAGTTTTTCGGTTTCTGATAAATTGATTAAAACATATATCACTGACAAAATGGATCCATAGATAAGGCCTTATTGATGTATCGGGAAAATCTTACTCCATTCATTAATATTTTTCCATATTACTCTGAATATTTAAAACAAGATGGAAACTAAATAGCATCATCCGCAAGCAACATTTGCCTTATTGATGATTATGATAACATCTTACGCTAGTGCGTAAGTCGAATGCAGTCATGCGACAGAGAACTAAATAGCATCATGTGCGCGCAACATTTGCCACTAACCCACTCTGCAGACAAATTCATGCATGAAGTGTCAATCATCAGTCTTGTGTTGAGCTTCTCATATTTTCTCTCTCTCTCTCTCTCTCTCATTTGATGTGTTGGAGTTTTCAACTCCCGATCACTCGCATGTCGTTCACTTGAACCAAATATAGTTTTGTTATCTTCTTCTTCCCACCACGCTCCTTTCTCCATCATATCCTTTGTCTCTACTCATAAGTGTTGCGGTTACGACCGTTTGTGAATGGATGTACCGTGGCTCCTTAATCTGCACGGTCTGGCCCACGCGTCGATGTCAAGAGTGTCCCGTCGGTTGAACTGGACGTCAAAATGTCGACTGGCCCTCGGTGTCGGGTTCTTGGTCACGTTCCTCAGCCTGGAGGTTGAATAGTCGATGGCTCGCCTACGAGGTCGTCGGTCGGCGGCTTTCGAGGTTGGGGTGTCCGTGAATCGTGGGTGGCCGCTTTCCTGTAGAAAAAGGCCTTCGTCGGGTGATCCCCGGCCGTGGCCCCTCTTAGTTGAATGTTTTTCCCCTCCCGAAATTCCCCTTCTGTGGGTATCCACAAAGGGTTCTTATATTATGGCATAAGGGTGGGTCGTACGTGGTTCGAGGTGATGGGTGTGTCGAACAGTGTCTCAGCACGCATGGGCTCTGACCATGCATGCGAGGGTGGTGATGTCCTGGACTTATCGGAATGAGGCGTGTGGGATGTCATGACGTGTGATATTTTGGTATGGATTCTGACTTTACGTGTGGGATGTGGTGACGTGCCTTGGGTCCATAATTTGTCATATCACTTCTCCCTCCCCTCCAAGGCGTGCCGCGGGGTCCTCAGAGGGCCAGGAGGCATGTCGGTGTCAGAGTGATGCCTAGGTTGGATTGACTCGTCGTGAGATGATCTAGAGAGGCAGCACCCCGCGCCCTGGGCGGGATTGATTCTGCTGATCGGGTGTTGGATCGATCGGGTGGCTGTGCTCGGGGTCAACGGGTCGCAAGTCGGGAGCGATCTGTAGCGACCCGGGCATGAGCTGAACCTTGTGGGCCGAGCGACTATGCTCGGGCTCAGGTTTTGGTGCCGACGTGTCACGGACTTAGCTGGTTTTGCCTAAGTCGTGCGGCACCCTCGCGCGTCCGTCCGCAAAGGTCAGCCTCCCCGAAGCCTCCCATTGTCCCTTAGGACCAACAAAAGAGAGAACGGGTTAAAGAGAACGCCTCAATCGGGATCCACAAGCAAACATGTCCGAAAAACACTTCATAGACAATGCAAATTACAAACAGACTTTACAAGCTCTGAACAGTTGCACAACAAAGGGTAAAATGGTCCATTACAGACCGAAAAGCTCTCGAACGTGTCCACATGACACAACCTTTATTTACAAGCCTAAAGAGGCCACCAACCCAACTAAAATGGGACTATTGAGCCTTCGGCCGCCCCTCTACATGCTGTACAAGGCATGAACATGCCAAAAGACAACGGACAGACATAAGCATTACATGAACATCTTGTTTCGAAGTTTGTCCGTTACATTCTCCCCCACTTATCCCTTCGACGTCCTCGTCGAAGCCTTTGTGAACACTGCAACTCTCCGCCTTTGCTGAGTCTTCAATCTTCCGCTCCAGCTGCAATGCGCCTCCTGGCTCCCAACTGATCTCCGCTGCTGTTTTTGAGTAGTTGAACCTTTGATCCGCCATGCTGCTGCAACTCACCAATGACTCTGACTCTGGTGTGGGGTTGGCTGAGTTGTGTTGATCCTTGTTGATTCATGCGGATCTTCCAGATGAAGGAAAAGACCATCCTTACTGCGCCAGTCTCTCAAGATTCCACATGCTGCTTGAACTGGGTGGATGCTTGTTGGAGCTTTAACGAGCATCGTCTCGCAAACTTCTGAAGTTTTGGGTCCTTCCTCCACAAAATCTGCTCATTGACTCTTCTTTCAGTTAGTTGTCACATCCAAGTAGGTTCGCATCACTTCCGCTTTCGATTGGTATTTCGTTGGGAAATGAAGCGGACAATCTACTCTCAGTAGCACTGATCACCATTGGTGAGGATTTGACAACTATTGTCTTCCTTTATCTTCGAAGGGTCTTTGAACTTGTGCAGAGCTCCTCTGCTGGATAGATAAGAGAACTAGGGTACTCGGTTTCACTCATTCTCTTAAGAGTTGAGAAGGCAAAGGTTACTTGACTTCGCCCACCTCCTCGAGGTTGTACTTCATGCATCGAGCTGGTTACTGGCCTTCGCCTGCTCATTGCTCACACTTCTGAAGCACTTGAAGTGTTTGCACTCCTTGCGTTGAGTTAGCTACTGTGATTCACCTTCTCAATGCCATTGAACTTCTGGAATGCAGGAAGTTTTCACCCCAACTTGGAGTAATTCTTTGATAGATGAGGTCGCCTCTGGGATTGTACCGTCTTCTCCATCAACCCTGTCGCCTACTCCACTGAGTAGCAAAGGTACAGCACCGCGTACTGCCTGCTTCGTTCCTTGGTCGTGCACTCTTGCATGACCCGAAGTTCTTCACTTACGGCTATCTTGATGAGAAACTTGTTGACACCGGTCTTACGAAGTTTCTTGGCCTCTGCCCTTCAGCCTTGTCTCGGTACTTGGAGATTGCCTCTGCATGCTCCACCTCCTCGGCCCCTTTCACGACCAAGCGCTCTCCCTCCATGAGAGCAAGGGATCAATGACTTGCACGGAAGTCCCGCCTCTGCGGTACCATGGCGCTGCCATGCCCATGGCCCTACTATCCGTCGCCTCGCATCTGCATCCCTTTTCTTCACGATCAGTAGAAATGTCTCTGTGGCACTCCTCTGAGTCCACCTCCATTCTGACTGATGCTTGATTTTGGGTAGCTAAGTCCCTCTGGACTCGTCGTCGCTTCCTCGCCCCTTTTGACCCCCTGCTTCAACACCTTTGTGTTCTCCAAGCAGACTTCTTCTGGTCGATGGAAAGACAGACTGCACTCCCATGCATGGCTTCTGCCATCGCATTGTAGGGTTTGCACCGATTCTGTTCTCCTTAGCTTCCTTGGTAGCAACGTTCGCTTACTCGGCCTTGTCCTCTGACTTGCCGGGCTCCCTTAAGCGAATATAGGCTCTGGAGCAGTCCAACTCTCCAGCTGCTTCGATCATACCTCTGCATGATCAAGTCCCACCCATGGGACTCACTGGTACTTGCATTCGAACTTTTCCCTTGGTGGATCACAGCCCCCATATGCTGATGACCAAGGTTTTCATCCGATGCAAAATTTGGTGCATGCCCGGAAGACCCGCCTCTGCGGTACTATGGCCTTCACTTCTTGAATCCATAGCCCTTCTTGCCGTCGTGTTGTTCACCGAAGCGGAGCTTCCAGTAGCTCCCGATCATACCTCCATATAATCTAGTCCCTCACGGGTCTCTGTCGTGTGTGTCACATTGCCACGAACTGTTCCACCATGATCCGCTGCACCATGTCGCCTCCTGGTGATATCTCCATTGCATTCTGATCCCTGTGGGGTGAACTCGAATTGTGAACCCTTCATGTGTGGCCTCTGCCAATACATCGCAGGGTCTCTTCCACCTTCGATTTTGTTCGCTCCTTTGGCAATCGACCTTCATCCACCCACTCTTGGGCCACACTTAGATGAAGCACCGCTCTAGGACAGTCCGTCGCCTAGTAGCTCCTGAAGTCCCCCGACTTCGCTACAATTTGTGCACTATTGTCTGGATCCTGGGCCTCTGCCCCTACCAGCACAATCTCCGCTGCGCACAGCTCCCTTCATAGCAACTTGAATGGCAACACTGTGGCATATTCTTCAAGAGTACCCGCCTCTGCGTCCTCTTGCCCCGTGCTAAGGCCTCCTGAACCCAACTTCGCCTCTGCAAATTGAGTTGCCTTAGTTCCTCCATCAAATGCTCCTCCGAGGTAAGGTGCATGTGCCCAGAAGCTCCCTTCGTCTTTGGCACCATGCAAGATGAGTCCGCTCCGACAGAATGAATGGCTCATGGAACAACATGATCACTCTTGCCTCTGCAAGAGTCCATGTCCTTGACCTCCGTCTAAGGAAAGCACTGTGCCTCTGCTCCATGTTCCACCTCCTATGCTGGCTCCCTTCACGCGGCTTGGGTACTTCGCCAAGTTACACCCAAGTTGCTTCGCTCCTCGTTTTTGCATTGAGTCGATGGTGGCCCTCGTGCCTACCATTCCACGGGTCAGCCCTCCCTTGAGTCCGATCTCCATATCGACTCTAAGTGTGCCTTCGTTTGTGTTGCTCCCCCACTTGATCTCGCAATGCATCCACCAATGCATTCTCTCGAGCGAGATCATGCAACGACTCCTCGCCGCTTGCTCAGTCCATCGAGCTTCGTGGAGTTGTTGTTTGTTGAGGCACTCCTCCTCCACATGTGAAGTCCGTCTCACATGATTCTCCCTCTGGAGAGCCGAGACTTATCCCTCCTGGATAACTGTCCCGTTGGAGCAACATCTCTCTTCGTTTCGGAGACCACCATCCCCTTGGACTACTCCGATCTGCTAAACAAACTGTGCACTGTTCTGCCTCCTGCAAACACACTTGCTAGATTGCGACTCCACGTCAATACAGCCACTGCTGCACCCCTCAAGGCCTAGCAACATGCTGAACTCGTTGCACACTTCAGCCTACTCCGGACGTATCCTTCGCATGCCGAAGAGAAAGTTTCAATGCTCCTTGGCGCCGAGTTTCGGTCGCCTTGGGATGGCCACGAACATTCCATCGTCCGCATACAAGCCCATGCATGAGTACCGAATTCTTCGAGTTAGCAATTCCCCTCACCTCTGTGAGCTTTGCACAACTCTTTCGGTCGCTGAGCAACTCCTTCCACTTTGCATGGTCTCATCCTTTGCCAAGCGCCTCGCTTGCCTTGAGCACCATCAAGTATAGTTGTCAACGTTGAGCCGTAGCTCAAACTCAGCCATCCCAACCTTTGTGTGCTCCGCATTCTTCCAAGCTTGCCTGTTCTCGTGGTGCCTCTTGCACGAAGGGTTGGTCATTCCTCTGAATGCCAATGTCAGATGCCCGCTCCTCTAAGCGACTCTTTTCCCTACATCTCCATGCCCGTTTTCCCTCAAACGGTCGCGCGTGTGCTGACTGCCCTCAATGCAGCCCCGCTAGGTCCCCCACGTTTGCATGCTAAGTGTTTCTATGAGTGCTTGTCCCGCTCTGATACCATCTGTCACGGACTTAGCTGATTTTGCCTAAGTCGTGCGGCACCCTCGCGCGTCCGTCCGCAAAGGTCAGCCTCCCCGAAGCCTCCCATTTTACCTTTTGTTGTGCAACTGTTCAGAGCTTGTAAAGTCTGTTTGTAATTTGCATTGTTTATGAAGTATTTTTCGGACATGTTTGCTTGTGGATCCCGATTGAGGCGTTCTCTTTAACCCGTTCTCTCTTTTGTTGGTCCTAAGGGACAATGGGAGGCTTCGGGGAGGCTGACCTTTGTGGACGGACGCGCGAGGGTGCCGCACGACTTAGGCAAAACCAGCTAAGTCCGTGACAGACGGGTTGCAAGTCGAGATCGATCTGTAGCGACCCGGGCATGAACTGAACCTTATGGGCCGAGCAACTATGCTCGGGCTCAAGTTTTGGTGCCGACGGGTCACAAGTTGAGAGCGATTTGTAGTGACCCGGGCACGAGCTGAACCTTGTGGGCCGAGCACCTATGCTCGTGCTCAGGTTTTGGTGCCGACGGGTCGCACGTCGAGAGCGATCTGTAGCGACCCGGGCGCGAGCTGAACCTTGTGGGCCGAGCGACTATGCTCGGGCTCAGGTTTTGGTGCCGACGGGTCGTAAGTCGAGAGCGATATGTAGCAACCCAGGCACGAGCTGAACCTTGTGGGCCGAGCGACTATGCTCGAGCTCAGGTTTTGGTGCCGACGGGTAGCAAGTCGAGAGCGATCTGTAGCGACCCGGGCGCGAACTGAACCTTGTGGGCCGAGCGACTATGCTCGGGCTCGGGTTTTGGTGCCGACGGGTCGTAAGTCGAGAGTGATCTATAGCGACCCGGGCATGAGTTGAACCTTGTGGGCCGAGCGACTATGCTCGGGCTCAGGTTTTGGTGCCGACGGGTCGCAAGTCGAGAGTGATTTGTAGCGACCCGGGCGCAAACTGAACCTTGTGGGCCGAGCGACTATGCTGGCTCAGGTTTTGGTGCCGACGGGTCACAAGTCGAGAGCGATCTGTAGCGACCCGGGCATGAGCTGAACCTTGCGGTCCGAGTGACTATGCTCGAGCTCAGGTTTTGGTGCCGACGGGTCGCACGTCGAGAGCGATCTGTAGCGACCCGGGCGCGAGCTGAACCTTGTGGGCCGAGCGACTATGCTCGGGCTCAGGTTTTGGTGCCGACGGGTCGTAAGTCGAGAGCGATATGTAGAGACCCGGGCACGAGCTGAACCTTGTGGGCCGAGCGACTATGCTCGAGCTCAGGTTTTGGTGCCGACAGGTCGCAAGTCGAGAGCGATCTGTAGCGACCCGGGCGCGAACTGAACCTTGTGGGCCGAGCGACTATGCTCGGGCTCAGGTTTTGGTGCCGACGGGTCGCAAGTCGAGAGCGATCTGTAGCGACCCGGGCATGAGCTGAACCTTGTGGGCCGAGCGACTATGCTCGTGCTAGTCATAAGTGCCCAGCAAGCCAATCACGTGAGTGATGGCACGTGTGACTTGATACAGAATCTTTTTGCTTATTATATTTTGGCGTATATCACTTTATAACTATTGCATAAATGCATATATATTGTGATGTCCTTGGATTTGTGCAATGGGAATCGGATCTTGATGAGATCACGATAATGAGATCGATTCACCTTTAAACACATATCCTAAATAATCCCGGTCATAGGTTACTCGAGAGGGACATCGTGATAACCGGATAGACTGGTGTGCTGTATACCCGTCCATATGATGGATGCAGCTGGTCTCATAGCTGCTCGTGTAGGGACACTAGGGATACAGTACAGGTGCTCATTGGAGAATGAGTTCACTGATTGATCCGCTTACGGAATGCTGGATGGTTGATGATGCCTTATTGTCAGACAACGATTCCGTAGTCCTAGTGGTGTATCTGGTTCTTAGACTTGAGACACCAAGGATGTCCTGTATGAGTGCTCCACTCTTTGATACCAGACTTATAGGTTTGGCTGTTCCCAGATCTAGTACAGCTGGTCATTGGGAGTGGTAGTCGACCTTACGAGGGCTATTGAGTGTCGATAGAGGATCATCCACTCTCGGTATCATGAGAGGAATATCCCATGTGTTCTTGCTCAGACAAATCCCTGGCCAGGGTCATTCGGGTTGAGAGAGAAAGAGTTCTCCGGGAGAATCCGATTAGAGCGAGACTCGAGTAGAAACCGTATGGGTCTGACAGCACCATGCTCGATATACGGTCTCTGGGATATTAGATGGATGAGGGACTATAGGTACATGGTAACTGAGGACAGACAGGTCCAATGGATTGGATTCCCCTGTATCGTCTGGGGACTACGGCGTAGTGGCCTAGTACTTCCGTAGTCGATGAGTCGAGTGAATTATTACAGAGATAATAATTCACTGAGTTAGAAGGAGTTCTGACAGGTATGACTCACGGCCAGCTCGATATTGGGCCTAGAGGGTCACACACATATGGTAGGCATTGCGATGAGTAGAGGTTCGGATATGAGATATCTGACGGAGCCCTTGTCTTATTGGATGCAGATCCAATACCCACTAGGGAAAGGACCCATTAGGGTTTTGACACGGGATCTCTATAAATAGGAGGGATTCACAGCCTCATAGGCTAGAGTCTTTGCTTGCCCTTCCTATTCTCCTCTCCCTCTCCACCTCAGAGTAGGCCTGGAGTTTTGAGGAGCGTTGTCGCAACCCTGCTGTGTGGATCACCGCTAGAGAGGAGGACGCTTGACCTCCTTCACCCTCTCCTAAGGATCTGCAAGGAAACAGGGATATACGATCTCCCTAGGTAACACAATCTCTATACGCAGTTTTGTGTTTTTGCGGATTTTGCGCACCAATCTTCGCACGACGATGAACATCTTTTTGGGAATCGGGGATTTTTGTTTTCTTGTTCTTCCGCTGCGCATATGATGTCGCCCCCCCTATGATTTCCCAACAGTGGTATCAGAGCCAGGTTGTTCGTGCGAATGATTGGTTTTGAACTGCGTGTGTTGTGTTTAGGAAGAATATTGACGTCAAAATCGTTGACGCAAAAGCAAGGAAGGGCAGCAACAGTTGCTTCCCTCGATCTGCATGCCTGCAGCCAGCCGCAGCTGCAGCCAGGCAGCACAGCGCCGGCGCATGCGCAAGTGCAAGCGCTGTGCCTGCAGCAGCCGGCCGGCGGTCTGCTTGCAGCAGGCTTGCGGCCGGCGGGGCTGGCAGCCCGCTCGGTAGAAGCGCCTGCGGCCACTGAGCCCGCGGGCAGAGGCGCCGCGGGGCAGCAGCGCGGGCTGAGGCACCGCAGGGCAACGGCGCCTGTGGCCGCTGCTCCCACGGGCAAAAACCCCGCAGGGGCGGCCGCCAGCGAGACAGCACCACCTGTGGGCGCTGACTCGCGGGCAGAACCGCCCGCGGAGGCGGCGGCGCCCGCGGGGGCGCCCACCTGCAGCGGCAGCGACCCCAGCGGGCGTGCCACCTGCAGGCGAGGGCAGTGCCCTCGCCCTTGCCGCACAGGTCGCCGCCAGCAGGGTGGCGGCGGCGGCGGCGCAGCAGCAAGGGGGAGAAGGGCATTAGGGTTTTCTGGGCAAAAAGACAGTTTTGCCCCCTCGGAATTTGAGAAATTCCAGTTTCTGTCTTTTGTCCAAATTACGAAAATACCCTTAGGAATTGAGAAATTCTCTATATATCCCTGATTTCAGAAAATATTAATTAATTAAAAGGTTTAGTTGATTATTATTTTTATTATTATCTAGTAGTCCTACATGATGATGATTATTTATACATGTGATGTATGATGTGTGGACGGATGATCATGGACCGTGTGATGTGTGTACTTGTGATTATTATTATTGAGGTCTGCGAACCTCCATTATATTTCTCGTTTATTGTCGGGCCTGCGTGCCTATGATTAAGTTGTAATCATATGAGGAGGCGCAGCGGGAGCGTGGATGCCATAGCGGGACCCACGAGACGGACGATCGTGATGCATGGAGATGCATCAAGATGTCGACGGAACCGACGAGGACGAGATGGACGATCACAAGGCATGGAGATGCACCGTTGCACACATAGATCTTGATGTGAGTGATTAGGCCTACTGGCTCGGGCCTAATCATATTAGGTTGTGGTCCATGATCATCTGGTGTGATTGCTTATACACATACTAGATATGTATATATATTTGCATGCGATGTAGATATATATTAAATATGCATATGTGTGACATGTCATATTAGGAGACAAAATCATAGAAACATCTCTCGATAATATTAAGTCGGTAAACGTGAGGCAATTAGATTGACCCACGTGGCCTTCCATCGTTATGAGTAGGAACCGAATCCCGGTGTAGGTTGAGTTGGTCGAGTCCCTCGAGACTCACCTATATCGCGATTCGCTATCTTGCTTACGACATAGAGATGTCACCGGTGACCTGAGGGCATGATATGCTTGGTCGAGTCCCTCGAGGGTATATCATCAAATCAGACTCATCTTGTAACGAAGGTGTTGACTTAACCGAGCATCATGGTTGGTCGAGTCCCTCGAGGCCATGGTGATTCGGAGGCCGAATAGGACGGGAATCACAAGGAGTTGTGATCGGCAAGAGTTGTCTACCTTTTAGGCTTAGTGTGATTGGTCGAGTCCCTCGAGGTTACACTAAGACGCTGATTGGATCCTGATCCCCACTAGAAGTCTGCCGGAGACTTCCGTTTCACGTGCTGAGGGTGTCGCGTGACTCGTTAGTAAAATAGTGGGAGCATATTAAGATAGAAGTCCATATCTTGATAGTTTATTTCTTGCAAAATCTGCATGTTATTCATTTTTGCTACATCTTTATTTTCAGAAAATGTCGCTTTCAAATCCCTTACGTGGCATACTTGATGTCAACCGCCTCACTGGTCCAAATTATACGGATTGGCTCCGTAACTTGAGAATTGTTCTCACAGCGGAGAAAATCGTGTACGTCCTTGATACAGTGATGCCTACGCCCGAAGAAGGGGCAAGCGAGGATGAGATCGCTCGCTACGTGAAGTACATTGATGACTCCACTCTTGCTTAGTGCTATATGTTGGGCTCTATGACTCCAGAGTTACAGAGACAACATGAAAAGATGGATGCCAGATCCATTCTCCTACATGTCCGTAAATTGTTTGAGGAACAGGGAAGGACTCAACGATATGAGATATCCAAGAGCCTTTTCCGCGCTAGGATGACTGAGGGGACACCGGTTCAGAACCATGTCCTAAAGATGATTGAGTGGATAGAGAAACTCACAGGTCTAGGAATGGTCCTAGAGGATAACTTGTGTGTGGACATTGTGCTTCAGTCCCTACCAGATTCCTTTTCACAGTTCATAATGAACTTTAATATGAACAAGCTTGAGGTGACTCTCCCAGAGCTCCTCAATATGTTGAGGGAGGCAGAGAGTACTATTAAGAAAGAGAAGCCAGTTCTCTACACTGGTGAGACCAGAAAGAAAAGGAAAGCAGAAAGGTCCCTTAAGAAGGGAAAGGGCAAGGGCAAACAAGGTAAAGCAAAGGTTGCTAAGAAAGACCCAACAAAGGACAAAGGCCAGTGCTTCCACTGTGGTAAAGATGGGCACTGGAAGAGAAACTGCAAAGAGTACCTTGCAGAAAGGGCAAAACAAAAGCTTGATGAAGCTTCAGTACATTCATGATCAGTCTCCATTTGTCAGACTCTTATGATAACACATGGGTATTAGATACCGGTAGTGCTTATCATATATGTAATTCGTTGCAGGTTCTGGCAAGGCCTAGGAGACTAGAGAGAGGCGAGATGGACCTCAAGATGGGTAATGGAGCAAAAGTTGCTGTATTAGCTGTTGGTGAGGTCGCCCTACATCTGCCTAGTGGAGCTTTTATTGCATTAGATGCATGTTATTTTGTTCCTTCTATTATCAAAAACATTATCTCCATTTCATGTTTAACAGTTAGTGGATATAAATTTGTTTTTGAGAACAATGGTTGTTCGATATTATTAGATGATAAGATCATCACGAAAGGAACATTGCATAATGGTTTATTTATGTTAGACACCACTCCACATATCATGAATATAAATGTGTCCAAAAGGAAACGAGATGAGTTGAACAGTGCATACCTGTGGCATAGTAGGCTAGGTCACATCCATGAAAGAAGGATTCAAAAGTTGCTAAATGATGGATATCTAGATCCATTCGACTATGTGTCATATGCAACTTGTGAGCCTTGCATTCGTGGAAAACTGACCAACTCTCCATTTAGTGGAACTGGAGAGAGAGCCACTGAGTTGTTGGAACTCATACATAGTGATGTATGTGGACCCATGTCAACTCATGCCATTGGAGGTTACTCCTACTTCATTACATTTACTGATGATTTCTCAAGGTATGGATATGTGTACTTAATGAAGTACAAGTCCGAGGCCTTTGAGAAATTCAGAGAGTATAAGAATTGTTGGGAAATCATAGGGGGGGCGACATCATATGCGCAGCGGAAGAACAAGAAAACAAAAATCCCCGATTCCCAAAAAGATGTTCATCGTCGTGCGAAGATTGGTGCGCAAAATCCGCAAAAACACAAAACTGCGTATAGAGATTGTGTTACCTAGGGAGATCGTATATCCCTGTTTCCTTGCAGATCCTTAGGAGAGGGTGAAGGAGGTCAAGCGTCCTCCTCTCTAGCGGTGATCCACACAGCAGGGTTGCGACGACGCTCCTCAAAACTCCAGGCCTACTCTGAGGTGGAAAGGGAGAGGAGAATAGGAAGGGCAAGCAAAGACTCTAGCCTATGAGGCTGTGAATCCCTCCTATTTATAGAGATCCCGTGTCAAAACCCTAATGGGTCCTTTCCCTAATGGGTATTGGATCTGCATCCAATAAGACAAGGGCTCCGTCGGATATCTCATATCCGAACCTCTACTCATCGCAATGCCTACCATATGTGTGTGACCCTCTAGGCCCAATATCGAGCTGGCCGTGAGTCATACCTGTCAGAACTCCTTCTAACTCAGTGAATTATTATCTCTGTAATAATTCACTCGACTCATCGACTACGGAAGTACTAGGCCACTACGCCGTAGTCCCCAGACGATACAGGGGAATCCAATCCATTGGACCTGTCTGTCCTCAGTTACCATGTACCTATAGTCTCTCATCCATCTAATATCCCAGAGACCGTATATCGAGCATGGTGCTGTCAGACCCATACGGTTTCTACTCGAGTCTCGCTCTAATCGGATTCTCCCGGAGAACTCTTTCTCTCTCAACCCGAATGACCCTGGCCAGGGATTTGTCTGAGCAAGAACACATGGGATATTCCTCTCATGATACCGAGAGTGGATGATCCTATATCGACACTCAATAGCCCTCGTAAGGTCGACTACCACTCCCAATGACCAGCTGTACTAGATCTGGGAACAGCCAAACCTATAAGTCTGGTATCAAAGAGTGGAGCACTCATACAGGACATCCTTGGTGTCTCAAGTCTAAGAACCAGATACACCACTAGGACTACGGAATCGTTGTCTGACAATAAGGCATCATCAACCATCCAGCATTCCGTAAGCGGATCAATCAGTGAACTCATTCTCCAATGAGCACCTGTACTGTATCCCTAGTGTCCCTACACGAGCAGCTATGAGACCAGCTGCATCCATCATATGGACGGGTATACAGCACACCAGTCTATCCGGTTATCACGATGTCCCTCTCGAGTAACCTATGACCGGGATTATTTAGGATATGTGTTTAAAGGTGAATCGATCTCATTATCGTGATCTCATCACGATCCGATTCCCATTGCACAAATCCAAGGACATCACAATATATATGCATTTATGCAATAGTTATAAAGTGATATACGCCAAAATATAATAAGCAAAAAGATTCTGTATCAAGTCACACGTGCCATCACTCACGTGATTGGCTTGCTGGGCACTTATGACTAGCAAGAATGAGGTGGAGAACCAGACTGGAAAGAGTATCAAAACTCTTCGATCAGATCGAGGAGGTGAGTACTTAAGTACAGAGTTTACTCACTTCCTCAAGGACCATGGGATATTATCCCAATGGACACCTCCTTATACAGCACACTATGATTATGAGATCTGGCAGATGGATGTGAAAACCGCATTCCTCAACGGGAACCTGGAGGAGGAGGTGTATATGATGCAACCTGAGGGATTCGTGTCCAAAAACTGCCCAGATAAGGTGTGTAGGTTGCTTAGATCCATTTATGGACTAAAGCAAGCTTCCCGAAATTGGAACATAAGATTTGATGAGGCAATCAGATCTTATGACTTCGTTAAGAACGAAGATGAGCCTTGTGTATACAGAAAGGTAAGTGGGAGCGCTATTAGCTTTTTGGTGTTATATGTGGATGACATCCTCATCATTGGGAATGACATAGGAATGCTATCCACAATAAAGGCTTGGTTATCTAGACACTTCTCCATGAAGGACTTAGGAGAAGCATCTTATATCTTGGGGATTAGAATCTATAGAGATAGATCCAAAAGGATGCTTGGCTTGTCCCAGTCCAGGTACATAGAAACTATTGTCAAAAGGTTTGGCATGGAAAATTCCAAGAGAGGTCTCATACCGATGAGACATGGGATATCGCTTTCTACGAGTATGTCCCCAAAGACTCCACAAGAAAGGGCGAACATGGATATGATACCTTATGCCTCAGCAATAGGGTCTATCATGTATGCCATGCTATGTACTAGGCCTGATATAGCGCATGCTCTGAGTGTCACGAGCAGGTATCAGGCGGATCCAGGCTTGGAGCACTGGAAAGCAGTAAAGTGTATCCTTAAGTACTTGAGAAGGACTAAGGATCTTTTACTAGTATATGGAGGTAATAGCCTTAAGGTTGAAGGCTACACTGACTCAAGTTTTCAGTCTGATGTCGATGATAGCAAGTCGAATTCAGGGTATGTGTACACCTTGAATGGAGGAGCAGTGTGCTGGAAGAGTTCCAAGCAAGATACCACTGCTGACTCGACCACAGAGGCGGAGTACATTGCTGCATCATATGCAGCAAAGGAGGGAGTCTGGTTGAAGAAGTTCATCACAGATTTGGGAGTCGTGCCGGATAGTGAGGAGCCGATCTCCCTATATTGCGACAACTATGGGGTGATTACTCAAATAAGGGAACCCGGGTCTCATCAGAAGTGTTCTGAGGAGGTTCCAGCTTATAAGAGAGATCGTAACCCGAGGAGATGTAGTAGTGGAAAGAGTTCCATCCGAAGATAACATTGCAGATCCACTAACAAAGCCATTGTCTCAGATTGTCTTTGAGCGTCACAGGGGTCTGATGGGGATCAGACACATAGGTGATTGGCTTTAGGTCAAGTGGGAGATTGCTAGTCATAAGTGCCCAGCAAGCCAATCACGTGAGTGATGGCACGTGTGACTTGATACAGAATCTTTTTGCTTATTATATTTTAGCGTATATCACTTTATAACTATTGCATAAATGCATATATATTGTGATGTCCTTGGATTTGTGCAATGGGAATCGGATCGTGATGAGATCACGATAATGAGATCGATTCACCTTTAAACACATATCCTAAATAATCCCGGTCATAGGTTACTCGAGAGGGACATCGTGATAACCGGATAGACTGGTGTGCTGTATACCCGTCCATATGATGGATGCAGCTGGTCTCATAGCTGCTCGTGTAGGGACACTAGGGATACAGTGCAGGTGCTCATTGGAGAATGAGTTCACTGATTGATCCGCTTACGGAATGCTGGATGGTTGATGATGCCTTATTGTCAGACAACGATTCCGTAGTCCTAGTGGTGTATCTGGTTCTTAGACTTGAGACACCAAGGATGTCCTGTATGAGTGCTCCACTCTTTGATACCAGACTTATAGGTTTGGCTGTTCCCAGATCTAGTACAGCTAGTCATTGGGAGTGGTAGTCGACCTTACGAGGGCTATTGAGTGTCGATAGAGGATCATCCACTCTCGGTATCATGAGAGGAATATCCCATGTGTTCTTGCTCAGACAAATCCCTGGCCAGGGTCATTCGGGTTGAGAGAGAAAGAGTTCTCCGGGAGAATCCGATTAGAGCGAGACTCGAGTAGAAACCGTATGGGTCTGACAGCACCATGCTCGATATACGGTCTCTGGGATATTAGATAGATGAGGGACTATAGGTACATGGTAACTGAGGACAGACAGGTCTAATGGATTGGATTCCCCTGTATCGTCTGGGGACTACGGCGTAGTGACCTAGTACTTCCGTAGTCGATGAGTCGAGTGAATTATTACAGAGATAATAATTCACTGAGTTAGAAGGAGTTCTGACAGGTATGACTCACGGCCAGCTCGATATTGGGCCTAGAGGGTCACACACATATGGTAGGCATTGCGATGAGTAGAGGTTCGGATATGAGATATCTGACGGAGCCCTTGTCTTATTGGATGCAGATCCAATACCCACTAGGGAAAGGACCCATTAGGGTTTTGACACGGGATCTCTATAAATAGGAGGGATTCACAGCCTCATAGGCTAGAGTCTTTGCTTGCCCTTCCTATTCTCCTCTCCCTCTCCACCTCAGAGTAGGCCTGGAGTTTTGAGGAGCGTCGTCGCAACCCTGCTGTGTGGATCACCGCTAGAGAGGAGGACGCTTGACCTCCTTCACCCTCTCCTAAGGATCTGCAAGGAAACAGGGATATACGATCTCCCTAGGTAACACAATCTCTATACGCAGTTTTGTGTTTTTGCGGATTTTGCGCACCAATCTTCGCACGACGATGAACATCTTTTTGGGAATCGGGGATTTTTGTTTTCTTGTTCTTCCGCTGCGCATATGATGTCGCCCCCCTTATGATTTCTCAACAGCTCGGGCTCAGGTTTTGGTGCCGACGGGTCGCAAGTCGAGAGCGATTTGTAGCGACCCGGGCGCGAACTGAACCTTGTGGGTCGAGCGACTATGCTCGGGCTCAGGTTTTGGTGCCAACGGGTCACAAGTCGAGAGCGATCTGTAGCGACCCGGGCATGAGCTGAACCTTGTGGGTCGAGTGACTATGCTCGAGCTCAGGTTTTGGTGCCGACGGGTCGCAAGTCAAGAGCGATCTGTAGTGACCCGGGCATGAGCCGAACCTCGTGGGCTGTGTCTGGTGGGAGACTCCTGGTTTCGCCCGACCTTTGGCGGGAGATCTAGGACGATTCGATGCCTCTGGCGGGAGATCTGGATGACAAGACGTCTCTAACGGGGATTCCCAAGCCGGCGGATCTTGGCGAATCCAGGGGATCATGATGGGTTTTAAATGTTTGCAACCGCTTTTCTCCTTGGAGAGCCCAACCGTCGGCCTGCAGCTGTGCGACTTGTTCTTTATAAGCTTCCTCCAGAGCCCTTGTGACCACTTCTTCTTCGTTCCCTCAACTTGCGCCTCGGCTTCTTGCTTCCAACCCTAAGGTTGAGATGTCTCCGTCCTCTTCTTCTCCTTCATCTTCTTCTTCATCTTCCTCCGGAGAAGTACGGGTGGTCGGAGTGTCCTCCGATGGTGCTTTGCCAGAGGCCGCAGGGTGCTCTGCCGCGCTTGCGACCCTTAAGTCGTGGCATGATGTGGACTCGGTGGTAACCAAGGACCTTCTAAAGGTACTCTGAGATCATTATCGCATCCCGGAGTGCTATATCATTAACGCTCCTCGGCCGGGTCAGCGACCGTACGATCAGTTTCCTGATGGGTTCAGCCTGACCGTGGGGGCACTCGAGGCGGGACTACGGTTCCCGCTGCATCCTATCATCGGCGAATGTCTCCGGAAATGAGGCATATCACCGTCTCAGATGGCGCCAAACTCTTGGCGCTATCTTATGGTCTTTATCGGAGAATGTCGGGGGGCTGGAATCGAGCCGACCAGGGCTCTCTTCTTGGCCTGTTTTCGTTTATGTAAATGCCGAGGTGGATATTACCTAACCGCCCGCAGTGGCTTTAAGATTAGTGGTGCTCCTTCCAACAACAAAGGTTGGAAGAACCACTTCTTTTTCATCAGTTGTAGTCGGGGGTGGGGCTTTAGTACTGGGAGGTCCTCTCGAACTATCGAAACACTCCCTCGTTGCTTTCTGTCGAAGAAGCAACGGGCGTAGATCGGCTGAGGGGTGTCTTGTCTACCTCTCGGGCAATCGGGGCGATGACCGAGGAATGGCTGGTTAAAGCAGGGCTGAGTCCGACTGCTCGGGGTATGGCCACTGGTGTGTTATAGGTCGACCTCCCGCCCCGAGACACCTGACCAATTTATTGTCTACTTACAGAGATGGTGGACCTTCAGCGGGTGAAGGGGGCGCCTTGTGGTAGAACTGCAGCGCCATCGACTCGGGGTGGCGGTAGCTCTGGAGCGGGGGGCGCCTCGCAGAAGGGTTCACCGAAGAGGCCGTCTGGGTCACCGGAGGCGAGCTGCCCTTCGAAGAGGAGAAAGGTCTTGGCCCAGAAGGAGCCCGCGGGGTCAACCGCTTGTGGGGGCACCGTGCTGGGGTTGCCCGAGGTCGTTCCTCAAGGCAGTGGCGTGGAGCGCGCACAAGGAAAAGGGATGCTCGGGACATCGGGCGGTGATTCCTTCCAGAGGGCGCCTGTGCGTCCGGCATCGATGCGCTAGCTGTGACGTGTCTGGGCTCGGACCGAAGGCGGAGATTTTGAGGCCCTGGTAATGGCCGACCTCCCAGCTGGGGAGCCGGGAGCAGCTTACACCCCTCGGTGGCCGTCTCTCAAGACCAACAATCGCCTCTGGGGCGACGGCCCGACCGCTCGGGAGTTCCTCCGGGGGAAACTGCACCCGACCATGGCGAAAGAACTTTACTGCACCCCTACGGAAGCGCTGGTGGACCGGACGACCAAGTCATTCGTTTGGGTGAGTGATCGGTTTTCTATAACCTTACCTTGCATAGGGGCTGACACCGCTCTCTGTACAGGGCCACCATTATACCATGGCGCTGATTGATCGGGCTCTCGACGCCGGCCGGGTGATCGAGCGCTAGTCGGCTACTCATGCCTCCCAACAGTTGGAGATCCAGGAGTTGAAGACTCTTGGTGGCCCGGCAGCTGTCGCTGCGGTCGAGGAGCATGCCTCCGCTCTTGACACAGAGGTGACGCATTTGAAGGCCGAGCTGGAGGAGAGCCTGTTAGGATCGAGAGCACTAAGAGGGGGGGGGGGGTGAATTAGTGCAGCGGAAATCTTACAGCGATTAAAAACCAAAAGCTGCGTTCGTTCAAAACTATTACGATGCAAAAGCAAATTCTCAGTTTGTATCTAAGCGCAGTTTGCGTCTAAGCGCAGATTGCGTCTAAGCGCAGTTTTGCGTCTAAGCGCAGTTTACGTCTAAACTCAGATTTACGTCTAAACGCAGTTTTACGTCTAAACACAGATTTACGTCTAAACGCAGATTTATGTCTAAACGCAGTTTTACGTCTAAACGCAGATTTACGTCTAAACTCAGATTTATGTCTAAACTCAGATTTACGTCTTAAACTCAGATTTACGTCTAAACGCAGTTTTACGTCTAGACGCAGATTTACGTCTAAACTTTGAAACTCGTTTGTATACTCACAGAAGGCAGTATGCAGTTGAAATCAAGACGTAAACGTGAACTGAGAACTGATGATTGAGCGAGGAAAGCCGATTTACGTCTGAATGCAGTTTTACGTCTAAATGTTAAAACTCGTTCGTAAAATTGTAGAGGACAGTTTGCAGTTATCAATAGGATCAAAATGTAAGTGTAAACTGCAAAGAAGCTCGTTCGTAAAGGCACGGAAAACAGTTCTGCAGAATCAAACGTAAACGTAAACTGTGATGTATGAAAATACGAAATTACGTCTGAATGCAGATTCGGAAGAACAGCACTTAGAACTTGTTCGTGAAAGCGCAGAGAGCAGTAGTAATGAAGGAGGTTTGCAGTAATGATAAAGTGCTCGAAAATAAACGCAAACCAGAGATTTAGAGTGGTTCGGTCAGCCTTGACCTACTCCACTTTTGGCTTCCTCCACCGACGAGGTTGCCGACGTCAACTAGGGGCCTTCCTTCAATAGGCGAAGGCCAAACTGCCCTTTTACAATTTCTCTCCTTTTGACAGGCTCAGGAGACAACATTTACAGACCTTTCTCTCCTCACTTTACAACTGAAAACTTGAAGAACAGAAGGAGGAGACTTAAAGGCTTTACAACACTTTTGAGCTCTTAGAATCACAGAAAAGATCAAGATTTCGGTGTAGGTCTGTATCTTTTCAGTGCTGAATGGGTGGGGTATTTATAGGCCCCAACCCAGTTCAAAATTCGAGCTCAAAACCATCAAATCCCGGAATTCCGGGATCAGGCGGTTGCACCTCTTGACTGGAGAGGTTGCACCGCCTGGCAAAGCTCGAAGACTGAGCTCAGGCGGGTGCACCTCTCTGTCAGGGGTGGTTGCACTTCCTCTCAGAGCTCGAAGACCGAGCTCAGGCGATGCATCACCTGTCCAAGGAGGTTGCATCACCCTGCCAGAGCTCGAAGACCGAGCTCGGTGGTTGCACCTCTCGGCAGAGCTCGGAACTTGAGCTCTGGCGGTGCTACCTCTTGACAGAGGAGGTTGCACCGCCCAGTCTCACTTGGAGACTGAGCCGTGGGCGGTTGCACCTCCTGGCTGGAGCGGTTGCACCGCCCAGTCTCGCTGGGAGACTTAGCCTGGGCGGTTGCACCTCCCTGCCTGGGCGGTTGCACCTCCCACAGCTACTTGGGTTCGAATGGGTTGAACCATTCGACCCAACTTGAGTTCTTCAGGGGCCCAATTGCCCCAGGATTAAGCTAATGGGATCACCTCCCATTTCTAACTTAATCACCGTGCTAACTACGATTAAATCTAAGACAAATTCTGCAGCTCTGCTTCGGTACGTCAATCGCTTCTTCCGGCGAGTTTCCGGCGAACTTCCATCGATCATCCGATGAACCCTCGGTGATGCTTCTGCGGACTTCCGGCAAACTCCTGGACTTTGCGACGATCCACTTGGCGAGTTCCGACGAGCTTCGCTTGGCAAGCTTCTGGACTTCTCGGATCTATTCTCGCTGAACCTCCGACGACCGTCCGAACTTCCGTCGAACTCTAGAACTCCCAACGTGATCATGATCTTGACTCCGGCGCAACACCTGCTGCTTGTCTAACTTTCATCGTAGTTAATCCTGCACAACAAAACAAAAACTTCGATCGAGACAATTAGTTCTAAGCAATTAACCAAGTTGTCCGGCATGTCATTGGTCCCTCGACGCTTCGTCCGATTCTTCGGCGCATCGTTCTCTCGTGCAGCCTATTGCCCAATCGGCCAGTTGACTCCGCAACTCCGATATCCTTGGCACAATACCCGCTCTTCTTGGCCCGATGCCCGAGTCCACGACCCGAAGCCTTCTGTCGATACGTCGACCGATCCACCGGCCCGACGTCCAATCTTCTGACATGTTCCTCCGGCACAACATGATGTTCCTGCTTTAATTGTCTCATCCTGATCGAAGCATCCTGCGTCACTCAAAACGCAGATTAAATCATAAACATATATCAAGTAGTTTCATCATCAAAATACGAGATTCAACAATCTCCCCCTTTTTGATGATGACAACCACTTGATGACGGAGTTAAGCTTAACTCCCGGAGTTTAAATAAACTCCCCCTATCAATATGCCATATTGATAGAACCTTGAATTCAAACTGAATTCAAGTCATTGCAATATTCATCATGAATACTTGCAACACGTAAATAAACTCCCCCTATCAATATACCATATTGATAGAACCTTGAATTCAAACTGAATTCAAGTTATTGCAATATTCATCATGAATACTTGCAACACGTCAACATGAACTTATGCATAAACTTATGCATCACATGTCATGTCATCAACATACTTCTCCCCCTATGTCATCAACAAAAAGGAGAAGTATCACAATCAAGTGTGTGTGATATTGGTTCAACTCATTGCATGAAAATCATAATGTCAAGTTTTATCATCATGCAAGTTATCAAATACCAACATGAAAAATTGCGATGTAAGCTTTTGATATCATAATGCAAACAATTCAAGTGTTTATCAATTATAGCATTTCATCACATGGTATAATACAAGTTTGGCAATCATAGCATCAATTCATATATTTCTCATCATGGCAGTTCAGCTATGACATAGTGTTTATCAATTCATATGTTTCTCCCCCTTTGTTATCAACAAAAGGCATGATAACTATGAAACCAGAAAATAATAATAGCAAGCTTATAGAGGAATTTTACATAGATTGCTTTAAATACTTCTTCCCCTTTGTGTTATAATCCATTGTAAAGATTTTGCAAGATGGAATACATACACATGAATCACTTCATCAAATCTATTTCAGAAACTCAATTTACATGAAGGTGAACGAGAAAATCTGTAAATAAGATGCATTCGGACAAGATTTTAGTTGCAGATTTTCACATATAATCATGGAAATCAAGTGATTTGATCATACAACATAGTCCGAAAAAAAAAAATTTTAACAAATTTATCTGTTCGGACATATCAACATTCCTAGTTTTCTTGGAATGAACACAAGATTTTCAGAACTTTTAGTTTCAAAGCACAACATTCTTAATTTGGACACATTACAAACAGTAATGATAAGAAGTGAGTATCACAAACAGTAACTTTTACCACAATAGATGTTCACAGCCAGTTCATCAGAAGTGAGTATCATAAGAAGTTTACAACAACAACAGGTGTTCAATAAGTTTATTGATGCGGTGGAAAATTAAAGTGCCTAAACAAAGAGTCAAATTGACTATGAATTTGCTGCAGCTCAGATAGGATTTGATCTTGTCTTTGTTCAATCCGTTCTTGTCTTTGTTCGAATCGATCCATACGAATCCCAATTTCTTCGATGGATGTATGAGTTTGCTCAGCTGGATGTGTTTCCTCAAGGGGAAGGATCGGAGGAGATTGGGTACTCCTAAAGACTGGGGTTTCCGGCTCTAGTTCAGGTTCAGGTTCAGGCTGAGGGGAATTTGTCCTTCTAGGGAGTCTAACCCAGTTACCGTTTCTATAGTAGCATCTTAGTCGGTGAAGTAGATTTTTGTTTATTATGCTGTATCGATCTACTTTCATTACTTCTTCTTCTGGTGATATTAGAATGTCGTAAGCTTTTATTATTCTAGTGATTATACCACCATATGAGAGCATCATATCTTTCTTAGATAATTCTACCATATTTTGTTGAATAAGATAGCCAAGACAGATGTCATGACCCTTCAAGATAGAGTACATAGTTCCTAATTCTAGTTGACTTATTTCATCATGATGGTATTGTTTAGGAAGAATTATACTAGTCATGATATAATGAAGTATCTTAGTGTTCAAAGGCAATAGATGTTCACAACTTTTAGGAACCATTGCTATGTTAGGATTGGCAAAGATTGTTCCTAAGGCTTCAACATAGGATGTTCCAATACTTTCATCGTCCCATGATCCTCTAAATTAGAGTCCTATGCTTTTTATGGGAATGCCTATCATATCACAAATGAATTTATCAGTGATTGAGATGTGTTGTCCCAAAAGATAGGTGGACATTCTTCCTTCATCATCTATTTGTATGTTATTGTAAAATAATCTAACAAGCCTAGGATAGATGGGTTCATTAATCTGCAAGATTGGGAGTAGATCTAGGTTCGCAAACCATTGGATGGTCTCTAAGTTTCTTAGTTCATTTAGATCTACGTATTTTCCCTTAGTAATACATCTAAGTTCGAAAGAGGGAAATTTTTCAGCATGGTATTTTGAATCGAAAAGAGTGAAATCAAACTCTTCTACTAATCTCCTCTTTCCCTTGTCCCTTGAGGATCTTCTAGATCCCATAACTACTGCTGTTTAGAGGGATGATGATAAGCTAAAGAACAAAACAGAATTTAAGAGCTTCTTAGAGAGTACCTTTGTGAAATCTTCAAGAGAAGGAAGGATTCTTGAAGTTTTGCTCCGAAATGGGAGGTATTTGGAAGGCTTAGAGGAGTGAAATGGGAGTGGAGGAGACTTGGAAGAGTAGAGGAGGAAATGGGGGTGAGTTGGGGTCGGTTCCTTAGCCGGCCCTAGTATGGGTTTAAAAGGCAGAGCTGCTGGCGGTTGCACCTCTGGCTGGAGCGGTGCAACCTCTGGCAACCCGTGATAGCTGGAGGTGTCACCGCCAGCTGGAGAGGTGCCACCGCCTGCAGCCAGTGAGCACCTAAGTTGATTTGATTTAGGGAGCCTTTGCTTTGAGGAGAGTTTCAGAGCAATTAATGTTTGTTACATGATTTCGTATGAGTTTTTATTTAAGGAAGAAGCTTTTGTATGATCAAGATAGATCTTTTAACGTGCATACGTATGTTTGTTTGGTATCCCTTTTAAGATCATGACATATTTAATTTCTTACAAGAATTAATTCGTAGATGAACGGGTTTTGAAGATCAGGGGGGTTTGTGAATTTGGATATCATATGTTTCTAATAAGGTTGTATCGTATTTGTGATTTCACAACTTCCACTTGTTACTTAAGTGTTGCGAGTTCCTTTCTTGGTTTACGACCATTGAGAGTCAAGGAGCAGAATATTATTTCTTGCTCCGGCCTAGACTTTTAATGTTTTTATAGGAAGGGATGATCTTTAGGAACCCATTTGCTTTTGGGTGCCTCATAAATAGATCTACATTTTCTATCATGTTGCATAGAGTTTATCATGGTTCCTTTAGGAACCCAAATTAATTTGTTTGGACTTATTTTCTTGAATGGACAACAATGTGTCTTGTGTCCAGATTTGCAACAAAAGTTGCACTTGGTTTGGTGTTGAACATGTAAGATTGGGCCTTTTATGAAGGTAGTTGGATTTTGGTGAGGACTCCTCACAAATCCAATCCCACTTCTTTTGGGAGCATGACCCTTGTTTGTAAGGATCATGTTTAATGACTTGCTACCAACCTCGAATTTCTTCAAGGTGTCCTTAAGTAGCAAGTTTTCTTTTTGTATGGTTTCTAAATCATGACATTTGATACATGAATTTAAACTATCATGATGTTTGACTTTTAACTTATCAAACTCACAAGTAAGATTATCATGTACCTTTTTTAGCAACTTGTATTTTCTATTTATAACTTTGCATTCATCAAATAAATCATGGAAGACATTTGATAATTCATCGAAAGATAAATCAGCATCTAATAAATCCGTTACCTCCTCTTCGATGGCCATAAAGGCGTAATGAGCAACTTGCTCGGTGTTGGACTCCTCTTCCTCAGATGCGCTCGAATCATCCCATGTTGCTTGGAGCGCCTTCTTCTTTGTTGTTCTTTTCTTGACATGGGGACAATCATTCTTGTAGTGTCCCGGCTTTTTACATTCGTAGCAGATCACTTGGTCCTTCTTGGGTTCAAGTTTATTTTTCACATCGTTTTTAAACTTATTTCTTTTGAAGAATTTCTTAAACTTTCTTGTCAAAAGTGCCAAGTCATCATCACAGTCCTTATCACTTGAGTTTTCTCTCAAGTGACATTCAGAAGTTTTAAGTGCTATATCCTTCCTGTTCTTTGGAAGGATGTCTTCTTGCTCTTCATGAGCTTTGCAAGTCATTTCGTAGGTCATTAATGACCCGATTAGTTCTTCAAGAGGGAAGTTGCGCAGATCCTTTGCCTCTTGAATGGCAGTGACTTTAGGATCCCAACTTTTAGGAAGGGATCTTAGTATTTTATTTACGAGTTCAAAATCCGAAAAACTTTTTCCGAGTCCTTTTAGACCGTTGATGACATCCGTGAAACGGGTAAACATGTCGCCAATGGTTTCACTCGGTTTCATTCGGAAAAGCTCAAAAGAATGCAGCAACAGATTGATTTTTGACTCTTTCACTCTACTTGTGCCCTCGTGGGTCACTTCAAGTGTGTGCCAAATATCAAAAGCAGTTTCGCAAGTTGAAACACGATTAAACTCGTTTTTATCAAGTGCGCAAAATAAGGCATTCATAGCCTTTGCATTAAGAGCGAAAGCCTTCTTTTCCAACTCATTCCAATCGATCATTGGAAGAGAAGACTTTGAAAATCTGTTTTCAACAAGGTTCCACAGTTCAAAATCCATAGAAATAAGAAAGATCCTCATTCGGGTCTTCCAGTAAGTGTAGTCCGTTCCACTGAACATGGGTGGACGTGTAATCGAATGCCCCTCTTGGTTTCCGGCGTATGCCATCTCTCTTGGGTTTTAATCCTTTAGAGAGTTAACCTTGCTCTGATACCAATTGTTAGGATCGAGAGCACTAAGAGGGGGGGGGGGTGAATTAGTGCAGCGGAAATCTTACAGCGATTAAAAACCAAAAGCTGCGTTCGTTCAAAACTATTACGATGCAAAAGCAAATTCTCAGTTTGTATCTAAGTGCAGTTTGCGTCTAAGCGCAGATTGCGTCTAAGCGCAGTTTTGCGTCTAAGCGCAGTTTACGTCTAAACTCAGATTTACGTCTAAACGCAGTTTTACGTCTAAACACAGATTTACGTCTAAACGCAGATTTACGTCTAAACGCAGTTTTACGTCTAAACGTAGATTTACGTCTAAACTCAGATTTATGTCTAAACTCAGATTTACGTCTTAAACTCAGATTTACGTCTAAACGCAGTTTTACGTCTAGACGCAGATTTACGTCTAAACTTTGAAACTCGTTTGTATACTCACAGAAGGCAGTATGCAGTTGAAATCAAGACGTAAACGTGAACTGAGAACTGATGATTGAGCGAGGAAAGCCGATTTACGTCTGAATGCAGTTTTACGTCTAAATGTTAAAACTCGTTCGTAAAATTGTAGAGGACAGTTTGCAGTTATCAATAGGATCAAAATGTAAGTGTAAACTGCAAAGAAGCTCGTTCGTAAAGGAACGGAAAACAGTTCTGCAGAATCAAACGTAAACGTAAACTGTGATGTATGAAAATACGAAATTACGTCTGAATGCAGATTCGGAAGAACAGCACTTAGAACTTATTCGTGAAAGCGCAGAGAGCAGTAGTAATGAAGGAGGTTTGCAGTAATGATAAAGTGCTCGAAAATAAACGCAAACCAGAGATTTAGAGTGGTTCGGTCAGCCTTGACCTACTCCACTTTTGGCTTCCTCCACCGACGAGGTTGCCGACGTCAACTAGGGGCCTTCCTTCAATAGGCGAAGGCCAAACTGCCATTTTACAATTTCTCTCCTTTTGACAGGCTCAGGAGACAACCTTTACAGACCTTTCTCTCCTCACTTTACAACTGAAAACTTGAAGAACAGAAGGAGGAGACTTAAAGGCTTTACAACACTTTTGAGCTCTTAGAATCACAGAAAAGATCAAGATTTCGGTGTAGGTCTGTATCTTTTCAGTGCTGAATGGGTGGGGTATTTATAGGCCCCAACCCAGTTCAAAATTCGAGCTCAAAACCATCAAATCCCGGAATTCCGGGATCAGGCGGTTGCACCTCTTGACTGGAGAGGTTGCACCGCCTGGCAGAGCTCGAAGACTGAGCTCAGGCGGGTGCACCTCTCTGTCAGGGGTGGTTGCACCTTCCTGCCAGAGCTCGAAGACCGAGCTCAGGCGATGCATCACCTGTCCAAGGAGGTTGCATCACCCTGCCAGAGCTCGAAGACCGAGCTCGGTGGTTGCACCTCTCGGCAGAGCTCGGAACTTGAGCTCTGGCGGTGCTACCTCTTGACAGAGGAGGTTGCACCGCCCAGTCTCACTTGGAGACTGAGCCGTGGGCGGTTGCACCTCCTGGCTGGAGCGGTTGCACCGCCCAGTCTCGCTGGGAGACTTAGCCTGGGCGGTTGCACCTCCCTGCCTGGGCGGTTGCACCTCCCACAGCTACTTGGGTTCAAATGGGTTGAACCATTCGACCCAACTTGAGTTCTTCAGGGGCCCAATTGCCCCAGGATTAAGCTAATGGGATCACCTCCCATTTCTAACTTAATCACCGTGCTAACTACGATTAAATCTAAGACAAATTCTGCAGCTCTGCTTCGGTACGTCAATCGCTTCTTCCGGCGAGTTTCCGGCGAACTTCCGTCGATCATCCGATGAACCCTCGGTGATGCTTCTGCGGACTTCCGGCAAACTCCTGGACTTTGCGACGATCCACTTGGCGAGTTCCGACGAGCTTCGCTTGGCAAGCTTCTGGACTTCTCGGATCTGTTCTCGCTGAACCTCCGACGACCGTCCGAACTTCCGTCGAACTCTAGAACTCCCAACGTGATCATGATCTTGACTCCGGCGCAACACCTGCTGCTTGTCTAACTTTCATCGTAGTTAATCCTGCACAACAAAACAAAAACTTCGATCGAGACAATTAGTTCTAAGCAATTAACCAAGTTGTCCGGCATGTCATTGGTCCCTCGACGCTTCGTCCGATTCTTCGGCGCATCGTTCTCTCGTGCAGCCTATTGCCCAATCGGCCAGTTGACTCCGCAACTCCGATATCCTTGGCACAATACCCGCTCTTCTTGGCCCGATGCCCGAGTCCACGACCCGAAGCCTTCTGTCGATACGTCGACCGATCCACCGGCCCGACGTCCAATCTTCTGACATGTTCCTCCGGCACAACATGATGTTCCTGCTTTAATTGTCTCATCCTGATCGAAGCATCCTGCGTCACTCAAAACGCAGATTAAATCATAAACATATATCAAGTAGTTTCATCATCAAAATACGAGATTCAACAGAGCCGAGCTCGCATCCACACCTTGGACGATGAGCTGCAGACGCTTTCGCATGATGTCGAGACCGCTAGATCCATAGCTTGGGCTGCCGAAGAGGTTCTGAAGGAGTAGCAACAGGCGCTGCCCAAGAGAATAAAGGAGGCGCTCACAGAGTACAAGTCGTCCGCTGACTTTGAGCACGGGTTGGTGAGGTTGGGACGGGTGACGTACGAGTTCAGGTACCGAGTGGCTTGTGCTCGCACTCAGGCCGAGCATTCGGAACTGGTATTAGAGCCGGACCCTTTCGCCGACCACCCTACGGATTAATCTATGAACATGCAGGCGAGCGTCCCCTTCGACGACGGGCCTGAGACTCCACCTCCGAGCTGACCTGTATTTGCTTTTCTCGATTTTGGTGGGGTTGGCCCTCGAGATTGTTTTGCTCGATCGCCACATGTACTTTTTTCTTTAATAAGAAAATCTGAGTTTTGGATTTGGCCGTCTTTCCTGGTTCTATATGCGCATATGTTTTAAGAGCTTGCCTTGCTTCTCTTACGGGTAGAATTTCCTTAGATTTGCTGCATTCCATGTCCTGGGCAGAGGGTTTCCTTCCATCGTTTCGAGTTGATAAGTCCCTTCCCAGACTACGTCGTATACCCGATAGGGGCCTTCCTAGTTGGGTGCAAGTTTTCCCCTTGCTTGGGTTGGGTTGCTTATCTCGGTCTTTCGAAGGACGAGGTCCCTGACCTTGAGCGACAGCGAGCAAACCTTGCGGTTGTATATCCGAGCCACAGCCTTCTTGTACGCCAAGGTGCGAAGGTGTGTCACAGCTCTTCTTTCTTCAAGGAGATCCAGGTTCGCTCGCAGACCTTCCTCGGAGTCTACCTGTTTGTAGTCGGAGGTGCGCAAGGTCGGGAACACCATATCCGGAGGAAGGACTGCTTCGGTTCCAAACATGAGGCTAAATGGAGACTCTCCCGAGGCAACCTTTGGAGTCGTCCGCATCGCCCATAGGACGCTAGGGAGCTCGTCCGCCCAAGCTCCGTGCGCTCCCGTGACTCTCTTTTTGAGGCCCTCTAGGATCGCCCGATTCATTATTTTGGCTTGACCGTTGGTTTGGGGGTGCACAACCGAGCTGAACCTTAACTGTATCCCGTATGACTGACAATAGGCCTTGAACTTGGCGTTGTTAAACTGAGCTCCATTATCGGTGACGATGGCTCTCGGAATTCCGAATCGTGTGATAATGTTCTTCCAGATGAAACTTCTGACTTGTTTCTCGGTGATGGAGGCTAAAGGTTCAGCCTCAACCCATTTTGTGAAGTAGTCGACCCCCACTATAAGGAAGCGTCATTGTCCCAAAGCCGGGGGGAAAGGGCCGAGGAGATCGAGTCCCCACTGGGCGAAGGGCCAGGCCAATTCCATCGGGATGAGTGGGACCGCCGGTTGGTGGTGTAATCGAGCGTGCCTTTGGCATTGTTGACATTGTTGTACATATGATGTGGCATCTTGACGCATTGTCGGCCAGTAATACCCTTGCCTAAGAGCTTTGAAGGCTAAGGTTCGTCCCCCGATATGTTCTTCGCAGATTCCCTCGTGGAGCTCAGCGAGGATCGTTGTAGCTTGCGATGGCGCGAGGCAACGCATAAGGGGTTGAGAAAAGCCCCTGCGATACAATTTTCCGGCCACCATGCAATACCAGGCTTGGGTTCGTCTTAGTCGGTTTACGGCCAATGGATCGGTAGGCTTCGTGCCGTCTTTCTTGAAGTGGAGGATATCTTCCATCCAGTTTGGGGACACCCGAGTTTCAGCAATGTCGCATGATGGTATTGTCGGTGCCATTACAAACTCGGTCGCCGGGGTTGCTTCCAGGCTGCGGGCGGTGACTAACTTAGCCAGAACGTCAGCAAGTGCGTTTTAAGCCCGAGGTATTCGAGTGACTGAAAGCCAGTTGAAGAGATGGGCGAGCCGTCGTGCCTCCGCCAAGTATAACGCCATGGTCGAATCTTGGGCTTCATAGTTCCCGTTGATGTGCCTCGTGACCAGTTGGGAGTCGGTGAAAACCTCGAGGTCGGCCACCCGCATCTCCAAGGCGAGGCGTAGGCCGTGAAGTAGTGCTTCGTACTCGGGTTCATTGTTGTTGGCTCGGAATTGCAGCCGGAGTGATCTCTCATAGGTTTCTCCAACTGGGTCTCTGAGGATGATCCCGATCCCTGCGGCCTCGGCAGTGGCCGAGCCATCCACGTGTAGGGTCCACGAACGACCATTGTTTTCCTCATGATCTTCCGGGGTTAGTTCGGATATGAAATCGGTCAGCACTTGAGCTTTGATGGTGGTCCTGGGGGAGTACAGAATGTCGAACTCGCCGAGCTCGACCAACCACTGTAGCATTCACCCTGACGCGTCGAACTTGGACAGGATTTGTCGCAACGACTGGTCGGTGATGACCCTGATCGTGTGAGATTGGAAGTATGGTCGCAGCTTTCGGGCCATCTTCATCAGTGTGAGGGTCAGCTTCTCGATCGGGGAATACCGTACTTTGGCCCCATTGAGGATGTGGCTGACGTAGTAGATAGGTAGTTGCATAGGTGATGTTTCCCGAACTAACACGGAGGTAACCGCCTGTGCTAAGGCCGCCAAGTAAAGACCAAGGATTTCTCCTGGTTCGGGGGAGGCGAGTCGTGGCAAGCGGTGTAGGCACGCCTTTAATCTTTTGAACACTTCTTCATATTCTGGGGTCCACTCAAAGCTTTCGGCCTGTCGTAGTGCCCGGAAGAAGGGGAGGCACTTGTCGCCCGATCGTGATACAAATCTGCTGAGTGCCGCCAACTTTCCAGTGAGGCGCTGCACCTCTTTGAGGGAATGGGGCAGGTGCATCTCGGTTATTGCCCGGACCTTCTCTGGGTTGGCGTCCTCTCTGGTGGATGATGAAATCGAGGAACTTTCCCGAGTTAACCCTGAAGACGCACTTGGCGGGATTGAGGCGCATGTTGAATCGCCTGAGAGTTTGGAAAGTTTCCGTCAGGTCGGCTATGTGTGCGCTTGCGGTTTTGCTTTTCACGATCATGTCGTCCACATACACTTCCATGTTCCTCCCGAGCTGGTGCTTAAACAACTTGTCCACCATTCTTTGGTAGGTTGCGCCAGCGTTTTTAAGGCCGAAGGGCATTACTTTGTAGTAGTATACCCCTCTGTTGGTGACAAAGGCGGTGCTCCCTTGATCTTTTGATGCCATTCGGATTTGGTTGTGGCCTGAGAATGTGTCCATAAAGGTTAGGAGTTCATAGCCTGCAGTGGCGTCGACCAGCTGGTCTATCCTTGGAAGTGGATAGCAGTCTTTGGGGCATGCCCGGTTGAGATCGGTATAGTCAACACACATCCGCCAACTTCCATTGGTCTTTTTAATGAGGACTACATTCGACAGCCATTGGGGATATTTTACCTCGATAATGAACCCAGCCTCTTTAAGGCGGTCGACCTCATCGTTAATCACCTTTTGTCTGTCGGGGGCGAACTTCCTCGGCCTTTGCTTCACTGGCCTAGCCCCGGGGTCGATGCTAAGCTGGTGTTGGGCCACCTCCTGGTCAATCCCTGGCATTTCCCCAGGGGACCAGGCGAATACGTCGGCATTCTCTTTCGGGAAGTCGATGAGTTGGAGCTGATTTCCTTCGAGTTGCGCCGCACCGACTTTCACGGTCAGGTCGGGCCGATTTCTTTTCAACGGTACCTCGATGAGTGGTTCTGGAGGCTCAAGGTGTACCGGGGGTATAGCTCCGCCTCGGGGATCTTGATCTCAGAGGTGCGACTTCTTCGGGAGAGCGACCGCTGCAAGATAGCATCGCCTTGATTCTCCTAGGTCGCTTCACAATTCCCCGATTCCTTCCGCAGTTGGAAACTTGATGGCCCGATGGTAGGTAGAAACGATTGCTTTCAGCTTGTTGAGCATCGGGAGGCCGAGGATGACGTTATAGGCTGAGGGCAGGTCGACCACCATAAAGGTAGTCAATGTTGTCTTGCCCCTTGGTTCTTCCTCGATGGTAACGGGTAGCGTGGTGGTGCCGAGCGGAAAGATGGAGTCCCCGGTGAACCCGGTGAGGGTCAAGCTCATTGGAGCGAGGTCCTCCCCGGTCAGCCCAAGCTTTTTGAAGATGTCGAAGTACAGCACATCGGTAGAGCTTCCAGTGTCAATCATTACCCTTTTTACCTGAGCGTTAGCGATCCGGATGGAGATCACCAAGGCGTCGTCATGGTGGGAACGTTCAACCTCCTCGGCTCCGAAAGTGATTTCTGGCTCGAGCTCTGGTCGGGGACGTTTCTTGACCGTGCTCCGAGCATAGGCCTTCCTTGCCATTGAACTATTGCCGCCCGCCGCCAGTCCTCCCGAGATGACGTCGATTTGTTTTTCCACGGGACCTCTAGGACATGGGGTTACTTCCTTGGACTCCTTGAGATAGTGACCGAGGTGTCCCCTACGAATCAGGTCCTCAATTTGGTTTTGAAGGTCATGGCAGGCTTCGGTGTCGTGACCGTAGTCCCGATGGAACCTACAGTATTTTGATCGGTCCTTACGGGTGGCTTTCATGGGGTTGGGGTGCCGTAAAAGACCCTTTTCCCGGATTTGGAGGAAGATTTCGGTCCGAGACGTGTTTAGTGGGAGAGGTGGAGGCCTTGAGAGCGGCTCAAGTCGGGCGGGCCTCCGGCGGGGTTGCTCCGGAGT
The DNA here is from genome assembly GCF_036884655.1 of Musa acuminata AAA Group. Lineage (NCBI taxonomy): Eukaryota > Viridiplantae > Streptophyta > Magnoliopsida > Zingiberales > Musaceae > Musa > Musa acuminata. Next base: position 30,061,831 of record NC_088353.1, read on the forward strand.
GGCAGAGGCAGCATCTCGGGGCCGCTCGACCCTCGGCTTCTTTCCGTCTGTGCGCCTTCCCGCCATTAGGGCTTCGGCGGCGACGTACTGGTTGGCGCGTTGGAACGTCTCGGGGATGATTGTCGGCGGCTTCTCAATCAGTGACCAGAAGAACCTTAAGGGCTTCAATCCTCTTAGGAATGCCTGCATGATCAGGGAAGGGTGAGCGTATGGGAATCCCCGGATTTCAGCGGCAAAACGTGTCACAAATTGGGAGAGCGACTCGTCCTCACTCTGGGATAGCGCGAGCAGGGTGGCCACGGAAGGCTTGGGTCGCATGCTAGCGACGAAATTCTACTCGAACTCCCTGGCGAGCTGATCGAAAGATGAGACTGAGGACGGGGGTAGTCGGCTGAACCATGCACGCGCTGGTCCCCGGAAGGTGGTTGGAAGCGCCTGACACATTAATGCATCGGAAGTATCGTAGAGGGTCATTTGAGCCCGAAACGCGACGACATGTTCCGCGGGGTCGGAGACGCCATCATATGTCTCCAGCGCGGGCAACCTGAAGTTGAGGGGTACGAGCATTTCTTGTATTTCCTGAACAAAGGGGGATCTGCCCAAGCCATCTTCGCCCGACTCGCTCCTCAACTTCTGGAACTCGCGTTGGAACTTGTCCAGGCGTTGGTTGACCCGGGACAACTGGATCCTGAGCGAGTCATTCACCGAGTCCGGCGACAAGAGATCGGGCTTGGCGCAGGGTGGCATGACTTGGCAGGGTGCGGGTGTGTCCCGCTCAAGCGGGCCTCTCGGGCCTGTTGCACGGTCTCGGGCCTCTTCAGTCCCGGCTTGCTCCCTGCTCGATCTTTGTGTTACCGGATTGGTCGGGGGAGCTGCTAGACGTACAATTTGGGGTATGAGTGGGATGAGCGTCTGCATCATTCCTGCCATCGCCTGGACCTGCTTGGTCAGGCCGAGGAACACCTCGGGTGACACAGCTGAAGGCCCGTCGGCAGGTTCGAGGGGCGACAGTCCCGAGTCATTGAACATGCGCTAGTAGCGATCTGGCGTCGAGGCTGAAACCCCTCCGCCTCCTGGGGGAGGCTGATCCCTAGGTCGGGTCGAGAGGAAACCGGTCGGCAGCTCTCCTTTCGGGGAAACTCCTGCGGGGAACTCCTGCGACATGGCCCTCCTTCTAGCGCCAAACTGTTTGTGAACGGATGTGTCGTGGCTCGTTAGTCAGCACGGCCTGGTCCATGGGTCGATGTCGAGAGTGTCCCGTCGGCTGAACTGGACGCCGAAACGTCGATCGGCCCTCAGTGTCGGGTTCTTGGTCAGCGTTCCTTAGCCTGGAGGCTGAATAGTTGATGGCTCGCCTGCGAGGTCGTCGGTCGGCGGCTTTCGAGGTTAGGGCGCTCGTGAATCGTGGGTGGCCGCTTTCCTATAGAAAAAGGCCTTCGCCGGGTGATCCCCGACCGTGGCCCCTCCGACGAGCGAGTTAGCTGAATGTTTTTCCCCTCCCGAGATCCCCCTTTGGTGGGTATCCACGAAGGGTTCTTATACTATGACATGAGGGTGGGTCGTACATGGTTCGAGGTGATGGGCGTGTCGGATAGTGTCTCAGCACGCATGAGCTCTGACCTTGCGTGCGAGGGTGGTGACGTCCTGGATTTATCGGAATGAGGCGTGTGGGATGTCATGATGTGTGACATTTTGGTATGGATTCTGACTTTGCGTGTGAGATGTGGTGACGTGCCTTGGGTCCATAATTTATCATATCAACAACGAAGGTGATGATGGTGCATGACGATGGAGTCCATAATTTGTCATATGAACGACAAAGGTGATGATGGTGCATGACGATGGAAGCCTACTCGTTCTCTAATGTCACCTTTACCGAGTACACTTGTGATATTTCAAGAAGAAAAATAATACAATACTGCAGCAGTCATCTTGATTAAGACTTAGGATTAGAAGTCATGCAACATTAGAGGACAAGGTCACAGATGTGCCTCGTCACCTGTATGTCTGCAATCACAACACTAACAAGCTTCAAAATCTCACAACTCTTTGAAGACTGTTTAAGTGGTCAAACTGTCCATCTTGTATAGTTCTCCAACAGCATTGATTCCACTCATTCCATGAATGTTCACCACGAAACATATCACAAGTCTATAGAGGAGATCGAGATAAAAATATCACTGTAGAAAGAGTAGCTGCTGGTAAGCTGTCCTTTTTACTGTCAATTGTGAGAGCCAAGGTTGTAGCTCTCATGTCATTATAACGCGAGCGGTGCACGGGTGATGACCGTGCGTGCATGAGGACGACGACGCCTTCTTTTTTCATCTGACTCGTCGAATTGCATTCCTTTGGTCAACCAGCACAACCTTTGTCATGTTGAAGCATGGTTTGATTCCTCATTACGAAGATAGAGCCATATGAAATTAAATGATGAAGCCCTTGTGCGTTCTTGCCATTTGCTTCAAGACTTGAACCTAATAAATTATTCAGTATTATCTGTCTGACTGATATCATCATTGTTTTTGATGAATCGGGGACTCAACACGTTAAATTCAATCAACTCGAACATTATAATGCGCCATTTAGACAGACACGCCACATCATCGTACCATCTAAAAAAATATTTCATTTCTACTTCTTACCTCGAACTCATCCCAAACGGATTAAAGGATGTCTCAAAAGCTACAAGGATCATCTTCTTCACTTCCATATCACGGCATGACAAGTGTTCATCCTCCAAGAGAGACTTGGTGGCTGCAATCTTGAGCTATACGTTGGGATTCTCCTCACTTGTTTCCTACCCGACATGCTTCTCAGTAAAACACAAGTCTAGCAAATGACGGGGGAGTTGAATGAGCCATCATCCTCGATATAAACCTGGGATTGGCTTTCACCATCTTTTATGTGAGAAATTAGAAGCTTTGATTAGCTTATTTATTTGTCTGAAATGTTAATTTGGTTGGCTCCACCAGTGCCACACGTCGGCTGCAGCGATGGGTGAGCACTGTCTCGCTTTGACCGAAACATAATTGGCCCATTATAGCCAATGAAACGACACCAGAAAACGAACGTACCCAATTCCTCTCTCCCTCTCCTGTCTAAACGACAAAAGACGAAGGGACCCACAAATCCCCCAAAATCACGCTCTTCCCACCATCAGCCTCATCCGCATCATCATCGTCGTCGTCGTCGTCGTCGTCGTCCCGTCCCGCGCCCACGCAACCCCCGCCCCAACCGCCCCACGACTCCATCAGCAGCCGTCCATCGGGGGCGCCATTCATCACATCAGATGCCGTCCAATGCTTGACACATGTCGACGTGACTGTTCCATCAATCAGCAGCTAATTATTGGGAGAACCGAAAGCCGTGCTCTCCCGTCCCACCCTCTGATGTCATCACCACCGATCTGGTCACTCGGTCCACTCAATCAGGGCCGTCCGTCCTACCGTACCCCCTCCAAAATATTCGTCCCTCAAAGCAGTAGAAAAATATGATATAATTATTTTATCTTGTCGCACCAAATCATTGAAACAAATTGAAACAGCGGTTTGATGGCAGAAAACGTAAATTTCACCAAATATATGGGCTTTAGTGGATTTCTGGGCTACGGTTTTCGTCTCATTTTTATCCCCTGCCCTCCCTTATCCTCAACTGGCGGATAAGGACCGGGGCTCCGATCCGACGGTTCGTGTTTTCACATTGGGAACCGACGAGCTTCTATTGACCGTCGGATTGGATGACCGGGGTTAGAGTAACCATACCTGAATGTTAACTCTGGTTAGATAGGCTTAGAAGATACCACGAAAATGAGAGTAGAAGCGGAGCTCCTCTTCCCCTCCCTCCCTCCCCCCCCTCCCTTCTGCTTCCTTGGCTCTTGAGATCAAAGCTCATATTTTTTGTGGTAGTTTAGATCGATAACTGGGAGTTCTGGGTGTGTTGTTCTCACTTGATTTGTTAGGTTTTGCTTTGATTTTTTTTTCCTTTTCTTTCCATGTGGTACGGATGATTTTTGGCCAAATGTTCTCCTTGGTTCTGTCCGACGTGATCCGTGGAAGAAATATGGGTTTTTTCTTGATTCATTGTTGTCAAAACCTCATCTTCCGTTGATTTGTCCAAGAGAAGAGGGTTTTTTATTAGCACTTATGGTGTAGATCTAAGCCTGCTGCCATGTGAAACGAATAGAAAGGGGCGGTAGATGGAAGGTTGAAGCCTTTTCTTACCTTGTTCTTGCTATTTTCGTTAGCTACTGTTGGAGTTGATCTACAGATCTGATCGATTTCTTGCTTTTTCTGCTTACCCTAAGTTGGAAGGAAGGGGGAGTGACGAAAGATCGAATTAATCGTAGTCTATAGCCATGACTTATTTCCCGGAGGAGGTGGTGGAGCACATCGTCGACTTCCTTGGCTCACACGGGGACCGCAACGCGGTGTCGACGGTGTGCAAGGCGTGGTATCAGGTGGATCGGCTTAGCCGCCGGAGCGTATTCGTCGGCAACTGCTATGCCATCCGGCCCGAGCGAGTGGTGACGAGGTTCCCTGAGATGAAGTCGCTGACTGTCAAGGGGAAGCCCCATTTCGCCGATTTCAACCTGGTCCCCTATGATTGGGGCGGCTTCGCGCAGCCGTGGATCGAGGCCGCCGCACGAGGCTGCCCGGGCCTCGAGGAGCTGCGGTTCAAAAGGATGGTGGTCACTGATGATGACCTTGAGCTCCTTGCACGTTCCTTCCCCAACTTCAAATCTCTTGTTCTCGTCAGCTGCGAGGGGTTTAGTACCGACGGGCTCGCTGCGATTGCCACTTATTGCAGGTGAGCTGTCCATCCATTTATAGAACGTTAGGCTACAAGGACTATCATGGTGTTGTACTCTCTGCTGAGGATGTTCTTTGGGATTTTGTGCGACGAGTTGTGATAAAGGTTGAATTTTTATTATGTTTCTTCATGTAGTTAGGTTCATAAGTTTGTTCGTGTAGTTGTTGTGTTGAATATGAATCAATTTTTTTTTTCCCTCAAGCAGTGACTCTTATTGTTCTGCTAAACATTCATCTTTGCTTCATGGGGACATTGATCTGGATCCTTTTTATTTTTATTTTTTTGCCGATTGGGAATTCAAATTGTTTTGTTGTTTCTTTTTCCCATATGTTTCTTGAAACAAATTGGCCTCATTTTTATAAGGCTGATATGTATGAGTTATGGATGTTGGACTGCTTATTTGTCTGATATAGTAAACTTAAATTTTGTGATTATGAAGTAATTCTATTTTTTCCACTTGATTCAAATGCACGAGTATTGCTTATAACACTTGTTTCATCTGACTTTGTTTTTATGCTGCTTATTAGAGGTCTTAGGGAGTTGGATTTACAGGAAAATGAGGTGGAAGACCATGGCCGCCAATGGCTCAGTTGCTTCCCTGATTCCTGTACTTCTCTCGTGTCCCTGAACTTTGCCTGCCTCAAAGGAGAGGTCAATGCAAGCGCCCTGGAGAGGCTCGTCGCTAGGTGCCCAAACCTCAGGAGCTTGAAGCTTAATCATTCAATATCTGTGGAGTCACTGAACAAGATCCTTGCTCGTGCGCCTCATTTGGTTGATCTTGGAACTGGTTCGTTCGCAATTGACAACCGTAGCGAAACTTATCACAGGCTGATCAATTCCTTCTTTAAATGCAAGTCGTTGAGGAGCTTGTCAGGTTTTTGGGATGCTTCTCCTTTCTGCCTGCAGGCACTGTATCCCGTCTGTACTAACCTCACTGTTCTCAATTTGAGCTATGCTCCAGCAATTCAGAGTGCTGATCTTACCAAGCTGATTGGCCTTTGTTTTAAGCTTCAGAAGCTTTGGGTGAGATTTTGTTGATTCATTGCTGAGGTCATATCAGTGACATTCATTAACCATGGGCTGATTCTTCCACAGGTGTTGGATTGCATTGGGGACAAAGGATTAGCAGTTGTGGCATCCACTTGTAAAGAGTTGCAGGAGCTGAGGGTATTTCCATCTGATATCTATGGTGCTGGAATCACTGCCGTGACCGAAGAGGGTCTGGTTGCTATATCTTCAGGATGTCCAAAGCTTAACTCATTGCTGTACTTTTGCTATCAAATGACAAATTCTGCACTTACAACTGTTGCAAAGAACTGCCCGCATTTCACTCGATTCAGATTATGCATCCTCGAACCGGAGAAGCCAGACCCTGTCACTAATCAGCCACTTGATGAAGGTTTTGGGGCAATTGTCCGTTCGTGTAAAAATCTCAGGAGGTTGTCGGTATCTGGTCTTTTAACAGATCAGGTTTTCCTATATATTGGCATGTATGCCGAACGCCTGGAGATGCTGTCGATTGCATTTGCTGGAGATAGTGACAAGGGGATGGTATACGTGCTCAACGGATGCAAGAATCTCAGAAAACTTGAAATAAGGGATTGCCCATTCGGAGATGCTGCACTTCTGAAGGACGTGGCCAAGTATGAGACAATGCGATCCCTTTGGATGTCGTCCTGTGATGTTACCTTAGGAGGTTGCAAGGCTCTTGCAGCAAAAATGCCGAGGCTTAATGTGGAGATTATAAATGAAAACAATGGCACCTGTGAATCCAAGGAAAATCTTAGTGATCTCCACAAGGTGGAGAAGATGTACTTTTATCGGACCGTGGCTGGGCCAAGAAATGATGCACCAGATTTTGTTTGGACACTATAGGGTTGGCTGGAACAGCTTGTGTTGTGCAAGGTAATGTAATTAAGTTGGCTGATGTTTATTTGTTTTGACTTAGTTAAAAAGTGCCTATTATATTTAGACTGGTTTTGTAGACTGAAACCGAACTAGCATGGCCAAAGTGATTTCCTAGACATGTAGGTTTTGCTGTTCTGTACTACTTGTAGGTCGAAACGATGATTAGGCCATTGTCATTTGAGCTTCTTCATGGTTGCTTTCGCTATCGAGTTCTGGCGAAGACATTATTTTTAAAATATTTATGAAACAAAAATGTCATAACAACAGACTTATGTTTTTCATTTCCTTGATATTAACCAGACTTTCAACTGATTACCCCTCCATGCTCAGTTGGTCCCAATGTAACAACTGAGTTTGATTCTATGCAGCATATAAGGGGAAGCCACTTTGGAAATTTGTCATCTGCCCTACCATGGCATTTCACATTCGCAGCTTTAAATATTAATTACTTTAGTAAAGAGGAAGGGTGGGAATGGGGATAAGATTGGTTGATGAATCATTCTGTGTAGAGCAAACCTCCCTGTGTTTGTTCTACTCTTATTAGACTGATCATTCCTCCCACTATCTTTCTTCATCTTTCCTGTGTCTGGTCATCACTCTCTCTGCCTTTTCTGCAGTGTGGTCCCAGAAGATGACCAGCTTTTCTGACCATGTCCATGTTCTTTTGGCCTTTCCTTTGTAGAAACTGCTGCATCTTTAACCCTGCACTGTGGTGGTGGAAATGTGATATTTGCTATGGGAACCAATACAGATAAAAGTTCCAACTATTTGGATGGACTCATGATAATGTCATTAAAATTATTTTTAGTTCTATTCCTCTATCTCTCCTTTTACTATTAATATTGCTAATTATAGATTTCATATTATGTTAATTAATTCTCACTTGTTTTATCATTTTATCTTGTTAAAATCATACTTAATTCTTCATTGATGATTTTTCTTGTGTGGTAAAAGTAACTCACATCTGTTTCAAATGAGATTTCAAATGACTATCTGACAAGAGATGATAAGGTATTTGTTGGTATTATTTTTTATTGGTATCGGTTGAAACAAGTGATGGTATTTATAGTCTAATAAACACCATATTGGTCTGATAGATTATCCAAACTGATATCAACCATGATTGAAAACCATGCAAAGGAGATTGTAAGCTATGAGCAACTAAGGATTTGGAGAAGGGATCTGATAGAGAACAGCCTTTAGCAGCAAAACTGTCTCTGGTAGCAGCACTTCTCCATCTCCAGCAGACAGCAGCAGCAAATAGCAATGAGACAGAGTGAGGACAAACATATGGACCAGTAAACTGCTTGTAAAGAAGAAACCCACTCACACTAAGCTTTTGCTTGGTGACAATTCAACATGCTATGGTAACCATGTAAAATGATCTATTGATTCCATCATTCAACCAAATAGTTAAAGCTTACATGAATTGTGAGTCATCAATATCAGTATATATTCCATCTCATTTTCTAGGTAAAATTTCAACCAAGAGACCCATAAGTCAGATACTCAAAGTTCTTCCCATGGTTATCTAGATTTCACAAGACGCTTCTAGATCATCCATGGAATGGATAAAAAAATTAGGAGATAAGTAGAACACCATAAAAATAGTATGTCCTACTAAACAAATAGATTAGTGAAGTTGAAACCGTGTCAGGGGAGTTGGTGGAGGGTGTTCATCAGTGAAGTAAGAAAATAAAGACAGAAGAACCACCTACAAGCTCTGTGCTTGCTCCATAGAAATAAAATACCACTTTGGAAACTTCAACTATTATTACTTTGGAAGAAAGCAAAAGAATACATGTGAGAAAGAATTCCTAGGTGTCTCAAGGGTAGAGGGGATGAGTCTCTAGCACATTGTTAATGTGTTGTGCGCTGCTGAAAGGTTTTCTGTAAAATGATACTTGCCTAATGAATCTTCGTATGAAACAAATAAAAGGCTTGTTGTCATAATAGATGGAGAAAACTTGCACTGCTCGGCGCATATATAATATTGTTGGCTTATGATAGGAAGGAAGCTCGTGAGAAATGGCTCGACTCGAGAAAAAGGACATGGATTACACATCCATCAGTGGCTGTTTGGGTGTATGTATATTCGTGTAAATTATTATTGACACGCAGCAGCATCGTTCCGTTTTCATCTCATGTTTATACCGTCTTGAAAAAGTTCTTCCAATGGAGGTCTACAACACAAGTACTGTAGCATCATCTCAGCGAAGCTCTTCTTGATCATATCATGCAAACTTGTGATTGGTCAATGAAGGGCAATGCTATGACAATTCTGTCAAGATTTCAAGTGAGTCCAACAGCAAACAGGATGAACAGCTTCATTGATTCTTTCAGTACACGATAAAGATAATTAGAAGAAATAAAGATCACAATCAAAGATATGTGTTCTTCAATTGGATAGAGATCACAATCAAGAATGAATATATTTCTCCGTTGGCATTTGTTTCTCTTCTAGATATGTACAAAGACAAAAGTGTCCAACTAAAGGTTTCATATTGACAAAAATAAATTGAACCCAATTGCTTTTACCAGAACTTGTGGTTAAGACTCGACAACGACGCTTTATATAATCACAGATGTCACACAAAAGTGATGAACGGTGAGCCAACAAATGAATCCTTTGTTACTTGCACTTTATGGTTAAAGGAATCTAAAGAAAAATGGTAATCCTTCAACTACTATCACTGATACTCTGATTTCAAAACCCATCTGGATCCACTGGCATCCTTCTCCAATGTTGCTATTTCCTTGAGAAGATTTTTGAAGAGAGGCAAATCTTTTGATTGTATCTTGTCCTTGAAATGTTGTGTTATACTTGCAGAATCGGTGCTCCCACCTCTCTGCTGTATGAAAGTGCAGAGCTGCCGGATCAGGACCTCAGGCTGTGCTATCACGAGTTTACTGGGCGGCTTTGTTGAATGACTGCTTTCTGGCTTTCCATGTTGGTGATTGGACGTAGAAGCCAAATCCAGATCTTGCTCGAGGGCATCACTAACAGCCCTCTCTTGAGTTCCACGAATCCTAGCCAAGAGTTCAACTGATGATAGTGCTTTACCAGTTGAAGCTCCAGCTGAGAAACCAGGAGGCCTACTAGCAGATCCTTCACTGGGCTTCCCAGGACCCAGCAGCTGTGTATTTAAAGTAGATCCAAACCTATTACGGGTAGATGATGGAGCCCCAGCAGCGCCAGCTCTTCCAGTCCATGTGGGAACAGCAAAACTTTCACGACTTCGAAGCATTCGTGACTCCCGCAAGGCTTGAGCTGCCCTCTGTGCTACTTGGGAAGCTTGCTCCTCCATCTTCATCTTAAAATCCTCATTAGCATTCATAATGGCATCATGGTTCATTGCACTCTAAGAAGAAAAATCAAACCCAAAGTGATGATCACTGTTAGCCAAATCAAAATTGCAGAGAAGGTGAGCAAATTAGCACTTACATGAATACCATGGACATCGAAAAGACTTTTCAAAATATTTGTTTCCTCATCTTTACCGCCATCAATTTGATTAGTGCTCTCCCTTATGCCACTTGGGCTAGATCCTTGTTTTCCTTGGTAACCATCGGTAACACCTACATGGATCTCTTCGGAAAACTGACTGAAAATATTTGATGTCTCGGTCAAATCCCCTTGATCGTCTTGCAAGGTGAATAGATCCTTCATGTCTCTTGCTTTGAAGAATCGCCTTTGTTGAGGATTCTTCAAGATCTTGTTGGTGAGAAAATGCTTGTAGATTTGCCTGTGGTATACCTTCTCCTCTATGGTTCCACGTGTTATCAATCTGTAAACTGTTACATCCCGTTTCTGTCCAATCCGCCAAGCCCGTTCTCTTGCCTGTTATGCACGAAAACTAGACTCAGGATTCACTAAGCTACTTTGCTGTGAACGTTTTATAAATGTTAAATGCCAACAGTAAAGAAAAAATTTCAAAGTTCTATTCTAAACAATAAATCAAGAAACAGGCAAAATATACAATTGCTTAAATACCAAATGAAGCATCTCCCTTATAAAGAAGTAGAAACACTCAGCATACAATAAGATGTTATGTGATTGACAGAAATCAAAATATTGATGGGAAAAACTACAATAAAATGAGATGAATTGTTAATTCTTTGAAAATATTTTGTAAAAGTAACAAAAAAAGTTAAAAATTATTTTGAAATTTGAACAGTAGTTCACAATATTTTGACATTGCCTATTTTTTCTTCTCCTTTTTCTTTTCATTCACCTTATTTGTGACACATGACACTCAACACACCATGCTGAGTGCCAGCAGGGAATGACATTTCCGGTTCTAGCAGCCAGCCAGCATGGGGATTGCCCAAAAATATTTATGGCGTTCATAAAACTAGCAACTAATGCTTTCATAATTATTGTACACAGAAGTACCATCTTGTTGGCCTCTGGAGAAGGAAAGGAAATGGCTAACAAGAAGCATACATTCTATACTAACATGGAACACCAAAGACAGCATAGAAATCATCAAAGTAACTTTCTTGATTAGAGCAAATCTACAGAAAGTTGATGCTAGATCACTTTACCTGCATATCAGTTGAAGGATTCCAGTCAGGATCATATATAATGACCCTGTCAGCGCCTGTCAAATTTGTTCCCAAACCACCAACTTTAGTAGTTAAGATGAAGACGAAGACCTCCTCAGAGTTATTAAATTCATCTATAAGTGCCATCCGCTGCTTTACCGCAGTAAATCCATCCATTCTTCTATAGCTATAACCACTTGCAGTAAGAAAGCTCTCTATAATATCTAGCATTTGTTGAGTTTGTGCAAAAAGAAGAACACGATGTCCTTGCTCCTTCCAAACGTTAAGAATCTGCGAAACAACTTTCATCTTTCCACTTCGTTCAATATTCCCATAATCTGGATTCTGAGCAGCATGTTCTCTTTCCAATAGATCAGGATGATTGCAGATCTTCCGCATAACATCTATCCCATATAACGAGTTTTTTATTCCATCAAAAATTTGCTCCACCTCAGAGCTAGCAAGAAATGCCCGATACACAGATCGCTGGTCTGGGGTTAGGCTGCAGAAAAGGACATGTTCAGTTTTCTTGGGTAGCTGAGCATTCACATCAGCTTTCATACGCCTAAGAAGGTATGGCATGATCAAATCACGTAAGACAACTGCACATCTATAAGCTGTTGACACCTGCAGTGGCGTAGCATTAGCATATCCACCCACTGTAATTGGAACTGCAAACTCTGTCTCAAACACAGGCAAGACACCTAATTTCCCAGGGAATACAAAATCAAAAAGAGACCACAATTCTCCTAATTTGTTTTGAATTGGTGCACCAGTCATAATTATGCGATGCACAGTCTGTAGTTGTTTACAAACTAAAGTTATCTCAGCATTTGGATTTCTTATTCGATGACCCTCATCCAAAACTGCATATCCCCATTCTATATCAAGCAACTTCTCACCCATAAGGCGTAATTGCTCGTATGTAGTCAGAAGCAATCCTGATTCAGATTTCACAATCCGATCAATCATATAATCCCATTTTTTTGTTGATTTTACAGGGCAAGGTCTTTCACTATCACTACCTAATGAAGATTCACTATCATAATCACTTTCACTAGATTTGACCAATTTCTGTTTAGTTATAGCATACGCAGAATCATGCAGTATCTCAACTTTAAAGTCAGGGTACCATTTCTTAACCTCCCGTTGCCATTGTCTCAGAAGGGTCACAGGACAAACAACAATACTGGTTTTATACATTTTACTAAAATGAAGAGCGCCAAGAAATGAGATGACCTGGATGGTCTTACCCAGACCCATCTCATCTCCAATGATGCCACCAGCTCTTTGGCAATGCAATTCCCACAGCCACTGAACTCCTACCTTTTGATAATCAAAAAGTTTTGAATAAATAACACCAGGCATTTTCAAGCCTCCTTCAAAGACTACAGATGACTGGTCCTTGTTTTCTGCCTCATCTTGCAATTCTTCCTCACAATCAGAGGCACTCGAACCTCTCCTTGTGTCTTCCTCTGAAGCATTATGAGATAATGACAATCAAATCACATTATTACAACAACGAAATGTCCTGATCCTGTGTATTCATGTCTGCAGAATCAAAATGCTCATGCATGCATGATATACTAATACCACAGTTTGAATGATCATAACAAGCTAAATTTTTAGCAATAGAAATTGAATCATGTTTAGTGCAAGAGACTGCCAACTGAATACAGCAACCTATAACTACAATAATAAGGCATCTATTAACAAAAGCAGTTTATCAACAGAACATAACAGCTAACGTACCCATGATATATTATCTCTCTGAAAAAATTAAATGACATGTAAACCTGAAGAGATAATGAGGTCGCATTCCAGCACACAAAACCAATGTTTATCAGAGAATCCACCACAACTGTTTTCATAATGCTTCATGCTAGATGTATGTTGAAATAATGAAAAAATAGCAAAACAGTACTAGATTTCTAGATTCTAGACCTCGATCTATATCTTGGTGAATCTTTCCAGGTTTCACTTGTCTCCACAACTCTGTCCTTGTAATCTTATAAGCTACATAATACAATTGGCAATACAGTTGCAAACCACTTTGATCATCTACGCAATCAACAAAGAAGAGGCATTTAATGATAATATACAGAAACATCTTAGGCTATCATCAAAGAAAATGCAAATACAGCGTAGCACCTTAAGGCTTAAAATTAACTCAGCAATACTTTGGTTTTTTAACTAGCATTTGCCATATAATTTATGGTTTTTTAACTAGCATTAGCCATAGAATTTATGGTGTCTAAATTTGAAGTTATTACTGAGAACGCAGACATTGTGTGCAACAATAAATGATTGCATCACAGTGTATCAAACTTGTATCAGCATTCACTCACCCAGCCTTAATCGATTAATAACATAATTGCTTAATTCTGAGAATCTGACTGATTTGAACAAATTCATCATCATCGAGGAGGAGCTGCATGAAAAGGACAAAGGGACCGATTGCTAACTACTGTTGCCACTTGAAGAGAAAAAAAATGGAAAAGGAAGTGAGATGAGAGGCGAGGAACAAAGAACCACTTCCATTTTGATCTATAAGTCTGTGACGGGAGTCCTAAGCATGACTTCCACAAATCACCTTTTTTATGTTTCCTATATCTTGAAAATGAATCACTCTCCGGAAGTAATAACCTGTTTACCCAGAAAACCATCATTTTAGTTCTTTTCGAGTTTTTGTATGTTTAGCATGTTTATATCATTATATCTCTTATTTTTCATTTAGTTTTGTAAAATTAACTTTACATATAAATGAACTTGGATTCTTTTGCTCTTCCCCCCTAAGGCCCTAACCAGTACTCTAGCATGCATTTTTGTCAATGTCACTGCATTTTACCTATGTGCAAGACATATTTTTAACTCAAAGCAAGTGTATAGATTTAAGATTACTAAGCAACATGGAGTATGTTCACTTGCTCCTAAATTCAAGGGAAACTATAAAGTTACAGTTATACCTGAAATGCTAAACGGTAAGAAATATCATAGACCTAATTTGTTCATAAAAAAAAAACTATGTTTTATTTTACCACACAACAAAGTCACACTTCTTCCGGCCAACAAAACCATACATGACTATTAAAATATTACATGATGATTCTTGAAACAAAAGAATTAAAAGAATTAAGAGTATCTGTAAATAATATAGGCCAGAAATCATACCACTTCCATCCAGTGACTCATTGGTTAAATCATCCTTTCTCCATCTTTTCTCAGGTCCAGGCCTTCTTGTCCTCTTTATATTTCTTTCATTCTTATCCAATTCTTTTTTTCTTGAGGATCTTGCACGTTTTAGAGGCCCTCGAAGTCTTTGAAACGGGCGAGTAGGTGGTTCCAGTGCAGGCAAAGCCTCTGCATCTAGCAATTTGGTTGTTGGTCGAGCCAATGCAATCTGGGAAATTGATTGAGCAGCTCTAGCAATGCTGGTTGATGCAAGATTTTCAGTTGAGTCTTCCTCAGGTACATCTTGCCTGATTGGAGGTCCACGTTCTTGGACACGACGTTCAAAGCCTTTAAGCTTATGAAATGGTGTTAAGATACCCCTTCGAACCAATTTATCTCTCTCCTACAACATAGATAGCTGATCAAGATTTTGCAATCATATTACATTATTCACTTAAAAGGGGGAGCCTAGTGAAGAAGGATTCCCTTAAAGTGAAGTTTGAGGTTCCTGCAAGCAGGAAGACTTTTCTAAGAACCCTGGTAACCAGGTTACAAAGGAAAAACCTTAACATGATGCCAAGGTTCTCAATCAATGTCATATTATTCATTTGATGTAAGAAAATAATCTAATTGTAAGTGCAGAAATAAGAACGAAAAAGACCTTTCCAGTAACTGCAAAAAAACAAAGATGTACTGAGTTAATACAAAAACAGATAAAAAAGGTCTTACAGTTTCCATAAACCCAGCAGAGGCTGCATCAAGAACTGTATCAAAATCAGCATCTTCATCATAGGCAACAGCTTTCAGAGGTCGTTTTGAGTGTCCATTCGATTTTAGTTTCTGCTTATGCTTTGGTTTTTGTTTTGGTCTTTCTTTGACCAACTCATCAAGCAGCTCCACGTTGTGTTTTTCATGCTCAATGTCATTAGCAAAAGCATAGTCACCAAACAGAGAAATTTTTTTTTGCAGCTGAGCCTTTGCTTTCTTAAGATCTCTTAGACGATCTGTTGCAAGTGCCTGTTCCAGACACAAATTGCTAGAAGGAGCATGAACATCATACCCAATATTCTCCACAGGTTTATCCCCTCTGTCACTTGTGCTATCAGAATTGCCACTTCCATCAACTTCAATGCATTTAGCACTTCCAATGCTAGAAGCTACAGCATCGATTTCAACTTCCAATGCACGCAATTTATTGTAGAGTTTAACTCGGGTAGGCAATGGTCCAGTTTCATCAGGCTCATAGTCATGGGAGCTCTCCCCAGGCTCACTTGCATAAGTGGTGTCATTCTTTGCCTGCATACAAAAATGGATCTTGTCAACTTGTCGTATACCTGCTATGCAACAGGTAGCACTTTCCTTCTACTTTATAGTTAAATGCTTAGCATCCAGCAAAAGATAAAACTACTGACATCAAATATGCAGAGTCAGCTTGCTACAAAGCTGAATACTCAAGAACATTGAATTAAGCTAGATCCACCAATATTTAGGTCCCTCACTCAATGATGATTATGATCATTTCATGCCAAATCAAGGTTTAAAAGACCAAGGGACCAAATACAGGTTGGACAAATAACATACTGGCTGGTATTTACCAGTCCAAGAACTGGTATTGGACCATATAGGTTAGCACTGATTGATATTTAATCTTTTATCCTTTTTGGTCATGCTGGATAAGATAGGCTTGTATGTCTCCCAGTATGCCAACACTATACTGGTCCGATTGGTCACCAAAAATCAGCATCGAAGGCTTAAAGTTTGCAACGAATGACATCCAAAAGTGTTATGAGCACTTACCATGGATGCAAAAAGACCATCTTTATCCAGTAATATATTTATAGACGAATTTTAAAAACATTATCATTACAAACTCTACTGAGCATTATATGGGAAATGATTTTATTATTACCATGAAACCATTACAAAAAAATCAATTATGTCATGTGCCATTTTATTAATTTTGATGAATAGTGATGAAAATAAAGCCTGCAATTTCTATTACATCACAACAAAAAATAATTATATTAAAATAAGACAAGCTACAGTGGCAGTCATCTATTTGACAGACAAACATAGTTCAACGAATTTATGGATTAATTTGATTTTGAAGACATTGTAGATAGACTTTGCCAATGTCAGCCCAAGGGTTCACGTCCAATTGAGATTCTATTTAATGTTCTTCTTTTTTCCCTTCTTTGTTTCCTATTCCTGAAGGCAGCCTGTGTCAACATGAGGATCAGGCAAATGTTTGACACCTGGCCTGCATTAGAGCTGCTCAGCCTGAGTCTTATAAACAACATTCCATTGCAAAATTCAAATTCTATAAAACAGTTCATCACGCAAATTGTTATAAATACAAGAGCATAAATATTGATAAATACAATGGAGTCATTCATCCTAAATAAATTATAAAATGGATATATTAGTACTACAATTTCCCAATATGTCTTGTTTGTATTGAAAAGCACGTCTCAGATAATCTTCCTCTCAACAATGGATATTTCAATTTGTGAACAGATTTGGTTTGCACATTCGAATAAAATGGCGAAGCAATCGTACATAGAAAGTCGACAAAGGCCACCGGATCAGGTATGTTATTACCTGCGACAGAATTTTACGCTCGATATCTTCCGGATTCGCCGATGTGATGCCCAGGCTACTTAACAAAAGCTTATCTTCGTCTTCTTCTTCCATAATATCATACATGAACAGGAGATTTCCTTCTCATTAATGAGGGAAATAAACGGCTGACATCCGACGACGTATACAACCCTTGTTCAAAGCCACTACGGATCCAAAAACAATTATTCGTCGTCGATTTCAGTAGCCGCCGCCGATTTCGGGGACGGCCTCAGACGGAGAAAAGGATGCAGCAAGTGATTTGAATCGATTCCAAAACCCTAGTTGCAGAGTTCGTCCCCTTCCCTCTCTCGATCGCCCTTCTCTTGCTCCCTCGGTCGCGTCGTCTACCAGGTCCTCGAAATTACGAAGAGGGCAACACGACTTTAAGACCGGGTTAAGTCGAACCGGGAAATGGATCGGTTTTAGAATCGAGACCGGACCGCCGTCGGGATCGGACGGACGGCTAGGCCTTATCCTGGGCATGGGGGATATGTGCGGCTCAGACGACGCCACGTAACCTGAATCCGGAAGAATCGATGGCAGGGAAACCCTCGACAATAACGGAACACACGAGCTACTAGGTGGCAATTCTACGTTGGTCCAGCGCATAGTCGCGACTTAAGCTACGACTTTAGTTGAGTTTTACTTTGGGAAAAGTATACTTCACGATGGATTGGTATGGCCGACGGTGTGAGAATGAAACAAATAAGATTACTGCTTTAGTTGACCTGAAATATGATGAAGATTGCTTATTGGGAACGTGTGCAGATTGACATGTGTAAGAGTTAGAGAGGAGTTTGTTTGGCTGAACACTGCTTGCTGATAACAGCAGACGAAACACAGTTATGCTGACTGATGGAGGAGTAATATATTTTTTTTCAAGATGGAATTATAATTTTCTTCTGAATTGTTTGTATTCAGTGGAAACCTTATGTCAGCTTTAATTTGCTGTTTATTGCCTTGATTCGATAAATAAGGAGTTGAAACTAAGAAATTGAAATCTGATTCTCTAATTTTTTTTTTTTTAAATAATAATTAAAAATATCATTAAACCTAAAATCTTATGTAATAACACTAATCATTTTTATTTGAATGTTACTGAGACTGATTCGCTGATGTTGAGAAAGTTCTGAATATTGAGGTGTCAATTACTTGTAATGCAGTAATTGATCATAGTAATCAGCAAGCATTAATTTCTATTCGATGTGGGTATGACGCAGTCTGTCATTCCTGTGCAGGGTGGTCGCAGAAAAATAATGCATGAACATGGACAAAATTAAATAAATGATACAGCTAAGTTAAGATAAGAATGATGTACCTTTTCTTGTTTGATGTGATACGAAGTTCTATACAAGGGTAACTGGTCTAGCATGAGAGGATAAGAGCCACTTAGATTAGCCAAGGAGATTGCCTAGAAACAACACAAAGATTTTGATTCAACGAATGGAGATCTCGAAGAGATCATAGGCAAGTCATCCTTGGCTATCAAAGACAGGATCTTATCTTCATGTGAGGCCACCCTTCTGCTTGCTTGTTGCTTCAGGAAATGGCATAGTTTCTGATAGAATTAGTCCTATTTATAGCGCAGGAAGGAGAAGAGATTGGATTAAATTTCAACACCAGATTGCCTAATCCACAACTCCTTTTCTCCATGCAGAATATATTCTCCTGGTTTGTCAGGGCAGTCGCTTTGTGGACGTTCATTTTACTCATATTTATCATGGGCATCGGCAAGCAGTCATATACTTCCATAAAGCAAAAAAAGAGAGATACATTTCATTAGGCTTGTAGTTTCTTCCTAATTGCACACCAAGTGATTCCACTGGTTTCATTTAATGCTAAATTTTACACTGTTTGAGCCCTCTCTTATCACATGCTTTGAGCTCTTCTTACACCGAATAAAAAGTGCCATGATCTTGCCTAAAGTGGAAACATATATTCCGAGTCCCTGAGCAATCTACTTATCTTCTGTCGACTGATAGGACCAGGTGGAAGGAATTCATAAACTTTAACATTAAGCATATCATTCCAATACTAATAAAGTCAATGCTATCCACTACTCAAAAGATTTTTGTTCTCTTCAAATTGGTTGACCTTTAGGATTCATTAAGGTCAAGGTTTTTCGAGCGATGGCAATGCAAGCTTAGATATATGCCAAGCTTCTCGGATAAGAAACGCGTGATTTCTTGATCGGTAAAGAAAGAAGCGATAAGAATTAGAACCAGCTTCACTTATATCAAATTCATTGTGATAATCCTGAATTTGATATTAATTTTTATTTTTAATTTAATTTTAGATAATTAAAGGATAAAGTAAACAGTGGTGAGTTTAATCAATCACATGAGATGTCAACTCATAAGTCAGTCAGATTCTTTTCAATATGAATAACGGTACCGATTGCTAAAGTACTGAGTGCACTAACTTCTTTTGTTTAGAGCCAGCAGTCAGCAGTTTTGTTTACGCTTTTCTATTTGTTTGTTCTTCTTTGAAAGTCAAGATTTATTCCCTTGTGCTAATGCTTACTACAGATGTAAAACTTATACAACTCTTTGGGTCGACAGCCTTACCTGAACTTGGTAGGTAAAGGGCAGAGGGAAAGCAAAGCACTGCACGTTAAGCATGCAAACGGGAAAGCCAACCTTCTCTTGAAACTTAACTCGCACTCAAACAAAACAAAGAAAGAGACTCGCTCAGGAATAAGCTTAGCGCTTGCGGCTTACAATTGAACTGATCTAGTTTTAGATCTATTTTTAATTTTTTTTTAATTATGATAGGAGTTCTTTGATGTTGCAAATTAGGGATTATCATTTTTATTTTTTATTTTATATTAAAAATCATAATCCTAGTTGATTAAGGATTAAATAGCTATATATAAATATATTGTCTTTGACTATTTTTTTCGATCAATGAAATATTATAACTCAAAACTTTTGGCTAATTTGAATGTTGATCCTCTTAAAGTGATCAAAATGAGGTTGATCCCCTCAAAGTGATCAAATCCCTATATCTTTTCTTAGATAAAGCTTTAGGATTTTATCATTTAGTATCATAGTGATATTTTCTATCAAAGCAATGTTCTTAAAGTTCTTACGGTATTTCCTTAATCTCTTCTTCGGCATCGCCATAGGCCTCAACGGTTGCATCGCTAATGGGTTTCCAAAGTTCTTATGGTATTTCCTTAGCATTTCTTCAATCTTCTCCCTAATGCCGCCACATGTGCTCGCACTATCAATGATGACTTCACCTTCAATATTTAGTAAGTAGTGCTTATGTTCTTGACTTGAAATTAAAAATAAAAAATAAAAATTATAGATCTATAATCATACGCAATGACTACTGATAATTCTATGAAATCTCAATTTGAAGCCTTGAAAGTAAATTAACAAGCTGCAAGTAGAAGTTTGCTTGAGAGTTTGAGCAAAAATCAACAAGATGGAAGTTTGATTTCTATAGTAAACAACTAGATCGATTGATAGTCACAGGAAGAGGTGACCAAGAGTGTGATAGTGGCTATCCTCACATGAAAGTAGAATTTCCTAGATAAAAAGATGGAGATTCGATTGGTTAAATTTTAGAGTAGAGATTTTTTTCTTCATTTTCATAAAACTTCAAAATATTCTAAAGTGAAATAGCTTCAATCTAACTAGGTAGGGATGCTATTCAATGATATGATAGGTATAAAACTGATTATGAAGTTCTCACATGGGAAATGTTTAAGAAAGGACCATCAAAATATGAGAATTTGATAGGTAGCTTGTAAAGATTCACAGACTTGTGGTGTTTCCTTAATCTTTTCTTCTGCATCGCCATAGGCCTCAACGGTTGCATCGCTAATGGGTTCCCAAAGTTCTTATGGTATTTCCTTAGCATTTCTTCAATCTTCTCCCTAATGCCGCAACAGGTGCTCGCACTGCCAATGATGACTTCACCTTCAATATTTAGTAAGTAGTGCTTATGTTCTTGACTTGAAATTAAAAATAAAATTAAAAAATTATAAATCTATAATCATACGCAATGACTACTGATAATTCTATGAAATCTCAATTTGAAGCCTTGAAAGTAAATTAACAAGCTACAAGTAACTCTCAATGATTTTAAAAAGAGTTTGCTTGAGAGTTTGAGCAAAAATCAACAAGATGGAAGTTCGATTTCTATAGTAAATAACTAGATCGATCGAAAGTCACAGGAAGAGGTTACCAAAATATTCTAAAGTGGAAATAGCTTCAATCTAACTAGATAGGGATGCTATTCAATGATATGATAGGTATAAAACTGATTATGAAGTTCTCACATGAGAAATGTTTAAGAAAGGACTTCTTGTTCATTTTGGACCATCAAAATATGAGAATTTGATAGGTAGCTTGTAAAGATTCACAGACTTCTACTATGTCAGAGTATTAAAGTCAATTTAAATGACTACCAAATTGGGCTAGAGATTAGTGTTAGGATCAAGAGTGGCACTAAGAGGGGGGGGGGGGGGGGGTAAATTAGTACAACAAAAAATTCTTCGATTTCGTAAAATATTTCGTACGTTAAATGAAAATCGATTTGGAAAGATAGCAACTTGAAACGTATGAGAGCATAAGCATAGTGAAAGCAAGATGAGGAGAAGCAGTTTGCTAAGAAATGATTTGCAGTTAAAATAAATTGCTCAAAATGAAATGCAAAACAAAATTTAGAGTGGTTCGGTCAATGTGACCTACATCCACTTTCAAATTCCTCCTCCGTCGAGGTCACGACGTCCACTAAAGGTCTTTCTTCAATAGGTGAAGACCAACCACCTTTTACAGTTCTTTCTCCTTTTGTCGGGTTTAGGAGAGAACCCTTACAAGCCTTACTCCTCTTTCTTGAATGATTACAAAGCTAAGAGAGGGAGGAGGAAAACTCTAGCACTTTTACACCCCAAAGATTATAATCACACTTCGGTGTCCTTTCATGTAGAAAAGGGTAGGGTATTTATAGGCCCCAATGGCTTTAAAAAATGGAGCCAAAAAGTGTCTCATCTAGGATTTCCGGGGTACTGGCGGTACCATCACCTGACACCTGACACTAGGCGATACCACCGCTGGCAGCATTAACTGCCAACGGTACCACTGCCCAGTCTGGGCGGTACCACCACTTAGAAATTCTAGGGGCACTACTTTCCAAGCAATGCCACCGTCGGCCCTAGCGGTGCCACCGTCAGTCAGAGTCCAACAACTTGGTTGGGCCTTGTATTCGGCCCAAACCATCTTAGCTCCGAGCCTAGTTGGCCCCTAATAGAGTTGATGAGATTACCTCCCAAATCAACTCTTATTATCGTTATAACTACGATTAAGGCAAGCATGGTTCGGTACGTCGATTTTTCACTCGGTGATCCTCTAGCGAACTTCTCGGCGAGTCTTCCGGCGATCTCCCGACGAGCTCTTAGTGAGTCTTTTAGCGTGCTTCCGGTGATCTCACTATGAACTCTCGATAAGCTCCTAGTATATTGTCCGAGTTTTTGACTCCGGCCTATTATCTGCTTTACGCCTTACTACTATTGTAGTTAATCCTACACACTTATCTCAACACATAGATTAGATCAAATAATTTACCAATTGATTTCATCATCAAAATCCGAGATTCAATAATCTCATCCTTTTTGATGATGACAACCAATTGGTGATGGAGTTAATCTTAACTTCCCCTATCTATATACTATAATTGAGAAAAGACACTCTTGAATTCAACGCCTTTGAATTCAAGCATCAAATTGATAATTTAAACTTATTATCATCATGCATATCATGATTTACCAAATCTAAAGATGATAACACGTATTCGTCGATAGAAATGATGTCAAGGCATGACATCCATTTTCGAGTCAAAATCACAGAAATTTTCAGCATCAAGTAAGCACGATATTGCATTATCATACTCATCATTTGAAGAGATAACATGGAAATCAAAGCATAGAATTGTAATTATCAAAGTAAGTAGCATTTTAAGTTTACAACATTAAAGGTAAACAACATAGGATTACAACATCAAAGTAAGCAGAATAAAAGAAAGGGATTTCATCCATTTCTCCCCATTTGTCATCAGCAAAAAGTCATAATTAATTATTCATGTGGTGTGGCCAGTCAAAATGTCTAAACAGGGTATTAAGTTGTTGATGAATCTGCTGCAACTCAGTCAAAATTTGATCTTGGCATTGTTCAAGTCGATCTTGACATTATTCAAATCGATCCATCCGAGTCCCTATGTCGTCGATAGATGAGGGAGATGCTTGCTCTATTGGAGGTGATTCCTCAAAGGGACCAGTTGGAGGAGATTAATTACCCTTAAAAATTGATGTTTCAGGTTCTTGTTCAGGTTGGAGGGGATTAGTCCTTCTAGGCAGTCTAGTCCATATACCATTTCTGAATGTACATCTCATCTGTCAAAGTAGATTTCTATTTATGATACTAAATCTATCTAGTTTTATAACTTCTTCTTCGGGTGGAATAGCAATATCATAGGCATGGAGTAGTCTTGTGATTAAGCCACCATATGGAAGCATCATGCACTTTTTTAATAGTTCAATCATGTTTTGTTGGATTAGGTAACCAAAACAATTGTTATGTCCCTTCATAATCCAATACATGGTGTCTAATTCTATTTGGCTTACTTCATCATGATGATATTGTTTTGGGAGAATGATACTTATCAGGATGTGATGAAGTATTTTGGTGCTTAAGGGTAGTAAATGTTCATAACTTTTTGGAAGAATAGTTAAGTTAGAATTACCAAAAATTATTCCTAAGGCATCAACGTAAGTAGGCTCAACTGTTTCTTCATCCCATTGTCCTCTAAAATAACACCCTCTTTCGTTTACCTGAATTCCTATGATGTTGCAAATTGTTCTATCCGTAATAGGTATATGATGTCCTAATAGATAGGTAGATATCCTTTCGTCTTCATCTACATGTAAATTGTTGTAAAATAGCCTAATAAGTCTAGGGTAGATAGGTTCACACATTTGAAGGATTGGGAGGATGTCTAGATTAGCAAACCATTGAATAGGTTCCAAATCACTTAATTAGTCTAAATCAATATATTTACCCTTATGAACATGTCTAGACTCTATGGATAAAAATTTTAGGGTATGTTGATTAGAATCGAAAAGTAAGGAGTTATAATTTTCATCTAATCTCCTTTTCCCTTTGTCCCTAGAGGATCTTTTAGAATCCATTGAGACTACAGTAATGAAGGCAAATAAGGAGCAAAAATAAGTAATACAAAGGGGAAACAATTTGGTGTAGAGATTACCTTAGTAGTTCTCCTTTCTAGTGATCTTTAAAAGAATGTCAGAGATTGATCCTTGATCTAGTGAGAAGTGGAGATTTTTGAGTTGCTAGAGGGAGAGCAATAGGTTTGGAGCTGTTTGGAGGAGCACAAAATATGTTGGGATCGGTTCTATGTTAGGACTCTAGCTAGAAGAGTCCTAATTGAGAGGGACATTCATGTAAAACCTACCTAAGCCGACCCCTATTAAAGAGATGAAGAGGCCGGCTAGGGTTAGGAGGTTTTTTCTTAGAGAAGAATTAGGAGTTGTAAGGGAATAGGAATCTTGAGTAGGAGTCCTATTAGGAGTTGGTTAGAAGTAAGAGTCTTAAGTAGGAGTCCTATTAGGAGTTAGGGTTTAGAAGCCCTATAAATAGCCATGTACTCCTCTTTTCTTAAGCAATAGATGAATCTTTTCTGCATCCTTTGAGCAGCAACTTGGATGGAGGAACCCCTATAGAGTTCCAAGGAGGCCGATCCCATAAAAAGATCAACCCTAAGTTTAGAATCTGCAAGGGTTCTAATACCTAGTATCAGAGCAGCATTCTTGGCATCTCGCTGCCCTTCCATAGCCATCCATTAGCCCTCCACAGCCGCCCAAAGCAATTCCCACAATTGCTTAAAAGATCGTCGCCAAATTCCGCCATCATCTCCACCACCGCGGATCATCCCGTGAATTGCAACAACAAACTTTCATTGATTTCTATCAAACCTTTGCTGCCATCCACCACAGATCGAAAACTTTCATCCACAGCCCTAAAACTCCACCAAACCACACCCTCAAACTGCACCCAAAAAAGCCACAAAACAAACCTAAACCGCAGCCTACATCTACCAATCCATCGACCCTTTCAACCATCACTTCTCTCAACCTATACATGCCTTTAACCCGTCAACAAAAGAGAGATCTTAACATCACAGATTTGGAGTCATATACTATGGCATCTGAGGAGGCAATCAATGCTAAATTTAAAGCCTTTGAGGTATGAATGGAGGATAAGATTTGGACTCTCCTTACCGAATTCAGTTTGGGCCGACCACCAAGCCCGAAGAAATCACATCAAGGAGAGAGCTCTAACCAATCACATCATGCCCAAAGAGATGACTTCCAAGAGAGGGGAGGCTCTATGACCGACCTCAACTATTCACGCATGAGAGTGGACTTCCCTAGATAGGAAGAAGGAGACCCAATTGGTTGGATCTTGTGCGCGGAGCGATATTTTCGGTACCATAAAACTGCGGATGCATCCATGGTGGAAATTGCAGCTATACATCTTGAAGGGGATACCATACAATGGTTTGACTGGTTTGAACACACTTATGGAGTCCTTTCATAGCGACAATTCAAAGAAGGACTACTGATCCGCTTCGGACCAACTTATTACGAGAACATTGACGGACAACTAGCAAAGATCCGACAAACCTCCACCATTTAGGAGTACCAAACCAGGTTTGAAAGGTTATCTAATCAAACTCGTAATTAGTTTGAAAAACAGCTATTGGGGGACCTTTATTGAGGGCTTAAAGCTGGAGATCCAGGGAGAAGTTAAGGCACGACAACCATACACGCTTATGGCAGCCATCTCTTTCGCACGACTTTAAGAGGAGCGATTGAACCATGAAGCCTGGAGGACTAGGATCACTCCTCGACCTACAATACTAAAGCCCTCAATCCCCCCCTACTATCAACCAAGTCTTTGCACCGAAAAGGTTAACTAGAGAAGAACTTCGGGAGCGATCTGCGAAGGGCTTATGTTGGCATTGCGACGAGCCGTGGAGCCACGAGCATCGCTGTAGAAAAGGGAGACTTCTTATGATTGAACCAGTAGAAGAAGAGGTCATTAAACATTCAGAAGAGAGCCTTGAATATGAAATAGAAGATATGGAAGAAGAGCCACAACCGACCGACATTATGGTACACGCATTAGCCAGCTACTCAAACCTGTAAACGATGAAAGTTGGAGGCCTTCTCAAACAACAGCCGATTACTATTCTCATCGACAAGGGCAACACTAATAACTTCCTGAATAGTAAGGTTGCTGCTCGGATGACACTGCATATTGAAGGTTGCAGCAAGTTTGATGTAAAGGTGGCTGACGGCAGAATCCTAAAGTGCGACCAAAGATGCCCGTAGGTGAAACTATTACTGCAAGACCAAGAAATTATCACCGATTTCTTCCTCCTACCACTTGATGACTATGAGGCAGTGCTTGGTATAGAATGGCTGATTACACTAGGTGATGTCTCTTGGAACTTTTCTAAATTAATTATGAAATTCTACTGTAAGGGCAAACAGATCATCCTACGCGGGAAGCGCGGAAGTAACGTTACCACTGTTTCGACCCAACGAATGGAGAAAGTTTTACACAAGGTAAATGGTGGATT
The DNA here is from genome assembly GCF_036884655.1 of Musa acuminata AAA Group. NCBI lineage: Eukaryota > Viridiplantae > Streptophyta > Magnoliopsida > Zingiberales > Musaceae > Musa > Musa acuminata. Next base: position 30,088,561 of record NC_088353.1, read on the forward strand.
TTTGATGCACCTCCAACAGCAACCAGAGGGGAAGAAAATAGAAATTGAAGATCAAAATCTTGCCCAATTGCTTACTGAATTTGCCGACATTTTTGCTGAACCATGCGGTCTTCTTCCTTCTCGACAACATGATCATCGAATTCCAATCCTTCCGGGCAAGCCACCAGCGAACACTTGACCGTACCGATATCCTCACCTCCAAAAAGATGAAATTGAAAAGATCGTAAAGGAGATGCTTGAAACAGGGGTGATTTGGCCAAGTTACAGCCCCTATTCCTCACCAGTGCTACTTGTACGCAAGAAGGACGGAACTTGGCGGATGTGCATCGACTACCGAGCTTTAAATGACATCATCGTCAAGGACAAGTACCCAATACCAATGGTGGATGAACTTCTTGATGAATTAAAAGGAGCTTGAGTCTTCACGAAGTTGGACCTCCGATCCGGTTACCACCAAATTCGGGTATGTGAAGATGACATTCCAAAAACTGCATTCCGCACACATGATGGTCATTATGAATTCTTGGTAATGCCTTTTGGACTCATTAATGCTCCTTCAACCTTTCAAAGTCTCATGAATGATATTTTTCGAAGCTTTCTTCGCAAATTTGTGCTAGTATTTTTCGATGATATTCTCATTTACAGCCCTTCTCTTGAGACTCACTTTCAGCATTTACGGATTATTCTAACGATCCGTCGAGAGAATACTATTTTTGTTAAGCAACCAAAGTGTAACTTTCTCTAGCAAAAATTAGAGTACCTTGGGCACATAATATCAGAAGAAGGAGTGGCATTAGACCCAACAAAAATTGAGACAATGCAAGGCTGGCCGAAACCTACAAACGTAAAATTACTACGCGGGTTCCTTGGACTAACAGGCTACTACCGAAAATTTGTTAAGGACTATGGGAAGATCAGTGCACTACTCACTTCTCTATTGAAAAAAGATGCTTTCCAATGGTTGGACAAAGCCTCTGCTGCCTTCGACAAACTTAAAGTAGCCATGACAACGATGCCGGTGCTAGCGCTACCAGATTTCAACCGATCCTTCATCATTGAGACCGACGCATCTGGAGTCAGAATTGGAGCCGTTCTCATGCAAGATGGTTGACCATTCGTATACACTAGCAAGACATTATCTCCCTCCCATCAAAACATGTCATTATATGATAAGGAGATGCTCGCCATTGTACACGTAGTAATGAGGTAGAGACCCTATCTGATCGACCGACGATTTCAAATTAAAACTGACCATAAAAGCCTCAAGTATTTTTTGGAGCAAAAGATATCATCCCCTGAGCAACAAGAATGGGTAACCAAACTTCTTGGATTTGATTATGAAATTATTTATAAAAAGAGGAAAGAAAACGTTGTTGCAGATGCACTCTCACGGCTACCTGAGCAAGCTAAGGTTTCAGCCATCTCCCTTCCTACCACTAGTCTCCTCGTGGACATTAGGGAAGAATGGAAGAAGGATCCAGAGATCAGCAACATTATAAAAAAATTGGAGGAGGATCCAAGTGCAATAGCCCACTACACTTGGGATTCGAGGGATCTACGCTACAAAGGTCGTATTGCGCTTATACCTGACTCCCCTTGTATCATAATCATCCTACATGAAATGAACTCCTTACCTTCAACAGGGCACTTTGGATTCCTAAGAACATACAAAAGAGTGAAACAAAATTTTTATTGGAGAGGGATAAAAAAAAAAATTGGTGAATATGTGGCACAATATGATGTATGTCAACAGCACAAGGGTGAAATTGTGGTAAATCCAGGGAAACTACAACCACTACCTATACCGGACTCGGTGTGGACTGACATCTCCATGGACTTCATTAAAGGGCTGCCACCTGCCAAAGGTAAAAACACAATTCTCATGATGGTTGATCGACTTACGAAATATGCTCATTTTTGTGCTGTGAGAAGTCCCTACACTGCTGCTAGTATTGCCCAAGTTTTCATAGAAAATATTGTTAAACTGCACGGGATGCCAAGGTCCATTGTAAGTGATCGTGATAGGATCTTCACTAGTAAATTTTGGACCGAGTTATTCCAGTTATAAGGTACCAAACTCAAGATGAGCACAGCGTATCATCCACAAACTGACAGCCAAACAAAGGTGGTAAACAGGTGTTTAGAGACATACCTTCGGTGTTTCACTAGTGACCGACCAAAAGAGTGGGCAAAATGGCTTCCCTGGGCCAAATGGTGGTATAATACTACATATCATTCATCTACAAAATGTGCCCCTTATGAAGCATTGTATGGTCGACTAGCCCCTGTGATTCCAAAGTATGTAATTGGCTCGGCCAAGGTAGATCAGGTTGAACAAGAATTGATTGATAGGGACAAACTCCTACAACAGTTAAAAGATAATCTCTCTATAGCTCAAGCTAGAATGAAGTAGCAAGCTGACACACGATGAAGCGAAAGAGAATTTTCAGTAGGAGATTGGGTTTATCTTTGCCTACAACCATACAAGCAACTCTCCATCAACACTCGAGCCTCCATGAAGCTATCTCCATGATTTTTTGGGCCCTATCAGATCACAGAGTGTATTGGAGCAGTGGCGTAAAGACTTAAATTACCTGAGGATGCCAAAATTCATCATGTCTTCCACGTGTCATGCTTGAAGCCCAAATTGGGAGAACATGAGTCACTCCAGATCCAACTGCCCAACACCACTGAGGATGAAGTTATTCATGCTCAACCACAAGCCATCCTCGATCGCAGGATCGTGATGCATCGCCGACATCCCTCTACTGAAGTACTAGTGCATTGGAATAATTTACCACTTGAAGACGCCACATGTGAACCATATGAGGAGCTGAAGACCCGATTCCCTGAGTTTATGGAATCTCAACCTTGAGGACAAGGCTGATTTGAAGAGGGCGGGTCTGTTATGACTCTAGCTAGAAGAGTCCTAATTAAGAGGGACATTAATGTAAAACCTACCTAAGCCGACCCCTATTAAAGAGATGAAGAGGCCGGCTAGGGTTAGGAGGTTTTTTCTTAGAGAAGAATTAGGAGTTGTAAGGGAATAGGAGTCTTGAGTAGGAGTCCTATTAGGAGTTGGTTAGAAGTAAGAGTCTTAAGTAGGAGTCCTATTAGGAGTTAGGGTTTAGAAGCCCTATAAATAGCCATATACTCCTCTTTTCTTAAGCAATAGATGAATCTTTTCTGCAGCCTTTGAGCAGCAACTTGGAGGGAGGAACCCCTATAGAGTTCCAAGGAGGCCGATCCCCTAAAAAGATCAACCCCAAGTTTAGAATCTGTAAGGGTTCTAACATTCTACCGCCGACCCTAACTTGTGTTTATAAGGGGGCAAGTTGCGGGCGGTGGCACCGCTGGCTGGGCGGTGCTACCGCTTATAACATGTGACAACTGGCGGTGGCACTGCTAGCTGGGCGGTGCTACCGCTTATAACATGTGACAACTAGCGGTGCCACCGCCTACAGGCAATGAGCACTGCTCACAAAGCACACACACACACATATCATCATCATGTAAAATTTATATCATAAGAGGAGCAGATTCATAGCAAAACATTATGTAAAACTCATAAAATATATACCAGAAGTTCATGATTCATCATACAAAACTCGTAAAATGCATATTATAAGTTCATGAATCAAGTGAGCGAACTTGTAAGATAAAAATCGAGAAAGTCCAAAAATGAAATTTAATAATATTCATACATTTGGACAATTTAACATCCATAGTTCCCTTCTAATGAAATCAAATTGTTCTTCATTTAATGGTTTTGTAAAGATACCGGCTAATTAAAGTTTCGTATTAATAAACTCTAATATTATATCATGATTATTAATAAGATCTCATATGAAGTGATGCCTAATGTCAATGTGTTTAGTTCTAGAGTGTTGAATAGAATTTTTTGCTAAGTATATTACACTAATGTTATCACACTTTATAGGTATGTTTTTCAAGTCAATTTCATAATCCTTTAAAGTGTTTTTCATCTATATAACTTGAGCACAGCATGCACTTGCAGCTATGTACTCAGCTTCGGTTGTAGATAATACGACTAAGTTTTATTTCTTAGAAGACCAAGAAACTATTAGGAACGAGTCGGCATTAAGAGGGAGGGTGAATTAGTGCAGCGGTAAAAATTACGTCGATTAGAAAAACCTTCGTATGATAAAATTTGATTTCTCTGAAAACCATTTCGGAAAGATCTAGGAAGGCAGTTTGCAGTTAAGATAAATGGCAAAACAGAAATGCAAACCGATTTATAGTGGTTTGATCGTCATGACCTACATCCACTCCCCCGATTCCTCTTCTGTCGAGGCCACCGGCACCCACTATCGATCTTCCTTTAATAGGCGAAGATTAACCTCCTTCTTACACCCCTCTTCTCCTTTTACCGAGTTTAGGAGACAATCCTTACAAGCACACACACTCTTCTCTAAACAGAATTCTAAAGTTAGATATAGAGGAGGGATTACTCAAATGATTTCTATAGTGTTTTCTCACTTTAAAACTCTTTGTGCTTGTATTAGTTAACCAGGGATGAGAGAGGTATTTATAGGCTTCAAGTTAATTCAAACTTGAAGCCTAAAAAAGTCTCATCCCAGGTTTCCTAGGTATTGGTGGTACCACCGTCATTCTTGGGCGGTACTACTGCCGTAGGATCTGCAGTTGGGCAGTACCACCGCTTGCTGCATTACTGCCGGTGGTACCACCGCCAAGCTTGGGCAGTACCATAGCCAAGCTTGGGTGGTACCACCACCCAGATTTCCTGGGGTGATGTTCCCCAAGCGGTGCCACCACCGGCCAAGCTTTCAGCACCCTAGTTGGGCCTTAAGTCCGGCCCAAACTAGCCCAACTTTGGACCTAATTGGCCTCTAACAGAGTTGATGAGATTATCTCCCAATCCCAATTCTAATTATGTGCTAACTGCGATTCCTAAGACATAATCTAAGCAAGATAGGTTTAGTTTCTTCCGGTGAGCTTTTGGCGATCTTCCGGCAAACTTTCGGCGATCTTCCGGCAAACTTCCGACGATCTCTCGACAATGTTCCGGCGGACTCCCGGCAACCTCCTGGACTTCATGATGATCTTCTTGGTGAGTTCCGATGAGCTTCTTTAGCAAGCTCCAGGACTTCTCGGTCAATTCTGGTAGAACTTTCGACAAATATTTGGACTTCCGACGACCTCTCAAACTCCCAATGAAATCACGTTCTTGACTCCGGGACTTTATTTTGCTTTATGCCTTGCTATTGTAGTTAATCCTGCATAGATAAAAATATACTTTGATTTAGACAATTATTACTAAGCATGAATCATGTCGTCCGGCATATCATTGGTCCATCGACGCTTCGTTCGATTCTTTGGCGCATCATCCTCTCTTACGACCTATTGCCCAATCAGCCAGTTGACCTCCGCAACTCCGATATCCTTAGCACAATATCCACTCTTCTTGGCCTGATGCCTGAATCCATGGCCCCAAGCCTTCTATCGATATGTCGACCAATCCTTTGGCCTAACGTCTAATCTTCTAACATATTTCTCTGGCCCAATATGATTCTTCTTGCTTTAATTATCTCTCCCTGATCGAAGCACCCTACATCACTCAAAACATAGATTAAATCATAAACACTATCAATTGGTTTCATCATCAAAATTCAAGATTCAACAATCTCCCCCTTTTTGATGATGACAACCATGACGGAGTTAACCTTAACTCCTGGAGTTTAACCAAACTCCCCTATCAATATGCCATATCGATAGAACTTTGGATTCAAAAATCCAAGCAACATGTTATCATAAACTTATGCATAACATCATCATACTTCTCCCCCTTTATCATCAACAAAAAGGAGAAGTCCACTTATCAAATGTTTAGACATACAAGTTCAAATCATTGCATAAAAAATATAATATCAAGTTTTATCATCATGTAATTTGTAAGCTAGAAAATTTAGCAAGTGTTACATCATATTTAGAACATTCAAGCTATCAAGTTGTAGATATGCAAGGTAGTAAGATAGCATGTTCTATATCATACAAGCTAGTGAATCTTACAACATTTATAACATGCATAATCACCAAATCATCATAAATTTTAATGATGTGCAAAATTATAAATTTTGCAAGTTTGCATTTGTGCGTCTTGAGATTTGCAAGATAGCACTTCTTGCTTCTTTTTTGAGATGAGCAAGCTAGCAAGTTTGCTTCTTTTGCAATGTGCAACTTTTCAAATTTTGCATCTTGAGCGAGCAAATTTTCTCTCCCTTTGTCATTGTCAAAAAGAAGAAAATAATACAGTTTTGTATCTCTTTTTTCCTTTACTATAATTTTCAAATCATGACAAAGGATGGATAATCAAAAAATCAAGTTATGAATATCAAAATAATTTTTTATCATGAATATTTTATCATTGCATGCATCATTTTCATAAGTTGAAGTATTGCATGAATAATATCAAATCATCGTTAATAATTACATTAATATTTCAATCATTATTTCAATATGTTTGTGCATCATTATAGTTTCAATTTACAACATGCACAATTTTAAAACTTTACATATCATCCTTACTCTATGCATGATACTTAAAATAAATCAATCATCATATCATACATGATACTCATAAGCTAGCAAATTTATATAATTTTAAAGCATCAAAACAATATCATGAGTATTTCATGCATTCATATCATCAATGTTTCAATCATTATTTCAATCATCAAAAATGAAAGATCAAGTCTAAAATTCAAGAGATCAAGATTATAATCCGGAAAATGTATAAGAAGAATTTATGCATTTGGAAGATCTAACATGTCTAAGTTTCTCATTTAAGCTAGCAATTTTCTTTCTCCCCTTTGTTATTTTAGACAAGAAAGAAGTAGAGTGGAAGAATACAAATACATGTTAGATTTCACACATCATGTCATGAAAGATAATAATATCAAATCATGAATGCCACAAGACATAATTTATTTCATCAAATCTCTTCTTTTTATAAATAGCAAAAAGAAACATAGGAGATCAAATGAAATAATATCTTGATTCATGCATAAGAAATCTCAAGTTATAAATCTCAAAAAATCAAGATAAAGCTCATTCAAATTCAAATTGTTAAATCAAAATCATTTTCAATAGATTCTAAGAATAAAGATAGGTTCTTTAGTCTCTCATTTTTGAAAAATCGATAAAGTAGAGAAACTTTTTAAGGAGAAAGTTTTCTTCTTTTTAGTGATTCAATTCATAAGATTGATTTCATAGATGCATGCCTTTTTCATTTTTGCCTAATAAAAACATGCATCAACGTTTATGATCGAAAAGTAAATTTTGTCATAAAAACCATCAAGACCAAAAAAGTATAACATATTAAACATAAGGCTTCTTTAAACAAGAGATTTGATTTATCATTTTAAATCCAATGATAATTTGTTTGTCTTTTTATGTGTTTCATTTTAAGTGATTGATTTCATATAAGCATACTCAAGTTTTTCATATGAAAACCATACATCAATGTTTAAAACGGAAAGATAAAAAATCATCAAGATCAAAAAGTGTAACACATAATTCCAAGACATATGATTGCAAATCATTATTTCAAGTTCTCATGCATAAAAATCATCAAACATGATGCAAATATTTATTTTTAAAACATTCATCATGATAAGGCATACAAGCCAAAGAAAACATAAAGTATATTTATCAATCATGGTTTCATTTAGCATAAATCATTTTCAAACAAAATCGAAAATCAATATGAAAATCATCAAGATATACATTATTTCTTCTTGAAAAACATATATAGGATTATCATTAGATTTAAATCTAATATTTTATTTCTTTAACATAAAATATGCAATTTTTATTATCATTTTTAAAATTACTAGCATGATAAGCATGATCCTATTTTATTTTTGGCATTTTTCATTACATCATTAAACATACAAATTTTAAGAAAAATAATTAAACTAAATTAAAAATAACTCATTAAAAGTATTATGTAATTTTGAAATAAATTAAAGGAGTTTCGTTTGAGTTGTTTACCTCATTGTAGAAAGCTGTTAAGGCATAGTTTGTCACATCGCCTTTGTTGATTTTCTACCCGTCTTCAGAGGAGCTCGATTCATCCCAAAGTTCTCTTTTCTTCTTGCGTTCATAGTAAGTAGTTGCGTTCTTTTTTTTCTTTAATTTTTGTTTTATTAACTTTATAAATTTCATGAGTAGTTCAAGTTCACCATCACTTGAGCTTATGCTCGAGTGGTCTTCATGTGTTCTAAGTGCTAAATCCTTCTTGTTCTTTGGAAGGTTGTTCTTGAGTTCTTCACGTGCATTGCACGTCATTTCATAGGTCATTAGAGACCCGATGAGTTCTTCGATCAAAAAAGTATTCAAATTTTTTGATTTTTGTATAGTAGTTATTTTCGAATCCTAAGTTTTGGAGAGTGAGCGTAAAACTTTATTCACAAGTTCAAGATTTGAAAAACTTTTACGAAGAGCTTTTAAACCATTGACGATATCCGTAAAACAGGTGTACATGTCAATAATGGTTTCACTAGGCTTCATTCGAAAAAGTTCAAAATCATGCATTAAAAAATTATTTTTAAAATTTTTAACTTTGCTAGTACCTTCATGTGTGATTTCGAGAGTGTGTCATATATTAAAAGCCATTTCACACATAGAAACCCGATTAAACTCAGTTTTATCTAAGGTGTAAAACAAGGCATTCATAGCCTTTGTATTTAGAGAAAAAGTCTTCTTCTCCAAATCATTCTAATGGTTCATTAGAAGAGAAGACATTTGAAAACCAAATTCGACTATGTACCATAAATCGAGATTCAATAAAAGCAAGAAAACTCTCATTTGAGTTTTTCAATAAGTGTAGTCCGTTCTATTGAAAAAAGGAGGATGAATAAGAGAGTGACCCTCTTGAAAGCCGAAAAGAGTAATTTCTCTTTAGATGTTAAACCAAATGAGAAAAAAGGCTCTTATACAAACTGTTAGGAACGAGTCGGCACTAAAAGGGGGGGTGAATTAGTGCAGTGGTAAAAATTATGTCGGTTAGAAAAACCTTCGTACGATAAAATCTGATTTCTATGAAAATCATTTCGAAAAGATCTTTAAATTGAAAGTATACGGAAGTATAGTTGATGTAAAGTAGGGAAGGCAGTTTGCAGTTAAGATAAATAGCAAAACAGAAATGTAAACCAATTTATAGTGGTTCGGTTGTCGTGACCTACATCCACTTCTCTGATTCCTCTTCTGTCGAGGCCACCGGCATCCACTATCGATCTTCTTTTAATAGGCAAAGATTAACCTCATTCTTACACTCCTCTTCTTCTTTTATCGGGTTTAAGAGACAACCCTTACAAGCACACACACTCCTTTCTAAATAAAATTCTAAAGTTAGATCTAGAGGAGGGATTTCACAAGTGATTTCTATAGCATTTTCTCACTTTAAAACTCTTTGTACTTGTATTAGTTAACCAGGGATGAGAGGGGTATTTATTTTTGCTATTACCTTATTGCAAACCTCCTTAAGTGCTTACTGCCTTCAATTCATTACGTACGGTTTCAAGAGAAGTTTCCGAAATCATTTTTTCGTTAGAAACGATTTTAATCGAAACAAAAAGTTTTGAAGACATGATTTTACCATTGAACTAATTCAAAAATCCAAAATTTAAGCAGCATGTTATCATAAACTTATGCATAGCATCATACTTCTCCCCGTTTGTCATCAACAAAAAGGAGAATTGCAACTTTCAAATATTTGGACATACAAGTTCAAATTATTGCATAATAAACATAATCTTCAGTTTTATCATCATGCAAGCTAGTAATAATTTTACAATATTTTAAAACATGCAAGCTAGCAATTTTGAGATGTTCAAGAAAGCAACTCTTGCTTCTTGAAATATACAAGTTTGTAAATTTTGTTAGATGTGCAAGTTAACATTTTTTGCTTCTTAAGATAGGCAAGATAGCACTTCTTGGTGATGTTCAAGATAGTAAGTTCTACATCATGCAAGCTAGTGAATTTTACAACATTTTAGAACATGCATAATCACCAAATCATCATAAATTTTAAAGATGTGCAAAATTACAAATTTTGTAAGTTTGTATTTGTGCGTCTTGAGATTTGCAAGATAGCACTTCTTGCTTCTCTTTTTTTATGAACAAGTTAACAAGTTTGCTTCTTTTGCAATGTGCAAGTTTCCAAATTTTGTATCTTGAGCTAGCAATTTTTCTCCCCCTTTGTCATTGTCAAAAAGAAGGGAAGAATACAATGTTGTAATTTTTTTCCCTTTACAACAATTTTCAAATCATGACAAAGGTAAAGAATTCATTCTTATTTCAAAATGTCATAATTGAGATAAACCTTGAATTCAAATCAAAGCAATTTCAATCATCATATGCAATACATCACATACATCATCATAATAAAAAGCATAAGTATTGCATGCATCATTCCAAATTACATCCTACCATGCATGATCATAACTTTCCCCCCTTTTATCATTGTAAATAAGAAAGAATAAGAGAAGAACATAATAGTGTAAAATATTTCAATCAGGCATTCGTGCCATAAATACAAAGAAATCATGTCATCAAAGATAAGACCACTTAAATACCAAAAGATATGATTCATATAGTTAATCTCTTCTTTAAATAAAATACCAAGAAGAATCGTAGGAGAACGATTAATGAAAAATCTTGATTCATAATAAATCTTAATTTATAAATATCAAGGAATCAAGATCATGACTTGGATAAAAATTTATTCAAATTTAAATCATCAAAATCATTTTCAAAGTCCAAGAGATTCGTAAAAATGATACAAATGGATTCATCAAAATCAATAAGATAGAGAAAAATAAATTTCAAGAAAATTAATTTTCTCTTTTTAGTTGTTTCAATTCATATGATTTTATTTCATTTATGCTAAATAAAAACATATATCATGTTTAAAACCGAAAGGGCAAGATTTATTACGACAAAGATCAATAAGGCATAAATCACCCAAAAATCATCATTATTTCAAATCATCATGCATAATTTCAAAAGGTAAATTTATTAAGCACGATCATTATGCATCATTACATTATTTCATCAAGCATGACTTCATAAAGTGTTTTCAATAATACGGAAATCATTAAGATACACATTATTATTAAAACATCTAGCATGATTTAAGTCTAACATTTTGTTCTTTTATCATAACACATGTAATTTTCATGATTATTTTCAAAATTACTAGATAAGCATGGTTCCTAATTTTTTACATTTTATTAAACATGTATTTTTTTAAAAAATAATTTTTCTAAATTAAAACTAACTCATGAAAAGCATCATGTAATTTCGAAATAAACTAAGGCATTTTTATTACCTCATCATCGAAAGGTGTTAAGGCATAGTTTGCCACCTCGCCTTTGTTGATTTTCTCCTCGTCTTTGGAGGAGCTCAATTCATCCCGAAGTGCTTCCCTCATCTTGTGTTCATAGTAAGTAGTTGCGTTCTTTTTGTTCTTTAATTTTTGTTTCATGAAACTTTTAAATTTCATAGTGATGAGTTCAAGTTCACCAGCACTTGAGCTTATGCTCGAGTGGTCTTCGTTTGTTTTTAGTCCAAAATCCTTCCTGTTCTTTAGAAAGTGGTTCTTAAATTCTTTACGTGCATTGCACGTCATTTCATATGTCATTAGAGACCCGATAAGTTCTTCGATCAAAAAAATATTTAAATTTTTTGATTCTTGAATAGCCGTTATTTTCGAATCTCAATATTTAGAAAGCGATCGTAAAATCTTGTTAACGAGCTCAAAATTAGAAAAGCATTTGCCAAGAGCTTTTAAACCATTAACAACATCCGTAAAATAGGTGTACATGTCAACAACGATTTTGTTGAATCTCGTATTTTGATGATGAAACCACTTGATATATGTTTATGATTTAATCTACATTTTGAGTGACGTAGGATGCTTCGATCAGGATGAGACAATTAAAGTAGAAAAAATCATGTTGTGCGGGAGGAACAAGTTAGAAGATTGGATGTCGGGCCGGTGGATCGGTCGACGTATCGACAGAAGGCTTTGAGCCATAGACTCGGGCATCGGGCTAAGAAGAGCGGGTATTGCGCTAAGGATATCAGAGTTGCGGAGTCAACTGGCCGATTGGGCAATAGGCTATAGGAGAGGACGATGCGCCGATGAATCAGACGAAGCATCGAGGGACCAATGACATGCCGGACAACTTGGTTAATTACTTAGGATTAATTGTCTCGATCGAAGTTTTATTTTATATATGCAAGATTAACTACGATGGAAGTAAGACATACAGTAGGAGTTGCACCGGAGTCAAGACTATGATCACGTTGGGAGTTTGAGAGTTCGACGAAAGTCCGGACAGTCGTCGGAGGTTCTGCGGGAACAAATCCAAGAAGTTCAGGAGCTTGCCAAAAGAAGCTCATCGGAACTCGCCAAGTAGATCGTCGCAAGTCCAGGAGTTTGCCGGAAGTCTGCAAGAGCATCACCGAGGGTTTATCGGATGATCGACGAAAGTTCGCCAAAAGCTCGCCGGAAGAAGCGATTGAAGCACTGGAGCAAGTTACCGTAAATGTCTTAAGAAAAATCGTAGTTAGCACGATGATTAAGTTAGAAATGGGAGATGATCCCATTAAGTTAATCTGGGGGCAATTGGACCCTTGACAGACCCAAATTGGGCCGAATGAATCAACCCATTCGGACCAGAATTCCTGCTAGGCGGTGGCACTGCTAGGGTCGGCGGTGGCACCACCCAGGAGATGGTCTCCCAGGAAAGCTGGGTGGTGCAACTGCCTAGGTCAGGCAGTGGCACCGCTTGGGCTTAGTCTCCGAGCGAGACTGGGCGGTGCAACAACTCCAATCAGGCGGTGGCATTGCCTGGGCTTAGTCTCCGAGCTTTGCCAAGCGGTGCAACCGCCCCTGTCAAGCGGTGGCACCGCTCATAGGCTCAGTCTCTGAGCTCTGCCAAGCGGTGCAACCGCCCCTGACAAGAGGTGGCACCGCCCAGAGGCTCAGTCTCCGAGCTCTGTCAGGCGGTGTAACCGTCAGACCCCGGAATTCCGGGAGATAATAGTTTTGAGCTCGGAATTCAAACTAGTTTGGGGCCTATAAATACTCCACCCTTTCAGTAATGAAAGGGCAACCCAAACCACCGAAATCTTGATCTTACTTTGTGATTTAAGAGCTCAAAAGTGTTATAAAGTCTAGAAGTTCTCCCTCTTTTCTTCCAAGTTTTGATCTTTTAAGAGAGGAGAGAAAAGTTTGTAAGGGTTGTATTCTAAGCCCGTCAAAAGGAGTGAAACTGTAAAAGGGTGGTTGACCTTCGCCTATTGAAGGAAGGCCTCTAGTGGACGTTGGTGACCTCGTCGGTGGAGGAAGCCAAAAGTCGATGTAGGTCAAGATTGACCGAACCACTCTAAATCTCGGTTTGCATTTACTTTGAGCATCTTATCTTTACTACAAACCTCCTCAATAGCTTACTGCCTTCTACTCATTTACGAACGTGTTTCATAGTTAAGTATTTTCTGAATCGGCGTTAAGACGGAAATCAGTTTTATCGTATGAACATCATATTTCAGTTTGCACTTACATTCTGATTTCCATCATAACTGCAAACTGCCTTTATATCTTTGCTTTAACTGCATCTCGCTTGATCACAAGTTAAAGTGATTTACGAATCGGCTTTCTTACCAAAATCACTTTTATCGTACGAACGCAGTTTTAATCGTCGAAAGTTTTCTACTGCACTAATTCACCCCCCACACCGCCCCCCCCCCCCTCTCTTAGTGCTATTGATTCTAACAATTGGTATCAGAGCCCGGTATTTCTCATTTTGGATTTACACTCGAGAGAAATGGCTCTTCATGGCTTTTAAGAGGGCTTATCGGTTGTTCGTCCACCGTTGTTTAACGGATTGGACTATACTTATTGGAAAACTCGAATGAGAGTTTTCTTGATTTCTATGAATTTGGATTTATGAAATATTGTTGAAAATGATTTTCAACTTCCCTCTAAACCGATGAACGAATGGTTGGATTTGGAGAAGAAGTATTTTTCTTTAAACGCAAAGACTATGAATGCCTTATTTTACGCTTTGGACAAAAATGAGTTCAATTGGGTTTCTTTGTGCGAAACGGCTTTCGACATATGGCACACTCATGAAATCACACACGAAGGCACTTCTAGAGTTAAAGATTCGAAAATCAACTTTTTGATGCATAATTTCGAGCTTTTTCGAATGAAGCCGAGCGAAACCATTGTTGACATGTACACCCATTTCACGGATGTCGTCAATGGTTTAAAAGCTCTTGGCAAATGTTTCTCAAATTTTGAACTTGTTAGTAAAGTTTTACGATCACTTTCTAAAGTTTGGGAATCGAAAGTAACGGCAATACAAGAAACAAAAGATTTAAATATTTTTCTACTTGAAGAACTTATTGGCTCATTGATGACATATGAAATAGTGCGCAATGCACATGATGAACATGATGAACAAAACAACCTTCCAAGGAATAGGAAGGATTTGAAACTCTGGATAAATGAATACCACTTGAGCGATGACTCAAGTGATGAGGACAATGATGAACTTGAACTTCGAACACTAAATCTTAATAAGTTTATTAAACAAAAATCTAAAATAAACAATGAACTTGAATGGAGGAAGAGACCAAAGAAGAAGAATATAAAGTGGGATGAATCGAACTCCTCCGAAGACGAGGAGAAAATCAAGAAAGGCGAGGTGGCAAACTACGCCTTAACCGCTTTCAATGATGAGGTAATCGAAATCCCCCTAATTTATTTTGAAATTACTTGATGCTTTCATGATGTATTTTATTTTTTAGTTTAGAATTAATTTTCTTTAAAATTACATATTTAAAAATAAAAATACAAAAATTATGATCATGCTAGTAATTTCAAAAATGATAATATTGCATATTTTATGATAAATAAACAAAATGATTTTGATTGAAAATATGAAATCATGGTTAAGAAGTAATAATGTTTATCATGTTGATTTCCATTGTTATTTCTTAATTTTTAATGAAATCATGTTTGATTTGAAGTAATGCATAAAGTTGCAATGAAAATATTGAAATACCATGATTTGACGATTTTATGCATGAGATTTTAAGTTATACATGATGATAAGTATGTGTTATTTTCATGAGTATATTTGAAAAACTATGGCAAAAATGTGCCCGAATGCATGAACTTATTAAAATTATTTTTCGGACGTTCTTAATTCATTCACTTAATTGCTATGATGAGAACTTTATACTATTACATGCCTTAACATGTTGGAAATTATGGATACAAAAATTTCCATGATCATAAGCATTTTATCTTCATGATTGAACTTGAAAATCTATAGCAAAACCATGTCTGAATACATGAAAGTGTTAAATTTTATTTTTGGATTTTCTTGATCATAACAATTCATTTTTGAGAATTTATTGATCTTGATGGTTTTATGACGAAATTCATTTTTCGATCCTAAACGTTGATGCATGTTTTTATTTAACATAAATAAAAAAGCATGCTAACATGAAATCAATCACTTAAAATGAAATACTTAAAAAAAAAGAAAAATATATTATCAATGAAATCATGAATCTACCTATGTCATGAATTTTGTGAACCATAAAAGTGATTTTGATGATTTGAATTTGAAATGTGTTTTATTAAAATCAGGATATTGATTTCTTGGAATAACATGAGATTACCTTTGATGATCATTTTAGTTCATGGAATTTTAGATTCATGACTTGGTCTTACATTTGTTTATGAGATGATTAAAATCTTTGTACCTTTGAATTATTCCCTTCTCCTTTCAATTTTTGAATTTATACATGTTATATGTCAAACATTTGAAACCATGTTTTGGTATCATGCATATCTAAAAAATGTTGATTTGACAAATTGAATGAGTTGAAAATGAATGATGAATTTTCTCTTGAATATAACTTGTGATATTTTTTATATAAATCATCATTTTGATTTCTCGACATTCGATACATGAGATTTTATTATGAATCAAAATTTCTCATTAATCAATCTCCTACAATTCTACTTGATATTTTCATAAGAGGAGATTTTCTAAATAAATCATGATTTTTCCTTGTGAGTTCTTGGATTTATTACTTGATTTTCTTTTGAAACAAGATCTCTTCTTTGTACTCCTATGATTTTTCTTGATATTTTATTTAAAGAAGATATTTACTATATGAATCATGTCTTTTGGTATTCAAATGATTTTATCCTCATGACATGATTTCTTTGTATTTATGGCTTGTATGGCTTGAAATGTCTTGGAATGATGCATGCAACACTATGATTTTTCCCTTAGATAAAAATGCATGCAACACTATGATTTTTCCCTTAGATAAAAAGGCATGCAACACTTTGATGTTTTTTTGAAATAATGTGAAAATCAATAATTATCATTTTCTGATAGAATGATGATTTGGAATCATGCATGTAATAATGATGTTATATTTTATACATGATGATTCGGCATTATGCATGCAATACTTAAGCCTTTTATTATGATGTATGTGATGTATTGCATATGATGTGAATCATGATTAAAATTACCTTAATTTGAATTCAAGGTTTATCTCAATTATGAAATTTTGAAATAAGAATAATTACTCAACTTTGTCATAATCTAAAAATTGATATAAGGGTCTTCCCTTCTTTTTGACAATGAGAAAGTGGGAGCAAGAATTTCTAGCGTGGACATCATGAAAAGAGGCAAACTAGCTAGCTTGCACAATTCAAGATGAAAGCAAAAATTGCACTTCTCAAAAGAGAAGAAATTGCTGTCTTGAACATCATCAATAATTGCTAGCTTGAAATCTCAAGAAGAAGCAAAACATGCTAACGTGCACATTTAGCAACTTGCATATTTCAAGAAGCAAGAGTTGCTTTCTTGAACATCTCTAAATTGCTAGCTTGCATGTTGTAACATTGCTAGCTTGCAAGATGTAGAGCTTGCTATCTTGAACATCTTAAGAAATAAAAATAATAAAAGTGCCATCTTGCCTATCTCAAGATGCTAAACATGCACTTTGCAATGAAAGCAAAACTACGAGCTCAAACATTGCAAAGGAAGCAAGAATCATGAGCTTACACAAGAAAGCTATCTTGCATTAGCTTTCGAAATCTTTGCTAGCTTGTATGTAGTAAAACTTAGATATCGTAAAAATTGTTAGCTTGTAGTCTAAAGAGAAGCAAACAGTTGCTATCTCATGAAAAGCAAACGTGCTAAACTTGCACCTTTAATTGCTAGATTGCATTATGATAAAACTTGATATTATGTTTTTCATGCAATGAGTTGAACTTATATCACAAACACATTAGAGTTGGAACTTCTCTTTTTTGTTGATGACATTGGGGGAGAAGTATGATGTTATGCATAAGTTTATGCATAAGTTCATGATGACGTGTTGCAAGTATTCATGATGAATATTACAATGACTTGAATTCAGTTTGAATTCAAGGATCTATCAATATGGCATATTGATAGGGGGAGTTTGTTTAAACTCCGGGAGTTAAGGTTAATTCCGTCATCAAGTGGTTGTCATCATCAAAAAGGGGGAGATTATTGAATCTCGTATTTTGATGATGAAACCACTTGATATATGTTTATGATTTAATCTGCGTTTTGAGTGACGCAGGATGCTTCGATCAGGATGAGACAATTAAAGCAGGATAAATCATGTTGTGTAGGAGGAAAATGTTAGAAGATTGGACGTCGGGTCGGTGGATCGGTTGACGTATCGATAGAAGGCTTCGGGCCGTGGACTCGGGCATCGGGCCAAGAAGAGCGGGTATTGTGCTAAGGATATCGGAGTTGCAGAGTCAACCGGCCGATTGGGCAATAGGCCGCAGGAGAGAACGATACGCCGAAGAATCGGACGAAGCGTCGAGGGACCAATGACATGCTGGACAACTTGGTTAATTGCTTAGAATTAATTGTCTCGATCGAAGTTTTGTTTTACATGTGCAAGATGAACTATGATGGAAGTAAGACATGCAGCAGAGTTGCACGTTCGGAGTACGAGAGTTTGACGGAAGTCCGGACGGTCGTCGGAGGTTCTGCGGGAACAAATACAAGAAGTGCAGGAGCTTGCCAAAAGAAGCTCGTCAGAACTCGCCAAGTGGATCGTCACAAGTCTAGGAGTTTGCCGGAAGTCCGCAGGAGCATCACCGAGGGTTCATCGGATGATCGACAGAAGTTCGCCGGAAGAAGCGATTGACGCACTAAAGCAAGTTGTAGTAAATGTCTTAAGAAAAATCATAGTTAGCATGATGATTAAGTTAGATATGGGAGGTGATCCCATTAACTTAATTTGGAGACAATTAGGCCCTTGACAGACCCAAATTGGGCCAAATAGATCAACCCATTCGGACCAGAATTCCTGCTAGGCGGTGGCACCGCCCAGGAGACGGTCTCCCAGGAAAGATGGGCGGTGCAACCGCCCAAGTCAGGCGGTGGCATTGCCTGGGCTCGGTCTTTGAGTGAGACTGGGTGGTGCAACCGCTCCAATCAGGCGGTGGCACCGCCTGGGCTCAGTATCCACTTGAGCTCGGTCTCCGAGCTTTGCCAAGCGGTGCAACCGCCCCTGTCAGGCGGTGGTACCGCCCAGAGGCTCAGTCTCCGAGCTCTGCCAAGCGGTGCAACTGCCCCTGACAAGTGGTGGCACCGCCTAAAGGCTCAGTCTCCGAGCTCTGTCAGGCGGTCAACTGCCAGACCCTGAAATTTTGGGAGATGACAGTTTTGAGCTCGGAATTCAACCTGGTTTGGGGCTTATAAATACCCCACCCTTTCAGCAATGAAAGGGCAACCCAAACCATCGAAAGCTTGATCTTACTCTGTGATTTTAGAGCTCAAAAGTGTTGTAACGTCTAGAAGTTCTCCTCCCTCTTTTCTTTCAAGTTTTGATCTTTCAAGAGAGGAGAGAAAAGTTTGTATGGGTTGTCTCCTAAGCCCGTCAAAAGGAGTGAAACTGTAAAAGGGTGGTTGGCCTTCGCCTATTGAAGGAAGGCCTTTAGTGGACGTTGGTGACCTCGTCGGTGGAGGAAGCCAAAAGTGGATGTAGGTCAAAATTGACCGAACCACTCTAAATCTCGGTTTGTATTTACTTTGAGCATCTTATCTTTATTGCAAACCTCCTCAATAGCTTACTGCCTTCTGCTCATTTATGAACGTGTTTCATAATTAAGTATTTTCCGAATCGGCGTTAAGACGGAAATCAGTTTTATCGTACGAACATCATATTTCAGTTTGCGCTTACATTCTGATTTCCATCATAACTGCAAACTGCCTTTATATCTTTGCTTTAACTGCATCTCGCTTGATCACAAGTTAGAGTGATTTACGAATCGGCTTTCTTACTGAAATCACTTTTATTGTACGAACGCATTTTTAATCGTCGAAAGTTTTCCGCTGCACTAATTCACCCCCCCCCCCCTCTTAGTGCTCTTGATCCTAACAGGTTTCACTCGGCTTCATTCGAAAAAGTTTAAAATCATGCATTAAAAGATTGACTTTAGAATCTTTAACTCTATTAGTGCCTTTGTATGTGATTTCAAGAGTGTGCCAAATATCGAAAGCCGTTTCGCACATAGAAACACAATTAAACTCAGTTTTATCCAAAGTGCAAAATAGAGCATTCATAGCTCTAGCATTTAAGGAAAAAATTTTCTTCTCCAAATCATTCCAATGGTTCATTGGAAGAGAAGACCTTTCAAATCCGTTTTCGATAATATTCCATAAATTTAAATCCAACAAAAGTAAGAAAACTCTCATTCGAGTTTTCCAATATGTGTAGTCCGTCCCATTGAACAAGGGAGGACGAATGAGAGTATGACTCTCTTGAAAGCCGAAAAGAGCCATTTCTATTTGGGTGTTAAACCAAGTATGAAAAACGAGACTCTAATACCAACTGTTAGGAATGAGTCGGCACAAAGAGGAGGGGGTGAATTAGTGCAGCGGTAAAAATGTCGATTTTGAAAAATCCTTTCGTACAATAAAATCGAACTCGAAAATGCTTAACATTGAAAGCGAAGTAAGAGCATATTGAAGGCAGTTTGTAGTTAATGTAAATTGCAAGAAGTATATACAAACCAGAGAACACGCCAATTTTATAGTGGTTTGGTCGTCGTGACTTACATCCACTCCACCGATTCCTCTTCCGTCGAGGCTACCGGCATCCACTATTGATCTTCCTTTAATAGGCGAAGATCAACCTCCTTCTTACACCCCTCTTCTCTTTTTCATAGGTTTAGGAGACAATCTTTACAAGCACTCACTCCTCCTAAACAGAATTCTAAACTTAGATTAGAGGAGAGGATTTCTTAAGTGATTGCAATAGCGTTTCTTCACTTTTAGACTCTCTGTGCTTGTGTTTCTTAACCAGGGATGAGAGGGGTATTTTATAGGCCTCAAGTTGATTCAAACTTGGAACCTAAAAACATCTCATCTCAGGTTTCTTGGGTTCGGGCGGTACCACCACTAGTGTCAGTCTAACACTGACACTGCATTGGGCAGTACCACCGCCCAGTCTGGTAGTACCACCGCTTGGCACTAGGCCACTAGGCGATACCACCGCTTGGCATTGGGCCACTAGGCGGTACCACCGCTTGGCACTAGGCCACTAGGCGGTACCACAGCCTAGGCTGGTGGTACCACCGCTTGACACAGTCTCGAAGACTATGCCACAACGGTGCCATCTCTTGGGTCATTATTTGGGCCTTTTATTGGGCCCAACACAGTCTTTACATGGGCCTAATTGGCACAAAAATTGGTTGGCCCAAATCCAATCCCAATTACATACTAACTACGAAATCTAAGACATACTTAAGCTAAACAAGTCCTTAGGTCTTGGTTTCTTCCGGCGAGCTTCCGACGATCTTCCGATGAACTTCCGACAATCTCTCGGCAATGTTCCAGTGGACTCCCGGCAAGCTCCGAGACATTATGATAATCTTTTTGGTGAGTTCCGACGAGCTTCTTTGGCAAGCTCCGGGACTTCTTGGTCAATTCCGATAGAACTTCCGGCGAACGTCCGGACTTCCAATGAACTCTCGAACTCCCAATGAAATCACGTTCTTGACTCCAGGACTTCATTTTGCTTTATGCCTTGCTATTGTAGTTAATCCTGCACATGTAAAAAACATACTTCAATCTAGATAATTAATACTAAGTATGAATTATGTTGTTTGGCATGTCATTGATCCATCGATGCTTCGTCCGATTCTTCGGCACATCGTCCTCTCTTGCAGCCTATTGTCCAATCGACCAGTTGATCTCTGCAACTCCGATATCCTTGATGCAATATCTACTCTTCTTGGCTCGATGCCCGAATCCATGGCCCAAAGCCTTCTGTCGATACGTCGACTGATCCTCCAGCGCGACGTCTAATCTTTTGACATATTTCTCTGGCCCAACATGATTCTTCCTGATTTAAATGTCTCTCCCTGATTGAAGCATCCTGCATCACTTAAAATATAGATCAAATCATAAACACTATTAATTGGTTTCATCATTAGAATATGAGATTCAACACCACCGCCATTACTGGGCGGTACCACCGCCTGACACTTGACACTGGACGGTACCACCGCCTAGTCTGGGCGGTACCACCGCTTGACAAAGCTCGGAAACCGAGCTCTGGCTGTACTATCGCTTAACAGGGGCGGTACCACCACTTGATAGGGACGGTACCACCGTTGGCAGTTAATACTATCAGGGATACCATCGTTGGCAGTTAATAGTGCTAGCGGTACCACCGCCCAGTCTGGGCGGTACCACCACCCAGTCTGGGCGGTACCACCACCCAGTCTGGGTGGTACCATAGTCCTGGGGGCACTGCTTTCCAAGCGGTGCCATCGTCGGTCAGAGTCCAGCAACCTAGTTGGGCCTTGTATTCGGCCCAAACCATCCTAGCTTCGAGCCCAGTTGGCCCCTAATAGAGTTGATGTGATTACCTCCCAAATCAACTCTAATTATCATTCTAACTATGATTAAGGCAAGCATGGTCTGGTACGTTGATTTTTCACTCAGCAATCCTTCGGCGAACTTCTCGACGAGTCTTCCAGCGAACTCCCGACCAACTCTCGGCTAGTCTTTCAGCGTACTTCCGGTGATCTCCCGACGAGCTTTCGACGAGTCTCACGATGAACTCTCGGCAAACTCCCAGTATATCGTCTGAGTCTTCAACTCTGGTCCATCATCTGCTTTATGCCTTACTGCTATCGTAGTTAATCTTGCACACTTATCTCAACACATGGATTAGATCAAATAATTTACCAATTGATTTCATTATCAAAATCCGAGATTCAACAATTAGGCTGAATAGCAATTAATGGGAACATTCTTTAAAGGTCTTAATTCAAACATTCATTGTGAAGTTAAGATTCACTAACCTCACACTATAACAACTATAATTTCTTTTACATGAATGCAGGAAGAAAAAATTAACATGAAAAACCATCGAATCAGGAATGTTAATAAATATGTGATTTGCAAGTAAACTAATATAATCATTTATATTTAAAATCATAATACTAGAAGACAGATCTAATAGGAACTCAAAGAACTATTAATAAAGGGTTTGTGCTAGCATTATAATAAAAAGTGTAGTAGAGAGTATCATTGTAAGCAAGAAACTTTGGATGATTGAACCGATTGAGGAGGAATCAAAGATTGAGGTTGTAGACTCTAATAATAAAAGTACCAATAATGATGAGATTACTAAACCTATCACACATGTTATTCATGCATTAGTTGGCCATTCTAATCCTCAAATTAGGAAAGTTGAAGGGCTTTTGAAATGTTAGTATGTTATTATTTTGATTGATATTGATAGTACCAATAATTTTATGGATAGCAAGGTTGCTGTGCGATTGTCCTATCATATTGAATGTTGTGATAAGTTCGAGGTGAAGGTTACTAATGAACAAATTTTAACTTGTGATAGTAAGTGTTTCAATGTGAAGCTTGTTATGTAGGGCCAAGAGTTGCTCATGGATTTTTTCTTGCTATCATTGGAGAACTATGAGGTTGTGCTTAGAAGTAAGTGATTATTAAATTTGGGTGATATTTCTTAAAAAAAATTTAAATTAATTATGAATTTTTTATCAATGAAAAGTAAGTGATCCTAAAGGAAAAACGTGGTAGTAAGTGCTAGTCATAGGTGCCCTGCAAGCCAATCATGTGAGTGATGACATGTGTGATATGCTGCATAGTATTTATTATTATTATTGATATTTTCTCAGTTTATGTTGCATACTATATATATTGTGATGTCCATGGATCTGTGTAATGTGAATTGGATCGTGATGAGATTACTATGATGAAACCGATTCGTCTTTAAATACAGATCTTAAATAATCCTGGTCATAGGTTACTAAAGAGGGATATCCAGATAATTGGATAGACTAGTATATTGTATATCCATCTATATGATGGAGGTAATTGGTTTTATAGTTGCTCATATAGGGATATTAGGGATACAGTGCAGGAGCTAATTGGAGAATAAGTTCATTGATTGATCTACTCATTAATACTGTCAAGCGATGGTACCACCCTATCAAGCAGTGGTACCACTAGAGCCCGATCTCTGAGGCTCTTTCAGGTAATCGTACCGCCCAATGTCAGTCTGCAGGCGGTAGTACCATCTAATACTAGCGGTGGTACCACTAGTACTCTGGAAACCCGGGATGAGATAATTTTTAGCTCTATTTTTGAAGTCATTGGAGCTAATAAACACCCCACTCTTTTCTGCACAAAAGAGTATAAAAAGTGTGAAAAGAAGTCTTAAGATTTTGGTTATAAAATTATTAAAAAAGTTCTAAGTATCCTCCTCCTCCTTTAGCTTTATTATCAATCTAAGAGATGTGTGAGGCTTGTAAAAGGTTGTCTCCTAAACTTATAAAAAAGAGAAAGTGTTGTAAGAGGGTGGTTGGTCTTCGTCCATTGAAAGAAGATCGATAGTGGATGTCGGTGGCCTCAATGGAGGAATCGAAGTGGACATGGGTCACGATGACCGAACCACTATAAAAATGGTGTGCAATTTCTTATTGATCTTCATTACTATTGTTTTCTACCTTAATTACTTATCACTCTTATTCTAAGTCAAGCACACTTTCAATATCTTCTCCGATATATTTTTATCAAGCCGAAAGTTTCGAATCGACTTAATTTTTGCGATAGCACTAATTCACCCCCTCATCTTAGTGAGCACTAATTCACCCCCTCCTCTTAGTGCTATTCAAGATCATAACAAAGATAACATCATAGATCCACTAACAAAGCCATTATCTCATATTAGTTTTTGGTTTCACAAGAGTTTGATGAGGATCAAATACATAGGTGATTAGCTTTAGGCCACGTAGAAGATTGCTAGTCATAGGTGCCTTGCAAGTCAATCACATGAGTGATGACATATGTGACATACTATATAGTCTTTTTTTCTTATTATTATTATTTTCTCACTTTATATTACATGTTACATATATTGTGATGTCCACATATCTGTGCAATGGGAATCGGATCGTGAAAATATCACGATAATGAGACTGATTTGCCTTTAAACATAGACCATAAATAATCCTGATTATATGTTACTCGAGAGTGACATCGAGATAATTGGACAAACAACTATGCTATATACCCATCTATATGATAGAAGTGACTGGTCTCATAGCCACTCATGTGGAGATAGTAAGGATACAATGCAGGTGCTCATTGGAGAATGAGTTCACTAATTGATCTGCTCACGGAATGCTAGATGGTTGATGATACCTCATTATCAGATAACGATTCTATGGTCCTAGTTATGTATATGGTCCTTAGACTTAAAACATCATGGATATCTTGTATGAGTACTCCACTCTTTGATATCAGACTTATAAGTTTGGAAGTTCCAAATCTAGCACAATCGATCATTGGGAGTAGCAGCCAACCTCACGAGGGCAATTAAGTGTTAATAGAGGATCATCTATTCTCGATGTCATGAGAGAAATATCCTATATATTCTTTCTTAGGTAAATCACTAACCAAGGTCATTCGAGTTGAGAGAGAAAGAGTTCTCCGGAAGAATCTGATTAGAATTATATTCGAGTAGATTTCGTATGGGCCTGACAACACCATACCTAAGATACAGACTCTGGGATATTAGATGGATGAGGGACTATAGATATATGGCAATTGAGGATAAATAGGTCTAATAAATTGGATCCCCCTATATTATTTGGGCTCCAAACTTGGCCTAAACCAGTCCGAACTTGGGCCCAATTGGCCCCTAACCGGGTTATAGGATTAACCCTTAATCCTAACCTTAATTACATACAAACTACGAAATTAAGACATAGTCCTAAGCAAGTTTTTAACCGACAACGTCGAGTTTCCTTCCGGCGAGCTTTTCGGCGAACTTCCGACGGACTTCCGATACACCCTCAGATTTCTTCCGGCGGACTCCCAGTAGGCTCCCGATCTTGTGGTGAGTTCAATGAGTCTTTGGCAAGTAGCCGATCCTTCTCAGTGAACTTCGTGAACCTCCGACGATCTCTCCGGTGGACTTCCGAAAACTTCAGTAAGTCCCCGATTTCCTCTCGGTTGATTCCGGTAGCATCTCCGACGAATCTTCAGACTCTCGAACACCCATCAAACTTGACTCTGGTAGACTTGCTTTATGTTTTCAAGCTATCATAGTTAATCCTGCATAAGTAAAGCAAAACTTCGATCTAGACAATTACTCCTAAGCAATCAAGTTATCCGGTATGTCATTGGTCCCTTGACACTTCGTCCGATTCTTCGGCGTATCGTCCTCTCTTGCGGCCTATTGCCCAATCAGCCAGTTGACTTCGCAACTCCGATATCCTTGGCGCAATACTCACTCTTCTTGGCCCGATGCCCAAATCCATGGCCCGAAGCCTTCTGTCGATACGTCGACCGATCCACCGGCCCGACATCCAATCTTTTGACATGTTCCTCCGGCACAATATGATTTTCCTACTTTAATTGTCTCATCCTGATCGAAACATCCTGCATCACTCAAAATGTAGATTAAATCATAAACACATATCAAGTGGTTTCATCATCAAAATACAAGATTCAACAATCTCCCCCTTTTTAATGATGACAATCACTTGATGATGGAGTTAACCTTAACTTCTGGAGTTTAAACAAACTCCCCCTATCAATATGCCATATTGATAGAACCTTGAATTCAAGCCGAATTCAAGTCATTACAAATATTCATCATGAATATTTACAACACGTCATCATGCATAACATGATCATACTTCTCCCCCTTTGTCATCAACAAAAAGGAGAAGTGTCACTTTCTATGTGTTTGAGATATAAAGTTCAATACATTACATGAAAAAATATAGTGTTAAATTTTATCATCATGCAATCGAGCAATTAAAGATATGCAAGTTTAGCATGTTTGCTTTTCTTGAGATAGCAACTGTTTGCTTCTCTTTAGATTACAAGCTAGCAATTTTTATGATATGCAAGTTTTGCTACATGCAAGCCAGCAAAAAATTTCGAAAGCAAATGTAAGATAGCTTTCTTGTGTAAGCTCATGATTCTTGCTTCCTATTGCAATGTGCAAGTTGCAAGTTTTTGAAATATCCAAGTTCAACACATTACATAATTAATATAATCTCCTAGTTTTATTATCATGCAATTTTGCTATTATCATCGATATGCAAGGTAGTATGATAGCAATTACTACAACATACAAGCTAGCAAATTTTACAACACTTTTAGAACATGCAAGCTAGCAGTTTTGAGATGTTCAAGAAAGCATCCCTTGCTTCTTGAAATACGCAAGTTTGTTAGATATGCAAGTTAGCATGTTTTGCTTCTTGAGATAGGCAAGATTGCACATTTTGTAGAGATTACAAGATAGCATTTCTTGCTTTTGAGATGAGCAAGCTAATAAGTTTTGCCCCTTTTTGTGATGTGTACGTTTGCAATTTTTTGCTTCTCTTATCTTGTGCAAGCTAGCTATCTCCCCCTTTATCATTGTCAAAAAGAAGGGAAGACCCTTTGTATCAATTTCTAAATCATGACAAAGGTAAGTATCAATCTTATTTGTGCATCATTATGTTTTCAAATTAAAATATACATAACTTCAAAACTTTACATTTGTATCCTTACTTCATGCATTATACAAATAAATTAATCACTATGGGCATATCATACATGATACATCATTTTGGTAATAAATCATAGTATTTATCAATATTTTGATCATGATACCAAGCATTCATCATTTAGAGCATTCATGATACGCATTATATACATATATCATCACAATAAAAAGTAATTGCATACATAATTTCAAATCATAAATGTTTCAAATCATGATGGTATTAATTTGTCAAATTGCATCCTACTATAGATATTCATAACTTTTCATTTGTATGCATCAAAATAATATCAATAGTATTTTATACATAATACAAAATCATCATTTATAATTACATCAATATTCTAATCATTATTTCAATCTACACATCATGATAACAATAAATTTGCACTATAGACAATCTCATGTTTTATCATTCAAGCTAGCGTATATTTTTGCAATTAGCAAGCTATCAAATTCTTTTTTCTTTTATAATAGTGATTCAATCATATCAAGGCAATTGTATCATAGATACAAAGAAATCATTTCATCAAAGATAAGACCATTTGAATACCAAAAGATATGATTTATTTCAATAGATCTCCTTTATTTTTATAAATGTCAAAAAGAAATGTAGGAGATCAAATGTTATAGTACCTTGATTCTTGCATAAGAAGTCCTAAGTTATAAATTTTGAAAAATCAAGATAAGTCTTATTCAAATTTAAATCGTCAAATGAAAATCATTTTCAAGAGATTCATAAAAAGAAAAACAAAGATAGATTTTTTTTAATCTCTCAATTCTTTATGAATCATAAAAATTATAATTCCAAAAAAAATCATGATTCATTTCGAAAATTTTCTTCTTTAGTAAACAATAAGAAAAAATATGGGAGTTCAAAGAATAAGATCTTGATTCACAATAAAATTTCACGTATCGAATATCGAGAAATCAAGATGATGATTCATAAAGAATATCACAAGTTACATTCAAGAGAAAAATCATCATTCATTTTCAAATCATTCAATTTGTCAAATCAATATTTCTTGGGTATGCATGATATCAAAACATGGCTTCAAATCTTCAACATATAATATGCATGAATTCAAAAATTGAAAGGAGAAGGGAAGAATTCAAAGGTACAAAGATTTCAACCATCTCATAAACAAATAAAGGATCAAGTCATAAATTCAAAATTTCATGAATCATTTCGACAAATCTCCTTTTAAATAATCAAAATGATCATCAAAGGAAATCTCATATTATTCCAAAAAATCAAGATCATGATTTTGATAAAACTCATTTCAAATTCAAATTATCAAAATCATTTTTATGGTTCACAAAATTCACAACATAAGTATATTCATGATTTCATTGATAATAGATTTCCCTTTTTTTTAAAGTGTTTCATTTTAAGTGATTGATTTCATGTTAACATGCTTTTCAAACATGCATCAACGTTTAGGATAAAAAAATGAATTTCATCATAAAACCATCAAGACCAATAAATTATAAAAATCATTATGTATTACTTTAAAATCTCATGCATAAAGTTATCAATCATGGTATCAAAATTTTAATATTTTTATTACAACTTTACGTATTATTAAGTATACAATCGTCACACTTACACTATTTCATATAAGCATACCTATTTCATTTATGTCAAATCAAAACATGCATCTTTTCAAAAGAAAACTCATTAAGCATGATATTAAACTTTTTAATATTTTCATTAAGACATCAAGCATGGTTTCAATCAAAATCGGAAATCATCAAGATACACATTTTTTCTTTTTAAGAACAACATACATATGATCATTAGATTTAAATCTATCATTTTATTCCATTAACATAAAACATATAAATTTTATTATTATTTTTAAAATTACTAGAATGATAAGCATGATTCCTAATTTTTGTATTTTAAAATTTTTAAACATGTAATTTTTAAAAATAATTATTCAAAAAAAATGCATCATGGAAAACATCAAGTAATTTCAAAATAAATTAAGGGGGTTTCGATTACCTCATCGTTGAAAGCCGTTAAAATGTAGTTTGCCACCTTGCCTTTCTTGATTTTCTCCTCATCTTCGGAGGAGCTCAATTCATCCCAATTTTTGTTCTTCTTGCGTTCAAAGCAAGTAGTTCCATTCTTTTTGCTTTTTAATTTTTGTTTCATTTGTAGTTTAAGTTCACCATCACTTGAGCTTATGCTCGAGTGGTCTTCATATGTTCTATGTCCCAAATCCTTTTTGTCCTTTGGAAGGTGGTTCTCAAGTTCTTCACGTGCATTGCATGCTATTTCGTAGGTTATTAGAGACCCAATAAGTTCTTCAAGAGGAAATGTTTTAAGGTCCTTAGCCTCTTGAATGGTTGTAACTTTTGGATCCCAACTTTTTGGAAGGGATCTTAAGATTTTAGTTACTAGTTCAAAGTTAGAAAAATCTTTACTAAGAGCTTTGAGTCCATTGATGACATATATGAAACGGGTGTACATGTCTCCGATGGACTCACTTGGTTTCATTCGGAAAAGTTGATTTTGGACTCTTTCACTCGGCTAGTGCCTTCATGAGTGACCTCAAGAGTTTTCCAAATATCAAAAACCGAATCACAAATTGAAACTCAATTAAATTTATTTTTGTATAATGCACAAAACAAGGCATTTATAGCCTTTGCATTTAAAGCAAAAACCTTCTTCTCCGATTCATCCCATTCGCTCATCAGAAGAGAAGATTTTTTAAATCCATTTTCAACAATAGTCCAAAGCTCAAAATCCATGGAAATGAGAAAGATCCTCATACGAGTCTTCCAATATGTGTAACCTGACCCATTAAACATAGGTGGATGTATAATAGAATGACCCTCATGCATGTCGGAGTAAGCCATCTCTCTTAGGTATTAAACCAAATATGAGAATGAGCCTAGCTCTGATACCAATTGCTAGGATCGGAGTGGCACTAAGAAAGGGGAGAGGGGGGGGGGGGGGGGTTGGGCTGAATTAGTGCAGCAGATTAAAACTCGTAAGTTTGAAAACGATTTCGTAAATGCGTAGAGATTTCAATTTGACAATGAATGACTTGGTGAAAGTAGCTCGAATAAAGTAAGAAGATAGAACTCGAAAGCTTGCTGCTACGTAAATAACTGTTTAAGAAAGGTAAACACTCACACATTCAAGGAACACACCAATTTAAAGTGGTTCGGTCAAAATGACCTATATCCACTTGCGAAGCCTTCTTTGATGAGGCTCCCAACTTCTACTAGCAAATCACTTTGAAGGTGAAGGACAAATACCCTTCTTACAACCTTTTACAAGTGGTTCACACTCTTACAGATTTTCAAAGAGAAAGAGGGAGGTGAATACTCAAGTAATTGAAAACAAGACTTGCTAAAGACTTTGCTAAAGCTTTATCTCAATCTCCAATATCTCAAAGGTTATATTCTCTGTTGAGAATTGAGGGGTATTTATAGACCCTAAGATGATTCAAATTTGGGCTCCAAATTTTGAATTATCTTGGGTTCTCGATGTTGGCGGTGCCACCGCCTGTCAGTGGTGGTACCACCGCCTGTCAGTGTCTGACACTGATAGTGTACTAGCGGTGCCACCGTTGGAACTCTCGGGTACTGGGCGGTGCCACCACCCAGTCCGGCGGTGCCATCGTCGGAACTCTCGGGTTCTGGACGATGCCACCACCCAGTCTGGCGGTGCCATCGCCTAGATTATTTCAGCTCACTAGTTAGGCTCCAAACTTGGCCCAAACCAGTCCGAACTTGGGCCCAATTGGCCCCTAACCGGGTTATAGAATTAACCCTTAATCCTAACCTTAATTACATATAAACTACAAAATTAAGACATAGTCCTAAGCAAGTTTTTAACTGACAACGTCGAGCTTCCTTCTATCGAGCTTTTCGGCGAACTTCTAGCGGACTTCCGATACACCCTCGGATTTCTTTCGGCGGACTCCTAGCAGGCTCCCGGTCTTGTGGTGAGTTCAATGAGTCTTTGGAAAGTAGCCGATCATTCTCGGTGATCTCCGCAAACCTCCGACGATCTCTCTGGCGGACTTCCGAAAACTTCGGCAAGTCCCCGATTTCCTCTCGGTTGGTTCCGGCAGCATCTCCGACGAATCTTCGGACTCTCGAACACCCATCAAACTTGACTCCGGTAGACTTGCTTTATATCTTCAAGCTATCATAGTTAATCTTGCATAAGTAAAGCAAAACTTCGATCTAGACAATTACTCCTAAGCAATCAAGTTGTCCGGCATGTCATTGGTCTCTCGATGCTTCGTTCGATTCTTCGGCGCATCGTCCTCTCTTGCGGCCTATTGCCCAATTAGCCAGTTGACTCCGTAACTCCGTTATCCTTGGCACAATACCTGCTCTTTTTGGCCCGATGCCCGAATCCATGGCCCGAAGCCTTCTATCGATACGTCGACCGATCCACCAGCCCGACGTCCAATCTTCTAACATGTTCCTCTGGCACAATATGATTTTCCTACTTTAATTGTCTCATCCTGATCGAAGCATCCTGCATCACTCAAAATACAGATTAAATCATAAACACATATCAAGTGGTTTCATCATCAAAATATGAGATTTAATAGGTATTACCGCTTGACAACATTAACTACTGGCGGTACTATCGCCCAGACCACATGGGAGATTGAGTCACCAAGCGGTGCCACCGTCGGTTATGACTTCAGGTGCTGAATGGGCTGTTCAACCCACCCAGTTCAGCCCTATTAAGGGCCCAGTTAACCCCTAATAGAGTTAGTAGGATTACCTTCCAATCCTAACTTAACTTAAGGTCCAACTATGATAATTAAGACACTTAGACAAGCAATCTCTATTTGGTATGTCAATTGTTCTTTTGGCGATCTTCCGGTGAACTTCTCGGTGAACTTTCGACAAACTTCCAATGAACTCCCAACAAACTATCAATGAACTCCCAACGAACTCTTGGCGATCTTTCGACGAATCCTCGACGAGCTCCCAACAAACTCTCAACGAGCTTTCGACACATCGTCCGAATCTTTGACGTATCGTCCGATCTTTGACTTCGGCCCATCATCTGCTTTATGCCTTCATTGCTATCGTAGTTAATCCTATAACACTTATCTTAACATATGGATTAGATCAATAATTTACCAATTGATTTCATCTTCAAAATATGAGATTCAACGATCTCCCCCTTTTTGATAATGACAATCAATTGATGACGGAGTTAACCTTAACTCTCCCTATCTATATGCCATACTTGAGAAAAGATATTCTTGAATTCAAAGCCTTTGAATTCAAGCATTAAACTAATAAGTTATATTCCTTTAAACTTATCATGCACATCATGATACTTATCATGATTTACCAATTCAAAATACGATACCACGTATTGCATATAAAAAAATGATGTCAAGGCTTCACATCAAGTTTCAAGTCCAATGATGATAGACAATCATCATTTTTAAGTCTGATATGAATTTCAAATATGAAATTTAGCAAGATGACAAAGATAGCAATTCATCATTCCATGACAAGATATCAATTGTAAATAGCAAGTTGAGCTCATGATATCTTATCATAATGAAAGACATTTATCAAGCATTCATGAAACATTTCAAGTATTTATAATGCATATGAAATACATTTTAATATGTTTTAACATTTACAATAAGATACATTTTATAAATTTGTCTCATACATTCAATTTGTCATCAACTTGCCATATTTCTCCCCCTTTGTCATCAACAAAAAGGAGAATCATTCAACAATGCAAGTGTGGTAAACAAAATTAAGCAAGTTTCACACCAATTTATCCAAGAAGGTAAGCAAAAACTTTTCACGATAACCTTTTTGGATAAGCTAATATTTTTAGTCAAGTGTTTTTTGGTTCTTCTTTAGATGTGCAAGTTTCTTTCTTCCTTTGTCGTAAAAATAAGAAGAAGAGGAAGAAATGTAAGGAAAGAATCCATTAAGAACCAAATTTATGAAATAATTTGAATCAAGTCAAATTCAAAACAATAAATGAGTTTCATTAAATCATGCTTCAATCTTAACAAAGAGAAGGGATTCATGAAAAGGATTAAGATATTTATGTGAAATCAAATCGCCATTCTTGCAAGTAATCATCACACACTTAAAATTCATAAAATTCATCTTTCATGAGAAGAGTAAGGAAGAATTCATGGGAGAGGAGCTGTTAGGATCGAGAGCACTAAGAGGGGGGGGGGGGGGGTGAATTAGTGCAGCGGAAATCTTTCAGCGATTAAATATGAAAGCTGCGTTCGTTCGATAAAAACGATTTCGATGTAAAAGTCGATTTTAAGATTACTTAAGATTAAGCGCAGTTTTACTTCTAAATGCAGTTTACGTCTAAACCCAGTTTGCGTCTAAGCGCAGTTTACGTTTAACCGCAGTTTGCGTCTAAACACAATTTACGTTTAAATGCAGTTTGCGTCTAAACGCAGTTTTACGTCTAAACGCAGATTTACGTCTAAACGCAGATTTACGTCTAAACTCAGTTTACGTCTAAAACGCAGTTTTACGTTTAAACGTAGTTTGCGTCTAAACGCAGTTTTACGTAAACGCAGATTTACGTCTAAACGCAGATTTACGTCTAGACGCAGATTTACGTCTAAACTCAGTTTACGTCTAAAACGTCTAAACACAGTTTGGGCAGTTTTACATCTAAACACAATTTTACGTCTAGACGCAGTTTCAAAGGGATCTGAACTTAGAAACTCGTTCGTAAAAGCGCAGAAGATAGTTTTGCAGAATCAAGGCGTAAACGTAAACTGCAATGTAAATATCGTACGAAAACACTGGTTTACGTCTGAAAGTAGATTCGGACAAATCAGCACTTAGAAACTTGTTCGTGAAGGCACAGAAGACAGTTTTGCAGAATCAAAACGTAAACGTAAATTGTAATGTACGAAAACACCGATTTACGTCTGAATGCAGATTCGGAAAGAACAGCACTTAGAACTTGTTCGTAAAAGCGCAGAGAGCAGTAGTTATGAAGGAGGTTTGCAGTAATGATAAAGTGCTCAAAAAATAAATGCAAACCAGAGATTTAGAGTGGTTCGGTCAGTCTTGACCTACTCCACTTTTGGCTTCCTCCACCGACGAGGTCACCGACGTCAACTAGAGGCCTTCCTTCAATAGGCGAAGGCCAACTGCCCTTTTACAGTTTCTCTCCTTTTGACAGGCTCAGGAGACAACCTTTACAGACCTTTCTCTCCTCACTTTACAACTCAAAACTTGAAGAACAGAAGGAGGAGACTTAAAGGCTTTACAACACTTTTGAGCTCTTAGAATCACAGAAAAGATCAAGATTTCGGTGTAGGTCTATATCTTTTCAGTGCTGAATGGGTGGGGTATTTATAGGCCCCAACCCAATTCAAATTTGGAGCTCAAAACGATCAAATCCCGGAATTCCGGGATCAGGCGGTTGCACCTCTTGACTGGAGAGGTTGCACCGCCTGGCAGAGCTCGAAGACCGAGCTCAGGCGGTGCCACCTCTCTGTCAGGGAGGTTGCACCGCCCAGTCTTGCTCGAAGACTGAGCTCAGGTGGTGCCACCTCTCTGCTGGGGAGGTTGCACCGCCCAGTCTCGCTGGGAGGCTTAGCCCAGGCGGTGCCACCTCCTGGCCTAGGCGGTTGCACCTCCTGGTGCAATCAGGGTCCGAATGGTTAGTTCCATTCGGCCCAATTTCAGTCTTTCAGGGGCCCAATTGCCCCAAGATTAAGCCAATGGGATCACCTCCCATTCTCCAACTTAATTAACGTGCTAACTACGATTAAATCTAAGACAATTTCTGCAGCTTTGCTTCGGTGCGTCAATCGCTTCTTCCGGCGAGTTTCCGACGAACTTCCGTCGATCATCCGATGAACCCTCGGTGATGCTCCTGCGGACTTCCGGCAAACTCCTGGACTTTGCGATGATCCACTTGGCAAGTTCCGACGAGCTTCGCTTGGCAAGCTTCTGGACTTCTCGGATCTGTTCTCGCAGAACCTCCGACGACCGTCCGAACTTCCGTCGAGCTCTCGAACTCCCAACGTGATCATTGTCATGACTCCGGCGCAACTCCTGCTGCATGTCTTACTTTCATCGTAGTTAATCCTGCACACACAAAACAAAAACTTCGATCGAGACAATTAATCCTAAGCAATTAACCAAGTTGTCCGGCATGTCATTGGTCCCTCGACGCTTCGTCCGATTCTTCGGCGCATCGTCCTTTCCTGCAGCCTATTTCCCAATCGGCCAGTTGACTCCGCAACTCCGATATCCTTGGCACAATACCCGCTCTTCTTGGCCCAATGCCCGAGTCCACGGCCCGAAGCCTTCTGTCGATACGTCGACCGATCTACCGGCCCGACGTCCAATCTTCTGACATGTTCCTCCGGCACAACATGATTTTCCTGCTTTAATTATCTCATCCTGATCAAAGCATCCTGCGTCACTCAAAACGCAGATTAAATCATAAACATATATCAAGTAGTTTCATCATCAAAATACGAGATTCAACAGGAGCATCACGAATAAAACTTCATAAATCAATTCCGTTTCTCATTAAAAATTCATAAGAGTGAAATCCGTGAGAGATGCATTTATCAATGAATTCTATGAGTGAAGGAACTAAGTGTATCAAAAATCATTAAGTGATGGAGCAAGGGTATGAAATAAATTTGATACCAAGTAAATTGATATTCTAGATTTCATGAAAGCCTTATATACAAAATGAAATAATTTCATGAAAGCCCAAAAAAAATTGAGAAAGCCTGGAAAAAATATACATCAAATTCATGCATTCAGACAATTTAACATCCCTAATTCTCTTCTAATAAAATCAAATTTTTCTTCATTTAAAGGTTTTGTAAAGATATCGACGAATTGATGTTTCATATTAATAAACTCTAAAGATATGTCATGGTTATTAACATGATCTCTTATGAAATGATGTCTAATGTCAATATGTTTAGTTCTAGAGTGTTGAATATGATTTTTTGTTAAACATATTACACTCGTATTATTACATTTTATAGGAATGTTCTTAAGGTGAATCTTATAATCTTCTAATACATTTTTCATCTATACAACTTGTGCACAACATGCACTCACCGCTATGTATTCGGTTTTGGTTATAAATAGTACAACCGAGTTTTATTTCTTGGAAGACCAAGAGACAAGTGCATAACCTAAGAATTGACATGTTCTGGATGTGCTTTTTCTATCTATTTTACATCCAACAAAATCTACATCAGCATAACCAAGCAATTCAAAGTTTTCGGATTTTGGATACTATAATCTAGTTTAGGAGTTCCTTTTAGGTATCTAAAAATTATTTTAACGGCTTTCAAGTGAGATTGCTTGGGGTTAGATTGAAACATAGCATAAAGTCCTATGCTAAATATAATGTTCGGTCTTGTTGCGGTGAGGTATAGTAAGCTATCTATCATACCCATATAAGCTTTTTGATCAAAGCTTTCTCTACTTTCATCAATATCTAACTTAGTGGAGGTACTCATAGGAGTATTGATAGCCTTTGAACTTTCCATATTAAGCTATTTTAGCAAGTCTAATGCATATTTTGTTTGACTAAGAAAAATATTATCACTAAGTTGTTTGATTTGTAAGCCTAAAAAGAAAGTTAGTTCCCTCATTAGACTCATTTCAAACTCAAGGCTCATACTCTTGACAAACGATTTGCATAAAGATTCATTTGTAGAACCAAAAATAGTATCATCAACATAAATTTGAACAATAATAAAGTTATTTTTAAAATTTTTAATAAACCATATAGTATCGACCTTGCCTTTAGAGAAATTATTTTGGATAAGAAAGGAGCTAAGTCTCTCATACCAAGCCCTTGGGGCTTGTTTAAATCCATAGAGAGCTTTAGTCAATTTAAACACATGATTCGAAAAATTATTATTCTCAAATCTAGGGGGTTGTTTAACATAAACTTCTTCGAAAATAAATCCATTAAGAAAAACACTTTTGACATCCATTTGAAATAACCTAAAATTATAACTACTAGCATAGACAAGGAGCATCCTTATGGCTTCTAATCATGCCAGAAGAGCGAAGGTTTTGTCATAATTGATATATTCTTCTTGGTTGAAACCCTTGGCCACTAATCTATCCTTGTTTCTAACCACGATACCAAATTCATCTTGCTTGTTTCTAAAGACCCATTTAGTACCAATTGTTGAATCTTGAATTTTGATGATGAAACCAATTGATAGTGTTTATGATTTAATCTGTGTTTTGAGTGATGCAGGGTGCTTCGATCAAGGAGAGACAACTAAAGCAGGAAGAATCATGTTAGGCTGGAGAAACATGTCAGAAGATTGGACGTCGGGCTGAAGGATCGGTCGACATATCGATAGAAGGCTTCGAGCTATGGATTTGAGCATTAGGCCAAGAAGAGCGGATATTGCACTAAGGATATCAGAGTTGTAGAGATCAACTGACCGATTGGGTAATAGGCCACAAGAGAGGACGATGTGCCGAAAAATCGGACGAAGCGTCGATGGACCAATGACATGCCGGACGACATGATTCATGCTTAGTAATCATTGTCGAGATCGAAGTGTATTTTATATGTGCAGGATTAACTACGATAGCAAGGCATAAAGTAAAATGAAGTCTTGGAGTCAAGAATATGATTTCGTTGGGAGTTCGTCGGAAGTCCGGACATTCGTCGGAAGTTCTGCCGGAATCGACCGAGAAGTCCTGGAGCTTGCTAAAGAAGCTCATCGAAACTCGCCAAAAAGATCGTCTGAAGTCCAGGAGCTTGCCAAGAGTCCGCCGGAACATTACCGAGAGATCGTCAGAAGTTCACCGGAAGATCGCCGGAAGCTTGTCGGAAGATCGCCGGAAGCTCGCCAAAAGAAACCGGACTTATCTTGCTTAGATTATGCCCTAGGAATCGTAGTTAGCACATAATTAGAGTTGTTATTGGGAGATAATCCCATCAACTCTGTTAGGGGCCAATTGGGCTTGAAGGTGGGCTGGTTTGGGCTGGATTCAAGGCCCAACAAGGGTGCTGAAACCTTGGCCGACGGTGGCACCGCTTGGGGAACATCACCCCAAGAAATCTAGGTGGTGGTACCGCCCAGGCTGGGCAGTGGTACCGCTGGCAGCAATGTTGCCAGCGATGGTACCACCCCTGTTTGACGGTGGTACCGCCTAGTACCAGATCCTGTGGTGGTAATACCGCCCAAGAACGGTGGTGGTACCACCAGTACCTAGGAAACCTAGGATGAGACCTTTTTAGGCTCCAAGTTTGAATCAATTTGAAGCCTATAAATACCCCTCTCGTCTCTAGTTAACACATACAGGCATAGAGAATTTAAAGAGGGAAAAATGCTATTGTAATCTCTTGTGAGAATCCTCCTCTTCTAGTTTAAGTATTAGAATAGTTTGAGAGAGGAGTGAGTGCTTGTAAGGGTTGTCTCCTAAACCCAGTAAAAGGAGAAGAGGGGTGTAAGAAGGAGGTTAATCTTCGCCTATTAAAGGAAGATCGATAGTGGATGCTGGTGGCCTCGACGGAAGAGGAATCAAAGGAATAGATGTAGGTCACGACGATCAAACCACTATAAATCGGTTTGCATTTATGTTTTTCCATTAATCTTAACTACAAACTACCTTCCTTGCTTTACATCAACTACACTTCCATATGCTTTCAATTTAAAGATCTTTCTGAAATAATTTTCATCGAAATTAGATTTTATCATATGAAGGTTTTTCTAACCAACGTAATTTTTACCACTGCACTAATTCACCCCCCCCCCCCCCCCCCCTCTTAGTGCCACTCTTGATCCTAACAGTTGGTATTAGAGCCTCGTTTTCTCATTTGGTTTAACACCCAATAAGAAATGACTCTTTTTGGCTTTCAAGAGGGTCACTCTCTCATTCATCTTGCCTTGTTCAATGGGACGGACTACACATATTAGAAAATACGAATGAGAGTTTTCTTGCTTTCTTTGGATTTAAATTTATGGAGTGTTATTGAAAATAACTTTCAAAAATCTTCTAAACCATCGAATGAATGGAATGATTTGGAGAAGAAGATTTTTTTCTTGAAATGCTAGAGCTATGAATGCTCTATTTTGCACCTTAGACGAAAACGAATTCAATCGGGTTTCTTTATGCGAAATGACTTTCAAAATATGGTACACTCTCGAAATCACACACGAAGGCACTAGTAGATTAAAAGTTTCAAAGATTAATCTTTTAATACATGATTTTGAATTATTTTATATGAAACCAAGTGAAACTATTGGAGACATGTATACCCATTTTACGGATGTCGTCAATGGTTTAAAATCACTGGGTAAAAGTTTTTCAAATTTTAAACTTGTAAACAAAAATTTACATTCTCTTTCTGAAGATTGGAATTCAAAAGTAACTACCATACAAGAGGCTAGAAACCTAAACAATCTTCTACTCGAAGAACTAATTGAGTCTTTAATAACCTACGAAATAAACAATGTGACAAAAAAAGAAATCGAGAACAACCTTCCAAAGAACAGGAAGGATTTCGGACTTAGAACAATTGAAGACCACTCGAGCATAAGCTCAAGTGATGGTGAACATAAACTCCTCACTATGAAATTTAAAAGGTTCATGAAACAAGAGTTAAAGAACAAAAATAAATTTTAAAAGAATACAACTACTTGCTATGAACACAAGAAGAAGGAAGCACTTTGAGACGAATCAAGCTCATT
Organism: Musa acuminata AAA Group; assembly: GCF_036884655.1. Lineage (NCBI taxonomy): Eukaryota > Viridiplantae > Streptophyta > Magnoliopsida > Zingiberales > Musaceae > Musa > Musa acuminata. The sequence goes on from NC_088353.1 coordinate 30,128,469, forward strand.
TGAAGACGAGAAGAAAATCAACAAAGGCGAGATAGTAAACTACACCTTAACGGCTTTCTACAGTGAGGTAAACAACTCAAACAAAACTTCCTTAGTTTACTTTGAAATTACTTGATGTTCTTCATGAGTTATTTTTAATTTAGTTTTAATTTTTTTTAATTACATATTTAATGATGTAATGAAAATGCAAAAATAAAATAGGATATACTTATCATGCTAGTAATTTGGAAATGATAATGAAAATTATATATTTTATAATAAAAAAATAAAATATTAGATTTAAATCTAATGATAATCCTATGTATGTTTTTCAAGAAGAAATAATGTATATCTTGATGATTTTCGATTTTGTTTGAAAATGCCTTATGCTCATTGAAACCAAGATTGATGAATATGCTTTATGTTTAATGGTTTCTTTGGCTTGTATGCCTTATCATGATGAATGTTTTGAAAATAAATATTTGCATCATGCTTGATGATTTTTATGCAAGAGGACTTGAAGTAATGATTTGAAATCATATGTTTTGAAATTATGTGTTACACTTTTTAATCTTGATGATTTTTTATATTTCCATTTTAAACGTTGATGTATGGTTTTCATATGAAAAAGACAAAGGCATGCTTATATGAAATAAACAACTTCAAATGAAATATATAAAAAAAGAAAAAAATGAGGAATACATTTTCCATCTTATTGATTTTTCATTAATGAATCCATGTATATTATGCTTTAATGAATCTCATGGATTATGTGAATGATTTAAATTTAATGGATTTTATCGAAATTATAAACTTGATTTCTCATGATTTATAAATTGAAATCGTTTATTAATCAAGATCTTGTTTTTTGAACTCCCATATTTCTTCTTATCGTTTACTAAAAAGAAAAATTTCCTAAATGAATCATGATTTTTCGGAATTATAATTTTTATGATTCATAATGAATTGAGAGATTTTATATGCATGAATTAATATCTTGTTCTTCTACAAGATTGAATGAATTTTATCTATATCATAATTTCCTAAGAATTCTTTTTGTTATTTATTTAAGAGGAGATTTGTTAAAATGAATCATGGTTTCTCTTGATTTCTCGGAATTGTAACTTGAAAATTCTTTTTATAAATCAAGATTGTCTACTATGATTCTTTCTTTTCACTATTTGAATTATCCAAAAAGAATCATAATATTTCTTTTGATATTCACAATTTGTCTTCATGATTTGTATATTTCATCACCAAAATTCTCATGATATTTTTCATGTGATGATATGAAATTATGCATGAAATACTCATGAATTTATGCAAACAAATGAAAAGATATGATCATGCATGATAGGATATAATATAATTTTACATTTAGATACTATCATGATTTGTATTGCTATGATTTGTTGCTAAAATGATGTATCATGAATGCATGAATATCATATATGATATGCCCATGGTGATTGATTTATTTATGTCATGCATGAAGTAAGGATACCATATGCAAAGTGTTGAAATTGTGCATGTTGTAAATTGAAACCATAATAATGCACAAACATTTTGAAATAATGATTGAAATATTAATGTAATTATAAATAATGATTTGATATTATACATGTAATACTTTAACTTATGATAATGATGCATGCAATGATAACATGTTCATGATGAAAAATTATTTTGACATTCATAACTTGATTTTTTTATTATTCATCCTTTGTCGTGATTTGAAAATTGTTGTAAAGGGAAAATAGATACAAAACTGTATTCTTCCCTTCTTTTTGATAATGACAAAGGGGGAGAAAAATAGGTAGCTCAAGATGCAAAATTTGGAAACTTGCACATTGTAAAAGAAGCAAACTTGCTAACTTGATCATCTCAAAAGAGAAGCAAGAAGTGCTATCTTGCAAATCTCAAGACGCACAAATACAAACTTACAAAATTTGTAATTTTACACATCATTAAAATTTATGATGATTTGGTGATTATGCATGTTCTAAATGTTATAAGATTCACTAGCTTGTATGATGTAGAACATGCTATCTTATTATCTTGTATATCTAAAACTTGATAGGTTGCATGATGTAACACTTAGTAAATTTTCTAGCTTACAAATTGCATGATAATAAAACTTGATATTATGTTTTTCATGCAATGATTTGAACTTGTATGTCTAAACATTTGATAAGTGGACTTCTCCTTTTTGTTGATGACAAAGGGGGAGAAGTATGATGATATTATGCATAAGTTTATGATAACATGTTGCTTGGATTTTTGAATCAAGAGTTTTATCAATATGGCATATTGATAGGAGAAGTTTGGTTAAACCCCAGGAGCTAAGATTTGTTGAATCTCGTATTTTGATGATGAAACTACTTGATATATGTTTATGATTTAATCTGAGTTTTGAGTGACGTAGGATGCTTCGATCAGGATGAGACAATTAAAGCAGGAAAATCATGTTGTGCCGGAGGAACATGTCAGAAGATTGGACATCGGGCCGGTGGAACGGTCGACGTATCGACAGAAGGCTTCGGGCTATGGACTCGGGCATTGGGCCAAGAAGAGCAGGTATTGTGCCAAGGATATCGGAGTTGCGGAGTCAACTGGCCGATTGGGCAATAGGCTGTAGGAAAGGACGATGCGCTGAAGAATCGGACGAAGCGTCGAGGGACCAATGACATGCCGGACAACATGGTTAATTGCTTAAGATTAATTGTCTCGATCGAAGTTTTGTTTTACATGTGCAGGATTAACTACGATGAAAGTAAGACATGCAGCAGGAGTTGCGCTGGAGTCATGACAATGATCACGTTGGGAGTTCGAGAGCTCGACGGAAGTTCGGACAGTCGTCGGACGTTCTGCGGGAACAAATCCGAGAAGTCCAGAAGCTTGCCAAAGAAGCTCGTCGGAACTTGCCAAGTGGATCATCGCAAGTCCAGGAGTTTGCCGGAAGTCCGTAGGAGCATCACCGAGGGTTCATTGGATGATCGACGGAAGTTCGTCGGAAACTCGCCGGAAGAAGCGATTGACGCACCGGAGCAAGCTGCAGAAATTGTCTTAGGATTTATCGTAGTTAGCACTAATGATTAAGTTGAAAATGGGAGGTGATCCCATTAGCTTAATCTTGGGGCAATTGGGCCCCTGAAAAACCCAAATTGGGCCGAATGGATCAACCCATTCGGACCTTGGTAGTTGTGGGAGGTGCAACCGCCCAAGCCAGGAGGTAGCACCGCCTGGGCTAAGTCTCCCAGGGAGACTGGGCGGTGCAACCGCCCCAGCCAGGAGGTGCAACCGCCTGAGCTCAGTCTCCGAGCGAGACTGGGCGGTGCAACCTCTCCTGACAAGAGGTGGCACTGCCTGAGCTCAAGTTTCGAGCTCTGCCAGGCGGTGCAACCGCCCCAGTCAGGAGGTGCAACCACCTGAGCTCGGTCTTCGAGCTCTGGCAGAGAGGTGCAACCGCCCCTGACAGAGGTGGCACCGCCCAAAGGCTCAGTCTTCAAGCTCTGCCAGGCGGTGCAACCGCCCCAGTCAGGAGGTGCAACCGCCTGATCCCGGAATTCCGGGAATTGACAGTTTTGAGCTCCAAATTTGAACTGGGTTGGGGCCTATAAATACCCCACCCATTCAGCACTGAAAGGAAGAAAAAACACTCGAAATCTTGATATCTTTCTGTGATTCTTAGAGCTCAAAACTGTTGTAAAGGCCAAAAGTTCTCCTCCTTCTGTTCTTCAAAGGTTGAGTTGTAAAGAGAGGAGAGAAAACTTCTGTAAGGGTTGTCTCCTAAGCCCGTCAAAAGGAGTAAATCTGTAAAAGGGTGGTTGGCCTTCGCCTATTGAAGGAAGGCCTCTAGTTGACGTTGGTGACCTCGTCGGTGGAGGAAGCCATAAGTGGAGTAGGTCAAGATTGACCGAACCACTCTAAATCTCGGTTTGCATTTCCTTTGAGCATTTTACCTTCACTGCAAACTTCTCAATAGCTTACTGCCTTCTGCGATTTTACGAACAAGTTTTTAAGTTCAGAACTTTCCGAATCTACGTTTAGACGTAGATCGTTTTTCTGTACGATCATTATATTTCAGTTTACGTTTACGTTTTGATTTCAATCATAACTGTTTACTACCTTCTGCGATCTTACGAACAAGTTTCTAAGTTCAGAACTTTTCAAATCTGCGTTTAGACGTAAATCGGCTTTTATCGTACGAACGTCGCTTTTCAGTTTGCGCTTGTATTCTGCTTTCCATCATAAACTGCAAACTGCCTTCGTAGATCTACTTTAACATCTTCTTGCTTAATCTCAAGTTAAAGTAATCTTAGAATCGGCTTGCACATCGAAATCATTTTTATCGAACGAACGCAGCTTTCGTTTTAATCGCCGAAAAATTTCCGCTGCAGTAATTCACCCCCCCCCCCTCTTAGTGCTCTTGATCCTAACAATTGGTATCAGAGCCCGGTTTTTCTCATTTCGGATTTACACCCGAGAGAAATGACTCTTCATGGCTTTCAAGAGGGCTTTTCGGTCTTTCATCCACCGTTGTTTAACGGATTGGACTACACTTATTGGAAAACTCGAATGAGAGTTTTCTTGATCTCTTTGAATTTGGATTTATGGAATATCATTGAAAACAATTTTCAACTTCCCTCTAAACCGATGAACGAATGGTCGGATTTGGAGAAGTATTTTTCGTTAAACGCAAAGGCTATGAATGCCTTATTTTGCGCTTTGGACAAAAATGAGTTCAATCGGATTTCTACGTGCGAAACGACTTTTGATATTTGGCGAACACTTGAAATCACGCATGAGGGACCTAGTAGAGTCAAAGACTCGAAAGTTAACATTTTATTGCATGATTTTGAGCTTTTTCGAATGCAACCAAGCGAGACTATAGGCGACATGTACACCCGTTTCACGGATGTCATCAATAGTTTAAGAGCTCTTGGAAAATGTTTTTCGGATTTTGAACTCATAAACAAGATTTTGCGTTCTCTTTCTAAGAAGTGGGATCCAAAAGTAACTGCAATACAAGAAGCTAAAAACCTAAACAACTTACCACTTGAAGAACTAATTGGTTCGTTGATGACATATGAAATGGTGCACAATGCACAAGATGAACAAAATCACCTTCCAAAGAACAGGAAGGATTTGGAACTCCGGACAAATGAATACCACTTGAGCGATGACTCAAGTGATGAGAACAATGATGAACTTGAACTTCGAACACTAAATCTTAATAAGTTTATTAAACAAAAATCTAAAATAAATAATAAACTTGAACGAAGGAAGAGACCAAAGAAAAAGAACACAAAGTGGGATGAATCGAGCTCATCCGAAGACGAGGAGAAAATCAACAAAGGCGAGGTGGCAAACTACGCCTTAACCACTTTCAATGATGAGGTAATCGAAATCCCCCTAATTTATTTTGAAATTACTTGATGCTTTCATGATGTATTTTCTTTTTTAGTTTAGAATTAATATTTTTATATATATTATGATCATGCTAGTAATTTCGAAAATGATTATATTACATATTTTATGATAAACAAACAAAATGATTTTGATTGAAAATATGAAATCATGGTTAAGAAGTAATAATGTGTGTCATGTTGATGTCCATTGTTATTTCTCGATTTTGAGTATATTAAATCATATTTAATTTGAAGTTATGAGTATATATTTTTGAAATTATGTATGATGATTCTTGATAATTATGGATTATCGATTTTCATGATAATAACAGTGGCTTTAAAAATTGATGCATGTTTTCATTTGACATAAATGAAAAGGCATGCTAACATGAAATCGATCACTTAAGATGAAACACTTAAAAAAAGGGGAGAAATATATGAATTGATGCTATAAACACTATGCTATGATTATCCCATGATTGCATCATCAAGAGATATATGAATTGATATGATTGCCATATTTGCAATGCTTATATGAATTGATGCTATGATTGCCAAATTTGCATTATGCCATGTTTACATCATGCGTTAAGATATCAAGAACTTGTATCGTAATTTTACGCATTGATATCTTACCATGTGATGAAATGCTACAATTGATGAACACTTGAAATGTAATCCTCTATCTTATTGATTTTTCAATAAATCTATGCTTGTCATATATGAATTTATTGAATGTAATTTTGAGGATGATTTCAGATTTGACAAATGCTTGATTCGTATTTACGACATAAGATACACTTTAAATATGAATCATGCTTCAATCATGTTAAATGCTTCAATCATTTTCTATTTCTAGAGTTCTCGATTTTTATGAAATACAAGTGATAAATTCATTTATTATATCTTGTAAATCACTTGAATTATGAATGAGTTTTTATGATGTGTTAAAAGAATCACTTAAAAAGAAAATGCTTTTCCCATCTTATCGAGATTAATGATTTCATGATATTGTGTGAATCTCGAAATTGATGAAATAGTAATAACGTTATTCATGTTATGAATCTTAAAAATGATAATATGATTCATGTGAAAATATGAATACATGAAACACTTATGATATGATTTTTATACAATTCCGTGTATTCATAAAATATTTATCTCATCATCCAATAACTCTTCTTGATATTCCTTATGAGATGAAATGAAATAATGCATGAAATACAAATGAGGAGTTAATGATCATGCATAATAGGATGTAATGAATTCTGACATTTAGATACCATCGTTTGAATATCTATGATCATGTTGCCAAAATGATATATCATGAATGCTTGAATATCATGTTTGATATGCTCATGATGATGATTGATTTTTCGGTATCGTGCATAAAAAAAATGAAATGTAATGTTAATGAATTTGTGCATTGAAACTATAATGATGCACAAATAAGAATGATTACTTACCTTTGTCATGATTTAGAAATTGATGTAAAGGGTTTTTCCCTTCTTTTTGACAATGACAAAGGGGGAGATAGATTGCTAGCACAATTCAAGAAAAAGGCAAAAATTACAAAAGAAAAGAAATTGCTATCTTGAACATCACCGATAATTGCTAGCTTGAAATGTCAAGAAAATGCAAAAACTTGTTTATTTTCTTGCACATCTAAAGAGAAGATGCAAATGTAACACTTGCCAAATTGTTTGCTTGCCTCATGTAAAACATTATCTCTTGCTAGTTTGGCATTTTGCTAGCTTGCACTTTGCAAAGAAAGCAAAAATGACATTTCTCAAAAGAGAAGAAAGAGCTTGTTATCTTGAACATCACAAGCTTGCCAAACAAAAAATGCAAAAGTGCTATCTTGCCTATCTCAAGAAGCAAAACTTGCATATCGTAAAAATTTGCTAGCTTGCAACTTGCATATTTCAAGAAGCAAGAGTTGCCTTCTTGAACATCTTTAAATTGCTAGCTTGCAAGTTCTAAAATGTTGCAACATTGCTAGCTTGCATGTTATAAAAGTGCTATCTTGTATGCTGTAAAACTTGCATATCTAAAACTTGATAGCTTGAATGTTCTAAGCATGATGTAACATTTGCTAAATTTTCTGGCTTCAAAACTGCATGATGATAAAACTTGATATTATGTTTTTCATGCAATGAGTTGAACCAATATCACAAATGCTTGATTGTGGTACTTCTCCTTTTTGTTGATGACAAAGGGGGAGAAATATGTTGATGACATGATATGTTATGCATAAGTTTATGCATAAGTTCATGTTGCAAGTATTCATGATGAATATTGCAATGACTTGAATTTAGTTTGAATTCAAGATTCTATCAATATGGCATATTAATAGGGGGAGTTTGTTTAAACTCCGGGAGTTAAGGTTAACTCCGTCATCAAGTAGTTGTCATCATCAAAAAGGGGGAGATTATTGAATCTCGTATTTTGATGATGAAACTACTTGATATATGTTTATGATTTAATCTGCGTTTTGAGTGACGCAGGATGCTTCGATCAGGATGAGATAATTAAAGCAGGAAAATCATGTTGTGCCGGAGGAACATGTTAGAAGATTGGACGTCGGGCCGGTGGAACGGTCGACGTATCGACAGAAGGCTTCGGGCCATGGACTCGGGCATTGGGCCAAGAAGAGCGGGTATTGTGCCAAGGATATCGGAGTTGCGGAGTCAACTGACCGATTGGGCAATAGGCTGTAGGAAAGGACGATGCGCCGAAGAATCGGACGAAGCGTCGAGGGACCAATGACATGCCGGACAACTTGGTTAATTGCTTAAGATTAATTGTCTCGATCGAAGTTTTGTTTTACATGTGCAGGATTAACTACGATGAAAGTAAGACATGCAGTAGGAGTTGCGCCAGAGTCATGACAATGATCATGTTGGGAGTTCGAGAGCTCGACGGAAGTTCGGACAGTCGTCGGAGGTTCTGCGGGAACAAATCCGAGAAGTCCAGAAGCTTGCCAAAGAAGCTCGTCGGAACTTGCCAAGTGGATCGTCGCAAGTCCAGGAGTTTGTCGGAAGTCCGTAGGAGCATCACCGAGGGTTCATCGGATGATCGACGAAAGTTCGCCGGAAACTCGCCGGAAGAAGCGATTGACGCACCGGAGCAAGCTGCAGAAATTGTCTTAGGATTTATCATAGTTAGCACTAATGATTAAGTTGAAAATGGGAGGTGATCCCATTAGCTTAATCTTGGGGCAATTGGGCCCCTGAAAAACCCAAATTGGGCCGAATGGATCAACCCATTCGGACCCTGGTAGCTGTGGGAGGTGCAACCGCCCAAGCCAGGAGGTAGCACCGCCTGGGCTAAGTCTCCCAGGGAGACTGGGCGGTGCAACCGCCCCAGCCAGGAGGTGCAACCGCCTGGGCTCAGTCTCCGAGCGAGATTGGGCGGTGCAACCTCTCCTGACAAGAGGTGGCACCGCCTGAGCTCAAGTTTCGAGCTCTGCCAGGCGGTGCAACCGCCCCAGTCAAGAGGTGCAACCGCCTGAGCTCAGTTTTCGAGCTCTGGTAGAGAGGTGCAACCGCCGCTGACAGAGGTGGTACCGCCCAGAGGCTCAGTCTTCGAGCTCTGCCAGGCGGTGCAACCGCCCTAGTCAGGAGGTGCAACCGCCTGATCCCGGAATTCCGGGAATTGACAGTTTTGAGCTCCAAATTTGAACTGGGTTGGGGCCTATAAATACCCCACCCATTCAGCACTGAAAGGAAGAAAAAACACTCGAAATCTTGATATCGTTCTGTGATTCTTAAAGCTCAAAACTGTTGTAAAGGCCAAAAGTTCTCCTCCTTCTGTTCTTCAAAGGTTGAGTTGTAAAGAGAGGAGAAAAAACTTCTGTAAGGGTTGTCTCCTAAGCCCGTCAAAAGGAGTGAATCTGTAAAAGGGTGGTTGGCCTTCGCCTATTGAAGGAAGGCCTCTAGTTGACGTCGGTGACCTCGTCGGTGGAGGAAGCCAAAAGTGGAGTAGGTCGAGATTGACCGAACCACTCTAAATCTCGGTTTGCATTTCCTTTGAGCATTTTACCTTCACTGCAAACTTCTCAATAGCTTACTGCCTTCTGTGATTTTTCGAACAAGTTTCTAAGTTCAGAACTTTCCGAATTTGCGTTTAGACGTAAATCATTTTTCTGTACGATCATCGTATTTCAGTTTACATTTACATTTTGATTTCAATCATAACTGTTTACTGCCTTCTGCGATCTTACGAACAAGTTTCTAAGTTCAGAACTTTCCAAATCTGCGTTTAGACGTAAATCGGCTTTTATCGTACGAACGTCGCTTTTCAGTTTGCGCTTGTATTCTACGTTCCATCATAAACTGCAAACTGCCTTCGTAGATCTACTTTAACGTCTTCTCGCTTAATCTCAAGTTAAAGTAATCTTAGAATCGACTTTCACATCGAAATCGTTTTTATCGAACGAACGCAGCTTTCGTTTTAATCGTCGAAAAATTTTCGCTGCACTAATTCACCCGCCCCCCCTCTTAGTGCTCTTGATCCTAACAAGATTAACTCCGTCATCAATTGGTTGTCATCATCAAAAAGGGGGAGATTGTTGAATATTGAATTTTGATGATGAAACCAATTGATAGTGTTTATGATTTAATATGCATTTTAAGGGACACATGGTGCTTCGATAAGGGAGAGACAACTAAAGCAGGAAGAATCATGTTAGGCTGAAGAAACATGTCAAAAGATTGGACGTCAGACTGAAGGATTGGTCAACGTATCGACAGTAGGCTTCGAGCCATGGATTCGGGCATCGGGCCAAGAAAAGCGGATATTACGTCAAGGATATTGGAGTTACGAAGGTCAACTGACCGATTGGGCAATAAGACACAAGAGAGGATGATGCACCAAAGAATCGGACGAAGCGTTGATGGACCAATGACATGCTGGACGACATGATTCATGCTTAGTAATAATTATCTAGATCTAAGTGTATTTTTATGTGTACAGGATTAACTATGATAGCAAGGCATAAAGCAAAACGAAGTCCCGGAGTCAAGAACGCGATTTCATTGGGAGTTCGAGAGTTCATCGAAAGTTCGAACGTTCGTCGGAAGTTCTGCCAGAATTGACCGAGAAGTCCTGGAGCTTGCTAAAGAAGCTCATCGGAACTTGCCAAGAAGATCATCGTGAACTCCAAGAGCTTGTCGAGAGTCCGCCGGAATATTGCCAAGAGATCGTCAGAAGTTCGCCGGAAGATCGTTGGAAGAAACCGGACTTATCTTGCTTAGATTACGTCTTAGGAATCATAGTTAGCACATAATTAGAGTTGTGATTGGGAGGTAATCACATCAATTCTGTTAGGGGCCAAATGGGCCCAAAGGTGGGCTAGTTTGGGCTGCATTCAAGGCTCAACCAAGGTGCTGAAACCCTGACCAATGGTGGCACCACTAGGGCCGGCGATGGCACCACCTGGGGAACATCACCATAGGAAATCTGGGCGGTGGTACCACTGGCAGCAATGCTGCTAGCGATGGTACCACCCTTGTTCGACAGTGGTACCGCACAGTACCAGATCCTACGACGATAATACTGCCCAAGAACGACGGTGGTATTGCCAGTACCCAAGAAACCTAGGATGAGACCTTTTTAGGCTTCAAGTTTAAATCAACTTGAAGCCTATAAATACCCCTCTCATCCCTGGTTAACACACACAAGCACAGAGAATTTAAAGAGGGAAAAACGCTGTTGTAATCTCTTATGAGAATCCTCCTGTTTTAGTTTAAGTGTTAGAATAGTTTGAGAGAGGAGTGAGTGCTTGTAAGGGTTGTCTCCTAAACCCGGTAAAAGGAGAAGAGGGGTGTAAGAAGGAGGTTGATCTTCGTCTATTAAAGGAAGATCGATAGTGGATGCCGGTAGCCTCGACAGAAGAGGAATCAGAGGAGTGGATGTAGGTCATGACAACCGAACCACTATAAATCGGTTTGCATTTCTGTTTTGTCATTTATTTTAACTGCAAACTGCCTTCCTTGCTTTACATTAACTACACTTCCATATACTTTCAATTTAAAGATATTTCTGAAACGATTTTCATCAAAATAAGATTTTATCGTATGAAGGTTTTTTCAACCGACGTAATTTTTACCGCTGCACTAATTCACCCCCCCACTTAGTGCCACTCTTGATCCTAACACCAATAACTAAATGGTCATTTGGCCTAGGAACAAGCTTCCACACATCGTTTCTCTCAAATTGGTTCAATTCTTCTTGTATTGTGATAACCCATGATTCATCTTTCAAGGCCTTGTCAATACATTTAGGTTTAATTTGAGAAAGAAAAGTGACGTTAGCACAAAAAGTTTTAAGAGAAGAATGAGTTTAAACTCCTTTTGATATGTCTCCTATGATTAGCTCCTTAGGATGAGCATCTAAATGTTGAATCTTGGATTTTGATGATATAATCAATTGGTGGGTTAATTGATCTAATCCATATTATTGAGTTAAGTGTGCAGGATTAACTACGATAACCAGAAAACATAAAGCAAGGATATCGGAGTCAAGTTCGATGGACGTTTAAGAGTCCGAAGAATCGTCGGAGATGTTGCCGGAACCAACCGAGAAGAAATCGGGAACCTATCGGAATTTTCGGAAGTTCGCCGAAGAGATTGTCGGAGGTTCATGGAGATCACCGAGAAGGCTCGGCTACTCGTTAAAGTCATCACAAGTTCGGGAGCTTGATGGGAGTCCGTCGGAAGAAAGTTCGTCGGAAAGCTTGCCGGAACAAGACTCGACGTTCGCAGTTGAAAACTTGCTTAGGATGTGTTTTGGTTATGTAGTTCACTTGTAATTAGGATTAGGATTAAGAGATAATCTTATATCCTGGTTAGGGGCCAACTGGGCCCAAAGTCAGATTTGGTTTGGGTTAAAATTAAGCCAAACCAGCGAACCGGAGAGCCAGGCGGTGGCACCGCCCAGCACCCGAGAGCTGGGCGGTGACACCTCCTGGGCTGGGCGGTTGCACCGTCCAGCACCCGAGCGCTGGGCGGTGGCACCGCCAGCATCGGGAACCCAAAGAGAATTCAAATTTTGGAGCCCAAATTTGAATCCTCTTGAGGCCTATAAATACCCCTCAAATCTCAGCTGAGATTATAACTTTTGAGAAGCATTTTGATTGAGAGAAAAGTATTAGAAAGTCTTAGCAAGTCTTGTTTTCAATTTGCTAGAGAGTTCTCCTCCTTCTTTCTTATTGAAAAATTTGTAAGAGGTTGAACTGTTTGTAAAAGGTTGTAAGAGGGGTATTTACCCTTCCATTTTAAGAGATTTGCTAGTGGAAGGTGGGAGCCTCATCGAAGAGGGGCCTCGCAAGTGGATGTAGGTCATTTGACCGAACCACTCTAAAATCGGCGTAATCTCTGGTTTGCATTTCATTATTGCTGTTTACATTACTGCAAACCTTCTTACATGCTTTAGTTCCTTATTACCTTTGCTGCGCAACTTTAAGAATACGCCTTCAAGTTAAGCTTTTCAAGTTCCGTTCTTATCGTACGAAAGATTTTTCTAAAACCGAAGTTTTAATCCGCTGCACTAATTCACCCCCCCCCTCTTAGTGCCGCTCCGATCCTAACAAGTGGTATCAGAGCAAGGTTATCTCTTATATTTGGTTTAATACCCAAGAGAGATGGCTTACTCCGGCATGCAAGAGGGCCACTCTATTGCACGACCACCTTTGTTTAATGGGTCGGATTACACATATTAGAAGACTTGGATGAGGATCTTCCTCATTTCTATGGACTTTAAGCTTTGGTCTATTGTTGAAAACGGATTTAAAAAATCTTCTCTTCCGATGAGCGAATGGAATGAATCGGAGAAGAAGGTTTTTGCTTTAAATGCAAAGGCTATGAATGCCTTGTTTTGTGCACTAGACAAAAATGAATTTAATCGTGTTTCAATTTGTGATTCGGCCTTTGATATTTGGAGAACTCTTGAGGTCACTCATGAAGGCACTAGCCGAGTGAAAGAGTCCAAAATCAATATCCTTGTGCACTCTTACGAACTTTTCCGAATGAAACCAAGTGAGTCCATCGGAGACATGTACACCCGGTTTACGGATGTCATCAATGGACTCAAAGCTCTTGGTAAAGATTTTACTAACTTTGAACTAGTAACAAAAATCTTAAGATCTCTCCCTAAAAGTTGGGATCCAAAAGTTACGGTCATTCAAGAGGCCAAAGACCTTAAAGCATTCCCTCTTGAAGAACTCATTGGGTCTCTAATGACCTACGAAATGACATGTCAAGCTCATGACGAGCTCGAGAACCCCCTTCCAAAGAACAGGAATGATATGACACTCAAATCACAAGAAGACCACTTGAAAGGAGCATCAAGTGATGAGGACAGTGACAATGACATTGCACTTTTGACTCAAAAATTTAAGAAATACTTAAGAAAGAACAAATTTAAAAATAATAAAAAAAACAAATTTGAACAAAAGAAGGACCAAGTGATTTGCTATGAATGCAAAAAATCGGGATACTACAAGAACGATTGTCCTCAAGCCAAAAAGAGAACATCAAAGAAGAAGGCGCTCAAGGCAACGTGGGATGATTCAAGTGCGTCCGAAGAAGAGGAGTCCAACACCGAGCAAGTTGCTCATTATACGCTAATGGCTTTAGGAGAAGAGGTATGTGATTTATTTAATGAAGATTTATCTTTTGAAGAACTCTCTATCGCTTTTCATGAATTATTTGATGAATGTAGAACTGTTAGCAAGAAGTTAAGTATCTTAAAGAAAGAGCATGCTTTGCTACAAGATAAGTTTAATAATCTTCAAACTCCTCCATGCTCTAAGTGTGAGCATTTAGAAGCAATAAAAAATGAAAATTTGCTTCTTAAAGAAACCTTAAACAAGTTTAAGGTTGGTAGCAAAGGATTAGATATGATCCTTGCACACAAGGGTCACATCGCAAATAGAAATGGAATTGGATTTGTAAAAGAATTACATCAAAATCCTACCACTTTCATAAAAAGGACCTACATTACATGTTCCCTCTTATATGAAATGCAACTTCTGTTGCAAATCTGGACATATTGCCTACAAATGTCCATTTAGGAAAATTAGTTCACAAAAATTAATATGGGTTCCTAAAGGAACTATAAAGGATTCAATAATAAATAACAAAGTTAGTGGGTCAATTTTTGAGGCACCCAAAATCAAATGGGTACCTAAAAATCATCCTCTTTTGTAGACAAACCCACAAGCTAGGAGCAAAAGATGGTATCTCGATAGTGGATGCTCAAGACATATGACTGGAGATCCATCTCATTTCTCTATGCTCACTAGCAAAGAAGAAGGGTACGTGACCTTCGGAGACAACAACAAAGGCAAAATCATTGGCAAGGGAACTATTGGTAACAAATTTAGTTTTTCCATTGATGATGTTTTACTAGTTGATGGATTGAAACACAATCTCTTGAGTATTAGTCAACTATGCGATAAAGGTTATATCGTTAGATTTGAATCAAATATGTGCATTATTGAAAAATCAAATCATAACATGACTATGATTGCTTTAAAACAAAATAATGTCTATACCATCAATCTTGATGAACTAAGTAATGAAATGTGTTTCTCCGCCGTAAATGATAATGCTTGGCTTTGGCATAGGAGATTAGGTCATGCAAGCATGAAAACAATATCTAAAATCTCATCTCAAGAATTAGTACGAGGGATTCCGAATATGAAGTTTATTAAGGATAAGGTATACGATGCATGTCAACTAGGCAAATAAATAAAAACAAGCTTCAAACCAAAAAATCAAATTAGCACCACTAGACTATTACAATTGATCCATTTGGACTTATTTGGACCAATTGATACAACAAGTCTAGGTGGAAGCAAATATGCTTTTGTGATTGTGGATGATTACTCTAGATACACTTGGACCTATTTCTTAGCTCACAAAAGTGATTGGTTCAAGTGTTTCTCTAAATTTTGTAAACTCACTCAAAACGAAAAAGGCTTCATGATCTCATCAATTCGGAGTGATCACGGTGGTGAATTCCAAAACCGTGACTTTCAAAATTTTTGCGAAGTTAATGGGTACAATCACAACTTCTCAACTCCAAGAAATCCTCAACAAAATGGAGTAGTTGAAAGGAAAAATAGAAACATACAAGAAATGGCAAGAACTATATTAAATGAACATAGTTTACCCAAATATTTTTGGGCCAAAGCCATAAATACGGCTTGTTATATCATGAATAGGGTCCTAATAAGACCATCTCTATCAAAAACTCCCTATGAATTATGGAATAACAAAAAACCAAATATTTCTTATTTTAAAGTTTTTGGTTGTAAATGCTTCATTTTAATTGAAAAGGATGCCCTAGGTAAATTTGATGCTAAATCCGATGAAGGCATTTTTCTTAGTTACTCCTCCGTTTCTAAGGCCTTTCGTGTCTTTAACAAAAGGACCTTAGTAATAGAAGAGTCTATTCATGTAGTTTTTAATGAAATTTCTGATTTAAAAAAAAATGATTTTGATGATGATCTTGGTTTTGATAATTTGAATTTAAACGAACCCCCTCCTCAAAATAGCCATTTGAATGCATCTTCTTCCGAAATTTCTTTACCCAAAGAATGGAAGTATGTAGATGCTCATCCAAAGGAGCTAATTATAGGAGATACAACAAAAGGGGTTCAAACTCGTTCTTCTTTCAAGAATTTTTGTACCAACGCCGCTTTCCTTTCTCAAATTGAACCTAAATGCATTGACGAAGCCTTAAAAGATGATTTTTGGGTCATTGCAATGCAAGAAGAATTGAACCAATTTGAGAGGAATGAGGTATGGAAGCTTGTTCCTAGACCAAGTGACCACTTAGTCATAGGTACTAAGTGGGTCTTTAGAAACAAGCAAGACGAAAATGGTATCGTGGTTAGAAACAAGGCTAGATTAGTGGCCAATGGTTTCAACCAGGAAGAAGGTATCGATTACAAAGAAACCTTCTTTCCCGTGGCTCGATTAGAAGCCATAAGGATGCTCCTTGCCTATGCTAGTAGTAATAATTTTAAACTATTTCAAATGGATGTCAAAAGTTCTTTCTTGAATGGTTTTATTTCCGAAGAAGTATATGTCGAACAACCTCCCGGATTTGAAAATTCTCTTCTTCCTAATCATGTATTCAAATTGACTAAAGCTCTCTATGGCTTGAAACAAGCTCCTAGAGCTTGGTATGAAAGGCTTAGTTCCTTTCTTATTTTAAATAATTTTACCAAAGGCAAGGTTGATACTACATTATTTATTAAATATTTTGAAAATAATTTTCTTATTGTGCATATTTATGTTGACGATATTATTTTTGGCTCTTCGGATGAATCACTATGTGAATCATTTGCCAAATGTATGAGTCATGAATTTGAAATGAGTTTAATGGGTAAATTAACTTTCTTTTTAGGATTACAAATCGAACAACTTAGTGATGGTATATTTCTTAACCAATCCAAATATACATTAGAATTGTTAAAATGATTTAACATGGATAATTCAAAAGCAATAAACACCCCTATGAGTACTGCGACTAAGTTAGATATGGATGAAAATAGTGAAAATTTCGATCAAAAAACATATAGGAGAATGATAGGTAGTCTACTCTACCTCACCGCGACTAGACCAGATATTATGTTTAGTGTAGGACTTTGCGCTAGGTTTCAATCTAATCTTAAATTATCTCATCTGAAGAGTGTTAAAAGAATATTTAGGTATCTTAAAGGAACTCCAAATTTAGGATTGTGGTATCCAAAATCTGAAAAATTCGATCTAATAGCTTATGCAGATGCCGATTTTGGCGGATGTAGGATAGATAGAAAAAGTACATCTGGAACATGCCAATTTTTAGGACATGCACTTGTTTCTTGGACTTCCAAGAAACAAAATTCAGTTGCACTATCTACGGTGGAAGCCGAATACATTGCTGCAAGTGTATGTTGTGCACAAGTCATTTAGATGAAAAATACATTAGAAGACTATGAAATTCACTTTAAAAACATTCCCATAAAATGTGATAATACTAGTGCCATATGTCTTACTAAAAATCCAATTCTGCACTCTAGAACTAAGCACATCGACGTTAGGCATCATTTCATACGCGATCATGTCCTTAACAATGATGTTGTTCTAGAATTCATTGACACAAAGCATCAATTAGCAGATATATTTACAAAAGCTTTGAACGAAGATCAATTTGAATTCATTAGAAGGGAATTAGGCATGTTAAATTGTCCCTAAAATGAGCTTCACGAAAAATGACTCATCCTTTTCCTTTCTTTTGTGGATTTGATTTCTTCCTTCTTCTTCAATTCAAAATGATCCATTAAAGTATAACTTATGATCTTGAGGGAAGAAGCTAAACAAAAGGGAGGAAGAAAAAAATTTTTTTCTTTCCTCCGCGGGATGCCAGGCGGTGACATCGCTCGGTTTGGCGGTGGCACCGACCGAGCGACCCTTATTAACCCGAGGGGTTAGGGCCGGCGGTGACACCGCCCTCAACTCGAAAAAAAGGCTCTCAAAACCCTCTCCCATTCCCTCTAACCCTCATTCTAACTCTTAGAAGCATTGGAGAAGGATTCTTGGTGGTCCAAGCTTTCCATCTCTCAACATAATCTCCATAAGGTAACACTTGAAATCCCTCTTTTTGGTATCCCATTCTCTCTTTTCTTTCCTCTTTCCCTTGCTTATTTTTCACAATTTCATCATCATCTTGTCTAGATAATGACTCCTAAGAGATCAAAAGGAAAAAGGATTGAAGGAGATTCATTTGACCATGATCTTTTTAGATCAAAAGAGGTAGCCCTTAGCTTTCCAAAATTTGAAACACTATGTATCCATAAGGGAAAATACGTTGATCTGGATGAACTAGAGGACTTAGAACCCATTAGGTGGTTTGCACACCTAGAAGCTCTACCTCTACTACAAATAGATGAACCAATCTATCCGTGATTAGTTAGATTGTTCTATGCCAACCTATATGAGGACAACGATAGCCTAAGCACTTACCTTCTAGGAACACCCATTAGAATATTTGACAGCACGATTTGTGAGCTAATTGGCATAACTGAAAAAGATAGGGGATGCTATTTTAAAGGTAAATGGGACGTCAACACAATAGGAGCAACCTATACCGAAGCCGTAGAAACAATTTTTGCAAATCCAAACCTTGACTTCCTACCCAAGAGTTATGAACACTTACTGCCTTTCAACTCTAAAATTCTTCATCACATTATCATAAGCATCATATTCCCCAAACAATTTCATCTTGACGAAATAAGTCAAATAGAGATAGGAACCATGTATTGGATTATGACCGGTCAGCATAATTGTTTTGGGTACTTAATTCGCCAACACATGCAGGATATTATGGCTAAAGATACTATATTACCATATGGGAGGTTAATCACTAGATTTCTTCATGCCTATGACATTTGCATTCCACCCGATGAAGAATATATTCAAAATGATCGATATAACATAATAAATAAAAACCTACTGAAAAGACTTAGGTGCACTTTTAGCAATGGCATATGGGTTAGGCAGCCTAGAAGGACGGATCCAATTCCTCCACCAATAGAACACCCCGAAACACCAATTCTTATGGGAAATGAATCTCCTCCTCCTAGTCCCTTTGGCGTAGCACCTTCAGCTCCTGTTTCCTCCTCTGAAGATCTCATTATGGCGGAACTGTCTCAGATCAAATCACAGCAAGAACAAATTCAGAATCAACAAGTTGAAATTTTGAAGACACTACGACAAATGAATGAAAAAATAGATATCATGTATCAGCACTGTGGATTACCTCCTAAGGATTAAATTGATGTATCTTTTTATTCTGTTCTGTTTTCTTTTAACAACAAGTTCAAAGTTTCTCATCGATTGAACGATAACTGATCCTTCCTTTTAGATAACTACTGTTTTGATCTGCATAAATGATGATGTCTTTTGGATAAACTATTTCTGGCAAATTTGAATGATGAACTTTGTTTCCTATTAAATGCTAAACCTTTTTTCTATGATCATCAATTAGCTGGCTTGTCTCTTTTTGTTGATGACAAAGGGGGAGAAGTGATGACTAAGTGATGACTTACACCATAATGATAGCATGACTTATATGGATTACAAAAACTTGTGTGATATGAATGACTTATATGCCTTGCAAAATCCTTGAAAATGTCACAAGATTGATTGATCATATTGAAAGCATGCCTTACATCTATATCATGAAATTTATATTGAAAATCTTTATCTTTTGTCGTAGTAAAATTTGTCTCTTTTCATTTAACTTATGATTTTCATCGAAGTTTCGTACTTACTATTGTTTAATGAGGATCACGATAAGCTCTACGGTTAGAACTTATCGGGTTATGCTTGAATCCAATGGGATGGAATTCAAGTGTTTTTTATCTTCTCATAATATGGCATATAGATAGGGGGAGTTATGTTTAACTCCGTCATCAATTGATTGTCATCATCAAAAAAGGGGAGATTGTTGAATCTCGGATTTTGATGATATAATCAATTGGTGGGTTAATTGATCTAATCCATATTATTGAGTTAAGTGTGCAGGATTAACTACGATAACCAGAAAACATAAAGCAAGGATACCAGAGTCAAGTTCGATGGACGTTTAAGAGTCTGAAGAATCGTCGGAGAGAATCGTCGGAGATGCTGCCGGAACCAATCGAGAAGAAATCGGGAACCTGTCGAAATTTTCGGAAGTTCGCTGAAGAGATTGTCGGAGGTTCACGGAGATCACCGAGAAGGCTCGGCTACTCGTTAAAGTCATCACAAGTTCGGGAGCTTGATGGGAGTCCATCGGAAGAAAGTTCGTCGGAAAGCTCGCCGGAACAAGACTCGACGTTCGCGGTTGAAAACTTGCTTAGGATGTGTTTTGGTTATGTAGTTCACTTGTAATTAGGATTAGGATTAAGAGATAATCCTATATCCTGGTTAGGGGCCAATTGGGCCCAAAGTCAGATTTGGTTTGGGCTAAAATTAAGCCAAACCAGCGAACCGGAGAGCCAGGCGGTGGCACCGCCTGGCTGGGCGGTGACACCTCCTGGGCTGGGCGGTTGCACCGTCTAGCACCCGAGCACTGGGCGGTGGCACCGCTTGGCTGGGCGGTGGCACCGCCAGCATCAGGAACCCAAAGAGAATTCAAATTTTAGAGCCCAAATTTGAATCCTCTTGAGGCCTATAAATACCCCTCAAATCTCAGCTGAGATTACAACTTTTGAGAAGCATTTTGATTGAGAGAAAAGTCTTAGAAAGTCTTAGCAATTCTTGTTTTCAATTTGCTAGAGAGTTCTCCTCCTTCTTTCTTATTGAAAAATTTGTAAGAGGTTGAACTGTTTGTAAAAGGTTGTAAGAGGGGTATTTACCCTTCCATTTCAAGAGATTTGCTAGTGGAAGGTGGGAGCCTCATCGAAGAGGGGCCTCGCAAGTGGATGTAGGTCATTTGACCGAACCACTCTAAAATCGACGTAATCTCTGGTTTGCATTTCATTATTGCTGTTTACATTACTGCAAACCTTCTTACATGCTTTAGTTCCTTATTACCTTTGCTGCGCAACTTTAAGAATACGCCTTCAAGTTAAGCTTTTCAAGTTCCGTTCTTATCGTACGAAAGATTTTTCTAAAACTGAAGTTTTAATCCACTGCACTAATTCACCCCCCCCTCTTAGTGCCACTCCGATCCTAACACTAAATACTTCCATTCCTTGGGTAAGGATGTTTCAGAAGAAGATCTATCTAAGTTGCTAGTTTGAGGAGAGGGTTCATTTAAATTCAAAGCATTAAAACTAAGATCATCATCAAACTCATTTTTCTTAAATTCGAAAATTTCATTAAACACAACATGAATATACTCTTCTATAATGAAAGTTCTTTTGTTAAAGATACGAAAGACTTTAGAAATAGAAGAATAGCCAAGAAAAATCCCTTCATCGGATTTGCATCAAACTTTCCTAAGGCATCTTTTTCATTCAAGATAAAACATTTACAAACTAAAAACTTTAAATTATAAAACATTGGGTTTTTTGTTATTCAATAATTTATAAGGAATTTTTGAAATTAATGATCTTACTAGAACCCTATTCATAACATAGCATATCGTATTAATAGCTTCGACCCAAAAATATTTGGGTAGGCTATGTTCATTCAACATGGTTCTTATCATTTCTTGTAAATTTCTAATTTTTCTTTCTACAACTCCATTTTGTTGAGGATTTCTCGGAGTAGAGAAATTGTGGTTGTATCCATTAGATTCACAAAAATTTTGAAAATCATGGTTTACAATTCGCCACCGTGATCACTCTGAATTAATAAAATCATAAAGCCTTTTTCATTTTGAACAAGTTCACAAAACTTAGAAAAATACCTAAAGCAATCACTTTTGTATGCCAAAAAGTATGTTCAAGTATATCTACTATAATCATCCACAATGACAAAGGCATATTTGCTATCTCATAAGCTTGATGTATCAATTGGTCCAAATAAATCTATATGAATCAATTGCAATAGTCTAGAGGTGCTTATTTGATTCTTTGGTTTGAAACTACTTTTTATTTGTTTTCCTAGTTTCATGCTAGCATGACCTAATATCCTATACCAAAGCCAAGCATCATCATTCAAAATCGAAAAATATATTTCATTACAAAGATCATCAATGTCGATAGTGTATACATTATTTAATTTTAAGGCAATCATAGATGTGTTTTTGTGTGATTTTTCAATAATACAAGCATTGGATTCAAATCTAATAATGTATTCTTTATCACACAATTGACTAATACTCAAAAGATTATGTTTTAAGCCATCAACTAATAATACAATGTCACGCCTCCTCAAAATATCGATAATATTAAAATTTTCCATTACAAATTAATCCAGGTTCCAAACTAACATTTAAGGATACTGAGAAATATTCAGTCAAATTCACATCTATACAACTTGTGCAGTTTATAATTATATATCATATCACTTAATAATTCATATTTATGGAAACCCAAGCCAACTTAACAAAATATTAGCAACACTTATAAATCCATAAGCTAAATAATTTATACAATCATAACTTCAATCATTTATCACCAATTCATATCATTGTAAACTAAACTTAACATTACAAAATTCAAAATAAGAGAGATCTTCTAACACTTTTACACGATATATTCATTCAGGTTCATCGACAATATTTCATTACATATAAAATATGCTTATCCAACAATAACATAACAACCAACAAGACTTGCCCACAATTCTGAATAGCTCTCCACTGCCTTAGCCCAATTCAAATATTTTAAAGAGCAATAAGCTAACCTGAAAGATTGATATAACAACGGCGTGAGCTAAAAATAGCTTAGCAAGTGATAAAACATATCCAGAATAAAAAGGGATAGTTTTCAAACAAACAAGATATAACAATGCTAGGCAGAATACAAGAGATTCAAGGATAACATCTCATTAGATACAAATTCATAAATATCATTTCATTCAAAACATAATTGGTTTATAACAAATAGAGCACAGAGTAATTGGAGTATATCAATAGCGTATGAGATGTTCTAGAGCATATCAATGTCATATGGAATATTTCAGAGTATAACAATGGTAGATGAAATATTTCGAAGCATATCAATATTATATGAAATGTTTCGGAGCATATCAATAATGAATGAAACATTTCGAAGCTATTCAATAGCATATGAAATGTTTCGGAGCATATCAACGATAAATGAAACATTTCGAAATATATCAATGGTATATGAAATATTTCAAAGTGTATCGATGGTGTATGAACATTTCAAAGGCATAGGGAGCATTTAAGAATATATCAATAGCATATGAAATATTTCAGAGTATATCAACGACATATGAACTATTTCGGAGCATATCAAAGAACAAATATGAAACAGAAGCTCAAACGTTGTATTTAATATTGCATTCATATCATTCTTATCCAAAGCATATATAGAAACATATAACCAAAGCTCTGGATATCATATCAAACATACAAAAGGTGCAGTGGGACCATAGACAAAATGTGATTCATCTATTTCTGAATGACCACCAGATAGAAGTCTCCCACATTTGGGAGCTCCATCCACCCATGTCTAGGTAAAGTCAGAGGGGGCCGGTAGAGCATCACAGACTCTATGCATAACTCTCTTTACCATTTCTGGCAAAGGTTCACAATATCCCATAAACACCAGAGTACAAAAGGATAGTGTGAACAATAAAATTAGTACATATCGGAAGCATACGCGGAACAATGAAATGTACATATGCCTTTATGAGTCAATACGATGCAAATATAATCTTTCACAAATGCATTCAAACTTGAAAGGAACTAAAGGCAAGAGTATATAAGGATTTTGGCATATATCAGAAGCATATGTGGAATAACGAAATATACATGTGCCCATACGAAACAATGCGATACAATATAAACTTTACATAAAAGGTTTCAAGAATACAAATAATTTAAGGACAATATCATGCAAGAATTCAAGCAGCAATATAATGCTCAATTAAAGAAAGAATGCTAAATGAAATCAATTTCCAAAGGGAATTAAACAAGAATAAGCGAAATTAACCAAAGCTCGATTTTTGACAGAATTCGAGAGGCACGTTGAACAAATCAAAAAATATATCATTGAAAATATATCTCAACCTACTTTCAGATAAAATAAGTTTCATATGAATTGAAGTTCCCAACAGAGAATTACAAATAATTTAGTAAACAAAGGTCGGAGAACAAAATCTCTATTTGGCCGAATTCATAGGATCGGATTCAACAGATAGTTGGGGAAGTATTTGTACTCCAAATCTTTCATTCTAGGTATCAAAAGAAAAATCTAGGAGTCTAGATTCCAACAAAGTAAGTTTTGTATAAATCATAATTCCCATTATAAGTAGTTTAGTATCAAAAGGTCATAAGGTATGGACTCTATTTTGCAAAATCCATAGGGTCAATCGAAATAGATGTTTAGGCAGGCAAATCTACTCCAAATTATTTAAATAAGCTGTAAAAAGAAAGGTTTGTGAGTCTATATTTTGATTAAAGAAGTTTTGTCTAGATTGGAAATCTATGCAGGGATTTATAGCTAAAAAAAGGTGGAAGGGTCAGAATCTCGGAAGTTTTCCATATTCAAATCGTTACGTCTAAACAAGAGATGTATCAAATGCAAGGCTATAATAATTCAAAATTTTCATATTCAAGGCAAAAGCAGAGATAGAATCGCAGTAGAAAATATTGAAACACATGAAATAGGAAGGATCAAAACAATTACAATTGGAAAGATCATAACACTTACAATAGGAAAGATTGAAACACTTGCCTTTCGAAGGTTTTGATCCAAAGATCCGAAGAAGGTATAATCCCAAATCTTTTTCTACTTTTTCTCTATCTCTTTTTCCTGTTTCATTTTCTGTATCGATCTTCTTTTTCCCAGCTGCAGCAGCAGCCACGGTCGCAGTCGTGGTCACCGCTGCAACCCCTCCCACTATACTACTTCCTTTATCCTTTCTCTTCTTTCCTATCCGCAACTACCACAGTCATAGTCGTAGCCGCAGCAAAGGCCATAGCCACCACAACCGCAGTCTCTTCTTCCTCCCTTACTCTTCTTTCTCTCCTTTTTCTCTTCCAGCTGTAGCTGCCAACGTCGTAGCTGTTGGGAAATCATAGGGGGGGGCGACATCATATGCGCAGCGGAAGAACAAGAAAACAAAAATCCCCGATTCCCAAAAAGATGTTCATCGTCGTGCGAAGATTGGTGCGCAAAATCCGCAAAAACACAAAACTGCGTATAGAGATTGTGTTACCTAGGGAGATCGTATATCCCTGTTTCCTTGCAGATCCTTAGGAGAGGGTGAAGGAGGTCAAGCATCCTCCTCTCTAGCGGTGATCCACACAGCAGGGTTGCGACGACGCTCCTCAAAACTCCAGGCCTTCTCTGAGGGGGAGAGGGAGAGGAGAATAGGAAGGGCAAGCAAAGACTCTAGCCTATGAGGCTGTGAATCCCTCCTATTTATAGAGATCCCGTGTCAAAACCCTAATGGGTCCTTTCCCTAGTGGGTATTGGATCTGCATCCAATAAGACAAGGGCTCCGTCAGATATCTCATATCCGAACCTCTACTCATCGCAATGCCTACCATATGTGTGTGACCCTCTAGGCCCAATATCGAGCTGGCCGTGAGTCATACCTGTCAGAACTCCTTCTAACTCAGTGAATTATTATCTCTGTAATAATTCACTCGACTCATCGACTACGGAAGTACTAGGCCACTACGCCGTAGTCCCCAGACGATACAGGGGAATCCAATCCATTGGACCTGTCTGTCCTTAGTTACCATGTACCTATAGTCCCTCATCCATCTAATATCCCAGAGACCGTATATCGAGCATGGTGCTGTCAGACCCATACGGTTTCTACTCGAGTCTCGCTCTAATCGGATTCTCCCGGAGAACTCTTTCTCTCTCAACCCGAATGACCCTGGCCAGGGATTTGTCTGAGCAAGAACACATGGGATATTCCTCTCATGATACCGAGAGTGGATGATCCTCTATCGACACTCAATAGCCCTCGTAAGGTCGACTACCACTCCCAATGACCAGCTGTACTAGATCTGGGAACAGCCAAACCTATAAGTCTGGTATCAAAGAGTGGAGCACTCATACAGGACATCCTTGGTGTCTCAAGTCTAAGAACCAGATACACCACTAGGACTACGGAATCGTTGTCTGACAATAAGGCATCATCAACCATCCAGCATTCCGTAAGCGGATCCCTAGTGTCCCTACACGAGCAGCTATGAGACCAGCTGCATCCATCATATGGATGGGTATACAGCACACCAGTCTATCCGGTTATCACGATGTCCCTCTCGAGTAACCTATGACCGGGATTATTTAGGATATGTGTTTAAAGGTGAATCGATCTCATTATCGTGATCTCATCACGATCCGATTCCCATTGCACAAATCCAAGGACATCACAATATATATGCATTTATGCAATAGTTATAAAGTGATATACGCCAAAATATAATAAGCAAAAAGATTCTGTATCAAGTCACACGTGCCATCACTCACGTGATTGGCTTGCTGGGCACTTATGACTAGCAGTAGCTGCAGCCCCTTCTTCTTTCCCTCCTCTTCTTCCCTCTCCTTCCCTTCTTCTTCTTCTCCATCATCCCCTTATTTTCCCCAATGCACTGCCTCTCTTCTCCTCTGTTTCCTCCTACAGGAAACATAGGTGTCGCAGCCTCTTCTCCCGCTTCTTCTTCTTCTCTTCCTCTTCTTCTTCTTCTTCTCCTCTTCTTCCCTTCTCCTCCTCGATGCCCCACACCTCCTCTGTTTCCTCGTGCAGGAAACAGAGGTGCTGCCGCCCTAGCTACAGCCACCTCCCTTTCCTCTCCCTCTTCTCTCTCTTCTCCTTCTTCTTCTTCTTTTCTTCTCTTCTCCCTCTTCTTCTCCTTCTCTTCTTCTCTTCTTTCCTTCTCCTCCCTGAAGCCTCACTCCTCCTCGCTGTAGCCCTTGTCGTAGCCACCTTCGTCTTTTATTCTTCTTCCCTTTCTTCTCCCTCTTCTTTTTCTTCTCTTCTTTTTCTTCTCTTCACCTCCTCTTCTTCTTCATATGTTCTTCTCCTTTTCTTCCCTTCTTCTCTACTTCTCTTCTTCTCCCCAATGCCCCGTAGATCCTCTACGTGGGAGGCGGTGGGATAAAACCATAATTCTCATTTTTTTCTTTTTTTTTCTGTAGCCTAACAAGTTAATAACTATATTTGCTATATTTACATATAGGTACAAATATGTCCTTATAAATAAATTTCAGAAGTGAGGGATATTACACTCTCCCCCCCCTAAAATGAAAATTTAGTCATCTAAATTGATCATATCTCAATCGATAAAAAGATGAGGATTACGTTTTTCTTTATTTCCTCCTCCAGCTCCCAAATATTTTCATTAATAGAATATAATTATACAATTATCTAAGAGTGACTGAAATATCCTCTTTCTTGATCTTCAATAGGTGGTAACTCGACTTCTGATCAATCTTGAAAAATACTTATGCACCTTACAATTGATCAACAGGTCATCACTCCTAGGTAGAGGATACTTTTTTTTTTATGGTCACTTGATTCAATTATCTACAACTAATGTAAAGTTTCAATGTTCCATCCATCTTCTTAGCTAACACCACTGAAGCACCCCATGATAAAACACTAGGCCAAATAAAACCTTTATCTAATAGTCTTTGTAGTTGCTCTTTCAATTCTACATACTCAAATGGTTTCATTCTGCAGAGAAACTTAGGTATTAAGATTATCCCAATGACTAAATCAAAAACAAATTCACCTTCTCTGTCTAGAGGTAATCCTAGCAAGTCATTTCGGAATACATCAGACAAGGAGGTAAATCATACCCAATACTCTCAAAATAAAAGATGGGATGATCTAGTATGCAAAAATTGATCATTGTGTATAACAATCTATACTGGTATAATAGGAAGATACCTAATCCATACCAAGTAAAATATCAAAACTCCAAATCTCTAGGAGAACCAAATCAGCAAGAAGTTCAGGTTCTCTAATAGAAATCAAACAAGATGATTAGATCAAGTTCGTTATCAAAGAATCCCCAACGGTCGTATTTACAAATAGCATATAATCTAGTAGTCTAGGTTGAATGCCTAAGTGATAAGCAAAATATTATGAATCAAATCATAGATGAGACCCACGGTCAAACAAATTTTTTTTTACATTCTTTCAAAAACATGAATAATACCTTTGACCACTAATTCATAAGCTTTAGAATCATATTCAGTGATAACATATACTCTGACATAGGTTGATGATTTAGGAGGTAGTGACTCTTTTTTCTTGTTCAAAGGGCAGTCTTTTATTTTATGATCCAACTTTCCACAAGCAAAATAGGCTCCAGTCACTTGAAAACACATACTTGTTTTATAATTTAGCCCGCATCTTACATAAGATTGAGTATTTTATGGTGACTTCCCTTTTCAAATCCAAATGTCTTAACCCTTTTGTTATTGCTTTCTAATTCATTTCCAATCGTATTTTTATTAGTAAACTTATCCTTGCTATTCCTGTCCTTGATCTCCAGAAATTTTTTTGATCATCAAAATAATTTCGTACATCAAATATCTTCTCCATTCGTATCATCCATTTTTCTGCCACCAATTGATTAGGTTCACCACACTTTCATTGTGCCACTTTGATTTAATATCCCTGATCAACCCTTTTATCTCTCTTAATTAATTAGAAGTAGATAAAGTAGGAGGACCAAATGTCCTTGTCACCCTAGATTCCTAAAAGGTATCAAAGAAAATTTCCACCGATCAGTATAGTTCACTAGACATCAATATATTTTGCATATCAACATATCAAATATTTTAGTGATCCTCAAACCATGCTCTGATACCACCTCTATCATGCCCCCTCAAAATATTGATAATATTAAAATTTTTCATTACAAATCAATCCAGGATCCAAACTAACATTTGAGGATACTAAGAAATATTCAGTCAAATTCACATCTATACAACCTGTGTAGTTTATAATTATATATCACATCACTCAATAATTCATATTTATGAAAACCCAAGCTAACTTAACAAAATATTATTAACACTTATAAATCTATAAGCTAAATAATTTATACAATCAGAACTCCAATCATTTACCACCAATTCATATAATTGTAAACTGAATTTAACATTCCGAAATTCAAAATAAGAGAGATCTTCTAATACTTTTACACGATATATCCATTCAGGTTCATCGACAATATTTCATTACATACAAAATATGCTTATACAACAATAATATAACAACCAACAAGGCTTGTCCACAATTCTAAATAGCTCTCCACTACCTCAGCCCAATTCAAATATCTCAAAGAGTGATAAGTTAACCTGAAAGATTGATATAATAATGGAGTGAGCTAAAAATAGCTCAGCAAGTGATAAAACATATCTAGAATAAAAAGGGATAGTTTTCAAACAAACAAGGTACAACAATGTTAGGCAGAATACAAGAGATTTAAGGATAACATCTCATTAGATATAAATTCGTAAATGTCATTTTATTCAAAACATAATTGGTTCATAACAAATAGAGCATAGAGTAATTGAAGCATATCAATAGCGTATGAGATGTTCCGGAGTATATCAATAGCATATGGAACATTTCGGAGTATAACAATGACATATTAAACATTTCGGAGCATATTAATAGCGTATAAAATGTTTCAAAGTATATCAATAACAAATGAAATATTTCGGGGCTTATTAATGGCGTTTGAAATGTTTCGGGGCATATCAATGATAAATGAAACATTTCGAAACATATCAATAGTATATGAAATATTTTAAACTGTATCAATGGTATATGAACATTTCAGAGGCATAGGGAGCATTTCAGAATATATCAATAGCATATGAAATATTTTAGAGCATATCAACGACATATGAACCATTTCGGACATATCAAAGAACAAATACAAAATAGAAGCTCAAACGTTGTATTTGACGTTGCATTCATATCATTCTTATCCAAAGCATACATAGAAACACATAACCAAAGTTCTGGATATCATATCAAACATACAATAGGTGCAGTAGGACCACAGACAGAATGTGATTCATCCATTTCTGAATGACCACTATGTTAGGATCGAGAGCACTAAGAGGGGGGGGGTGAATTAGTGCAGCGGAAATCTTACAGCAATTTAAAAGCTAAAGCTGCGTTCGTCCGATAAAAAGTGATTTCGATATAAAAGCAGAATCACAGTGCAGTTTGCGTCTAAGCGCAGTTTTGCGTCTAAGCGCAGTTTGCGTCTAAACACAGTTTGCGTCTAAGCGCAGTTTGCGTCTAAGCACAGTTTGCGTCTAAACGCAGTTTTGCGTCTAAACGCAGTTTTACGTTCAAAAGCAGTTTTACGTTAAAACGCAGTTTTACGTCTAAACGCAGTTTTACGTCTAAACGCAGTTTTGCGTCTAAACGCAGTTTTGCGTCTAAACGCAGTTTTACGTCTAAACGTAGTTTTACGTCTAAACGCAGTTTTGCGTCTAAACGCAGTTTTACGTCTAAACGTAATTTTACGTCTAAATGTAGTTCTGCGTCTAAAAGCAGTTTTGAACCTTGAAAAGCGTTTTACGTAGAAAGCAATTTGCAGTTATAAATGGAATCCGAATGTAACCGTAAACTGCAGTGTGAAGATCGTACGAAAACACGATTTACGTTTGAATGCAGATTCTGAAAGATCAGAGCTTAGAAACTCGTTCGTAAAGGCGCAGAGGGCAGTAGCAATGTAGGAGGTTTGTAGTAATGATAAAGTGCTCAAGGTAAAAGCAAACCAAAGATTTAGAGTGGTTCGGTCAGTCTTGACCTACTCCACTTTTGGCTTCCTCCTTCGACGAGGTCACCGACGTCAACTAGCTGCCTTCCTTCAATGGGCGAAGGCTAACTGCCCTTTTACAGTTTCTCTCCTTTTGACAGGCTCAGGAGACAACCTTTACAGACCTTTCTCTCCTCACTTTACAACTGAAAACTTGAAGAACAGAAGGAGGAGACTTAAAGGCTTTACAACACTTTTGAGCTCTTAGAATCACAGAAAAGATCAAGATTTCGGTGTAGGTCTGTATCTTTTCAGTGCTGAATGGGTGGGGTATTTATAGGCCCCAACCCAATTCAAATTTCGAGCTCAAAACGATCAAATCCCGGAATTTCGGGATCAGGTGGTTGCACCTCTTGACTGGAGAGGTTGCACCGCCTGGCAGAGCTCGAAGACTGAGCTCAGGCGGATGCACCTCTCTGTCAGGGGTGGTTGCACCTTTCTGCCAGAGCTCGAAGACCGAGCTCAGGCGATGCATCACCTGTCCAAAGAGGTTGCACCTCTCTGCCAGAGCTCGAAGACCGAGCTCGGTGGTTGCACCTCTCGGCAGAGCTCGGAACTTGAGCTCTGGCGGTGCTACCTCTTGACAGAGGAGGTTGCACCGCCCAGTCTCGCTTGGAGACTGAGCCCTGGGCGGTTGCACCGCCTGGCTGGAGCGGTTGCACCGCCCAGTCTCGCTGGGAGACTTAGCCTGGGCGGTTGCACCGCCTGGCTGGAGCGGTTGCACCGCCCAGTCTCGCTGGGAGACTTAGCCTGGGCGGTGCTATCTCCCTGCCTGGGCGGTTGCACCTCCCACAGCTACTTGGGTTCGAATGGGTTGAACCATTCGACCCAACTTGAGTTCTTCAGGGGCCCAATTGCCCCAGGATTAAGCTAATGGGATCACCTCCCATTTCTAACTTAATCACCGTGCTAACTACGATTAAATCTAAGACAATTTCTGCAGCTTTGCTTCGGTACGTCAATCGCTTCTTCCGGCGAGTTTCCGGTGAACTTCCGTCGATCATCCGATGAACCCTCGGTGATGCTCCTGCGGACTTCCGGCAAACTCCTGGACTTTGCGAAGATCCACTTGGCAAGTTCCGACGAGCTTCGCTTGGCAAGCTTCTGGACTTCTCGGATCTATTCTCGCAGAACCTCCGACGACCGTCCGAACTTCCGTCGAACTCTCGAACTCCCAACGTGATCATGAACTTGACTCCGACGCAACTCCTGCTGCTTGTCTATCTTTCATCGTAGTTAATCCTGCACAACAAAACAAAACTTCGATCGAGACAATTAATCCTAAGCAATTAACCAAGTTGTCCGACATGTCATTGGTCCCTCGACGCTTCATCCGATTCTTCGGCGCATCGTCCTCTTCTGCAGCCTATTGCCCAATCGGCCAGTCGATTCCGCAACTCCGATATCCTTGGCACAATACCCGCTCTTCTTGGCCCGATGCCCG
This sequence comes from Musa acuminata AAA Group, assembly GCF_036884655.1. Classification (NCBI taxonomy): domain Eukaryota; kingdom Viridiplantae; phylum Streptophyta; class Magnoliopsida; order Zingiberales; family Musaceae; genus Musa; species Musa acuminata. The sequence continues at coordinate 30,160,743 of NC_088353.1, forward strand.
ATTCCACGGCCCGAAGCCTTCTGTCGATACGTCGACCGATCCACCGGCCCGACGTCCAATCTTCTGACATGTTCCTTCGGCACAACATGATTTTCCTGCTTTAATTGTCTCATCCTGATGGAAGCATCCTGCGTCACTCAAAACGCAGATTAAATCATAAACATATATCAAGTAGTTTCATCATCAAAATACGAGATTCAACAATCTCCCCCTTTTTGATGATGACAACCACTTGATGACGGAGTTAAACTTAACTCCCGGAGTTTAAACAAACTCCCCCTATCAATATGCCATATTGATAGAACCTTGAATTCAAACTGAATTCAAGTCATTGCAATATTCATCATGAATACTTGCAACACGTCAACATGAACATATGCATAAACTTATGCATCACATGTCATGTCATCAACATACTTTCATCAACATACTTCTCCCCCTTTGTCATCAACAAAAAGGAGAAGTATCATAATCAAGTGTTTGTGATATTGATTCAACTCATTGCATGAAAAACATAGTATCAAGTTTTATCATCATGCAATCTTGGAGCTAGAAGATTTAGCAAGTGTTATATCATGCTTAGAACATTCATGCTATCAAGTTTTAGATATGCAAGTTTTATAGCATATAAGATAGCACTTTTGGTAATGTTCAAGATAGCAAGTTCTATATCATGCAAGCTAGCAAATTAGAGATGTTCAAGAAGGCAACTCTTGCTTTTTGAAAATTTTGCTCACTTTGCTAGATGCGCAAGTTATCATTTTTGCCTCTTGAGATAGGCAAGATAGCACATTTGCTTCTTTTGAGATAGCAACTTTTTGCTTCTCTTTAGACCAACAAGCTAGCAATTTTTATGATATACAAGTTTCACAATATATAAGCTAGCAAAAATTTCGAAAGCAAATGCAAGATAAATTTCTTGTGTAAGCTCATGATTCTTGCTTCCTATTGCAATGTGCAAATTGCAAGTTTTGCTTCTTGAGATATTCAAGATAGTGATGTTCAAGAAGACAATTTTTCTTCTTGAAATAAGCAAGTTAGCAATCTTTGCTTCTTAAAATAGGTAAGCTAGCAATCAAGTTTTTGCATCTTCTTGACTTGTACAAGCTAGCTATCTCCCCCTTTGTCATTGTAAAAAAAAGAAAGAGAGAATACAGTTTTGTAGTTCTCTTTTCCTTTTACAACGATTTCAAAATCATGACAAATGATGAATAATCAAGTTATGAATGTCAAGATAATTTTTCATCATGAATATTTTATCATTGCATGCATCATTATCATAAATTGAAGTATTATATGCATGATATCATATCACCATTCATAATTACATTAATATTTCAATATAACAATTTCTTCTCAAAATGTGTAACTTGGCACTCATAGCATTTTAAATCATGATTTACATCATATGCAATACATCACATCATAATTAGAAAGCACAAGTATTGCATGCATAATTGTACATCATAAATGTTTCATATCATGATGGTATCAATTTTGTCAAATTATATCCTACTATGCATGATCAAAACTTCTCCCCATTTTATCATTGAAAACAAGAAGAAAGTAGGGGGATAGAGCATAAAAGTGTTAAATATTTCAATCATTTCAAGGCATTTATATCATAGATCAAGTCATGATTCGTAATTCATCATAAAGCAGATTAGTTTTCAATCATCACATAAGGCATTTAAGGAATTTTTGAAACATAGGAGAATGATTAAATTAAGCATACAATGTTTCAATCCAATTCAAGTCATGAATATCAATGCTTTCATATTGTGAGTATCAATTCATGAATACCACAAGATATTATTTGTGACTTCAATTTTGCAAGATCAAGATTATGATTTAGATAAAACTTATTCAAATCAAATTATTAATTTGAAATTCATAATCTAGTCATTAAAATTAATTTCGAGATTCACAAAATATCATGAAATCATTAATCTCGATCAAATGGGAAAAGCATTTTTTTAAGAGATTCCTTTTCATCTAAGCATGCCTTAGTCTTTATATGCCAAATTAAGATAAGCATGAAAGTTCAAGACATAAGGCAAAGAAATCTTGTATTATGAAATATATGATATCAAGGCTCATGATTCATTCGAAAAGATATAGTACAAAGAGCAACTTGAAACATTCTTATCAAGATCACATTTTAAAATATTCCAAGTTTCAAGATATCAATATGACACTTTATTGAATTGCATTTCATTTGAAGAACTCCTTTTTGATAAATGTAGGGAGCATAATGAACGATCTTGATTTATAAAGAGCTCCATGTTATAATTACCAAGATCATGATTTTAATAATTATTCTCTTTAGCAAAGAATCACAAAAGCACTTTATTTTTGCATAAGAAATCACATTGTGTTATGATTTATAAATTCTTTTTCTGCACACGAATCATAGGAGATATGAATGTGAAACAAATCTTTGCAAGCAAAAACACTATCATTCATATTTCAAGATGGAGTTTATAAGCATGAATCATTTTATCAAATCCATTTTAGAAAAATATTTTTCATAAGTGTATGAGAAAATCCGATTGTTAGGATACCAATTGTTAACTGAATCCGAAAATGAAATTAACACTTTCATATATTCAAACATGATTTTTGCTATAGATCTTGAAATTAAGTCAAGAAGATCAAACAAGCTCATGATCATGGATAACTTAAAATCACATGCATAAAATTGTTAATAACCATTTCATATTACATCTTTATGCATTACTTTAAATCAAACGTGATTTCATTCAACAATGTTAATCAAACATGATACACATTATTACTTCTTAACCATGATCAAAATCATCTTGTTTGTTTATCATAATATTATTTTCAAAATTATCAGCATGATCATAATTTCTGTATTTTTATTTTTAAACATGTAATTTTCAAGAAAATTAATTCTAAACTAAAAAAGAAAATATATCATGAAAGCATCAAGTAATTTCAAAATAAACCAAAGGCATTTTAATTACCTCAACATCGTAGGCTGGTAAGGCGTATTTTGTCGCCTCGCTTTTGTTGACTTTCTCGTCTTCAGATGAGCTCGATTCATCCCAATTTTTGTTCTTCTTCTTGCGTTTAAAGCAAGTAGTTCCATTCTTTTTGCTTTTTAATTTTCGTTTCATTTGTAGTTTAAGTTCACCATCACTTGAGCTTATGCTCGAGTGGTCTTCAAATGTTCTATGTCCCAAATCCTTCCTGTTCTTTGGAAGGTTGGTTTGTTCATCATTGTCCTCATCACTTGAGTCATCGCTCAAGTGGCATTCATTTGTCCAGAGTTCCAAATCCTTCCTGTTCTTTGGAAGGTGGTTCTCAAATTATTCACGTGCATTGCACGTCATTTCATATGTGATCAATGAACCAATTAGTTCTTCAAGTGGAAAATGGTTCAAGTTTTTCGATTCTTGAATAGCAGTTACTTTTGAATCCCAAGTTTTAGAAAGTGAGCGCAAAACTTTGTTAACGAGTTCAAAATCCGAAAAGCTTTTACCAAGTGATTTTAAACCATTGACGACATCCGTAAAACGGGTGTACATGTCAACAACGGTTTCGCTTGGTTTCATATGAAAAAGCTCGAAATCATGCAGTAAAATATTAACTTTCGAGTCTTTGACTCTACTAGTTCCCTCGTGCGTGATTTCAAGAGTGCGCCAAATATCGAAAGCCGTTTCGCACAAAGAAACCCGATTGAACTCATTTTTGTCCAAAGCGCAAAATAAGGCATTCATAGCCTTTGCGTTTAAAGAAAAATTCTTCTTCTCCAAAACCGACCATTCGTTCATCGGTTTGGAGGGAAATTGAAAACCGTTTTCAATGATACTCCATAAGTCTAAATTCATAGAAATCAAGAAAACTCTCATTCGAGTTTTCCAATAAGTGTAGTCCAATCCGTTAAACAACGGTGGACGAAAGACCGAAAAGCCCTCTTGAAGAGCCATTTCTCTCAGGTGTAAATCCGAAATGAGAAATACCCCGCTCTGATACCAATTGTTAGGATCGAGAGCACTAAGAGGGGGGGGGTGAATTAGTGCAGCGGAAATCTTACAGCAATTTAAAAGCTAAAGCTGCGTTCGTCCGATAAAAAGTGATTTCAATATAAAAGCAGAATCACAGTGCAGTTTGCGTCTAAGCGCAGTTTTGCGTCTAAACACAGTTTGCGTCTAAACACAGTTTGCGTCTAAACACAGTTTGCATCTAAGCGCAGTTTGCGTCTAAGCACAGTTTGCGTCTAAACGCAGTTTTGCGTCTAAACGCAGTTTTACGTTCAAACGCAGTTTTACGTTAAAACGCAGTTTTACGTCTAAACGCAGTTTTACGTCTAAACGCAGTTTTGCGTCTAAACGTAGTTTTACGTCTAAACGCAGTTTTACGTCTAAACGCAGTTTTGCGTCTAAACGCAGTTTTACGTCTAAACGTAATTTTACGTCTAAATGTAGTTCTGCGTCTAAAAGCAGTTTTGAACCTTGAAAAGCATTTTACGTAGAAAGCAATTTGCAGTTATAAATGGAATCCGAATGTAAGCGTAAACTGCAGTGTGAAGATCGTACGAAAACACGATTTACGTTTGAATGCAGATTCTGAAAGATCAGAGCTTAGAAACTCGTTCGTAAAGGCGCAGAGGGCAGTAGCAATGTAGGAGGTTTGCAGTAATGATAAAGTGCTCAAGGTAAAAGCAAACCAGAGATTTAGAGTGGTTCGGTCAGTCTTGACCTACTCCACTTTTGGCTTCCTCCTTCGACGAGGTCACCGACGTCAACTAGCTGCCTTCCTTCAATGGGCGAAGGCTAACTGCCCTTTTACAGTTTCTCTCCTTTTGACAGGCTCAGGAGACAACCTTTACAGACCTTTCTCTCCTCACTTTACAACTGAAAACTTGAAGAACAGAAGGAGGAGACTTAAAGGCTTTACAACACTTTTGAGCTCTTAGAATCACAGAAAAGATCAAGATTTCGGTGTAGGTCTATATCTTTTCAGTGCTGAATGGGTGGGGTATTTATAGGCCCCAACCCAATTCAAATTTCGAGCTCAAAACGATCAAATCCCGGAATTTCGGGATCAGGCGGTTGCACCTCTTGACTGGAGAGGTTGCACCGCCTGGTAGAGCTCGAAGACTGAGCTCAGGCGGATGCACCTCTCTGTCAGGGGTGGTTGCACCTTTCTGCCAGAGCTCGAAGACCGAGCTCAGGCGATGCATCACCTGTCCAAAGAGGTTGCACCTCTCTGCCAGAGCTCGAAGACCGAGCTCGGTGGTTGCACCTCTCGGCAGAGCTCGGAACTTGAGCTCTGGCGGTGCTACCTCTTGACATAGGAGGTTGCACCGCCCAGTCTCGCTTGGAGACTGAGCCTTGGGCGGTTGCACCGCCTGGCTAGAGCGGTTGCACCGCCCAGTCTCGCTGGGAGACTTAGCCTGGGCGGTTGCACCGCCTGGCTGGAGCGGTTGCACCGCCCAGTCTCGCTGGGAGACTTAGCCTGGGCGGTGCTACCTCCCTGCCTGGGCGGTTGCACCTCCCACAACTACTTGGGTTCGAATGGGTTGAACCATTCGACCCAACTTGAGTTCTTCAAGGGCCCAATTGCCCCAGGATTAAGCTAATGGGATCACCTCCCATTTCTAACTTAATCACCGTGCTAACTACGATTAAATCTAAGACAATTTCTGCAGCTTTGCTTCAGTACGTCAATCGCTTCTTCCGGCGAGTTTCCGGTGAACTTCCGTCGATCATCCGATGAACCCTCGGTGATGCTCCTGCGGACTTCCGGCAAACTCCTGGACTTTGCGAAGATCCACTTGGCAAGTTCCGACGAGCTTCGCTTGGCAAGCTTCTGGACTTCTCGGATCTGTTCTCGCAGAACCTCCGACGACCGTCCGAACTTCCGTCGAACTCTCGAACTCCCAACGTGATCATGAACTTGACTCCGACGCAACTCCTGCTGCTTGTCTATCTTTCATCGTAGTTAATCCTGCACAACAAAACAAAACTTCGATCGAGACAATTAATCCTAAGCAATTAACCAAGTTGTCCGACATGTCATTGGTCCCTCGACGCTTCGTCCGATTCTTCGGCGCATCGTCCTCTTCTGCAGCCTATTGCCCAATCGGCCAGTCGATTCCGCAACTCCGATATCCTTGGCACAATACCTGCTCTTCTTGGCCCGATGCCCGAGTCCACGGCCCGAAGCCTTCTGTCGATACGTCGACCGATCCACCGGCCCGACGTCCAATCTTCTTACATGTTCCTTCGACACAACATGATTTTCCTGCTTTAATTGTCTCATCCTGATGGAAGCATCCTGCGTCACTCAAAACGCAGATTAAATCATAAACATATATCAAGTAGTTTCATCATCAAAATACGAGATTCAACACACTAGACAGAAGTCTCACACGTTTGGGAGCTCCATCCACCTACGTCTAGGTGAAGTTAGAGGGGGCTGGCAAAGTATCGTAGGCTCTATGTATAACTCTCTTTACCATTTCTAAACACCATAGTATAAAAGGACAGTGTAAACAATAAAATTAGCACATATCGAAAGTACATGCGGAACAACGAAACGTACATGTGCCTTTATGAGTCAATATAATGCAAACATAATCTTTCACAAATATATTCAAACTTAAAAGGAACTAAAGGCAAGAGTATACAAGGATTTTGGCATATATCGAAAGCACATACGGAACAATGGAATATACATGTGTCCATATGAAACAATGCGATACAATATAAACTTTACATAAAAGGTTTCTAGAATGCAAATGATTTAAGGATAAGATCATACAAGAATTCAAAACAATAATATAATACTCAATCGAAGAAAAAATGCTAAATGAAATTAATTTCCAATGGGAATTGAATAAGAACAGGCGAAATCAACCAAAACTCGATTTCTGGTAGATTTGAGTGGCACATTAAATAAATGATTCAAACTATCAATTGTGCTCAAATTTACTTAGGAAATATATCATTAAAATGATATCTCAACCTACTTTCAGATAAAATAAATATCATATGAATTGAAGTTCCCAACAGAGAGTTACAAATAATTTGGTAAATAAAGGTCGGAGAATAAAATCTCTGTTTGGCCGAATTCATAGGATCGGATTCAATAGATAGCTGGGCAAGTATTTGTACTCCAAATCTTTCATTCTAGGTATCAAAATACTAGGAGTCTAGTTTCCAACAAAGTAAGTTTGTATAAATAAGAATTCCCAACATAGACTTATAAGTAGTTTAGTATCAAAATGTCAGAAGGTACGGACTCTATTTTGCAGAATCCATAGGGCCAATCGAAACAAATATTTAGGTGGCAAATCTATTCTAAATTATTCAAATAAGCTATAAAAAGAAAGGTTTACAAGTCTATATTCTGATCAAATAAGTTTTGTCTAGATTAGAAATCGATGCAGGGATTTATAGCTAAAACAATGTGGAAGGATCAAAATCTTGGAAGTTTTCTATATTCAAATAATTTCGTCTAAACAAGAGATGTATCAAATGCAAGGCTAGACCAATTTAAATTTTTCATATTCAAGGCAAAAGTAGAGATGGAATTGTAGTAGAAAAGATTGAAACACATGCAATAGGAAGGATCAGAACACTTGCAATAGGAAAAATCAGAACACTTGCAATAGGAAAGATCGAAACACTTGTAATAGGAAAGATCGAAACACTTGCTTTTCGAAGGTTTTGATTCAAAGATCTGAAGAAGGTGTAAACCTAAATCTTCTTCTACTTTTCCTCCATCTCCTTTCCCTATTTCATTTTTTGTATCTATCTTCTTTTTCCCAGCCCCAACTGCAGGCATGGTCGTAGACATGGTCACCGTTGTAGCCCCTTCCACTACACTACTTCCTTTCTCCTTTCTCTTCTTTCCCAGTTGCAACTGTCATTGTTGTGTGACAGTCGTAGCAATGGCCGCAACCACCACAACCACAGCCTCTTCTTCCTCTCCTTCTTCTCTTCCAGCTACAGCTGCCACCGCCGTAGCCGCAGCCCCTTCTTCTTTCCCTCCTCTTCTTCCCTCGCCTTTCCTTCTTCTTCTTCTTCTTCTCCTTCCTCCCCTTCTTTTCCCCATTGCACTGCCTCTCTTCTCCTCTGTTTCCTCCTATGGGAAACAGAGGTGCCGTAGACTCTTCTCTCACTTCTTCTTCTTCTCTTCCTCTTCTTCTTCTCCTCTTCTTCCCTTCCCGATGCCCCACACGTCCTTTGTTTCCTCATGCAAGAAACAGAGGTGCTGTCGCCCTAACTGCAGCCACCTCCCTTTCCTCTCCCTCTTCCCTCTCTTCTCCTTCTTCTTCTTCTTCTTCTTCTTTTATTCTCTTCTCCCTCTTCTTCTCCTTCTCTTCTTCTCCTCTTCTTTCCTTCTCCTCCCTCAAGCCTCACACCTCCTCACTGCAGCCCTTGCCGTAGCCACCTTCCTCTTTTCTTCTTCTTCCCTTTCTTCTCCCTCTTCTTCTTCTTCTCTTCTTTTTCTTCTCTTCTCCTCTTCTTCTTCATCTGTTCTTCTCCTTTTCTTCCCTTCTTCTCTACTTCTCTTCTTCTCCCCAACGCCCCCACAGATCCTTTGCATGGGAGGCAATGGGATAAAACCATAATTTCCCTTTTTTTTTCAATAGCCTAACACTTTAATAACTATATTTGCTATATTTACATATAGATCCTCCGATTTATAAATACATCCTTATACATAAATTTAGGAAGTGAGGGATATTACACACATCTTCAATCAAAAAGTTGGATTTGTTATACATGGTTCCTTTGCCAATGATTTTACCCTTGTTATTACTCCAAAGGTGATATACCCCTTCGTCTAGGCTTGTGAGCTTAGAGAATTGAAATAGATCTCTAGTCATGTACTTTGAGCATCCACTTTCAAGGTACTATCTCTTACTCCTAGCTTGTGATGGTAAACATTTTTATAAAAAAGGGTGATTTTTAGGTACCCATTTGACTTTGGTGCCTCAAAAATCGATCAACTTAATTTATCATTTTGCATGAAGTTCTTTACGATTCCTTTAAGAACCCAAATCAATTTATGTAGACTACATCTCTTAAACGGACATTGATAAGTAACATGTCCAAATTTGTAACAAAAGTTACATTTGTTTTGGGGTGAAACATGCAAAGTTGGGCCTTTAACAAAGATGATTGGATTTTTATGAATGTTACTCACAAAGCCGATTCCATCTCTTCTATGAACATGATTCTTACTTGCAAGAATCATGTTTAAAGATTTGCTACCTATTTCAAATTTTTCTAAGGTTTCATGTAGTTGCAAATTCTCCTTTTTAAGCGTTTTTAATTTATCACATTTTTTGTAAGGAGCTAAACTATCATCATGCTTAATTTTTAATCTATCAAAATCACTAATAAGAGAAGTATGCTCTTTTTTCAACAGTTTATATTTTTTACTAGCTAATTTACTTTCATCAAATAAATCATGAAAATCACTTAATAATTTATTAAAAGATAAATTTGCATCTAATGAATTGCTTACCTCATCTTCCATAGCCATTAGTGCATAGTGAGCAACTTGCTCTATGTTGGTTGGCTTCTCTTTTTTGGATATACTTGAGTCGTCCCAAGATACTTTAAGAGCCTTCTTCTTTAGTTGCTTCTTCTTTGCTTGGGGACATTCGCTTTTGAAATATCCTGGTTTCTTGCATTCGTAGTATATAACTTGTTCTTTCTTAGGTTCAATTTTATTTTTATTATTATTTTCAAATTTATTTCATTTTATGAATTTTTTGAACTTTCTTATCAACAGTGCCGAGTCATCATCAAAGTCCTCATCACTTGAATTTTCTTTCAAGTGGTCTTCATGAGTTCTTAGTGTCATATCCTTCCTATTCTTTGGAATGTTGTTCTCAAGCTCTTCATGAGCATTGCAAGCCATCTCATAAGTCATTAGTGACCCAATAAGTTCCTCGAGAGAAAAGTTATTTAAATCCTTAGCCTCTTGAATGACCGTTACTTTATGGTCCCAACTCTTTGGAAGGGATCTCAAGATTTTATTAACAAGTTCAAAGTTCGAAAAATATTTACCAAGAGCTTTTAAATTATTGACGACATTCGTAAAACGGGTGTACATGTCGATAATAAGTTCGCTTGGCTTTATCCAAAACAATTCATAAGTGTAAACTAAAAGATTTATCTTTGACTCATTTACTCTACTAGTGCCTTCATGAGTGATTTTGAGTGTGTGCCAAATATCAAAAGTCATTTTACAAATAGACACTCGATTGAACTCGTTTTTATCTAAAGCACAAAACAAGACATCCATAGCCTTGGCATTTAAAGCAAAAGTCTTTTTCTCCAACTCATTCCAATCGTTCATTGGAAGAGAAGAATTTTGAAAGTCATTTTCCACAAGGTTCCATAACTCAAAATTCATTGAAATTAGAAAGATCCTCATTCTAGTCTTCTAATATGTATAATCCGTCCCATTGAACATGGGTGGATGTGTAATTGAATGACCTTTTTAATTGCCAGCAAAAGTCTCTCTTGGGTTTTAAACCAAATCGAGAGTAATCGAGCTCTGATACCAATTGTTATGATCGAGTCGACACTAAGAGGGGAGGGGGGTGAATTAGTCCAATGGAGAAAAATATCGGTTTAAAAATCTTCGTACATTAAAAAACTGATCTCGGAAGATTGCTTAAAAGTATATTTATTCATAAGGGTAGTAAAGCCAAGTAAGAAGGAAGTGAAGCAATTGCAAGGTAAGTAAATGACAATAATGGAAATGTAAATTAGAATTTATAGTGGTTCGGTAGTTGTGACCTATATCCACTTCTGATTCCTCTTCCGTTGAGGTCACCGGTGTCTACTAATGGTCTTTCTTCAATAGACGATGACCAACCACCTTTTTATAGCACTTTCTCCTTTTCACGGGTTTAGGAGATAACCCTTACAAGCCTCACACCTCTCTTGAATGATCACAATACTAGAAAGGGAGGAGGAGGACTCTTTTTATTTTTACAACACTTTTAACACCCCAGAATCTCAAGATATTATTCACACTTTTGTGTCCTTTCATGCAAAAAAGGGTGGGGTATTTATAGGTCATAATGACTTTAGAATTGGAGCAAAAAAGTATCACATCTCTAGATTTCAGGTATTAACGGTACCACCGTCATTATTAGGTGGTACTACCGCCTACAGACTAACACTAGGAGGTACCATCGCCCAATCTAAGTAGTACGATCGCTTGACAGAGCTTAAAGACTGAGCTCTAGCGGTACCACCACCTGGCTGTATTAACTGTCGATGGTACCACCGCCCAAACCACCTAGGAGACTAAGTCACCAAGCGATGCCACCGTCGGCTCTGGCGGTGCCACCATCGACCATGACTTCAAGTTCCGAATAGGCTGTTCAATAGGCCTAGTTTAGCCCTACTAAGGGCTTAGTTGGTCATAACTGAGTTAGTGAGATTATCTCTCAATTCTAACTCAACTTAAGGTCGAACTATGATAATTAAGACACTTGGACAAGCAATCTCTATTCAGTATGTCAATTGTTCTTTTGGCTATCTTCCGGCAAACTTTTGGCGAACTCTCGACGAACTCTCAGAGAACTCCGAACGAACTCTCGATGATCTTCCAATGAATTCTCGACGAGCTCCCGACGAACTCTCGATGAGCTTTCGACAAACTTCCAGCACATCGTCCGAATCTTCGACGTATTATCCGATCTTTGACTCCGGCCCAACATCTGCTTTATGCCTTCATTGCTATCGTAGTTAATCCTATAACACTTATCTCAACATATAGATTAGATCAATAATTTACTAATTTATTTCATCATCAAAATCTGAGATTTAACAGCATCTACCATATAGATCACTACTAGTGAGGATACTTTACCTCCTTCATCCACTCATGCAGATCTAAGATTTTTCGGGGATATACAATCTTCCTAGGTAACAAATCTCACTTGATACACATAGTTTTGGTTTTGCATTTTTTTTTATGTATTAATCTTTGCACGATGACGAGAACCTTTTTCTTTCGGAAATCTAAGATTTTATTTTTTTGTTCTTCCGTTGCACATGTGATGTTCTATCCAGGTTTCCCAATAGTAAACTCATAACTATTATTACTCATAGAATGGAAAGGGTTCTTCGAAAGGCACACTATAGATTTTTGATACAATTACGGATCATTAAAGAAGAAGCTACGGTATCTGAACAAGAAGAAAATGTTTAATTATGTCTTAGAGAATTTATAGATGTATTTGTACGACCATAAGGACTTCCACCTCTTCGATCATATGATCACTAGATTCCTATACTACATAAGAGAGTACCAACTAATGTTTAGCCCTATCAATATCTACATTTCCAAAAGATAGAGAGAGAAAATCATTAAAGCAATGCTTGAAGCAGGGGCCATAAGGGCTAGTGTAAGTCTATACTTCTATCCAATCATATTAGTAAGGAAGAAGGATGATTCTTGGCAGATATGTGTAGATTATCAAGCATTCAATAATATTACAGTGAAAGACAAGCATCCTATTCTAGTGAAGGATGAGTTACTTGATGAATTAGGAGGTGTATAAGTTTTTACTAAACTAGATTTACAATCTAGCTATCACTAAATTTGTGTACACGAAAATGACATTCAGAAAACTACTTTTAGAATGCATGATGGTCACTATGAATTTTTTTGTAATGCATCATCTTCTTTTTAAAGTTTAATGAATGATGTCTTTGGAGTTCATCTTCATAAGTTTGTTATGATTTTCTTTGATGATATTCTAATATATAGCTCATCTTCAAAAAGTCATTTATTACATTTACAGGTTGTCTTTACCCTTCTTCGTAAGCATTGTCCCTTTATCAAGAAATCAAAATGCAACTTTGCACAATTTGATGTAGAGTATCTTGGCCATATTGTTTCTCGAGAGGGTATTGCGATTGATCCTTCCAAAATTCAAGCAATGAAAGATTGGTCAATTTCAAAATTAATTAAGGCTACAAGGGGATTCTTTGGACTCATGGGTTATTATCGAAAGTTTATGAAGAACTATGGTAAAATCAGTACTCCTTTGACATCACTTTTGAAGAAAGATGCATTTAAGTAGACAGAAGAAGCTACTCAAGCTTTTATTTATTTTAAGTATGTAATGACCACTACACTAGTTTTCACTTTACTATATTTTAACAAGTTATTTATGATTGAATCTAATGCTTCTAGAGCAGGTATTGGAGTTGTACTAATGCAAGAAAGTCATCCAATTGCTTATACTAGTAAGGCATTATCCCTATCTCATTTAAGTTTATCTGTTTATGATAAGGAGATGTTAGTCATTGTTTATATAGTTACTAAGTGGAGGTCTTACTTAATTGATCAAATGGTTTCAAATATGAATCGATCACAAAGGACTAAAATATTTTCTTAAATAAAAAGTTTCTTCTTTAGAACAGCAAAAATAGGTCACTAACCTATTAAGTTTTGACTACGAGATTATTTATAAGAAGGGGAGTGAGAATTTGGTTGTAGATGCACTTTCTCACCTTCTAGAATAGGTTAAACTAGTAGCTATTTCTATTTTTACTTGCAAACTACTAGAATTTATTAGGAGTGAATAGTTAGATGATTTTGAAGTTCGAGATATTATTAAAAAGCTAGACGAAGATCCCACTTCTATTCTTAATTATGGATGGGATCTCATAGATTAACGCTATGATAGTTGAATTATCTTAGCATAAGATTCTTCTTACCATAATGTAATTTTAAAGGAGTTTCATTCATCATCAACTATAGAATATTCTAGATTTCTTTGTATATATAAACACATCTATTAATTTTTTTATTGGAAGGGTACGAAGAAAACCATCAAGAAGTTTGTATAGAATGTGATATTTACCAACACCACAAAGGTAAGACCAATTGCAACCCCTAGATTGTTTTAAACCTCTTCCTATTCCTAATGATACTTGGATTGACATATCCATGGATTTTATTGATGGACTTTCACTATATCAAGGTAAAACCATCATTTTTATGGTTGTCGATCACCTTACAAAATATGCTCATTTTTATGTTATACGACATCCTTATACTATTGTAAGTGCTACTTGCACTTTTATCGAGAAAATAGTGAAATTGTATAGAATTCCATTTTTCATTATTAGTAATCGAGATAAAGTTTTTACTAGCACCTTCTAGAAGAAGCTCTTTTATTTGTAGTGTACCCAATTGAATATGAGTACTGCTTATTACTATTGAATCTCGTATTTTGATGATGAAACTACTTGATATATGTTTATGATTTAATCTGCGTTTTGAGTGACGCATGATGCTTCGATCAGGATGAGACAATTAAAGCAGGAAAATCATGTTGTGCCGAAGGAACATGTCAGAAGATTGGACGTCGGGCCGGTGGATCGGTCGGCGTATCGACAGAAGGCTTCGGGCCGTGGACTCGGGCATCGGGCCAAGAAGAGCGGGTATTGTGCCAAGGATATCGGAGTTGCGGAGTCAACTGGCCAATTGGGCAATAGGCTGCAGAAGAGGACGATGCGCCGAAGAATCGGACGAAGCGTCGAGGGACCAATGACATGTCGGACAACTTGGTTAATTGCTTAGGATTAATTGTCTCGATCGAAGTTTTGTTTTGTTGTGCAGGATTAACTACGATGAAAGATAGACAAGCAGCAGGAGTTGCGTCGGAGTCAAGTTCATGATCACGTTGGGAGTTCGAGAGTTCGACGGAAGTTCGGACGGTCGTCGGAGGTTCTGCGAGAACAGATCCGAGAAGTCCAGAAGCTTGCCAAGCGAAGCTCGTCGGAACTTGCCAAGTGGATCTTCGCAAAGTCCAGGAGTTTGCCGGAAGTCCGCAGGAGCATCACCGAGGGTTCATCGGATGATCGACGGAAGTTCACCGGAAACTCGCCGGAAGAAGCGATTGACGTACCGAAGCAAAGCTGCAGAAATTGTCTTAGATTTAATCGTAGTTAGCACGGTGATTAAGTTAGAAATGGGAGGTGATCCCATTAGCTTAATCATGGGGCAATTGGGGCCCTGAAGAACTCAAGTTGGGTCGAATGGTTCAACCCATTCGAACCCAAGTAGCTGTGGGAGGTGCAACCGCCCAGCCAGGCGGTGCAACCGCCCAGGCTAAGTCTCCCAGCGAGACTGGGCGGTGCAACCGCTCCAGCCAGGCGGTGCAACCGCCCAGGGCTCAGTCTCCAAGCGAGACTGGGCGGTGCAACCTCCTCTGTCAACTAGCCGAAATTCCGGGATTTGATCGTTTTGAGCTCGAAATTTGAATTGGGTTGGGGCCTATAAATACCCCACCCATTCAGCACTGAAAAGATACAGATCCACACCGAATTCTTGATCTTTTAAGTGATTCTAAGAGCTCAAATTTGTGTAAAGTCCTAAAGTTCTCCTCCTTCTGTTCTTTAAGTCTTGAGTTGTAAAGAGAGGAGAGAAAGGATCTGTAAAGGTTGTCTCCTAAGCCTGTCAAAAGGAGAGAAACTATAAAAGGGCAGTTAGCCTTCGCCCATTGAAGGAAGGCAGCTAGTTGACGTCGGTGACCTCGTCGGAGGAGGAAGCCAAAAGTGGAGTAGGTCAAGACTGACCGAACCACTCTAAATCTCTGGTTTGCTTTTACCTTGAGCACTTTATCATTACTGCAAACCTCCTACATTGCTACTGCCCTCTGCGCCTTTACGAACGAGTTTCTAAGCTCTGATCTTTCAGAATCTGCATTCAAACGTAAATCGTGTTTTCGTACGATCTTCACACTGCAGTTTACGCTTACATTCGGATTCCATTTATAACTGCAAACTTCTTTCTACGTAAAATGCTTTTCAAGGTTCAAAACTGCTTTTAGACGCAAAACTACATTTAGACGTAAAATTACGTTTTGACGTAAAACTGCGTTTAGACGCAAAACTGTGTTTAGACGTAAAACTGCGTTTAGACGTAAAACTGCGTTTAGACGTAAAATTGCGTTTAGATGTAAAACTGTGTTTAGACGTAAAACTGCGTTTAGACGCAAAACTACGTTTAGACGTAAAACTGCGTTTAGACGTAAAACTACGTTTAGACGTAAAACTGCGTTTGGACATAAAACTGAGTTTAGACGCAAACTGCGCTTAGACGCAAACTGCGCTTAGACGCAAACTGTGCGTAGACGCAAACTGTGCTTAGACGCAAACTGCGCTTAGACGCAAAACTGCGCTTAGACGCAAACTGCACTGTGATTCTGCTTTTATATCGAAATCGTTTTTTATCGGACGAACGCAGCTTTCGTTTTTAAATTACTGTAAGATTTCTGCTGCACTAATTCACCCCCCCCCCCTCTTAGTGCTCTCGATCCTAACAATTGGTATCAGAGCAGGGTATTTCTCATTTCGGATTTACACTTGAGAGAAATGGCTCTTCAAGAGGGCTTTTCGGTCTTTCGTCCACCGTTGTTTAACGGATTGGACTACACTTATTGGAAAACTCGAATGAGAGTTTTCTTGATTTCTACGAATTTAGACTTATGGAGTATCATTGAAAACGGTTTTCAACTTCCCTCCAAACCGATGAACGAATGGTCGGTTTTGGAGAAGAAGAATTTTTCTTTAAACGCAAAGGCTATGAATGCCTTATTTTGCGCTTTGGACAAAAATGAGTTCAATCGGATTTCCACGTGCGAAACGGCTTTTGACATTTGGCGAACACTTGAAATCACGCACGAGGGAACTAGTAGAGTCAAAGACTCGAAAGTTAACTTTTTATTGCATGATTTCGAGCTTTTTCAAATGCAACCAAGCGAGACTATAGGCGACATGTACACCCGTTTCACGGATGTCGTCAATAGTTTAAGAGCTCTTGGAAAAAGCTTTTCGGATTTTGAACTCGTTAACAAAGTTTTGCGCTCACTTTCTAAAACTTGGGATTCAAAAGTAACTGCTATTCAAGAATCAAAAAACCTAAACAACTTACCACTTGAAGAACTAATTGGTTCATTGATGACATATGAAATGGTGCACAATGCACATGATGAACATGTTGAACACAATCACCTTCCAAAGAACAGGAAGGATTTGGAACTCTGGACAAATGAATGCCACTTGAGCGATGACTCAAGTGATGAGGACAATGATGAACAAACCAACCTTCCAAAGAACAGGAAGGATTTGGGACATAGAACATTTGAAGACCACTCGAGCATAAGCTCAAGTGATGGTGAACTTAAACTACAAATGAAACGAAAATTAAAAAGCAATCGAACTACTTGCTTTAAACGCAAGAAGAAGAACAAAAATTGGGATGAATCGAGTTCCTCCGAAGAAGAGAAAGTCAACAAAAGCAAGGCGGCAAACTACGCCTTAACAGCCTACAATGATGAGGTAATCGAAATCCCCCTAATTTATTTTGAAATTACTTGATGCTTTCATGATATATTGTCTTTTTTAGTTTAGAATTAATTTTCTTGAAAATTACATGTTTAAAAATAAAAATACAAAAATTATGATCATGTTGATAATTTCGAAAATAATATTGCATATTTTATGATAAACAAAAAATGATTTTGATCATGGTTAAGAAGTAATAATGTGTATCATGTTTGATTAACATTGTTGAATGAAATCACGTTTGATTTAAAGTAATGCATAAAGATGTAATATGAAATGGTTATTAACAATTTTATGCATGTGATTTTAAGTTATCCATGATCATGAGCTTGTTTGATCTTCTTGACTTAATTTCAAGATCTATAGCAAAAATCATGTTTGAATATATGAAAGTGTTAATTTCATTTTCGGATTCACTTAACAATTGGTATCCTAACAATCGGATTTTCTCATACACTTATGAAAAATATTTTTCTAAAATGGATTTGATGAAATGATTCATGCTTATAAACTCCGTCTTGAAATATGAATGATAGTGTTTTTGCTTGCAAAGATTTGTTTCACATTCATATCTCCTATGATTCGTATGCAGAAAAAAAATTTATAAATCATAACACAATGTGATTTCTTATGCAAAAATAAAGTGCTTTTGTGATTCTTTGCTAAAGAGAATAATTATTAAAATGTGATCTTGATAAGAATGTTTCAAGTTGCTCTTTGTACTATATCTTTTCGAATGAATCATGAGCCTTGATATCATATATTTCATAATACAAGATTTCTTTGCCTTATGTCTTGAACTTTAATGCTTATCTTAATTTGGCATATAAAGACTAAGGCATGCTTAGGTGAAAAAGAATCTCTTAAAAAATGCTTTTCCCATCTAATCGAGATCAATGATTTCATGATATTTTGTGAATCTCGAAATTAATTTTAATGACTAGATTATGAATTTCAAATTAATAATTTGATTTGAATAAGTTTTATCTAAATCATAATCTTGATCTTGCAAAATTGAAGTCACAAATAATATCTTATGGTATTCATGAATTAATACTCACAATATGAAAGCATTGATATTCATGACTTGAATTGGATTGAAACATTGTATGCTTAATTTAATCATTCTCCTATGTTTCAAAAATTCCTTAAATGCCTTATGTGATGATTGAAAACTAATCTGCTTTATGATGAATTACGAATCATGACTTGATCTATGATATAAATGCCTTGAAATGATTGAAATATTTAACACTTTTATGCTCTACCCCCTACTTTCTTCTTGTTTTCAATGATAAAATGGGGAGAAGTTTTGATCATGCATGGTAGGATATAATTTGACAAAATTGATACCATCATGATATGAAACATTTATGATGTACAATTATGCATGCAATACTTGTGCTTTCTAAATATGATGTGATGTATTGCATATGATGTAAATCATGATTTAAAATGCTATGAGTGCCAAGTTACACATTTTGAGAAGAAATTGTTATATTGAAATATTAATGTAATTATGAATGGTGATATGATATCATGCATGTAATACTTCAATTTATGATAATGATGCATGCAATGATAAAATATTCATGATGAAAAATTATCTTGACATTCATAACTTGATTATTCATCATTTGTCATGATTTTGAAATCGTTGTAAAAGGAAAAGAGAACTACAAAACTGTATTCTCTCTTTCTTTTTTTACAATGACAAAGGGGGAGATAGCTAGCTTGTACAAGTCAAGAAGATGCAAAAACTTGATTGCTAGCTTACCTATTTTGAGAAGCAAAGATTGCTAACTTGCTTATTTCAAGAAGAAAAATTGTCTTCTTGAACATCACTATCTTGAATATCTCAAGAAGCAAAACTTGCAATTTGCACATTGCAATAGGAAGCAAGAATCATGAGCTTACACAAGAAATTTATCTTGCATTTGCTTTCGAAATTTTTGCTAGCTTATATATTGTGAAACTTGTATATCATAAAAATTGCTAGCTTGTTGGTCTAAAGAGAAGCAAAAAGTTACTATCTCAAAAGAAGCAAATGTGCTATCTTGCTTATCTCAAGAGGCAAAAATGCTAACTTGCGCATCTAGCAAAGTGAGCAAAATTTTCAAGAAGCAAGAGTTGCCTTCTTGAACATCTCTAATTTGCTAGCTTGCATGATATAGAACTTGCTATCTTGAACATTACCAAAAGTGCTATCTTATATGTTATAAAACTTGAATATCTAAAACTTGATAGCATGAATGTTCTAAGCATGATATAACACTTGCTAAATCTTCTAGCTCCAAGATTGCATGATGATAAAACTTGATACTATGTTTTTCATGCAATGAGTTGAATCAATATCACAAACACTTGATTGTGATACTTCTCCTTTTTGTTGATGACAAAGGGGGAGAAGTATGTTGATGAAAGTATGTTGATGACATGACATGTGATGCATAAGTTTATGCATATGTTCATGTTGACGTATTGCAAGTATTCATGATGAATATTGCAATGACTTGAATTCAGTTTGAATTCAAGGTTCTATCAAAATGGCATATTGATAGGGGGAGTTTGTTTAAACTCCGGGAGTTAAGTTTAACTCCGTCATCAAGTGGTTGTCATCATCAAAAAGGGGGAGATTGTTGAATCTCGTATTTTGATGATGAAACTACTTGATATATGTTTATGATTTAATCTGCGTTTTGAGTGACGTAGGATGCTTCGATCAGGATGAGACAATTAAAGTAGGAAAATCATGTTGTGCCGAAGGAACATGTCAGAAGATTGGACGTCGGGCCGGTGGATCGGTCGGCGTATCGACAGAAGGCTTCGAGCCGTGGACTCGGGCATCGGGCCAAGAAGAGCGGGTATTGTGCCAAGGATATCGGAGTTGCGGAGTCAACTGGCCGATTGGGCAATAGGCTGCAGAAGAGGACGATGCGCCGAAGAATCGGACGAAGCGTCGAGGGACCAATGACATGTCGGACAACTTGGTTAATTGCTTAGGATTAATTGTCTCGATCGAAGTTTTGTTTTGTTGTGCAGGATTAACTACGATGAAAGATAGACAAGCAGCAGGAGTTGCGTCAGAGTCAAGTTCATGATCACGTTGGGAGTTCGAGAGTTCGACGGAAGTTCGGACGGTCGTCGGAGGTTCTGCGAGAACAGATCCGAGAAGTCCAGAAGCTTGCCAAGCGAAGCTCGTCGGAACTTGCCAAGTGGATCTTCGCAAAGTCCAGGAGTTTGCCGGAAGTCCGCAGGAGCATCACCGAGGGTTCATCGGATGATCGACGGAAGTTCACTGGAAACTCGCCGGAAGAAGCGATTGACGTACCGAAGCAAAGCTGCAGAAATTGTCTTAGATTTAATCGTAGTTAGCACGGTGATTAAGTTAGAAATGGGAGGTGATCCCATTAGCTTAATCATGGGGCAATTGGGCCCCTGAAGAACTCAAGTTGGGTCGAATGGTTCAACCCATTCGAACCCAAGTAGCTGTGGGAGGTGCAACCGCCCAGCCAGGCGGTGCAACCGCCCAGGCTAAGTCTCCCAGCGAGACTGGGCGGTGCAACCGCTCCAGCCAGGCGGTGCAACCGCCCAGGGCTCAGTCTCCAAGCGAGACTGGGCGGTGCAACCTCCTCTGTCAAGAGGTAGCACCGCCAGAGCTCAAGTTCCGAGCTCTACCGAGAGGTGCAACCACCGAGCTCGGTCTTCGAGCTCTGGCAGAGAGGTGCAACCTCTTTGGACAGGTGATGCATCGCTTGAGCTCGGTCTTCGAGCTCTGGCAGAAAGGTGCAACCACCCCTGACAGAGAGGTGCATCCGCCTGAGCTCAATCTTCGAGCTCTGCCAGGCGGTGCAACCTCTCCAGTCAAGAGGTGCAACCGCCTGATCCCGAAATTCCGGGATTTGATCGTTTTGAGCTCGAAATTTGAATTGGGTTGGGGCCTATAAATACCCCACCCATTCAGCACTGAAAAGATACAGATCCACACCGAATTCTTGATCTTTTCAGTGATTCTAAGAGCTCAAATTTGTGTAAAGTCCTAAAGTTCTCCTCCTTCTGTTCTTTAAGTCTTGAGTTGTAAAGAGAGGAGAGAAAGGATCTGTAAAGGTTGTCTCCTAAGCCTGTCAAAAGGAGAGAAACTGTAAAAGGGCAGTTAGCCTTCGCCCATTGAAGGAAGGCAGCTAGTTGACGTCGGTGACCTCGTCGGAGGAGGAAGCCAAAAGTGGAGTAGGTCAAGACTAACCGAACCACTCTAAATCTCTGGTTTGCTTTTACCTTGAGCACTTTATCATTACTGCAAACCTCCTACATTGCTACTGCCCTCTGCGCCTTTACGAACGAGTTTCTAAGCTCTGATCTTTCAGAATCTGCATTCAAACGTAAATCGTGTTTTCGTACGATCTTCACACTGTAGTTTACGCTTACATTCAGATTCCATTTATAACTGCAAACTGCTTTCTACGTAAAATGCTTTTCAAGGTTCAAAACTGCTTTTAGACGCAAAACTACATTTAGACGTAAAATTACGTTTAGACGTAAAACTGCGTTTAGACGTAAAACTGCGTTTAGACGTAAAACTGCGTTTAGACGTAAAACTGCGTTTAGACGTAAAACTATGTTTAGACGCAAAACTGCGTTTAGACGTAAAACTGCGTTTAGACGTAAAACTGCGTTTAGACGTAAAACTGCGTTTGGACGTAAAACTGAGTTTAGACGCAAACTGCGCTTAGACGCAAACTGCGCTTAGACGCAAACTGCGCTTAGACGCAAACTGTGCGTAGACGCAAACTGTGCTTAGACGCAAACTGCGCTTAGACGCAAAACTGCGCTTAGACGCAAACTGCACTGTGATTCTGCTTTTATATCGAAATTGTTTTTTATCGGACGAACGCAGCTTTCGTTTTTAAATTACTGTAAGATTTCCGCTGCACTAATTCACCCCCCCCCCTCTTAGTGCTCTCGATCCTAACAATTACCCACAAATAGATGGATACACTTAAGTAGTGAACAGATGTCTAGAAAACTATCTTAGATGCTTTATCAGTAATAAACCAAAGAATAGGGTAAAATGACTTCCTTAGAATGGTGGTACAATACCACTTATCACTCTTCTACTAAAATATCTTTTAAAGTGATTTATAGTCAACCTCCTCCTATGATTATAAAATACATGTTTGGTTCTTCTAAGATTGATCAAGTGGACAAGGAATTGCTTGATAGGGATAGGATTATTCAACTTCTAAGAGATAATCTCGTAGTCTCATAAGCTAAAATGAAGAAACAAGTTGATAAGCATAGAGTTTGCAATGGGTGATGAGGTTTTCCTTAGACTTCAACATTATAAACAAACTTCTATAAAGGTTCGGTCATTTATGAAGCTATTTCCTCGATTCTTTGGATTTTATAAGATGTTGGAATGTATTAGCCTAGTTGTTTATTACTTAGATTTGCTAGCAAGCTTTAAGATATATTCAGTTTTTCATATTTCTGACATTTAGTTTTTTCTACCGGTGAGGTTTAAATCTTACCTCAACCATACTTGATTGATGTATCATGATGTATCATAGATATCCTATCACTAAGTTGCTTGTTTAATAGGTCAACTTACTAATTGAATGTGTCACTTGGGATTCTCACAAAGTATTAGAGGAGAAGTTTTTAGAATTTATTATTGCTCAACCTTGAGAAGAAGGCTGTTTTGGAGAGAAGAAAATATTATGATTTCTTAATTTTAGGAGTCCTTAATTTTAGGGATTTGATATTAATCTTTATTTTTTATTTAGTTTTTCCTAATTATGACTGGAGTCGTTTGATGTAGCAAATTAAGGATTGCTATTTTTATTTATTTTCTTTGTTAAAATTAAGGATTGTTGACTAACAATTAAATAACTATATATATATATATATATATATATATATATATATATATATATATAATGATCTTGACAATTAAATACAAATCAAAGTTTTGGCCAATTTAGAGATTGATCTCTGATAAAAAAAAAAAAAGGTTTGATCTTTCCAAAGTGATCAAATTCTTATCTCTTTTCTTAGATAAAGCTCTAGTGTTTTATCAATTTTATGTAAATAGATGCCAATAGATGATCAAGTTTATCAGATTCTGCCAAAAAAATAAATTATACATTGTTAGGTTGTTTACGATACAATGAATATGTAAATAGCAGATTGATATACGCGTCTGTCTTCCGGCTATAGTTATCAATCACTATTTCAGTGACTAGTCCAAGATAATCAAACCAGTGGAAACATCCATTTCTAGATGAACTGTTAGTTGGAAAATTACCTGACAAATACGAAGTTTATATATAGTAAGTGTTTTCATGCATACCATGTAGATTCAAGATTATCTTTCAACAATCAAGCTAGGTCAAGGACAAGAAATACTCAACCACTTGTAAAGAATATATTTTGGTACCACAAGTTTGAGCTGCTTGTGAAGGAAACCAAGAGATCTTTATCACCAATCAACGTTAATTGTGATACAAGATTGTTTGATCTCTGAAATTTGATTGTTGAATCCATGATCTTTCAGGTCTTAGGTATTCGAACTTCTCTTGTATGCTATGAGCACTAAGGAAAAAAATAAAAAAAAGAAACAATGCCTCTTAAAACTGCATGATTCAATAGCGTTTAGAAGAAAAGAATAAGCTTGAGTTTAAATATGACCATGAGGAAATGGGACAATTAAGATAATTAAGTTACATGCAAATCCCAGAACTTGGACAACTCATCCAAAATCAGAGCATCAATGTAATCGACTTCAAATCTTTTAGAAGCCATAATATGCAAGTTTTGTTTCACAAAAGGCTGAATGTTTGCCCTAACAAGTAGCATCTCCTATAATTTCTTCAGCACAATGACATGGTTTCACATGATGGACTTTGGTTATCGTTGATTCATCCCACGGGAGCCCTTTGTTAAAACTTTCGATTTCCTTCCTTTGTCCTTTGATGATTTGCCCTCGGATTCCTGACCTGAGCAGAAGATGAAAACTATGTCAAAAGCGAACGAGTGCTCTTACTGTTCAAATAACGAGTTTCTAACTTAAAAGTGACCAAACCATTGTAAAAACACAAATCTTCCATGATATGACTCCAACGTGGAATAAGGTTGAAGATATGGTGACAATTATGGAAGTCCACAGATTCACGTTAAATTCAGAATAGGTTTCAAAGAATTCCTGGTGTGTCATCGTGCCTTTTATGTCAAAAGGGAACAGGGTTCGGTGTTCATCAGTGACAAAGAATTTGAGAAATCCGTCCATGACAATACAAATTAGCAGCATACCTTGCTTGTGGCCAAAGTTTTGATGGTTTTATCACTTGGGTGCAGAATACGTTCTTTCTTGTCATCAGTCTTCCCTGCATTCATCAAGAATAATATATGATTTCAATTTCAATTTCCTCTTGATAAATTACACAGTTATCGATCATTTGGCAAATAATTCAGCAGGAAAAGTTCTTACAAGTCATAATTCTAGTCAATGCTGCTAGCTAGGCATCGATATGATCGTGAAGTGGCAAGCATTCATTGTGCAGT
Organism: Musa acuminata AAA Group; assembly: GCF_036884655.1. Taxonomy (NCBI): domain Eukaryota; kingdom Viridiplantae; phylum Streptophyta; class Magnoliopsida; order Zingiberales; family Musaceae; genus Musa; species Musa acuminata. Next base: position 30,185,681 of record NC_088353.1, read on the forward strand.
AAGTAGTTAAGACATGTTCAAAGCAAAAGAAAATCTAGAAAGTTAATACAACATCCTATCACTCATGTAATATGTGCATGACCAAAATGAATTCGTTCATCGAATTACCAACCCTACTGGATGCTGGTTATTTGATCAGCTACATAAATTAGACAAGAAATGCCCTCGATTATGATAGTTAGTTAACTATGATTCTCCCAATTCAGATATGGTTGTTCTAAAAATTGAAAAGCAGAAGGAGAATGACATTAGAATGGGGAAAAAACAAAAAAACTATGAAAACCATATGAACCAGTCCGTGATCCACCTCTGTAATTCTATTATTTTTTTTTGCGAAATAATCAGCCAAATTCTCCATGTTATTGAAATTCCCTACAGTTCTTCTTTCCACTATAAAAAAAATGATGATAATGGTTCAGATAGGCTGTCGAGAAAACAAAAACAAAAAACAAACACAAGATAAAAATCATGCAATTATGATTTAAGATTTATTATCCAGTTCATGGATCAGAAATCTTAAAAGAAAGCAATCTTGGGATAGCTGGCTAAAGATTTTAACCAAACAAAGCTGTAAAGGAGACGGAGAAGACAATACCATGGTCTTCTCCTGCATCTGCAACCTTGGCGGAGTCTTTGTCGATCCACGGCCCCTCGAAATAAAACCTAAAGCTGGGGGATCCGGGCCTCTCCTCCCCGTCATCGGCCTTCCTACCGGCTTTGACATCGTCTCCCGACCATGGCCCTAATCCCGCCTTCTTCCTACTCTCTTCCGCAACCCTATGGGGATCGAGATGGGATTGACTGCAGCCCATCGAGGGACGAATAGAGAGAGAGAAGAGAGGGATTGGACAATAGGGGGTTGTCAAGGTCGAGGAATTATAATCGAGGAGGGGGCGGAGGAGAGGGGATTGCGGAGAGGATACAGATGGGATTTTTGAGACGCGTCGGCAAGACAGCGGGAAAACGGCTTTAAAAAACTGTCAAACAGGTTGGCCTCTTGACTCTAATATTGCTTTCATATATTACTGACTCGAACATATATATATATATGTATATATGTATATATATATGTATATATGTATATATATATGTATATATGTATATATATATGTATGTATATATGTATATATATATGTATGTATATATGTATATATATATACATGTATATGTATATATATATATATATATACATGTATATGTATATATATATATATATATATATATATATATATATATATATATATACATATATATATATATACATATATATATATATATATATATATATATATATACATGAATATATATATACATATAATATGTATACATGTGTATATACATATACATATAATATGTATATATGTGTATATATATATATATATATATATATATATATATATGTATATATATACATGTATATATATATATATTTATATGTATATATATATACATGTATATATAATATATATATATATAAAATATATACATATATATATATATATACATATAATATACATGTATATATGTATATACATGTATATATATATGTATATATATATATATATATATACAAGTATATACATATAATATACATGTATGTATATACATGTATATATATTTATATACATGTATATATATATATATACATATAATATATATGTATATATATGTATATTGTTGAATCTCGTATTTTGATGATGAAACCATTTGATATGTGTTTATGATTTAATCTGCGTTTTGAGTGACGTAGGATGCTTAGATTATGATGAGACAATTAAAATAGGAAAATCATGTTGGGTTAGAGGAAGGCTTTGGGCCGGTGGATCGATCGACGTATCGATAGAAGGCTTTGGGCCATAGATTCGGGCATCAGGCCAAGAAGAGCGGGTATTGCGCCAAGGATATCGGAGTTACGGAGTCAACTGACCGATTGGGCAATAGGCCACAAGAGATGATGATGCACCGAAGAATCGGACGAAGCGTCGAGGGACCAATTACATGTCGGACAACTTGATTAATTGCTTAAGATTAATTATCTCGATCGAAGTTTTATTTTACATATGCAGGATTAACTACGATAGCTTGAAGACATAAAGCAAATCACCTGGAGTCAAGTTCGATGGGTGTTCGAGAGTCCAAAGATTCGTCGGAGATGCTGCCGGAACCAACATAGAGGAAATCGGGGACTTGTCGGAGGTTTCGAAAGTCCACTGAAGAGATCGTCGGAGGTTCGCGAAGATCACCGAGAATGCCTAGCTACTCGCTGAACTCGCCACAAGATCGAGAGCTTGTTGGGAGTCCGTCGGAAGAAATCCGAGGGTGTATCGGAAGTCCGCCGGAAGATCGCCGGAAAGCTCACCGGAAGGAAACTCAACGTTGTCGGTTATAAGATATGCTTAGGACTATGTCTTAACTTCGTAGTTTGCATGTAATTAGGGTTAGGATTAAAAAATAATCCTATATCCTGGTTAGGGGCCAAATGGGCCCGAATATGACTTGGTTTGGGCCAGATCTGAAGCCCAACTAGTGACCCGTAAGATCAGGCGGTGGAACCGCCAGACTGGGCTGTGGCACCGCCTAGAACCCGAAGGATCAAGCGGTGGTACCGTCGGGCTAGGCGGTGGCACCACCAAGGACCCGAGAGGTCCGGCGGTGGCACCGCCAGTACACTGTTAGTGTCAGACACTAACAGGCGGTGGCACCGCCAACATCGGGAACCCAAGAGAATTCAAAATTTGGAACCCAAATTTGAATCCTCTTGGGGCCTATAAATACCTCTCAATTCTCACCAGAGAACACAACCTTTGAGAAGTTAGAGATTGAGATAAAGCCTTAGCAAAGTCTTTAGCAAGTCTTGTTTTCAATTGCTTGAGTGTTCACCTCCCTCTTTCTCTTTGAAATTATGTAAGAGTGTGAACCACTTGTAAAAGGTTGTAAGATAGGTATTTGTTCTTCCCCTTCAAAGTGATTTGCTAGTGAATGTTGTGAGCCTCATCGAAGAAGGCTTCGCAAGTGGATGTAGGTCATTTTGACCGAACCACTTTAAATTAGTGTGTTCCTTGAATCTATGAGTTCTTACTTTCCTGAGATTGTTATTTACACTACTGCTAGCTTTCAGTTTTCATCTACTCAAGTTACTATAGAATCGAAATCTTTACGCATTTACGAAATCGTTTTCAAACTTATGAGTTTTAATCTGCTGCACTAATTCACCCCCCCCCCCCCTCTTAGTGCCGCTCTGATCCTAACAATTGGTATCAGAGCCACAGTTTTCTACTTTGGTTTAAAACCCAAATAGAAATGGCTCTTTTCGGCCTTCAAGAGGGTTGCTCTCTCATTCGTCCTCCCTTTTTCAATGGGACGGACTACACTTATTGGAAAACTCGAATGAGAGTTTTCTTACTTTCTTTGAATTTGAATTTATGGCACATAGTCGAAAATGGATTTGAAATGTCTTCTCTTCCAATGAACCATTGGAATGATTTGGAGAAGAAGATATTTTCTCTAAATGCAAAGGCTATGAATGCCTTATATTGTGCACTTGACAAAAATAAATTTAATCGCGTTTCGAATTGTGATTCGGCTTTTGATATTTGGAGAACTCTTGAGGTCACTCATGAAGGCACTAGTCGAGTGAAAGAGTCCAAAATCAACATTCTTGTGCATTCTTACGAACTTTTCCAAATGAAACCAAGTGAGTCCATCGGAGACATGTACACCCGTTTCGTTTCACGGATGTCATTAATAGACTTAAAGCTCTTGGTAAAGATTTTTCTAACTTTGAACTAGTAACTAAAATTTTAAGATCCCTTCCAAAGAGTTGGGATCCAAAAGTTACGACCATTCAAGAGGCCAAGGACCTTAAAACATTTCCTCTCGAAGAACTTATTGTGTCTCTAATGACCTACGAAATAATGTGTAATACACATGAAGAACTTGAGAACCACCTTCCAAAGGACAGGAAGGATTTGGGACATAGAACATTTGAAGACCACTCGAGCATAAGCTCAAGTAATGGTAAACTTAAACTACAAATGAAACAAAAATTAAAGAACTAAAAGAACAAAACTACTTGCTTTGAACACAAGAAGAAGAATAAAAATTGGGATGAATCAAGCTCCTCCGAAGACAAGGAGAAAATCAAGAAAGGCGATGTGGCAAACTACGCCTCAACGACATTCAATGACGAGGTAATCGAAACCCCCTTAATTTATTTTGAAATTACTTGATATTTTTCATGATGCATTTTATTTTATTTTATTTTTTTAATAATCATTTTTCTTGAAAATTACATATTTTATGTTAATGGAATAAAATGTTAAATTTAAATCTAATGATCATATGTATGTTTTTCTTAAGAAAAAAAAATGTGTATCTTGATGATTTTCGATTTTGATTGAAACCATGCTTGATGTCTTAATGAAAATATTAAAAAATTTAACATCATGCTTAATGATGATGCATGGCTTTTGTATGGAAAACTAAGCATAAAAAGATAGATTAATCTAAAAAAAAATACATGACTATAATAAATAATAAAATGATTTTGGTTGAAAATACCTTATGCTCAATGAAACCATCATTCATGAATATGCTTTATGTTTAATAGTTTCTTTGGCTTATATGCCTTATCATGATAAATGTTTTGAAAAGTTTGTATCATACTTGATGATTATTATACATGATGATTTATTGGTCTTGAAGTTATTCGATTTTGATTAAATGAAATCATGTTTGACTTGAAGTAATGAGTTGAAATTAGTTTTTTTGAATTATGTGTTGCACTTTTTTTTATATGATTTTTTATCCTTCCGTTTTAAACGATGATGCATGGATTTGAAAGAAAAAGACATACATATATGGAATCAATCAATAAGTTGAAACAAAAGGAGGAAAGATTTTTTTATTAAAATTATTTATGCTATTTTGAATCTCTTGAAAGAAATGTTGAGATTTTGATAATTTGGACGATTTGAATTTGAATGAGTTTTATCCAAAATCATGATCTTGATTCCGTGATATTTACAAATTAAGATTTATTATGAATTAAGATTTTTTCATTAATCTATCTCCTAAGATTTTCTTTTGATTATTTATGAGTAGGTTCTTCAAAAAGAAATCATGTTTTTTGGTATTCACATGTTCTAATCTTTCATGATATGATTTTTATGCAATTCCTTATATTCATGAAATGTTTATCTCATCACCCAATTATTTTCTTCTTGATATTCCTTATATGGTGATATAAAATTATGCATGAAATACTCTTGATATTATTTTGATGCATACAAATGAAAAGTTATGATCATGCATGGTAGGATACAATTTGATAAATTAATACCATCATGATTTGAAATATTTATGATTTATAATAATACATGTATTACTTATGCTTTTTATTATGATAATGTATGTGATGTATTGCATATGATGTGTATCATGAATGCTTTAAATGATAAATGTTTTGATATCATGATTGATGATTTTGTTCTATGCATGAGATTTTCAAAATTATGCATGATGAATCTTGTGATTTACGGATTATCGATTTTACCATAATGAAAGTGTCTTATTGATCCTTGTCGTAATAAATCTCGCACTTTCGACTTTAAACATGATACATATTTTTATTTGATATAAATAAAAAGGGCATGCTTGAATGAAATAAATCACATGAATTGAAACAACTAAAAGAGAAGAACATTTTTCTTGAAAATTATTTTTCTCTTATCTTATTGATTTTGATGAATCCATTTGTATTATTTTTATGAATCTCATGGATTATGAAAATGATTTGAATTTAATGGGTTTTATTGAAATCATGATCTTGATTTCTCGCAATTATAATTTGAATTTTCTATTAAATGAATCAAGATTGTTTTCTATTTAAAAGGAGATTTGTCGAAATGTTTCATGGTCTTTTAGTATTCATGATCTTGATAATTATGTTTTGAAACTTTATGTAAATCAAGATTCTTCATCATGATTCTCTTGTTTTATAAAAGAGGAGATCTTCTATGTGAATCATAAGATTTTATATGTATGAATTGAGATTTTGTTCTCCTACAATTCTTTTTGCTATTAACTAACAAGAAACTTGTTCTTGTAAGCCATGATATGCTACTTGACATCTTGATAATTTATAACTTGAGTTTTCTATTTGAATCAAGATTGTTTCCTATCATGCTTTCTATTTACATAAGAAGAAATTTGTCAAAAATGATATATATCTTTTGACATTCATTTTTCATCTTTGTTATTTACCTTTGTCATGATTTGAAGATTATAGTAAAGGGAAATGAATTACATGATTGTATTGTTATTCCCTTCTATTTGACAATGACATAGGGGAGCAAATTTTGCTAGCTTGCTAGCTAGCTTGCATACTTCAAGAAGAAGTAAAAGTGCTATCTTGCAAATCTCAAAAGAAACAATATGTGCCAAGTTACATATTTAAAAAAGAGGCAAAATAGTCCATCTTGCACATCTTTTTGCTAATTTTATATGTAAAAGTTGATATCTTGCATACTATAAATTTATATACCAAAAGTACAATCTTGCATATCTCAAGATATAAAACGTGCTAACTTGCACTTTGCAATGGAAGCAAAATTGCTAGCTCAAACATTGCAAAGGAAGTAAAAATTTGCTAGCTTGCAACTTGCATATTTCAAGAAGCAAGAGTTGCATTCTTGAACATCTCTAATTTGCTAGCTAGTATGATGTAGAACTTGCTATCTTGAACATTACAAAAAAAATGCTATCTTACACATTGCAAAGAAAAGCAAATATACCAACTTACACATCTTTAAATTTGCTAGCTTGTATGTAGTAAAACTTTCATATCTACAACTTGATAACTTGAATGTTCTAAGCACGATCTAACACTTGCTAAATTTTCAAGCTTACAACTTGCATGATGATCAAAATGGATATTATGTTTTTCATACAATAAGTTGAATTCATCTCTCAAACACATAGAAAGTGAGACTTCTCCTTTTTGTTGATGACAAAGAGGGAGAAGTATGATCATATTATGTATGATGACGTATTACAAATATTCATGATGAATATTCATGATGAATATTTGCATTGACTTGAATTTGGCTTGAATTCAAGGTTCTATCAATATGGCATATTGATAGGGGAGTTTGTTTAAACTCTGGAAGTTAAGGTTAACTCCGTCATCAAGTGGTTGTCATCATCAAAAAGGGGGAGTTTGTTGAAACTCATATTTTGATGATGAAACCACTTGATATGTGTTTATGATTTAATCTGCGTTTTGAGTAACGCAGGATGCTTCAATCAGGATGAGACAATTAAAGCAGAAAAATCATGTTGGGCCAGAGGAACATGTCAGAAGATTGGACGTCGGGCCGGTGGATCGGTCGACGTATCGATAGAAGGCTTCGGGCCGTGGATTCGGGCATCAGGCCAAGAAGAGCGGGTATTGCGCCAAGGATATCGGAGTTGTGAAGTCAATTGGCCGATTGGGCAATAGGCCGCAAGAGAGGATGATGCACTGAAGAATCGGCCAAAGCGTCGAGGGACCAATGACATATCGGACAAATTGATTAATTGCTTAAGGTTAATTATCTTGATCGAAGTTTTGTTTTACATGTGTAGGATTAACTACGATAGCTTGAAGACATAAAGCAAGTCTACCGGAGTCAAGTTCGATGGGTGTTCGAGAGTCCGAAGATTCGTCGGAGATGTTGTCGGAACCAAACGAGAGGAAATCAAGGACTTGTTGGAGTTTTTGGAAGTCTGCCGAAGAGATCATCGGAGGTTCGCGGAGATCACCGAGAAGGCTCGGCTACTCACTGAACTCGCCACAAGATCGGGAGCCTGCTGGGAGTCTGCCGGAAGAAATCCGAGGGTGAATCGAAGTCCGCTAGAAGATCACCGGAAAGCTCGCCGGAAGGAAACTCGACGTTGCCGATTATAATATCTACTTAGGACTATGTCTTAACTTCGTAGTTTGCATGTAATTAGGGTTAGGATTAAGAAATAATCCTATATCCTGGTTAGGGGCCAAATGGGCCCGAATATGACTTGGTTTGGGCCAGATCTGAAGCCCAACTAGCGACCCATAAGGTCGGGTGGTGGCATCGCCCAGAACCCAAAGGATCAGGTGGTGGTACCGTCGGGCTGGGCGGTGGCACCACCCAGGACCCGAGAGGTCCAGTCGTGGCACTGCCAGATTAGGCGGTGGCACCGCCGATACACTGTCAATGTCAGACACTAATAGGCGATGGCACCGCCACTGACAGGTGGTGGCACTGTCAATATCGAGAACCTAAGAGAATTTAAAATTTGGAGTCCAAATTTGAATCCTCTTGGGCCTATAAATACCTCTCAATTCTCAGCAGAGAACACAACCTTTGAAAAGTTAGACATTGAGATAAAGCCTTAGCAAAGTCTTTAGTAATTCTTGTTTTCAATTGCTTAAGTTTTCACCTCCCTCTTTCTTTTTGAAAATCTGTAAGAGTGTGAACCACTTGTAAAAGGTTGTAAGAGGGATATTTGTCCTCCCCCTTCAAAATGATTTGCTAGTGGAAGTTGGGAGCCTTATCGAAGAAGGCTTCGCAAGTGGATGTAGGTCATTTTGACCGAACCACTTTAAATTAGTGTGTTTCTTGATTGTGTGAGTTCTTACTTTCTTGAGATTGTTATTTACACTACTACTAGCTTTCGGTTTTCATCTACTCAAGTTACTATAGAATCAAAATTTCTACGCATTTACGAAATCGTTTTCAAACTTACGAGTTTTAATCTGCTGCACTAATTCACCCCCCCCCCTCTTAGTGCCGCTCCGATCCTAACATATATATGTCTATATGTATATATATATATATATATATATATATATATATATATATATATATGTATATATATATATATATATATATATATATATATATGTATATATATATATATATTTATATGTGTATATATATATATTTATTTATATGTGTATATATATATATATATATATATATATATATATATATATATGTGTGTATATGTGTATATATATATGTGTATATATATACAGTATTTATTCTATAGGTATATATGACAGTAAATAAAATCGACTTTGTAAGAGTGGAAAATTTTATATTTGTTGGAAAAATAAAGATATTTTTACCTCTCTATGTAAAACAATTTAAAATGACAAATAAGTTGCTGATTTAATCTAAATCAAGAAGTATGCATAAAGTTGAGAAACAAGAAATCACTGGAAACTAGGTTATGATGGTACCAACTTTCATGGACTAGAAAACTGTGTCTATCTAGCCGTTGAAAATATAGAAATTTTTTTTATCTTCTTGTACAAAAAATTTATAAATCAAATTCATTATTGATGTTTATAAATCAAATTGTTTTTACCTGACAAAATGTTTACTAGTTAAGCCCAGCTATTAGCATAAAAAAATTGCAAGATAAAGTTTTGAATCCTCAAGCTAAACTGATATTGCTAACATTGACATCAAGAGTAATATTGTTGAAGAACAAAAAACGTTATAAGTTGTGATGAATCATCTGATAAATATTTGAAAATGAAGATGTTAAAGATTTTTACCGGTAATTGTTTAAATAGATTCATTCAAAATATTTGATAAAATTTATTCGAGACATATTATAGTTTATAATCAAATAAAGCGGACAAAGTAAATAGTGTAAATGGATGATTATCATGAATAACAATTATAACATGACATATATCTCAAAGATAATATTGCATGTCACAAGACACAACAACATAAAAAAAAAGTATTCATCAGGTTTTAAAGTTTCCTTGTCCTCCCGTTACAGCCATTGATAATGATCATAGTTTCCTAATAGGCCATTGATTACTGTCGTGAAGTTGCCGCTCTTGTTTAACATAATCACATCACAAATGCAAAACTTTCCTTTCATAAATTGCGGTTGATCATAAGAGGTCGAAATGCCTCCTAGAGAGTAGCTAGCAGCTATACAAAGGGAACAATCAAAATTGGTTTCAATACAACCAAAAGAACCCCCACAAATTTATTCATTTGATTGTACATGGTGTCGAGATTTTTTCTATAAAACCTCAGAATTTTATGAAAATTAATTATTGATAGTTTCAATAACCATCCTCTTGAAAGATAAATTGAACCTTTTAAATATCCTCTTCCACTGCTTTCTTGATTATGTTGATTAATTTTATTTTATCACTTTGCTTATTGAAAGAGACGTAGTCAACTCTCTCCTACGTAATAGAGAATAAGAAGAAAATATTAGAAGGAACTAGGAGTACTTTCAATCTGTAATGTTTTGGATTAATCTAAGAGTACTTATTTATAGTAGTCAAAATATAAATTATATATTTTTAAAAATAATAAAAAATCTATCATATCCCAATAAATCTTCTCACTCTCATCTATTTATTTTAATCTAAAATTTTATCTTTTGTTTCATCGAATCATAACTATTTGAATTTATCTTATCACACCATCTTAATTCAAAATATTTATAACTTGAAGTTGCCTTCGGAAAAAAAAAAATTATCAAAACTTTTGTAAAGATATTGGTAAGCTGATCTTTAGTGCTATAGTGGTCCACTTGAATTTCTCTTTCATTAATTAGTTCACAAATGACAAGATAGAATTTTTCATCATCATAATAGTAGACTTATTATCGTAGTAGATTTTAATTGGTTCATCTTGTTTTTCTTGAAGATCTATTAGAATTTTTTGAAGTAAAATTGTTTGACATGCAGTACTTATAGCTGCTACATACTCCACCTCAGAACTTGTTCTGAGAGATAAATACATTCTTGTTTTTTTGTTGTCTATGAAATCACACCTAAGCCAAGACTGAACAGAAATCCTGAAGTGTTTTTTCTAGCATCTGCATAACCAACCCAATCATTATTAGTATAAGAAGATAACTTAAAATCCTTTATTTGCTCATAACTAATGCCATAGAGAGTTCTCTTAATATATCTAAATCTAAGAACTTTTTTTATCTCACTTTAGTAACTCATTGGTGCTCAATGATTTTTTACTTCATTATCAGTATTTTTCTTCTTTTTTCCTGAATCCTTATCAGAACCCAACTTAACAAAGATAGGACCATTTTCCTTTTTAATAAATAATTACTGCATAGACTACAACTCCTTATCAATTTTGATCTTTCTCTACTCATACTTTATTCTAAGAAAGGCATTTTATTTCTCTTTCTTAATCTTTTCATATTTTTCTAGAGTTATCTCTTTATCCTTTTCTTTTTCTTCTAAGTTATTAATTACACTTTCCTTATTATCCTTGGTCTCTTTAGATAATACTGGCTATTCTTGCAGTTTTTCAATTACAAGCTTGTTATCATCAAAGTATAGGGCCTCATTCTTTTCTTATGCATGAGTCTCTGATACCGGGGAGGATAAAATATAGAATGGATTTCGAAATAACACAGATGAAATAATTTTTCAGATAGAAAATGTCACAGTAGACAAGAAACAAACTCTTGAAGAAAAGTCGCAATATAGTTGTATTTGTTGGAATGAGTGTTTTGAATAGAAAAGGCACGAACTCATGATAAAACTTAAATAAGATAAAAAATTAGTTCACCACTAAGTTAAATCACAAAGGGATACATAAATTCACCAAAGATTATAAACGAGGATACAGAACAGAAATCAAAGACTTACCACTCAAGGACACATCCAAGAGATATAGAGTTTAAGAGGGTTCTCCAAGAGAGCTTTTGCTAAGATATCATCAGTTTCTAAAGTCCTTTCTAAACCCTAAACACCAAAATAAATATTAGTGCATGAAACAACCCTTCATGCATAGGAAATTTTGAAATTAAGTGTTTTACAGCTGCTAACTAAATCCTTTAATGCATTCCTTAGCCATGAAGAAAAGCAACTTGAAACAGCTTTACTATTATGCAGGGAATATGCTGATGAGTTATCTTATCTGAGTGGGCTGAGTTGAAGATTATGAGGCAATATTGTTAGCTGAAAAAAATATCATATCATCAACAAGGTCCATATGAACAGATTGTAGCAAATTAGACACTCCCGTGTTAGTCTCATTAGCTATAGTTCCCCAATTACCACGACCTATGTCATAGCATTATATTTCATAGTTGTTATGTGAGATAGTTTATATAGATCTGCAAAAATTCAGATGATCATATCTTTTATGGCATAATGTCGATTTATTAGTAATAGTAGCAGTGAATGCATGTAAGGAGAAATATGAAAATAATAAGAGAAATACTTTGTTTTTTATCATCCTCATAATTGCTATCAATTTATTAATTTTCTTATCATAAATCAAATTTTTAATAAAAAAAGTATAATATTCTTTTTCTCATCAATTATCATATACTAATAAGATTTTATTTTAAATTAGAAATAAATATTACATCATCAATAAATTTTTTACTTGATTTGGTATTCATAGTAACGATTCCTTTTCTTTCCACTTGAACCTTATTATCATTTCCCATTCGTACTATAGATCTGATTAAATCGTCAAGCCTTTGAAATAAACTTTTGTCCCCTATCATATGATTACTACATCCACTATCTAAAATTAAAATAGATCTAGATTATTTTTCATCAAATGTTATAAAAAAAAATATTTTTTTCATTTCTTTTTACTATTTTTTAATGATTATTTGCTTGATTTTTGTTCTAGCAATCTTTTTTAAAATGATCATATTTTTTACAATAAGAGTAGAGATGAACATTTGGATTTTTGTTTTTATATTAGTAATTTTTTTCAATATGTCTAATTTTTTATTATAAAAATATTAACGGGTTTCTTTGTTATCTTCATTAGAGTTTCTCTAACCCTCAATTGATCAACCTCGTCTCTTGCTTCAAGCTCAGATTGTCCACGACCTCTACTATTTTGATCCCTCCCTTGAGACCTAGCTTTTGAATTTTTATTTTGTTCCTTCTTCTTATCTATCTTCGTTTGAAGAGTATGTTCTATAGTTTTATATGAAGATTTGTTCACTTTTTTATTCATAGACTAAAACAAGCCCATTAATTCATTAATAAATAATATACTTGTATTTTTAGCTTCTTCTATAGCGGTAGAAATAATATCAAATTTTAGAAATAAACTTTATAATTTTTTTTATTATAGTTTAATTTTTTAGGATTTTACTATAAGATCTCATTTGGTTCATAATAAAATAGACTTCTAAAAAAATAATAATAGTTTTAGAATCTTTCATCATAAGAGTTTCAAATTCATATCAAAGAATTTAAAGCTTTAAAGTTTTTACCTTTACCTCCAAAAATACTTTTTAATACTTTTCAAGCTTTGATGTCATCATGATTTAGGAAAATTGAGACTCATCTATTGCTTGGTTTAGCATGTAGAGGATTCTTGCATGTTTCTACATATTCTTAGTAATTTGATCTTTTTGAACTTCAGTATTCTCAAGATACTATAGATCATACTCAAAAAATTATTTTCTATCAAATTTTATAATTCCTGTAAAATAAATAGAGTTTTCATTTTAATGACCGAAAATGATAATTTTTACTTTTGAAGATAGAAAGAAGTTGATTAGAAAGAAGTTCTATTGGTCTTCTATTCTTTTTAATTGATATACTTGTTGGCTTTCTATAAAACTTTACAAAGTAAGGAAAGAGAATAGTAAAAGTAACTAGGAACACTTGTTGGCTTTGTATAGAACTTTAGGGAGTAGGGAAAGAAAATGGTAGAAGGAACTATAAGTATTTCTAATCTGTTGTGCTTTGAATTATCCAACAGTACCTATTTATACTAGAAAAGATAGTATAAGATTAATATGAAAAATCTGGATTTAACCCTACACGTAATGGTAACATTTCACCTTAATATAACAATTATAAATGTTTAAGTTTTTCTTAAATCTTATCTATGTTTTATTCTTTTAACGTTTATTAATTTTCTTAATAGAAACCACATTTTTATTATATATACTAACACATAGAACTGTGACTGGTCTTGAAATCAACCCAAATGTCTCGGCTTTCAGAAGAAGGCCAAGTCAGCGATAAGACATCTTTTCGTGGTAGAGAAGAGCTGCACATTCACTTTCTTTCTTCCAAACCTTTTTTTCTCCAACCCAACCAAGTGTTTGAAGTGCTTCTCCCTACTTCTGTCTTTGGAAAAACTTTTGAATTGGTCTCCCTCAAAGCTAAACGTGGCAGTAGCAATGACCTTTAATACCTGTAAGACCTAATTCCTTTCCCTAACCTACATTGATTCTTAGGGTAGGCTAAGTAAGCAAAGTAACATTCTCAAACAAACCAGCACGAGAGTAGAGCCACCCACTAACAAGGTGGGCAAAAGATATTAGAGACAAATGAAAAGCTTAGCAAGCCAACATATACAGAGGACATTGGCATGTTTGTTTCTAACAAAAGACTGGCTATTTCACCGGTGGTCAACTCTTTGGTTGGATTACGGTTCAAAAGGACGTCTTAATAGAAGATTCTTTGTGATTTTGAACAGGAAGAGCCTTCATGGTAGAAGCCAAATTGTGGAGTTTGATGATAATGAATAAAATTAAACATAGGGTGTCTCCTATGTTTCTACCAACTTTGATGATAATGAATAAAATTAAAAAAAGGCCCAACGCAAAATATTTAGGCCAATGCACATGTAACTTTTTTTGTTTCATTTTGTAGGCTTGTATATCCATATTAGGGATCTCTATACCATGTGTAAGATAGAAGAGATGCAGCTTGATGGAAAACAATCCTCTCTTTTCCAATCAGAAGAAAAATATTCATAACTACTAACTTTATATCAAACACTTCAAACATATATCTATTCCATTAAGTTTTTGTATGAATACAAAATCTCCTACTTGTTGCTTAAATTATAGTTCTTTGATACATTTCTCCGTTGTGCATGCTACATTATCTGTCTATGATCTTTTACTTAAGGTAAATCATCCAATGAAATAGAAATATTTTGACCACCCATAATGCTATAAGAAAAATTAAAAGACATGCGTTTAATTATCTCCCTCTAGTCTTCCATCTCGATGTATCATTTCCACTATCGTAGAAAGTGTTAAGGTGATAAAACTAAAAAAATAAAATAAAAAATAAAAAATAAAGAGTTCTGTTGTTGTTTTATTAGATCGAGTAGCATAGAGATAGAGAACGTATGATTTTATGGACCAAAGGAAAGAAAGGAAAAGTTCATCTTCAAGAGATTCATGCTGAGGTACTCTCCTAAGATCACTAAGTTGAGTTTAATGTTAATACACTGGAAGTATTTTGCGTATATTCTTAGTGAACGTAACATGTGTGTGTGAGTGTGTGTGTGAGAGAGAGATAGAGAAAAGAACATGAGAATTGATGTGCCACACAATATCGTGGAGATTTGTGGTATTGGATCACAGGTCGAACACCCGACTGCACATTTAGAAGAGTTATTTCATGTTCTTTTATGGAGACTGAGCGATCCCCGGCAGCCTGTGCATGTAGCGATGGGTACAAGAGACGTAAAGCACTACTCCACTTTATCAGTGTAATGTAAATGATTAAATTATATAGTTCAATTGAATTAGCATAAAATATAATTAAATTTAAATTAAAGTTATATGATCGATAGACTGGAAGTTGAAATGTAGGAGATAAATAGAAAGAGCTCTCTTAATTATCTTTTGCCTCTCCTGTCACCACAGGATATCACCACTTTGATTAATCCTACTAGTCTAGTTTGTTTACTGTTGATCTCGTGCCCATATTTATTATGACATATAAAGGTAATTAGGATTTATTCTTCACCTATGATACTTTTTGATTTTAATCATAGTGTTAAAATTTTCACATTATAATTTTAATCTTCCACAAATAACATAATAAAAAGATGGACAAATTCTAAAAAAAAAGTCTTGAATTTTAAAAAATTTTGGTAGAGTAGTCTTGATTATATAACAAGATTGTCTTACCTTTATATTTGTCGGATCCATCATCGTCATCATTGGACTTGTTGCCTATGCCTCTCTATATCGCTATTGGCTCCATAAGTGTGGGTTGCCCCTCTCTTATTTCTTACCTGTGATCGATAACAAAAGTGCATTGCATTGCATGCACACGCACACCCCTCGGCGCGGGGAATGCATGGTCCTCGACAACGAGGGAGGCCTACGGGCAACAAATGTGGCTGTTGGGGGTTCAACGAGAGCAAGGCCTCTACACACAATCACAGTTGGGGTGAAAGTGTGATATGGGAAAGGACAGTGGCCAATAAGGATAGGATGGTGATTAAAAAAAATACTATATAAAAATTTCTCAAACTTGGAGCCTTATTAAAAGTTTTTTCAAAGTTAAAAAGAACATTTTTAAGAAATTCGCCCGAAAAAGAACCTAATGTTTTTTTTTGGTTCTCTTTGTCGATTTAAAGATCATTTTCTATTCCCACGATCATCACCAACAAGAGCTCTAGAAAGGAAGAATGTATCATGCAAAGCCCACCCATGCTGATGTTGTACTGAAGATGGATCGGAGGAACTACAGAAAAACCTCAACCTCCCTCTCCCCTCTCCTCTATCCTCTCGTTTCCTTTATTCGTGGTTGCATTATAAGAGGAAGACACTATGCACATGGTTATGCTTCTTGCATGGACTGGTTTTCAACGTGGTCGTTTCAGAGCCAGAGAGCGCCAGCTTCTTTGAGGAGGGGGACGAGGGTGCCGTTGATGTAGGCGG
Organism: Musa acuminata AAA Group; assembly: GCF_036884655.1. Classification (NCBI taxonomy): domain Eukaryota; kingdom Viridiplantae; phylum Streptophyta; class Magnoliopsida; order Zingiberales; family Musaceae; genus Musa; species Musa acuminata. Next base: position 30,202,391 of record NC_088353.1, read on the forward strand.
CCATGACCCGATCCATGGCTCCCACCAGCTTCCCGCCGATGAATACCACGGGGACAGGGGTGCCCCCCGCGGGCCGGCTGCCGAGGAGTCGGGCGAGAGCGCGATCTATCTCCTCCGCCCGCGGGTCCTCGTCCAGCTCCACCACCGCGGCGCTCACCCCCATCCCCCAAAAGAGCCGCTTCACGGCGTGGCACATGCAGCACGTGCTCACGCTGAAGATCACCACCGCGCTCTCCGCCGCCAGCCGCTCCACCTCCTCCATCGTTGCCCTCCGCGCCGCCGTAACATACCCCCACGTCCCCGCCTCTGCTGCCGCCGCCTGGTACTGCATCCTTCTAATCACTCTAAAACCTCACCTAGAGCTTAAAACTCTATAACGAAGACTTGGAAGAAGAAGAAGAGGAGGACGATAGCTCTTTGTGGAGAGTTAGGAAGAGGAAGAGTTTTTACAGGATGTGAGAAGAGTATTCCGAGGACAAACAACAGAGGGGTAGAATGGGAAGTTTGTGTAGGAACTCTTCAGATGCTCATGCAAGGGGAAAGTTCAGGGTGGAGGCATGCAGTGAGGAGAGAGGACTCGATTATCTACTAGTCCGCTGCTGCTGCAATATTTGTTTCTTCCCCTACTTCTACTGTTGTTTATGTTCATACCCGTTCCTTTCTTCTTCGATAGAAAGACAAGAAAACCGAGAGAGATAGATAAGGTGAGTGCAGGCTTTATCAGGAAGATACGCGCTTGTCGGGCAAATGCGGCTGGCATCGTCCTTGTTGTCGGCTGCAGTCACCCTACCCATTTCAGCTAATCCTGCAGCTTTAGTTTACATCCAGGAACAGGGCTACCTCTTCTTCCCCTTTCTGTCCTACCTACACTTCTCTCTCATGCTCTCGGTCAACGTCGTCAGGTCAACGGTCAAGCATGGATTACGAAAGCCCAGGGTCGATGAGTCCCCGGCCATGAGCAGAAGGGGTGAAGTGCAGCGGGTCAGCACGTGAGAGGCAGGGGACCGTGGATTCGGCGGAGAATGCGCCGCGGACAGTGAAGCCGGTGCCCGTAAAGGCCTCGACGACAGCCAACTCAACGAAAAGAGAACAGAACAGATATCAAACAGATAAAGCGAAGAGGGAAAACCAACAAGAAGTCCAGCGCACGCGTGAGCACGTTTACCGTAGCAAACTTCGATTCTCCTCTTTCTTATTAGCATATGTATTTTATATTGAGCGGCCTCTTATTACGTGAGAGAGAGAAAGAAGAGGGCAATTCCGATCGCCACTGGAAGCAGAAGAGCTGACTTTGTAATGGGTACACGAACGTCAGAGAGAGAAGACCACGCACGAGAACTAGGCAAAGAGATGGAAACAAATGTACGTTCCACAGTGGCCTTTTACAAGTAACTCTACAACACATAGGGGAGAGAGATAGAGAGAGTTTACGGTGTTCATATTTCATTGGAACAACAACATCTTTTGAATCGGTGACAGAGAGAATCTAGATGTAACAGAAGTTAAAATATATTTTAAAATATTATTAATTAATATTTTATATTTTAAATAAAATTAGATAAAGTTTTAATGATAAGGAATTCTTAGTTTAAAATATATTTTAGAAGATAGATTAGATAAAATTGTAGAGACCGAGGATTTTGTATTTTAATCCATAAATAAGTGACATTTATATGTAGATTAATTGAAGTCTCAAGTATTAAAGTCAGGTCTAAAAGTCATTCAAGTATTTTTTTATTTAAGAAGTTTAATAAATTTTTTATTTTAATTTATTTATTTTTATTTGGTTTGATCTTGGGCTAGTAGTACATTATTACTAACATTTGCATGTGATCCTATCTTTTCTTCATATTATTGAATCTCGTATTTTGATGATGAAACTACTTGATATATGTTTATGATTTAATCTGTGTTTTGAGTGACGCAGGATGCTTTGATCATAATGAGACAATTAAAGCAGGAAAATCATGTTGTGCCGAAGGAACATGTCAGAAGATTGGACGTCGGGCCGGTGGATCGGTCGACGTATCGACAGAAGGCTTCGGGCCGTGGACTCGGGCATCAGGCCAAGAAGAGCGGGTATTGCGCCAAGGATATCGGAGTTGCGGAGTCAACTGGCCGATTAGGCAATAGGCTGCAGGAAAGGATGATGCGCCGAAGAATCGGACGAAGCGTCGAGGGACCAATGACATGCCAGACAACTTGGTTAATTGCTTAGGATTAATTGTCTCGATCGAAGTTTTTCTTTAATTGTGCAGGATTAGCTATGATAACGATGAAGACATAAAGTGAAACAAAGTGTCGGAGTCAAGCGCGAAGGATTTGTTGCAAGTTCGAGAGTTCGACGGAAGTCCGAAGGTTCATCGGGAATGCTATCGGAACTAGCCGAGAATGAGTTGGGAGCTTGCCGAAGGGTTTTTCGGAAGCTCGCCGGAAGGTTCGTTGGGAGTTCGCGGAGCTCGCCGAGAAAGATCGGAGCTTGCCGAAGAAGCTTGTTGGAACTTGCTAAGAACAAATCGTGAAGTCTAGGAGCTTGCCGGGAGTCCGCAGAATGGTTTCCGAGAGTTCATCGGAAGACCGTCGGAAGTTTGCTGAAAGCTCGCCAGAAGAAGTCTTGACTTGCAGACTTTGTAATAGCTTAGAAAATGTCTTTAAAATCATAGTTAGCACATTAATTAGGGTTAGGATTAGGTGATAATCCTATAACCCAAGTAGGGGCCAATTAGGCCCAAGTTCGGACTGGTTTGGGCCAAGTTTGGAGCCAAACCAAGTGAGCTGAAATAGTGAAAGAGGTAGCACCGCCCCAGCCAGGAGGTGCAACCGCCCAGGCTCAGTCTCCGAGCGAGACTGGGCGGTGCAACCTCTTCTGTCAAGAGGTAGCACCGCCAGAGCTCAAGTTTCGAGCTCTATCAGGCGGTGCAACCTCTCCAGTCAGGAGGTGCAACCGCCTGAGCTCGGTCTTCGAGCTCTGGCAGAGAGGTGCAACCTCCCTGACAAAGAGGTGGCACCGCCTGAGCTCGGTCTTCGAGCTCTGCCAGGCGGTGCAACCTCTCCAGTCAAGAGGTGCAACCGCTTGATCCCGGAATTCCGGGATTTGATCGTTTTGAGCTCCAAATTTGAATTGGGTTGGGGCCTATAAATATCCCACCCATTCAGCACTGAAAAGAGCAAGAACTTACCCGAAATCTTGATCTTTTCAGTGGTTCTTAGAGCTCAAAATTGCTAGTTTTTCCTCCTCCTTCTGTTCTTCAAGTTTGAGTTGTAAAGAGAGGAGAGAAAACATCTGTAAGGGTTGTCTCCTAAGCCCGTCAAAAGGAGTGAATCTGTAATAGGGTAGTTGGCCTTCGCCTATTGAAGGAAGGCCTCTAGTTGACGTCGGTAACCTCATCGGTGGAGGAAGCCAAAAGTGGAGTAGGTCAAGACTGACCGAACCACTCTAAATCTCTGGTTTGCGTTTATTTTGAGCACTTTATCATTACTGCAAACCTCCTACATAGCTACTGCTCTCTGCGCTTTTACGAACGAGTTCTATGCAGTTTACGTTCACGTCTTGATTCTATCTACAAACTGCAAACTGTCTCTCTGCGCTTTTACAAATGAGTTCTGTGCAGTTTACGTTTACGTCTTGATTTCACTTACAACTGCAAACTGTCTTCTGCGCTTTTTTACGAACAAGGTTCTGTGCAGTTTACGTTTACGTCTTTTGATTTCATTTACAACTGCAAACTGTCTTCTGCGCTTTTACGAACAAGGTTCTGTGCAGTTTACGTTTACGTCTTGATTTCATTTAGAACTGCAAACTGTCATCTGCGTTTAGACGCAAACTGCGTTTAGACGCAAACTGCGTTTAGACGTAAACTGTGCTTAGACGCAAACTGTGTTTAGACGCAAACTGCGCTTAGACGCAAACTGTGTTTAGACGCAAACTGTGTTTAGACGCAAACTGCGCTTAGACGCAATCTGCGCTTAGACGCAAACTGCACTTATATACAAACTGTGAATCAGCTTTTGCATCATAATAGTTTCTATCGAACGAACGCAGCTTTCGGTTTTAATCGCTGTAAAATTTCCGCTGCACTAATTCACCCCCCCCTCTTAGTGCTCTCGATCCTAACAATTGGTATCAGAGCGGGGTATTTCTCATTTCGGATTTACACCCGAGAGAAATGGCTCTTCAAGAGGGCTTATCGGTTGTTCGTCCACCGTTCTTTAACGGATTGGACTACACTTATTGGAAAACTCGAATGAGAGTTTTCTTGATTTCTCTAAATCTGGATTTATGGAATATCGTTGAAAACGGTTTTCAACTTCCCTCTAAACCGATGAACGAATGGTCGGATTTAGAGAAGAAGTATTTTTCTTTAAACGCAAAGGCTATGAATGCCTTATTTTGCGCTTTGGACAAAAATGAGTTCAATCGGGTTTCTTTGTGCGAAACGGCTTTCGATATTTGGCGCACTCTTGAAATCACGCACGAGGGAACTAGTAGTCAAAGACTCGAAAGTTAATATTTTACTGCATGATTTCGAGCTTTTTCATATGAAACCAAGCGAAACCGTTGTTGACATGTACACCCGTTTTACGGATGTCGTCAATGGTTTAAAATCACTTGGTAAAAGCTTTTCGGATTTTGAACTCGTTAACAAAGTTTTGCGCTCACTTTCTAAAACTTGGGATTCAAAAGTAACTGCTATTCAAGAAGCTAAAAACCTAAACAACTTACCACTTGAAGAATTAATTGGTTCATTGATGACATATGAAATGGTGCACAATGCACATGATGAACATGTTGAACACAATCACCTTCCAAAGAACAGGAAGGATTTGGAACTCTGGACAAATGAATGCCACTTGAGCGATGACTCAAGTGATGAGGACAATGATGAACAAAACAACATTCCAAAGAACAGGAAGGATTTGGGACATAGAACATTTGAAGACCACTCGAGCATAAGCTCAAGTGATGGTGAACTTAAACTACAAATGAAACGAAAATTAAAAAGCAAAAAGAATGGAACTACTTGCTTTAAACGCAAGAAGAAGAATAAGAATTGGGATGAATCGAGCTCCTCCGAAGACGAAGAAAAAATCAACAAAAGCGAGGCGGCAAACTACGCCTTAACAGCCTACAACGTTGAGGTAATGCCTTTGGTTTATTTTGAAATTACTTGATGCTTTCATAATGTAGTTTTTCTTTTTTAGTTTAGAATTAATTTTCTTGAAAATTACATGTTAAAAAAAAAAAATTACAAAATTATGATCATGCTAGTAATTTCGAAAATGATAATATTGCATATTTTATGATAAACAAACAAAATTATTTTGATTGAAAATATGAAATCATGGTTAAGAAGTAATAATGTGTATCATGTTTGATTAACATTGTTGAATGAAATCACGTTTGATTTAAAGTAATGCACAATAATATTAAATGGTTATGATACAATGATTAACAATTTTATGCATGAGATTTTAAGTTATTCATGATCATGAGCTTGTTTGATCTTCATGATTTAAATTCAAAATCTATAGCGAAAATCATGTCTGAATATATGAAAGTGTTAATTTCATTTTCGGATTCACTTAACAAGTGGTATCCTAACAATCGGATTTACTCATACACTTATGAAAAATAATTTTCTAAAATAGATTTGATGAAATGATCCCTGCTTATAAATTCCATCTTGAAATATGAATGATAGTATTTTTGCTTGCAAAGATTTGTTTCACATACATATCTCCTATGATTCATGTGCAGAAAAAGAATTTATAAATCATAATACAATGAGATTTCTTATGCAAAAATAAAACGCTTTTGTGATTCATTGCTAAAGAGAATAATTATTAAAATCATGATCTTGATAATTATAACATGAAGCTCGTTATAAATCAAGATTGTTCATTATGCTTATCAAAAAGGAGTTCTTCAAATGAAATGCAACTTGTCTTTTGATTTCTTAGAATTCAATGAAGTGTCATATTAATATCTTAAAACTTGGAATATTTTAAAATGTGATCTTGATAATAATGTTTCAAGTTGCTCTTTGTACTATATCTTTCAAATGAATCATGAGCCTTGATATCATATATTTCATAATATAGAAATAACAAGATTTCTTTACCTTTTGTCTTGAACTTTCATGCTTATCTTAATTTGGCATATAAAGACTAAGGCATGATTAGATGAAAAAGAATCTCTTAAAAAATGCTTTTCCCATCTGATCGAGATTAATGATTTCATGATATTTTGTGAATCTCGAAATTAATTTTAATGACTTGATTATGAATTTCAAGTTAATGATTTGATTTGAATAAGTTTTATCTAAATCATAATCTTGATCTTGCAAAATTGAAGTCACAAATAATAACTTGTGGTATTCATGAATTGATACTCACAATATGAAAGCATTGATATTCATGACTTGAATTGGATTGAAACATTGTATGCTTAAATTAATCATTCTCCTATGTTTCAAAAATTCCTTAAATGCCTTATGTGATGATTGAAAACTAACTTGCTTTATGATGAATCACGAATCATAACTTGATCTATGATGCCTTGAAATGATAAAATGGGGAGAAGTTTTGATCATGCATGGTAGGATATAATTTGACAAAATTGATACCATCATGATATGAAACATTTATGATGTGCAATTATGCATGCAATACTTGTGCTTTCTAATTATGATGTGATGTGTTGCATATGATGTAAATCATGATTTAAAATGCTATGAGTGCTAAGTTACACACTTTGAGAAGAAATTGCTATATTGAAACATTAATGTAATTATGAATGGTGATATGAAATTATGCATGTAATACTTCAACCTATGATAACGATGCATGCAATGATAAAATATTCATAATGAAAAATTGTCTTGACATTCATAACTTGATTATTCATCCTTTGTCATGATTTTGAAATCATTGTAAAAGGAAAAAGAACTACAAAACTGTATTATTCCTTTCTTTTTGACAATGATAAAGGGGGAGATAGCTAGCTTGCACAAGTCAAGAAGATGCAAAAACTTGATTGCTAACTTGCTTATTTCAAGAAGCAAAAATTGTCTTCTTGAAAATCACTATCTTGAATATCTCAAGAAGCAAGACTTGCAACCTGCACATTACAATAAGAAGCAATAATCATGAGCCTACACAAGAAAGTTATCTTGCATTTGCTTTCGAAGTTTTTGCTAGCTTGTATATTGCGAAACTTGTTTATCGTAAAAATTGCTAGCTTGTAGTCTAAAGAGAAGCGAAAAGTTGCTATCTCAAAAGAAGCATATGTGCTATCTTGCCTATCTCAAGAGGCAAAAATGCTAACTTGCACATCTAGCAAAACTTGACAAATTTGCATATTTCAAGAAACAAGAGTTGCCTTCTTGAACATCTCTAATTTGCTAGCTTGCATGATATAGAACTTGCTATCTTGAACATCTCTAATTTTCATACCAAGTGCTATCTTGTATACTGTAAAACTTGCATATCTAAAACTTGATAGCTTGAATGTTCTAAGCATGATGTAACATTTGCTAAATTTTTTGGCTTTAAAACTGCATGATGATAAAACTTGATATTATGTTTTTCATGCAATAAGTTAAACCAATATCACAAACACTTGATTGTGATACTTCTCCTTTTTGTTGATGATAAAGGGGGAGAAGTATGTTGATGAAATGACATGTGATGCATAAGTTTATGCATATGTTCATGTTGACGTGTTGCAAGTATTCATGATGAATATTGCAATGACTTGAATTCAGTTTGAATTCAAGGTTCTATCAATATGGCATATTGATAGGGGGAGTTTGTTTAAACTCTGGGAGTTAAGGTTAACTCCGATTATGATGACATGTTGCTTAGATTTTTGAATCTAAGAGTTTCTATCAATAAGGTATATTGATAGGGGGAGTTTGTTTAAACTCCGGGAGTTAAGTTTAACTCCGTCATCAAGTGGTTGTCATCATCAAAAAGGGGGAGATTGTTGAATCTCGTATTTTGATGATGAAACTACTTGATATATGTTTATGATTTAAACTGCGTTTTGAGTGACGCAGGATGCTTTGATCAGAATGAGACAATTAAAACAGGAAAATCATGTTGTGCCGAAGGAACATGTCAGAAGATTGGACGTCGGGCCGGTGGATCGGTCGACGTATCGACAGAAGGCTTCGGGACGTGGACTCGGGCATCGGGCCAAGAAGAGCGGGTATTGCGCCAAGGATATCGGAGTTGCGGAGTCAACTGGCCGATTAGGCAATAGGCTGTAGGAAAGGACGATGCGCCGAAGAATCGGACGAAGCGTCGAGAGACCAATGACATGCCAGACAACTTGGTTAATTGCTTAGGATTAATTGTCTCGATCGAAGTTTTTCTTTAATTGTGCAGGATTAGCTATGATAACGATGAAGACATAAAGTGAAACAAAGTGTCGGAGTCAAGCGCGAAGGATTTGTTGCAAGTTCGAGAGTTCGACGGAAGTCCGAAGGTTCATCGGGAATGCTACCGGAACTAGCCGAGAATGAGTTGGGAGCTTGCCGAAGGGTTTTTCGGAAGCTCGCCGGAAGGTTCGTTGGGAGTTCGTGGAGCTCGCCGAGAAAGATTGGAGCTTGCCGAAGAAGCTCGTTGGAACTTGCTAAGAACAAATCGTGAAGTCTAGGAGCTTGCCGGGAGTCCGCAGAATGGTTTCCGAGAGTTCATCGGAAGACCGTCGGAAGTTTGCTGAAAGCTCGCCAGAAGAAGTCTTGACTTGCAGACTTTGTAATAGCTTAGAAAATGTCTTTAAAATCATAGTTAGCACATTAATTAGGGTTAGGATTAGGTGTTAATCCTATAACCCAAGTAGGGGCCAATTAGGCCCAAGTTCGGACTGGTTTGGGCCAAGTTTGGAGCCAAACCAAGTGAGCTGAAATAGTGAAAGAGGTAGCACCGCCCCAGCCAGGAGGTGCAACCGCCCAGGCTCAGTCTCCGAGCGAGACTGGGCGGTGCAACCTCTTCTGTCAAGAGGTAGCACCGCCAGAGCTCAAGTTTCGAGCTCTATCAGGCGGTGCAACCTCTCCAGTCAGGAGGTGCAACCGCCTGAGCTCGGTCTTCGAGCTCTGGCAGAGAGGTGCAACCTCCCTGACAGAGAGGTGGCATCGCCTGAGCTCGGTCTTCGAGCTCTGCCAGGCGGTGCAACCTCTCCAGTCAAGAGGTGCAACCGCCTGATCCCGGAATTCCGGGATTTGATCGTTTTGAGCTCCAAATTTGAATTGGGTTGGGGCCTATAAATACCCCACCCATTCAGCACTGAAAAGAGCAAGAACTTACCCGAAATCTTGATCTTTTCAGTGGTTCTTAGAGCTCAAAACTGCTAGTTTTTCCTCCTCCTTCTGTTCTTCAAGTTTGAGTTGTAAAGAGAGGAGAGAAAACATCTGTAAGGGTTGTCTCTTAAGCCCGTCAAAAGGAGTGAATCTGTAAGAGGGTAGTTGGCCTTCGCCTATTGAAGGAAGGCCTCTAGTTGACGTCGGTAACCTCATCGGTGGAGGAAGCCAAAAGTGGAGTAGGTCAAGACTGACCGAACCACTCTAAATCTCTGGTTTGCGTTTATTTTGAGCACTTTATCATTACTGCAAACCTCCTACATAGCTACTGCTCTCTGCGCTTTTACGAACGAGTTCTATGCAGTTTACGTTCATGTCTTGGTTCCATCTACAAACTGCAAACTGTCTCTCTGCGCTTTTACAAATGAGTTCTGTGCAGTTTACGTTTACGTCTTGATTTCACTTACAACTGCAAACTGTCTTCTGCGCTTTTTTACGAACAAGGTTCTGTGCAGTTTACGTTTACGTCTTTTGATTTCATTTACAACTGCAAACTGTCTTCTGCGCTTTTACGAACAAGGTTCTGTGCAGTTTACGTTTACGTCTTGATTTCATTTAGAACTGCAAACTGTCATCTGCGTTTAGACGCAAACTGCGTTTAGACGCAAACTGCGTTTAGACGTAAACTGCGTTTAGACGTAAACTGTGCTTAGACGCAAACTGTGTTTAGACGCAAACTGCGCTTAGACGCAAACTGTGTTTAGACGCAAACTACGCTTAGACGCAATCTGCGCTTAGACGCAAACTGCACTTATATACAAACTGTGAATCAGCTTTTGCATCATAATAGTTTCTATCGAACGAACGCAGCTTTCGGTTTTAATCGCTGTAAAATTTCCGCTGCACTAATTCACCCCCCCCCTCTTAGTGCTCTTGATCCTAACACATATGATATCTATGTTTTTAAGAGCCACAAGGATGGTAATATGTATTTTCAAGATATCTTTGGTCAAGAAAATAACCTTTTTCAACTATGAAATATTATAGTCGAGTTAGTGAATTTAGTATTAAACTTCTCAATTAGTCTAACTATAAGATCTGGAAGACTTATTTGAAATCTTATCTTATAGCGGAAGATCTATGAGATGTGGTTGGTCATAATAACAACACTAGATGCTGCGGTGACAACATGAAGAGATGGAATTTAAATGCAAAGGCTGAATTTGTATTAAAAAGATCTATTTCTTATTACCTCTTTGAATATATTATTCATTCAAATTAGCTTCAGAGATTTAGATCACTCTTGATGCATTGCTCAACAAAAAGAATATGACTCGACTTTAATATTTAGAGAATAATTTAGCAAATATTATCTAGATCTCTTAATTTCTTAGTATTTTTTGAAGATTAAAAATTTATGTTTAGAGATATCACTCTTAGATCTAAATGAGTCTATTTTTGATGCACCATTATATTATTCGTAGTCTTCAGAAAAAAAATACTCCTTATGTTACATCTATTCAAGGATGGGTTCAATAACCATCCTTAGTAGAGTTGAAAAATCTTTTTATTTCTCAAGAATCTCTAATTTATCAAATGGCAAGAGTTTATACTTTAGGGGGAGATGGAGATGTCCTTTTGACAAATAAAAGAAAAGAGTAATGATAATGATAAAGAGAAGAAGGATAATGCTAACATCAAACAAGAGTCTTCTTGAAATAATGGTGCAAATTGAAAGAATATCAGGTGTTATAGGTGTGGCAAGTTAGGCTATATCAAGAAAAATTATCATGTGAAGATTAAAGAAGAAAATATTACAAATAAAAAAGATTGTTCTAATGCTACTAATGAAGATTAGGGCAAATGCTTGATAGCTAAACTAATAAGACCATGACATCTATCTATTTTGAAAATGATTGGATTATTAATTCAGGATATGGTCATCATCTCACTAGTGATGGTACCAAATTTACCGATCTTCATCAATATAAAAGTAATGATATAACTATTGTTAGGATCAAGTCGGTACTAAGAGGGGGGGTGAATTAGTGTTTACGATAAAAACGATGGTTTGAAAATTCTCATTCGATAAAAATCGATATCAGAAAGAGTTTAACTTGAAAGTGTGTTCATAAGCATAGTGAGAGTAGTAAGCAAGTAAATTAGTTTACAATATGAGAATGAAAATTAGAACAGAAATGTAAACCAAGTACACCGGGTTTTTAGTAGTTCACTTGTCGTGACCTACGTCCACTTTCGATTCCTCCTCCGTTGAGGCCACCGACGTCCACTAATGGTCTTCCTTCAATGGGTGAAGACCAGCTACCCTCTTACAACTCTTTTCTCCTTTTTAGTGAAAGAGAGAATAAAAAATAATTTATAAAAAAACTAATTTATAATTCTGAGAAATCAAAAGAGAAATCATGATTCATTTGGATAATTCTCTTTAATAAAATGAAAGAATTACAGTGAGTTATCTTAATTTATATAAAAATCTTAAGTTATAATTATCAAGATATCAAGATCATGATTTGGATAATAACTTATTCAAATTCATATCATTAAAATCACTTTCATAGTTCAAGAAATTCAAAAAATAATAATATACATGGATTGAAAAACTTGATAAGTTTTAGAAATAAAGACATTTTCAAAAGAGATGCATTCCCCATTTTATGTGTTTCAATTTATGTAATTTATTTTATACAAACATGCCTTTATCTTTTATGCTAAATAAAAATATGCATCAATGTTTAAAAACTGAAAAACAAGCTTCATCATGAAAATCATTAAGATAAACATTTAAGCATTCATAGAATTATTTTTATTTGGTATGCTTATTACACAAATAAGTATTCAAATTTATATCACTTATTACACAAATACTTAATGAGTTATATCTACTAACATAGCATCTGTAAACAAAAGATTCGATTTGTTAATAATTATTTTAATTCCAATGATTTTCTTTTATTATTATTTGTTGTAGTAATATATTTTTCCTTTTTAGTGAATCTAACTCATTGCATTTAGTGTAAGGAGCTAATATGTAATTGTCATGCTCATTTTTAATTTTTCAAAATCACTAGAAAGAGAAGCATGATTTTTTTTGTATTTTTTATTTCTTACTAACTAATTTAAAAATAACTCATGAAATGCATCAATTAATTTTATAGTAAGGTAAATGAGTTTTGGTTGAGTCACTTACCTCATTGTCGAAGGCTATTAAGGTATAGTTCGCCACCTTGTCTTTGTTGATTTGCTCCTCATCTTCGGGCGTACTCGTTTCGTCTTATGTTGCCCTGAGTGCTTTCTTCTTCTTTTGTGCAAGCACCTTCTTCTTCAGTTATGGACATTTGCTTTTGAAGTGCCCCAGCCAATTGCATTCATAACAAGTTGTTTTATTCTTTTTAAGTTCATTTTTATTCTTATATTCTTATTTTATGAGTTTCTTTAATTTTATTGTAAGGAGTTCAAAGTCATCATTACTTGAGCTTTCACTTGAGTAGTATTCATTTGTATAAAGTGTCAAATCCTTCTTGTTCTTTGGAAGATTATTCTCATGTTCATCATTTTCATCATGTGTTATTTCATAGGTCATTAAAGACCCGATAAGTTCTTCAAAAGGAAATTGTTCAAGTTTTTGTCCCTTATATTGTCGTCACTTTTGGATCCTAACTTTTTAGAAAGGATCTTAGTATTTTGTTAACAAGTTCAAAATTAGAAAAACTTTTACCAAGTGCTTTCAAACCATTGATGACATATATAAAATGGGTGTACATGTCTCCAATGGTTTCGCTTGGTTCCATTCAAAATAATTCAAAACTATACATCAAAAGATTAATTTTTGATTTTTTTAACCCTACTTGTGCCTTCATGTGTGATTTCAAGAGTGTGACAAATGTCATGTGTAGTTTCATAAGTCAAAATATGATTAAACTCATTTTTATCCAAAGCACAAAACAAAGTATTCATAGCTTTTGCATTTAACGAAAATGAGTTTTTCTCAAAATCATTCCATTCATTCATAAGTTTAGAGAGTTGTTAAAAACCATATTTGATAATATTTCATAAATTAAAATTTAAATAAAGTAAGAAAACTCTCATTCGTGTTTTCCAATATGTGTAGTCTGTCCCATTGGACATAGGAGGACGAGTGATAGAAAGACCCCCTTGAAAGTAGAAAAAAACCATATTTCTTGGGTGTTAAACTAAATAGAGAGTAACTTGGCTCTGATATCAACTAATAGGATCGAAATCGACACTAGGGGGGGGGGGGGGGTGGGGTGAATCAGTCCTTTCATAAAATCATGTCTGTTTAGAAATCTTCATTCAATAAAGTCGTATCGGAAAGATATTTAAACTTAAAAATATTTATAAGAATACTAATAAGTAGGTAAAATAGTTACAAAATAAGTAAACAAGCAGAGAAAGGGAGGCAGACTAATTTTATAGTGGTTCGGTTATCGTGACCTACATCCACTCCCGATTCCTCTTCACTCGAGGCCACCGACTTCTATTATCGATCTTCTTTCAACAAGCGAAGATCAACCACCCTTTAACACTCCTTTTTCTCCTTTTCAGAGGTTTATAAGATAACCTTTACAACCACTCACCCATCTCTTAAACTTCACCTAACACTTAAAGCTTGAGAGGAGTTCTCATAATATTACAATAGCATATTCTTTCTTTCTTTCACTCTCAGTTCTTATGTAAACTGAGTAGGGATGAGTGAGGTTTTTATAGGCCCCAAATGACTTCAAAATTATGGCAAAAAATTTGACTCCCTAGGATTTTGGGGTACTAGTGATACCACCACCAGTATTAGGTGGTACCACCGCTAGTACTTTCTAACACTAGGCGGTACCATTACCTAGTCTAGCGGTACCACCGCTTGACATAGTCTGGGAGACTATGTTTGGGTGGTACCACCACCCAAGTTGGTGGTACCATCGCTTGACATAGTCTGGCGATACCACCGCCTAACATAGTTTAGCAATACCACCACTTGACATAATCTGGAAGACTGTGTTTGGGTGATACCATTGCCTAGTCTGAGTAGTACCACCGTTAGTCCCTACTACAGGATATTGAATGGGCCAAACAGCAGGCTCAATTTAACCCTGATTCAGGCCCAATTGGCCCCTAATTGAGTTGACATTATTTCACCCCAATACTAACTCAATTAGACTTAAACTAACTCAATTTAAACAAATTATTACAAAGCACAAATCATATGTTGTCCGACATGTCATTGGTTCTTCCGACACTTCGTTCGATCCTTCAGCGCATCATCATCTCCTTTAGCATATTGCCTAATCGGCATGTTAACTCTTGCAAATTTCAATCTTCTTAGCACAATGTCCAATCCTTCAGCCCGATACCCAAACTCATGACACAAAGTCCTTATGCTAGCATGTCGATTGATCCTCCGATTTGATGTCCAATCTCTTGACATGTTCAACTCTGGCCCAATGTCTGATTCCTCCTACTTCAATCAATTTGCCTCTTCTTAATCAAAGCTAGTCATACGTCCCTCAAAACACAGATTAGATCACAAACTCATCAATTGATTTCATCATCAAAATCCGAGATTCAATAATTTTCTCCTTTTTGATGATGACAATCAATTGATGATGGAGTTTAACTTAAACTCCCCCAATATGCTATATTGATAGAAACTTTGAATTCATAAAATCATGACTATTTCATCATTGCATGTATCGTGAATATTGAAAGAACCAATTAATTACATCATTACATGTATCTTAAAATTATAAGTATTTTATGCATAATCAAAGTACACCATGCATGATCTGATAGGAGTGAGTCGACACTAAGAGGGGGGGAGGGGTGTGAATTAGTATAGTGGTAAAAATTTTGTTGGTTAGAAAAACCTTCGTATGATAAAATCTGATTTCGATGAAAACCATTTAGGAAAGATCTTTAGATTGAAAGCATATAGAAGTGTAGTTGATGTAAAGCAAGGAAGGTAGTTTGCAGTTAAGATAAATGGCAAAACAGAAATGCAAACCAATTTATAGTGGTTCGGTCATCGTGACCTACATCCACTCCTTTGATTCCTCTTCCATCGAGGCCACCAGCATCTGTTGAATCTCGGATTTTGATGATGAAGTCAATTGTCATTTGTTATCTAATCTATATGTTGAGATAAGTGTGCAGGATTAACTACGATGAGATTAAGACAAGCAGCAGGAGTTGCGCCGGAGTCAAGATCAGGATCACGTTGGGAGTTCGAGAGTTCGACGGAAGTTCGGACGGTCGTCGGAGGTTCAGAGAGAACAGATCCGAGAAGTCCAGAAGCTTGCCAAGCGAAGCTCGTCGGAACTCGCCAAGTGGATCGTCGCAAAGTCCAGGAGTATGCCGGATGTCCGCAGAAGGATCACCGAGTGTTGTCGGTTGATCGACGGAAGTTGGCCGGAAACTCGCCGGAAGAAGCGATTGACGCATCGGTGCAAAGCTGCAGAAGTTGTCTTAGAGATAATCGTAGTTAGCACGATGATTAAGCATGAAAATGGGAGGTGATCCCATTAGCTTAATCTTGGGGCAATTGGGCCCCTGAAAAGATTCAAAGTGGGTCGAATGGAGTGAACCATTCGGACCCTGATTGCACCAGGAGGTGCAACCGCCCCAGCCAGGAGGTGCAACCGCCTGGGCTGAGGGGCTGGGAGGTGCAACCGCCCCAGCCAGGAGGTGCAACCGCCAGGGCTGCACGGCTGGGAGGTGCAACCGCTCCAGCCAAGAGGTTGCACCGCCAGAGCTCAAGTTCCGAGCTCTGCCAGGCGATGCAACCACCAAGCTCAGTCTTCGAGCTTTGGCAGAGTGGTGCATCAGCCTGAGCTCAGTCTCGAGCTTTGCTAGGTGATGAATTCACCAAGCTCGGTCTTCGAGCTATGGCAGAATGGTGCATCAGCTTGAGCTCAGTTTGGAGCTCTGCCAAGTGATGCATCCACCAAGCTCAGATTTCGAGCTCTGCCAGGTGATGCAACCACCAAGCTCAGTCTTCGAGCTCTGCCAGGTGATGCAACCATCGAGCTCAGTCTTCGAGCTCTGGCAGAGAAGAAGCAATCGGCAGAGCTCAGTCTTCGAGCTCTGCCAGGCGGTGCCACCTCTCCAGTCGAGAGGTGCAACCGCCTGATCCCAGAAATTCTGGGATTGGATCGATTTGATCGATTTGAGCTCGAATTTTGAATTGGGTTGGGGCCTATAAATACCCCACCCATTCAGCACTGAAAAGATACAGACATATACCAAAATTGTGATCTTTTCTGTGATTCTAAAGAGCTCAAACGTGTTGTAAAGCCTTGAGTCTCCTCCTTCTGTTCTTCAAGTTTTCAACTGTAAAGTGAGGAGAGAAAGGTCTGTAAAGGTTGTCTCCTAAGCCTGTCAAAAGGAGAGAAACTGTAAGAGGGAAGTTTGGCCTTCGCCCATTGAAGGAAGGCAGCTAGTTGACGTCGGCAACCTCATCGGTAGAGGAAGCCAAAAGTGGAGTAGGTCAAGGCTGACCGAACCACTATAAATCTCTGGTTTGCGTTTAATTTCGAGCACTTTATCATTACTGCAAACCTCCCTCATCACTACTGCTCTCTGCGCTTTCACGAACAAGTTCTAAGTGCTGTTCTTCCAAATCTGGATTCAGACGTAAACTCGTATTTTCGTACATTACAGCTTACGTTTACGTTTGATTCTGCAGAACTGTTTTCTGCGCTTTTACGAACGAGCTTCCTTGCAGTTTACGCTTGCATTTTAATCCTATTAATAACTGCAATCTGTCCTCTACGATTTTACGAACGAGTTTCAACATTTAGACGTAAAACTGCATTCGGACGTAAATCGGCTTTCTTCGCTCAATCATCAGATTTCAGTTTACGTTTACGTCTTGATTTCAACTGCATACTGCCTTCTGCGAATATACAAACGAGTTTCAAAGTTTAGACGTAAATCTGCGTCTAGACGTAAAACTGCGTTTAGACGTAAATCTGCGTTTAGACGTAAAACTACGTTTAAACGTAAAACTGCGTTTAGACGTAAAACTGCGTTTAGACGCAATCTGCGCTTAGACGCAAACTGCACTTAGATACAAACTGAGAATTTGCTTTTGCATCATAATCGTTTTTGAACGAACGCAGCTTTTTGTTTTTAAATTATTATAAGATTTCCGCTGCACTAATTCACCCCCCCCCTCTTAGTGCTCTTGATCCTAACAATTGGTATCAGAGCTCGGTTAACTCTCTAAAGGATTAAAACCCAAGAGAGATGGCATACGCCGGAAACCAAGAGGGGCATTCGATTACACGTCCACCCATGTTCAGTGGAACGGACTACACTTACTGGAAGACCCGAATGAGGATCTTTCTTATTTCTATGGATTTTGAACTATGGAACCTTGTTGAAAATGGATTTTCAAAATCTTCTCTTCCAATGATCGATTGGAACGATTTGGAGAAGAAGGCTTTCGCTCTTAATGCAAAGGCTATGAATGCCTTATTTTGCGCACTAGATAAAAACGAATTTAATCGTGTTTCAACTTGCGAAACTGCTTTTGATATTTGGCACACACTTGAAGTGACCCACGAGGGCACAAGTAGAGTGAAAGAGTCAAAAATCAATTTGTTGCTACATTCTTTTGAACTTTTTCGAATGAAACCGAGTGAAACCATTGGCGACATGTTTACCCGTTTCACGGATGTCGTCAACGGTTTAAAAGGTCTCGGAAAGAGCTTTTCGGATTTTGAGCTTGTTAATAAGATACTAAGATCCCTTCCTAAGAGTTGGGATCCTAAAGTCACCGCCATTCAAGAGGCAAAAGATCTGCGAAATTTCCCTCTTGAAGAACTAATCGGGTCATTAATGACCTACGAAATGATATGCAAAGCTCATGAAGAGCAAGAAGACATCCTTCCAAAGAACAGGAAGGATATGGCACTTAAAACTTCTGAATGCCACTTGAGAGAAAACTCAAGTGATGAGGATTGTGACGATGACTTGGCACTTTTGACAAGAAAGTTTAAAAAATTCTTCAAAAGAAACAAGTTTAAAAATGATGTGAAAAATAAACTTGAACCTAAGAAGGACCAGGTGATCTGCTATGAATGTAAAAAGCCGGGACATTACAAAAGTGATTGTCCCCAAGTCAAGAAAAGAACAACAAAGAAGAAGGCGCTCCAAGCAACATGGGATGATTCGAGCGCATCCGAGGAAGAAGAATCCAACACCGAGCAAGTTGCTCATTACGCCTTTATGGCCATCGAAGGGGAGGTAACGGATTTATTAGATGCTGATTTATCTTTCGATGAATTACTAAATGCCTTCCATGATTTATTTGATGAATGCAAAGTTATAAATAAGAAATACAAGTTGCTAAAAAAGCTACATGATAATCTTACTTGTGAGTTTGATAAGTTAAAAGTCGAACATCATGATAGTTTAAACTCATGTATCAAATGTCATGATTTAGAAACTATACAAAAAGAAAACTTGCTGCTTAAGGACACCTTGAAGAAATTCGAGGTTGGTAGCAAGTCATTAAACATGATCCTTACAAACAAGGGTCATGCTCCCAAAAGAAGTGGGATTGGATTTGTGAGGAGTCCTCACCAAAATCCAACTACCTTTGTAAAAGGCCCCATCTTACACGTTCAACACCAAACCAAGTGCAACTTTTGTTGCAAATTTGGACACAAGACACATTGTTGTCCATTCAAGAAAACAAGTCCAAACAAATTAGTTTGGGTTCCTAAAGGAACCATGATAAACTCTATGCAACATGATAGAAAATATAGATCTATTTATGAGGCACCCAAAAGCAAATGGGTACCTAAACGTCATCCTTTCTTGTAGAAAACTAAACAATTGCAAGCTAGGAGCAAGAAATGGTACCTTGATAGTGGATGCTCAAGGCATATGACCGGAGATCCATCTCAATTCTCTAAGCTCTCTAGCATAGACGAAGGATATGTCACCTTCGGAGACAACAACAAGGGTAAAATCATTGGCAAAGGAACCATTGGTAACAAATCCAACCTCTCTATTGAAGATGTTTTACTAGTTGATGGTTTAAAACATAACCTCTTGAGCATTAGTCAATTATGTGATAAAGGATATATTATAAGATTTGAATCTAATGCCTGCATCATTGAAAAACCACACAAAAATATATCTATGATTGCATTAAAACAAAACAACGTATACACTATTGACATCAATAACTTATGTGATGAAATGTGCTTTGCCGTTATGAATGAGGATGCTTGGCTATGGCATAGAAGATTAGGTCATGCTAGCATGAAACTAATCAATCAAGTATCATCTAGAGAACTTGTAAGAGGAATTCCTCATATCAAGTTCATCAAAGATAATGTATGTGATGCTTGCCAATTAGGTAAGCAAATTAGGGGTAGCTTCAAAGCTAAGAATCAAATAAGCACCTCTAGGCCCTTACAATTGATCCATATGGACTTGTTCGGACCAATCTCTACATCGAGTCTAGGAGGTAGCAAATACGCCTTTGTCATTATTGATGACTACAGCAGATATACATGGACCTACTTCTTAAAACAAAAAAATGAATGCTTTAGACATTTTACCAAGTTTTGTAAACTTGTTCAAAATGAGAAGGAATCTATGATTTCGTCAATTAGAAGTGATCACGGTGGAGAATTTCAAAACCATGACTTCCAAGAATTCTGTGAACTCAACGGATACAACCATAACTTCTCTACTCCAAGAAATCCTCAACAAAATGGGGTAGTAGAAAGAAAAAATCGAAATTTACAAGAAATGGCTAGAACCATGTTGAATGAACATAGCCTACCCAAATATTTTTGGGCCGAAGCTGTAAACACTGCATGTTATATTTTAAATAGAGTCCTAGTAAGACCCTTACTCACCAAAACTCCTTATGAGTTATGGAATAACAAAAAACCCAATGTCTCATATTTTAAAGTCTTTGGGTGTAAGTGTTTTATCTTGAATGAAAAGGATAACTTAGGAAAATTCGATGCTAAATCTGATGAAGGAATTTTTCTTGGTTATTCTTCGGTTTCTAAAGCTTTTCGCATCTTCAATAAAAGAACCTTAATTATTGAAGAATCCATCCATGTTGTTTTCAATGAGATTTCAGAAATTAAGAAAAATGATCTTGATGATGATATTAATTTTGATTCCTTGAATTTAAACGAAACCCCGTCTCCAACTAGCAACTTGGTTGCATCTACTTCCAAAACATCCTTACCCAAGGATTGGAAGTATATAGATGCTCATCCTAAGGAACTAATCCTAGGAGACACATCAAAGGGGGTTCAAACACGATCTTCTTTTAAAAACTTTTGTGCCAACGCCGCTTTTCTCTCCCAAATTGAACCCAAATGTATTGATGAAGCCATGAAAGATGATTCATGGATTTTCGCAATGCAAGATGAATTAAATCAATTTGAGAGAAATGAGGTGTGGACGCTTGTTCCTAGACCAAATGACCATTTAGTAATTGGTACTAAATGGGTCTTTAGAAACAAGCAAGATGAAAATGGTATCGTGGTTAGAAACAAGGCTAGATTAGTGGCCAAAGGTTTCAACCAAGAAGAAGGTATCGATTACGAAGAAACCTTCGCACCTGTGGCTCGATTGGAAGCCATAAGGATGCTCCTTGCCTATGCTAGTTGCAATAATTTTAAATTATTTCAAATGGATGTTAAAAGCGCTTTTCTAAATGGTTTCATTTCTGAAGAAGTTTATGTTGAACAACCTCCTGGATTTGAAAATAATGGCTACCCTAATCATGTGTTTAGATTAACTAAAGCTCTCTATGGTTTAAAGCAAGCCCCAAGGGCTTGGTATGAGAGACTTAGCTCTTTTCTCATTGAAAATAATTTCGTAAAAGGCAAGGTTGATACTACATTGTTTATCAAGAATTTTGAAAATGATTTTCTCATTGTTCAGATTTATGTTGATGACATTATCTTTGGTTCTACAAATGAATCTCTTTGTGAATCCTTTTCGAAAACTATGAGTCATGAATTCGAAATGAGTCTAATGGGAGAATTAACATTCTTCTTAGGCCTACAAATCAAACAACTAAGCAATGACATCTTTATTAGTCAAACCAAATATGCTGTAAGTTTGCTAAAGAAGTTCAAAATGAATAATTCAAAAGCCATTGACACTCCTATGAGCACCTCCACTAAGTTAGAAATTGATGAGAATGGAGAAAGCTTCGATCAAAAAACCTATAGGGGTATGATAGGAAGTTTACTTTACCTCACTGCCACAAGACCAGACATTATGTTCAGTGTAGGACTTTGTGCTAGATTTCAATCAGACCCTAAGATATCTCATCTCAAAGCTGTCAAAAGAATACTCAGATATCTTAATGGAACTACCAATCTAGGATTATGGTACCCAAAATCAGAAAATTTTGAACTAACAGCTTATGCTGATGCGGACTTCGCTGGCTGTAAACTAGACAGAAAAAGCACATCAGGATCATGTCAATTTTTAGGACATGCCCTTGTATCCTGGTCATCTAAGAAACAAAACTCAGTTGCCCTATCAACAACCGAAGCTGAATACATTGCAGCAAGTGCATGCTGTGCACAAGTTGTATGGATGAAAAACACTTTAGAAGATTACAAAGTGAATCTTAAAGATATTCCCATTAAATGTGATAACACGAGTGCAATATGCTTAACTAAAAATCCTATACAACACTCAAGAACAAAACACATTGATATTAGACATCACTTTATACGTGATCATGTCACTAATCATGACGTGACCATAGAATTTATTGATACCAAACATCAACTGGCTGATATCTTCACAAAACCCCTATGTGAAGAACAATTTGATTACATAAGAAGAGAATTAGGAATGTTGATGTGTCCGAATACTTAAACTAGTTAAAATTATCTTTCGGATGTTATTACTATTACATGCCTTGAAACAACATACCAATGTAAGTTGATAAGTCAGCAGTATGATATTGATATATTGCTAATATGATTGCCATCATGCCATGTATCAAACAAAAATTTGCATCATACGAGCTGACATCATACCATGTGATGCAATGCTACACTTGCTGAAATAAAAATCCTGCTATGCAATATGATATAATGCTGTACTTAAAATAATTGTGTTACTACATCAAAATTATTCGAATACTATTACATGCCTTGACAACGCTTAACATGTTGCAAATTATGTGACAAATATTTTTAACCAAATGCATGTAAGAAGTTCATTTTTCAGGATGTATGCTAAAAATGGGATGTTCCCGTACACTCTTATTAAAACTCCTTGGAAAATGACTTTCCTCCGTCAAGCAAAAACAATACAGTGATATATGTGTCATGACTTCTTTTATATGCTTAATAATGCTATCATGCTTTTTGTTGATGACAAAGGGGGAGAAAAATATGAATTGATGAACACTATGTCATAGCTAAACTGCCATAATCATATCTATGTCATAGTCGCAAATACTTGAGTGATGCTATAAACAATATGTTAGGATCAAGAGCACTAAGAGGGGGGGGGTGAATTAGTGCAGCGGAAATCTTATAATAATTTAAAAACAAAAAGCTGCGTTCGTTCAAAAACGATTATGATGCAAAAGCAAATTCTCAGTTTGTATCTAAGTGCAGTTTGCGTCTAAGCGCAGATTGCGTCTAAACGCAGTTTTACGTCTAAACGCAGTTTTACGTTTAAACGTAGTTTTACGTCTAAACGCAGATTTACGTCTAAACGCAGTTTTACGTCTAGACGCAGATTTACGTCTAAACTTTGAAACTCGTTTGTATATTCGCAGAAGGCAGTATGCAGTTGAAATCAAGACGTAAACGTAAACTGAAATCTGATGATTGAGCGAAGAAAGCCGATTTACGTCCGAATGCAGTTTTACGTCTAAATGTTGAAACTCGTTCGTAAAATCGTAGAGGACAGATTGCAGTTATTAATAGGATTAAAATGCAAGCGTAAACTGCAAGGAAGCTCGTTCGTAAAAGCGCAGAAAACAGTTCTGCAGAATCAAACGTAAACGTAAACTGTAATGTACGAAAATACGAGTTTACGTCTGAATCCAGATTTGGAAGAACAGCACTTAGAACTTGTTCGTGAAAGCGCAGAGAGCAGTAGTGATGAGGGAGGTTTGCAGTAATGATAAAGTGCTCGAAATTAAACGCAAACCAGAGATTTATAGTGGTTCGGTCAGCCTTGACCTACTCCACTTTTGGCTTCCTCTACCGATGAGGTTGCCGACGTCAACTAGCTGCCTTCCTTCAATGGGCGAAGGCCAAACTTCCCTCTTACAGTTTCTCTCCTTTTGACAGGCTTAGGAGACAACCTTTACAGACCTTTCTCTCCTCACTTTACAGTTGAAAACTTGAAGAACAGAAGGAGGAGACTCAAGGCTTTACAACACGTTTGAGCTCTTTAGAATCACAGAAAAGATCACAATTTTGGTATATGTCTGTATCTTTTCAGTGCTGAATGGGTGGGGTATTTATAGGCCCCAACCCAATTCAAAATTCGAGCTCAAATCGATCAAATCGATCCAATCCCAGAATTTCTGGGATCAGGCGGTTGCACCTCTCGACTGGAGAGGTGGCACCGCCTGGCAGAGCTCGAAGACTGAGCTCTGCCGATTGCTTCTTCTCTGCCAGAGCTCGAAGACTGAGCTCGATGGTTGCATCACCTGGCAGAGCTCGAAGACTGAGCTTGGTGGTTGCATCACCTGGCAGAGCTCGAAATCTGAGCTTGGTGGTTGCATCACTTGGCAGAGCTCCAAACTGAGCTCAAGCTGATGCACCATTCTGCCATAGCTCGAAGACCGAGCTTGGTGAATTCATCACCTGGCAAAGCTCGAGACTGAGCTCAGGCTGATGCACCACTCTGCCAAAGCTCGAAGACTGAGCTTGGTGGTTGCATCGCCTGGCAGAGCTCGGAACTTGAGCTCTGGCGGTGCAACCTCTTGGCTGGAGCGGTTGCACCTCCCAGCCGTGCAGCCCTGGCGGTTGCACCTCCTGGCTGGGGCGGTTGCACCTCCCAGCCCCTCAGCCCAGGCGGTTGCACCTCCTGGCTGGGGCGGTTGCACCTCCCAGCCCCTCAGCCCAGGCGGTTGCACCTCCTGGCTGGGGCGGTTGCACCTCCTGGTGCAATCAGGGTCCGAATGGTTCACTCCATTCGACCCACTTTGAATCTTTTCAGGGGCCCAATTGCCCCAAGATTAAGCTAATGGGATCACCTCCCATTTTCATGCTTAATCATCGTGCTAACTACGATTATCTCTAAGACAACTTCTGCAGCTTTGCACCGATGCGTCAATCGCTTCTTCCGGCGAGTTTCCGGCCAACTTCCGTCGATCAACCGACAACACTCGGTGATCCTTCTGCGGACATCCGGCATACTCCTGGACTTTGCGACGATCCACTTGGCGAGTTCCGACGAGCTTCGCTTGGCAAGCTTCTGGACTTCTCGGATCTGTTCTCTCTGAACCTCCGACGACCGTCCGAACTTCCGTCGAACTCTCGAACTCCCAACGTGATCCTGATCTTGACTCCGGCGCAACTCCTGCTGCTTGTCTTAATCTCATCGTAGTTAATCCTGCACACTTATCTCAACATATAGATTAGATAACAAATGACAATTGACTTCATCATCAAAATCCGAGATTCAACAATCTCCCCCTTTTTGATGATGACAATCAATTGATAAAGGAGTTATCCTTAACTCCCCCTATCTATATGCCATAGTTGAGATAAGTCAACCTTGAATTCAAGACCTAAGAATTCAAGTGACGCATTGATAGGTTAGATCAGTTAAACTTATCAATGCTTCCATCATGATGCCTATCATGATGTATCTCTTCAAGAATTATGTCAAGGCATGACATACATCAACAAGTTTGTATGATAATGTTTGTAACCATTCATCATGTAATCATATAAAGCAACGAAGGACTTTTTACATGATGCTCACATTTGAGATTTTCTAGTAAGTTTGCATTTTCTTCACAATATCAAATTAAGATATGATGCAAACTATAGTACATGTTCACATATCTCTTGGTGATGCAAGGATGGCATAATATTGTTTATAGCATCACTCAAGTATTTGCAACTATGACATAGATATGATTATGGCAGTTTAGCTATGACATAGTGTTTATCAATTCATATTTTTCTCCCCCTTTGTCATCAACAAAAAGCATGATAGCATTATTAAGCATATAAAAGAAGTCATGACACATATATCACTGTATTGTTTTTGCTTGACGGAGGAAAGTCATTTTCCAAGGAGTTTTAATAAGAGTGTACGGGAACATCCCATTTTTAGCATACATCCTGAAAAATGAACTTCTTACATGCATTTGGTTAAAAATATTTGTCACATAATTTGCAACATGTTAAGCGTTGTCAAGGCATGTAATAGTATTCGAATAATTTTGATGTAGTAACACAATTATTTTAAGTACAGCATTATATCATATTGCATAGCAGGATTTTTAGCAAGTGTAGCATTGCATCACATGGTAAGATATCAGCTCGTATGATGCAAATTTTTGTTTGATGATAGCAAACATATTAGCAATAGCTACCATATCAATGTCATACTGCTAACTTATCAACTTACATTGGTATGTTGCTTCATATTTTCAAGGCATGTAATAGTAATAACATCCGAAAGATAATTTTAACTAGTTTAAGTATTCGGACACATCAACATTCCTAATTCTCTTCTTATGTAATCAAATTGTTCTTCACATAGGGGTTTTGTGAAGATATCAGCCAGTTGATGTTTGGTATCAATAAATTCTATGGTCACGTCATGATTAGTGACATGATCACGTATAAAGTGATGTCTAATATCAATGTGTTTTGTTCTTGAGTGTTGTATAGGATTTTTAGTTAAGCATATTGCACTCGTGTTATCACATTTAATGGGAATATCTTTAAGATTCACTTTGTAATCTTCTAAAGTGTTTTTCATCCATACAACTTGTGCACAGCATGCACTTGCTGCAATGTATTCAGCTTCGGTTGTTGATAGGGCAACTGAGTTTTGTTTCTTAGATGACCAGGATACAAGGGCATGTCCTAAAAATTGACATGATCCTGATGTGCTTTTTCTGTCTAGTTTACAGCCAGCGAAGTCCGCATCAGCATAAGCTGTTAGTTCAAAATTTTCTGATTTTGGGTACCATAATCCTAGATTGGTAGTTCCATTAAGATATCTGAGTATTCTTTTGACAGCTTTGAGATGAGATATCTTAGGGTCTGATTGAAATCTAGCACAAAGTCCTACACTGAACATAATGTCTGGTCTTGTGGCAGTGAGGTAAAGTAAACTTCCTATCATACCCCTATAGGTTTTTTGATCGAAGCTTTCTCCATTCTCATCAATTTCTAACTTAGTGGAGGTGCTCATAGGAGTGTCAATGGCTTTTGAATTATTCATTTTGAACTTCTTTAGCAAACTTACAGCATATTTGGTTTGACTAATAAAGATGTCATTGCTTAGTTGTTTGATTTGTAGGCCTAAGAAGAATGTTAATTCTCCCATTAGACTCATTTCGAATTCATGACTCATAGTTTTCGAAAAGGATTCACAAAGAGATTCATTTGTAGAACCAAAGATAATGTCATCAACATAAATCTGAACAATGAGAAAATCATTTTCAAAATTCTTGATAAACAATGTAGTATCAACCTTGCCTTTTACGAAATTATTTTCAATGAGAAAAGAGCTAAGTCTCTCATACCAAGCCCTTGGGGCTTGCTTTAAACCATAGAGAGCTTTAGTTAATCTAAACACATGATTAGGGTAGCCATTATTTTCAAATCCAGGAGGTTGTTCAACATAAACTTCTTCAGAAATGAAACCATTTAGAAAAGCGCTTTTAACATCCATTTGAAATAATTTAAAATTATTGCAACTAGCATAGGCAAGGAGCATCCTTATGGCTTCCAATCGAGCCACAGGTGCGAAGGTTTCTTCGTAATCGATACCTTCTTCTTGGTTGAAACCTTTGGCCACTAATCTAGCCTTGTTTCTAACCACGATACCATTTTCATCTTGCTTGTTTCTAAAGACCCATTTAGTACCAATTACTAAATGGTCATTTGGTCTAGGAACAAGCGTCCACACCTCATTTCTCTCAAATTGATTTAATTCATCTTGCATTGCGAAAATCCATGAATCATCTTTCATGGCTTCATCAATACATTTGGGTTCAATTTGGGAGAGAAAAGCGGCGTTGGCACAAAAGTTTTTAAAAGAAGATCGTGTTTGAACCCCCTTTGATGTGTCTCCTAGGATTAGTTCCTTAGGATGAGCATCTATATACTTCCAATCCTTGGGTAAGGATGTTTTGGAAGTAGATGCAACCAAGTTGCTAGTTGGAGACGGGGTTTCGTTTAAATTCAAGGAATCAAAATTAATATCATCATCAAGATCATTTTTCTTAATTTCTGAAATCTCATTGAAAACAACATGGATGGATTCTTCAATAATTAAGGTTCTTTTATTGAAGATGCGAAAAGCTTTAGAAACCGAAGAATAACCAAGAAAAATTCCTTCATCAGATTTAGCATCGAATTTTCCTAAGTTATCCTTTTCATTCAAGATAAAACACTTACACCCAAAGACTTTAAAATATGAGACATTGGGTTTTTTGTTATTCCATAACTCATAAGGAGTTTTGGTGAGTAAGGGTCTTACTAGGACTCTATTTAAAATATAACATGCAGTGTTTACAGCTTCGGCCCAAAAATATTTGGGTAGGCTATGTTCATTCAACATGGTTCTAGCCATTTCTTGTAAATTTCGATTTTTTCTTTCTACTACCCCATTTTGTTGAGGATTTCTTGGAGTAGAGAAGTTATGGTTGTATCCGTTGAGTTCACAGAATTCTTGGAAGTCATGGTTTTGAAATTCTCCACCGTGATCACTTCTAATTGACGAAATCATAGATTCCTTCTCATTTTGAACAAGTTTACAAAACTTGGTAAAATGTCTAAAGCATTCATTTTTTTGTTTTAAGAAGTAGGTCCATGTATATCTGCTGTAGTCATCAATAATGACAAAGGCGTATTTGCTACCTCCTAGACTCGATGTAGAGATTGGTCCGAACAAGTCCATATGGATCAATTGTAAGGGCCTAGAGGTGCTTATTTGATTCTTAGCTTTGAAGCTACCCCTAATTTGCTTACCTAATTGGCAAGCATCACATACATTATCTTTGATGAACTTGATATGAGGAATTCCTCTTACAAGTTCTCTAGATGATACTTGATTGATTAGTTTCATGCTAGCATGACCTAATCTTCTATGCCATAGCCAAGCATCCTCATTCATAACGGCAAAGCACATTTCATCACATAAGTTATTGATGTCAATAGTGTATACGTTGTTTTGTTTTAATGCAATCATAGATATATTTTTGTGTGGTTTTTCAATGATGCAGGCATTAGATTCAAATCTTATAATATATCCTTTATCACATAATTGACTAATGCTCAAGAGGTTATGTTTTAAACCATCAACTAGTAAAACATCTTCAATAGAGAGGTTGGATTTGTTACCAATGGTTCCTTTGCCAATGATTTTACCCTTGTTGTTGTCTCCGAAGGTGACATATCCTTCGTCTATGCTAGAGAGCTTAGAGAATTGAGATGGATCTCCGGTCATATGCCTTGAGCATCCACTATCAAGGTACCATTTCTTGCTCCTAGCTTGCAATTGTTTAGTTTTCTACAAGAAAGGATGACGTTTAGGTACCCATTTGCTTTTGGGTGCCTCATAAATAGATCTATATTTTCTATCATGTTGCATAGAGTTTATCATGGTTCCTTTAGGAACCCAAACTAATTTGTTTGGACTTGTTTTCTTGAATGGACAACAATGTGTCTTGTGTCCAAATTTGCAACAAAAGTTGCACTTGGTTTGGTGTTGAACGTGTAAGATGGGGCCTTTTACAAAGGTAGTTGGATTTTGGTGAGGACTCCTCACAAATCCAATCCCACTTCTTTTGGGAGCATGACCCTTGTTTGTAAGGATCATGTTTAATGACTTGCTACCAACCTCGAATTTCTTCAAGGTGTCCTTAAGCAGCAAGTTTTCTTTTTGTATAGTTTCTAAATCATGACATTTGATACATGAGTTTAAACTATCATGATGTTCGACTTTTAACTTATCAAACTCACAAGTAAGATTATCATGTAGCTTTTTTAGCAACTTGTATTTCTTATTTATAACTTTGCATTCATCAAATAAATCATGGAAGGCATTTAGTAATTCATCGAAAGATAAATCAGCATCTAATAAATCCGTTACCTCCCCTTCGATGGCCATAAAGGCGTAATGAGCAACTTGCTCGGTGTTGGATTCTTCTTCCTCGGATGCGCTCGAATCATCCCATGTTGCTTGGAGCGCCTTCTTCTTTGTTGTTCTTTTCTTGACTTGGGGACAATCACTTTTGTAATGTCCCGGCTTTTTACATTCATAGCAGATCACCTGGTCCTTCTTAGGTTCAAGTTTATTTTTCACATCATTTTTAAACTTGTTTCTTTTGAAGAATTTTTTAAACTTTCTTGTCAAAAGTGCCAAGTCATCGTCACAATCCTCATCACTTGAGTTTTCTCTCAAGTGGCATTCAGAAGTTTTAAGTGCCATATCCTTCCTGTTCTTTGGAAGGATGTCTTCTTGCTCTTCATGAGCTTTGCATGTCATTTCGTAGGTCATTAATGACCCGATTAGTTCTTCAAGAGGGAAATTTCGCAGATCTTTTGCCTCTTGAATGGCGGTGACTTTAGGATCCCAACTCTTAGGAAGGGATCTTAGTATCTTATTAACAAGCTCAAAATCCGAAAAGCTCTTTCCGAGACCTTTTAAACCGTTGACGACATCCGTGAAACGGGTAAACATGTCGCCAATGGTTTCACTCGGTTTCATTCGAAAAAGTTCAAAAGAATGTAGCAACAAATTGATTTTTGACTCTTTCACTCTACTTGTGCCCTCGTGGGTCACTTCAAGTGTGTGCCAAATATCAAAAGCAGTTTCGCAAGTTGAAACACGATTAAATTCGTTTTTATCTAGTGCGCAAAATAAGGCATTCATAGCCTTTGCATTAAGAGCGAAAGCCTTCTTCTCCAAATCGTTCCAATCGATCATTGGAAGAGAAGATTTTGAAAATCCATTTTCAACAAGGTTCCATAGTTCAAAATCCATAGAAATAAGAAAGATCCTCATTCGGGTCTTCCAGTAAGTGTAGTCCGTTCCACTGAACATGGGTGGACGTGTAATCGAATGCCCCTCTTGGTTTCCGGCGTATGCCATCTCTCTTGGGTTTTAATCCTTTAGAGAGTTAACCGAGCTCTGATACCAATTGTTAGGATCAAGAGCACTAAGAGGGGGGGGGTGAATTAGTGCAGCGGAAATCTTATAATAATTTAAAAACAAAAAGCTGCGTTCGTTCAAAAACGATTATGATGCAAAAGCAAATTCTCAGTTTGTATCTAAGTGCAGTTTGCGTCTAAGCGCAGATTGCGTCTAAACGCAGTTTTACGTCTAAACGCAGTTTTACGTTTAAACGTAGTTTTACGTCTAAACGCAGATTTACGTCTAAACGCAGTTTTACGTCTAGACGCAGATTTACGTCTAAACTTTGAAACTCGTTTGTATATTCGCAGAAGGCAGTATGCAGTTGAAATCAAGACGTAAACGTAAACTGAAATCTGATGATTGAGCGAAGAAAGCCGATTTACGTCCGAATGCAGTTTTACGTCTAAATGTTGAAACTCGTTCGTAAAATCGTAGAGGACAGATTGCAGTTATTAATAGGATTAAAATGCAAGCGTAAACTGCAAGGAAGCTCGTTCGTAAAAGCGCAGAAAACAGTTCTGCAGAATCAAACGTAAACGTAAACTGTAATGTACGAAAATACGAGTTTACGTCTGAATCCAGATTTGGAAGAACAGCACTTAGAACTTGTTCGTGAAAGCGCAGAGAGCAGTAGTGATGAGGGAGGTTTGCAGTAATGATAAAGTGCTCGAAATTAAACGCAAACCAGAGATTTATAGTGGTTCGGTCAGCCTTGACCTACTCCACTTTTGGCTTCCTCTACCGATGAGGTTGCCGACGTCAACTAGCTGCCTTCCTTCAATGGGCGAAGGCCAAACTTCCCTCTTACAGTTTCTCTCCTTTTGACAGGCTTAGGAGACAACCTTTACAGACCTTTCTCTCCTCACTTTACAGTTGAAAACTTGAAGAACAGAAGGAGGAGACTCAAGGCTTTACAACACGTTTGAGCTCTTTAGAATCACAGAAAAGATCACAATTTTGGTATATGTCTGTATCTTTTCAGTGCTGAATGGGTGGGGTATTTATAGGCCCCAACCCAATTCAAAATTCGAGCTCAAATCGATCAAATCGATCCAATCCCAGAATTTCTGGGATCAGGCGGTTGCACCTCTCGACTGGAGAGGTGGCACCGCCTGGCAGAGCTCGAAGACTGAGCTCTGCCGATTGCTTCTTCTCTGCCAGAGCTCGAAGACTGAGCTCGATGGTTGCATCACCTGGCAGAGCTCGAAGACTGAGCTTGGTGGTTGCATCACCTGGCAGAGCTCGAAATCTGAGCTTGGTGGTTGCATCACTTGGCAGAGCTCCAAACTGAGCTCAAGCTGATGCACCATTCTGCCATAGCTCGAAGACCGAGCTTGGTGAATTCATCACCTGGCAAAGCTCGAGACTGAGCTCAGGCTGATGCACCACTCTGCCAAAGCTCGAAGACTGAGCTTGGTGGTTGCATCGCCTGGCAGAGCTCGGAACTTGAGCTCTGGCGGTGCAACCTCTTGGCTGGAGCGGTTGCACCTCCCAGCCGTGCAGCCCTGGCGGTTGCACCTCCTGGCTGGGGCGGTTGCACCTCCCAGCCCCTCAGCCCAGGCGGTTGCACCTCCTGGCTGGGGCGGTTGCACCTCCCAGCCCCTCAGCCCAGGCGGTTGCACCTCCTGGCTGGGGCGGTTGCACCTCCTGGTGCAATCAGGGTCCGAATGGTTCACTCCATTCGACCCACTTTGAATCTTTTCAGGGGCCCAATTGCCCCAAGATTAAGCTAATGGGATCACCTCCCATTTTCATGCTTAATCATCGTGCTAACTACGATTATCTCTAAGACAACTTCTGCAGCTTTGCACCGATGCGTCAATCGCTTCTTCCGGCGAGTTTCCGGCCAACTTCCGTCGATCAACCGACAACACTCGGTGATCCTTCTGCGGACATCCGGCATACTCCTGGACTTTGCGACGATCCACTTGGCGAGTTCCGACGAGCTTCGCTTGGCAAGCTTCTGGACTTCTCGGATCTGTTCTCTCTGAACCTCCGACGACCGTCCGAACTTCCGTCGAACTCTCGAACTCCCAACGTGATCCTGATCTTGACTCCGGCGCAACTCCTGCTGCTTGTCTTAATCTCATCGTAGTTAATCCTGCACACTTATCTCAACATATAGATTAGATAACAAATGACAATTGACTTCATCATCAAAATCCGAGATTCAACACAATATTATGCCATCCTTGCATCACCAAGAGATATGTGAACATATACTATAGTTTGCATCATATCTTAATTTGATATTGTGAAGAAAATGCAAACTTACTAGAAAATCTCAAATGTAAGCATCATGTAAAAAGTCCTTCGTTGCTTTATATGATTACATGATGAATGGTTACAAACATTATCATACAAACTTGTTGATGTATGTCATGCCTTGACATAATTCTTGAAGAGATACATCATGATAGGCATCATGATGGAAGCATTGATAAGTTTAACTGATCTAACCTATCAATGCGTCACTTGAATTCTTAGGTCTTGAATTCAAGGTTGACTTATCTCAACTATGGCATATAGATAGGGGGAGTTAAGGATAACTCCTTTATCAATTGATTGTCATCATCAAAAAGGGGGAGATTGTTGAATCTCGGATTTTGATGATGAAGTCAAGGCATTCGTGTCATAAATATAAAGAAATCATGTCATCAAAGATAAGACCACTTAAATACCAAAAGACATTATTTATATAGTAAATCTCTTCCAAGAATAAAAAATTGTAGGTGTATAAAGAAGAGATCTTGATTTAAAAAATCTCAAGTAATCCCAAGAAACCAAGATCATGATTTTGATAAAACTCATTCAAATTCAAATTATCAAAATCATCAAAATCTCAACATTTCTTTCAAGAGATTCAAAATGACATAAATAATTGTATTGGTCTCTCAGTGAAAAATCGATAAGATAGAGAAAAAGAAAATTTTCAAGAAAAATGCTTTCCTCCTTTTGTTTCAACTTATCGATTGATTTCATACATGCATGTTCTTTTCTTTCAAATCCATGCATCATTCATTAACACCGAAAAAGAACTTTCAAAAGATCACAAAAATTATCATGCAAAAGTTTGAAATATAAACTTGTTAAGCATGCTTTCAAATCATTATTACATTTTCATTAAGATATCAAGCATAGTTTCATTAGACATAAATCATTTTCAATCAAAATTAAAAATTAATATGAAAATCAATATGATACACATTATAGTTTCTTTAGACAAAAGATTTGATTTATCTTTTTATGTGATTAATTTTATATAAGTATGCTCAAAATTTTCATATGAAAGCCATCCAACAAAACTTGAAAAGCAATACAAAATCATCACAATACACATAATTGTTTATACCATACAAGAAATTAATCACTAGATTTAATTCTAACATTTTGTTCATTTATCATAAGATATATAATTTTTATGATCATTTTCAAAATTATTAGAATGATAAGCATGATCCTAATTTTTTAACATTTTCATTATATTATTAAACATACAATTTTTAAGAAAAATAATTAAACTAAATTAAAAATAACTCATTAAAAGCATCATGTAATTTCGAAATAAATTAAGGGAGTTTCGTTTTCCTCATCGTCAAAAGCCGTTAAGGCATAGTTTGCCACCTCACTTTTGTTGATTTTCTCCTCATCTTTGGAGGAGCTCGATTCGTCTTTTGGTAACTTCTTCTTGCATTCATAGCAAGTAGTTCCATTCTTTTTGTTCTTTAATTTTTGTTTAATGAACTTTATAAATTTCATGAGTAGTTCAAGTTCACCATCACTTGAGCTTATGCTCGAGTGATCTTCATGTATTCCAAGTCTGAAATCATTCCTGTTCTTTGGAAGGTTGTTCTCGAGTTCCTTTTTTGCCACATTGTTCATTTCGTAGGTCATTAAAGACCCAATTAGTTCTTCGAGTGGAAGGTTGTTTAGGCTTTTAGCCTTTTGTATAATAGTTGCTTTTGAATCCTAATCTTTAGAAAGAGAACGTAAAATTTTGTTTATAAGTTCAAAATCCAAAAAACTTTTACCAAATGATTTTAAACCATTGACAATATCCGTAAAACGAGTGTACATGTCAACAACGGTTTCACTTGGTTTCATATGAAACAATTTGAAATCATGTATTAAAAGATTAATCTTTGAAACTTTTAATCTACTAGTGCCTTCGTGTGTGGTTTCAAGAATGTGCTAAATATTGAAAACCGTTTCACACAAAAAAACTCGATTAAATTCGTTTTTGTCTAAGATACAAAATAGAGCATTCATAGCTGTAGCATTTAGAGAAAATATCTTCTTCTCCAAATCATTCCAATCATTCATTGGAAGAGAAGACCTTTGAAATCTATTTTCGATCATATTCCATAAATTTAAATCAATCAAAAGCAAGTAAACTCTCATTCGAGTTTTTCAATAAGTGTAGTCCGTCCCATTGAAAAAGGGAGGACAAATGAGAGAAAGTCCCTCTTGAAAGCCGAAATGAGCCATTTATCTTAGGTGTTAAACCAAATGAGACATACGAGGCTCTAATACCAACTGTTAGGAACGAGTCGGTACTAAGAGAGGGGGGGGGGGATTAGTGTAACAGTAAAAATTACATCGGTTAGAAAAACCTTTGTACGATAAAATCTGATTTCGATGAAAACCATTTCGGAAAGATCTTTAGATTAAAAGCATACGGAAGTATAGTTGATGTAAAGTAAGGAAAACAGTTTGCAATTAAGATGAATGGCAAAACAGAAATACAAACCAATTTATAGTGGTTTGGTCGTCGTGACCTACATCCACTCCTCCGATTCCTCTTCCGTCGAGGCCATGACATCCACTATCGATCTTCCTTTAATAGGTGAAGATCAACCTCCTTTTTACACCCCTTTTCTCCTTTTACCGGATTTAGGAGACAACTCGTACAAGCACTCACTCCTCTCTCAAACTATTCTAACACTTAAACTAGAAGAGGAGGATTCTCACAAGAGAGTACAATAGCATTTTTCCCGCTTTAAATTCTCTATGCTTGTGTGTGTTAATTAGGGATGAGAGAGGTATTTATAAGCTTCAAGTTGATTCAAACTTGGAGCTTTAAAAGGTCTCATCCCAGGTTTCCTAGGTACTAGCGGTACCACCGCCATTCTTGGGCGGTACTATCACCGTCGGATCTAGTACTAGGCGGTACCACCACCGAACAAAGGTGGTACCACTACCCAAGAATCCTAGGGTGTTGTTCCCCAAGCAGTGCCACTGTCGGCCAAGGATTCAGCACCCTGGTTAGGCCTTCAATCCGGCCCAAACCAGTCCAGCTTCAGGCCTAGTTGGCCCCTAATAGAGTTGATGGGATTACCTCCCAATCTCAACTCTAATTATGTACTAACTATGATTCCTAAGATATATTCTAAGCAAGATAAGTCCGATTTCTTCCGACGATCTTTCGACGAACTTCCGATGATCTCTCGGTAATGTTCCGACGGACTCCAGACAAGCTCCTGGACTTCACGACAATCTTCTTGGCGAGTTCTGATGAGCTTCTTTGGCAAGCTCCTGGACTTCTCTGTTGGTTCCGACCGAACTTTCGATGAATGTTCGGATTTCCGACGAATTCTCAAACTCCCAACGAAATCGTGTTCTTGACTCCAAGACTTTATTTTACTTTATGCCTTGCTATCGTAGTTTATCCTGCACAAACAAAAACACACTTCGATCTAGACAATTATTACTAAGTATGAATCTTGTCGTCCGACATGTCATTGGTCCATCGACTCTTCGTCCGATTCTTCAGCACATCGTCCTCTCTTGTGGCCTATTACCCAATCGGCCAGTTGACCTTGCAACTTCGATATACTTGGTGCAATATCCGCTCTTCTTGACCCGACGCCCGAATCCATGGCCTGAAGCCTTCTGTTGATATGTCGATCGATCCTCCGGCCCAATGTCCAATCTTCTAACACGTTTTCCTCCAGCCAAACATGATTCTTCCTGCTTTAATTGTCTTTCCCTGATCAAAGTATCCTACGTCACTCAAAATTCAGATTAAATCATAAACATTATCAATTGGTTTCATCATCAAAATTCAAGATTCAACATGATCATCATCATAACTTCTTCCCTTTTGTCATCGACAAAAAGGAGAAGTGGAACTAGCAAGTTTTCAAGTATGCAAGCTAGTAAGGTAGCTTGTTTTGAATATGCAAGCTAGCAAGATTTTCATATACGAAAGTTAGCAAAACTTTTGTATCTTTTGAGATATGCAAGATAACCTGTTTTTGCATCTTCTTGAAATGTGCAAGTTAGCAAAATTTGCTTCTCTTTTGAGATGAGCAAGCTAGCAATTTTAGCAAGTTTTACATCATCCAAGCTAGTAAATTTTACATCATTTTATAACATGCAAGTTAACAAATTTCACATCATTTTAGAATATGCAAACTAGCAAGTTTTCTTCTCTATAAGCTAACAATACTTTCTCCCCCTTTGTTATTGTAAAAAAAAAAGGGAAGAATACAATATTGTAGTTCATTTCTCTTTACATCAGTTATCAAATCATCACATGAAGAATATTAAGAAAAATTAATTTGATGATGAGATATACACTTCATGAATACAAGGGAGTACTAAAATAACTTTCAAGTCGTAAATCAAATATCAAAAAAATCAAGAGAAAAATTATGATTTATTTGGATAAATCAAATAGTGAAAAGAAGAATCATATTAAATGATCTTGATTCATATAAAGAAAATCTCAAGTTATAATTTTAAGAAATCAAGATCATGATTTGGATTAATAACTCATTCAAATTCAAATCGTCAAATCATCAAAATCACTTTCAAGAGATTCAAAATGACATAAATAGATTTATCAATCTTTTGAGATGCTAGCAATTTTCTTTCTCTCCTTTGTCATTGTAGACAAGAAAAAAGAATAGAGGAATTATATAATGGCGCAATTCATTTCCCTTTACATTAATGGTTTATAACCATAAATACAAAGGAATTATTTATAATAAAAATCATGTCATGAAAGATAATATCAAAGATCATATGAATACCAAAAGATATGATTCATTTTAACAAATATCCTCTAAATAATCAAAAAGAAATCTTAGGAGATCAAATAGTAAGAAAAATCTTAAGTCTTGAATTCTGAAAATGATATTCTCTTTAATAAATAGTGAATAGAATCATAGGAGATCAAACAAGATATCTTGATTGACATAAAATAAATCTCAAATCATTAATATCAAGAATCAAGATTCGTTTGGATAAATCTTCTCTTAAAAGATAAAATCATACGAGAACAAAGTGTTTCATATAAAATGCATCTCATGTCGAATAAATCAAGTGTTTGGATAAATATAAAAATAAATTATCAAATCCAAAATCATCATCAAAATCACTTTTCTTTCATTCGGGAAATTTATTGAAAGTAATGTAGATTGATTCCTATAAGATTAAAAGTAGCTAAAGTTCTTTTAGTTTCAAATTTTGTGATTGATTTCATACTCTAGTATTCTATACAAAAGCCATGTATTATTATTTAAAATCGAAAAGCAATAAGGAAATCATAAAGATACACATTATTGCTTCTTAAAACATACATAGGTTTAATTTTATTAGGTGTATAAACATTATATTTAAATCTAACATTTTATTCCTTGATCATAAAACATACAATTGTCATGATAATTTTTTTAAAATTACTAGAAACATGCAATCTAACAGTTTGTGATCTAATCTGCATTTTGAGTGACGCAGATTAGATCACAAACTCATCAATTAATTTCATCATCAAAATCCAAGATTCAACAACTATTAGATAACACTATTCACCTAAGTGGAAAAGGAAGGCACTATTATAATCTCAAATAAAAATAATGATCCTATTAAATTGAAGAGTGCATACCATGTTCCAAAGTACGAAGAAAAATCTCTTCTCTATTGTAAATGTAGTTGATGTTGGAAATTGTGTTCTTTTTGGTCCTTATGAAGTCAAGTTTCTTCATAATATAAAAGAATTAAATTTAGATGTAGTATATACTAGTAAAAGGGTTAATGATTTATATATTTTATTAATATCAACCTCTTATGTTGATAATATGAGTACAAATGATGGTGCATCAATCCGGCATGCTAGACTTAGTTATATAATTTTTTTTAAATTGAAGATTATGATGCAAAAAAATTCAGTGAATGGTCTTCCCAATCTTACTACTTTTAGTGGTAATGAAGTTTGTAAAGGGTGTCAATATGATAAAGTATATAGGCAACCTTTTGATAGATCACTTTCAAGATGTAAATTTCCCTTAGACCTTACTCATAGCAATCTAATGGGTCGTATTCAAATACCATCTTATTTAGGTTCTCATTATATACCTCTATTTTTGATGATTTTATAAGGTTCACTTAAGTCTATTTTATAAAGGAAAAATTAGAAGTTTTTTTCAAAATTTCAAGAGTAAGTTAATAGTTGAAAGTGCTCTTAAAACAAAAATTAAAAGATTTATGCACCAATATTGGCAAAGAGTTTACTTCTAATAGATGCTATTCATTTTGCAAAGAGAATGACATTAAAAGGGAATTTTCATATGCATATATACCATAATAAAATGGTGTAACTGAACGAAAGATTTGACATATTGTAGAGACTTGTAAGTGTTAGCTTTATACAAAGAATTTATCCAAAGCCTTATGGGCAGAATATATGGCATGTGCAACTTATGTTATTAATCAGACTCCTCTTAGTCCAATCAATCTGAAGTCTCTATATGAGCTCGTGTTTGTGAAAAATCAAATGTTAAATATTTCAGAGTATTTGGTTCTCCATACCATGTTCACATAACAGATACAGAGAGAAGCAAACTTGATATTAAGGCCAAGAAATGTATCTTTATTAGCTTTGATAAAAGGAAGAAAGGGTGAAAATGCATAGATCCACAAACACATAGGTATGTGATATCTTAAGATGTTGTATTTGATGAAGTTTCTTGTTATTATTTTTCACAAGTAATTTCATTTGAAATATCAATCATAATAATAAAAATGGTACATATTCAAAACATATTGTTGAGATTCCTTTTGCTAATCATAGGTGCCCTACATGCCAATCACGGGAGTGATGGCACGTGTGACATAACATGTAGTTTTTTTGCTTATTACTATTATGGCATTTTCTCACTTTATATTGCTTGATGCATAAGTATATTGTAATATCCATAGATTTATGCAATGGAAATCAGATCACGATGAGATCACGATAATGAGATCGATTCACTTTCAAACATAGGCCCTAAATAATCCTAGTCATATGTTACTCGAGAGGGACATCGAAATTGTAGGGAAATCTGAGGGCGACATCACATGCATAGCGGAAGAACATAAAAATAAAATCCCCAATTTCTCAAAAGATGTGTTCGTCATCGTGCAAAGATTTGTGTGAAAAAATCGTGAAACTTAAAACTACATATATAAAGGATTATGTTACCTAGGGAGATCGTATATCCCTGAATCCCTACAGATCTCTAGGAGAGGGTGAAGAAGGTCAAGTATCCTCTCTAGTGGTGATCCACATAGTAGGGTTACGATGATGCTCCTCAAAACTCCAAGCCTACTATCTGAGGAGGAGAAGGGGAGGAGAATAGGAGAGGTAACCAAAAAAGCTCTAGCCTATGAGCCATTAGTTTCCTCCTATTTATAGAGGTCCCCTATCAACTTAACCATAATGGATCTTGCCCTATTGGGTATTGGATCTCCATCTAACTACCCAAACCTATTAAATTAGTGGATCTCTATCCATTAATCTCTCATTGGCTCTTATTGGATCTCATTTATAAAATCCAATAATTCAGGGGTTTATTGGATACCCAATAAGATAGGGGCTTCGGCGGATATCTCATATCTGAACCTCTACTCATCGTAATGCCTATAATATATGTGTGACACTCTAGGCCCAATATCGAGCTGACCGTAAGTCATACCTATCAAAACTCCTTCTAGCTCAGTGAATTAATATCTCCATAATAATTCATTCAACTCATCGACTACGAATGTACTGTTAGGATCGAGAGCACTAAGAGGGGGGGGGGGGGTGAATTAGTGCAGCGGAAATCTTTTAGCGATTAAAAACAAAAGCTGCGTTCGTTCGATAAAAATCAGTTTTGAAGCAAAAGCCGACTCTAAGATAACTTATGATTAAGTGCAGTTTATGTCTAAACGTAGTTTACGTCTAAACACAATTTACGTTTAAATGCAGTTTACGTCTAAACGCAGTTTTACGTCTAAACGTAGATTTACGTCTAAACGCAGATTTACGTCTAAACACAGATTTACGTCCAAACTCAGTTTACATCTAAAACGTAGTTTTACGTTTAAACATAGTTTACGTCTAAACGTAGTTTTACGTCTAAACGCAGATTTACGTCTAAACGCAGATTTACGTCTAAATGCAGATTCTGAAAGAACAGCACTTAGAACTTGTTCGTAAAAGCGCAGAAAGTAGTAGTTATGAAGGAGGTTTGCAGTAATGATAAAGTGCTCAAAATAAACGAAACCAGAGATTTAGAGTGGTTCGGTCAGTCTTGACCTACTTCACTTTTGGCTTCCTCCACCGACGAGGTCACCGACGTCAACTAGAGGCCTTCCTTCAATAGGCGAAGGCCAACTACCCTTTTACAGTTTCTCTCCTTTTGACAGGCTCAGGAGACAACCTTTACAAACCTTTCTCTCCTCACTTTACAACTCAAAAACTTGAAGAACAGAAGGAGGAGACTTAAAGGCTTTACAACACTTTTGAGCTCTTAGAATCACAGAAAAGATCAAGATTTCGGTGTAGGTCTGTTTCTTTTCAGTGCTGAATGGGTGGGGTATTTATAGGCTCCAACCCAATTCAAATTTGGAGCTCAAAACGATCAAATCTCGAAATTCCGGGATCAGGCGGTTGCACCTCTTGACTGGAGAGGTTGCATTGCCTGGCAGAGCTCGAAGACCGAGCTCAGGCGGTGCCACCTCTCTGTCAGGGAGGTTGCACCGCCCAGTCTTGCTCGAAGACTGAGCTCAGGCGGTGCCACCTCTCTGTCAGGGAGGTTGCACCGCCTAGTCTAGCTCGAAGACTGAGCTCAAGCGGTGCCACCTCCCGGCTGGGGAGGTTGCACCGCCCAGTCTCGCTGGGAGGCTTAGCCCAAGCGGTGCCACCTCCTGGCCTAGGCGGTTGCACCTCCTGGTGCGATCAAGGTCCGAATGGTTAGTTCCATTCGGCCCAATTTCAATCTTTTAGGGGCCCAATTGCCCCAAGATTAAGCCAATGGGATCACCTCCCATTCTCTAACTTAATCAACATGCTAACTATGATTAAATCTAAGATAATTTCTGCAGCTTTGCTTCGGTGCGTCAATCGCTTCTTCCGGCAAGTTTCCGGCGAACTTCCGTCGATCATCCGATGAACCCTCGGTGATGCTCCTGCGGACTTCCGGCAAACTCCTGGACTTTTTGACGATCCACTTGGCAAATTCCGACGAGCTTCGCTTGGCAAGCTTCTGGACTTCTCGGATCTGTTCTCGCAGAACCTCCGACGACCGTCCGAACTTCCGTCGAACTCTCGAACTTCCAATGTGATCATGAACTTGACTCCGGCGCAACTCCTGCTGCTTGTCTTAACTTTCATCGTAGATAATCCTGCACACTTATCTCAACACATAGATTAGACAACAAATGACAATTGACTTCATCATCAAAATCCGAGATTCAACAATCTCCCCCTTTTTGATGATGACAATCAATTGATAATTGAGTTATCCTTAACTCCCCCTGTCTATATGCCATAGTTGAGATAAGTCAACCTTGAATTCAAGACCTAAGAATTCAAGTGACGTATTGATAAGTTAGATTAGTTAAACTTATCAATACTCCCATCATGATGTATCTCTTCAAAGATGATGTCAAGGCTTGA
Organism: Musa acuminata AAA Group; assembly: GCF_036884655.1. Classification (NCBI taxonomy): domain Eukaryota; kingdom Viridiplantae; phylum Streptophyta; class Magnoliopsida; order Zingiberales; family Musaceae; genus Musa; species Musa acuminata. Next base: position 30,245,024 of record NC_088353.1, read on the forward strand.
CATACATCAACAAGTTTGTATCATTGTGTTTGTAACTATTCATCATGTAGTTTGAACATTATTATATAAAGCTGTGAAACACTATTACATGATGCACACATTTGAAATATTCTAGCAAGTTTTGCATTTTCTTCACATGATAAGATATCAATTTAGGGCATAATGCAAACTTTAGCACATGTTCATATATTTCTTGGTGATGCAAGGATGGCATAACCATAGCAGTGTTTATCAATTCATATATTTCTCCCCCTTTGTCATCAACAAAAAGCATAGTAATTATGATACCAGGAAAATAATGTTAGCAAGCTTATAGAGGAATTTTACATAGATTGCTTTAAATACTTCTTCCCCCTTTTGTTATATACGTAAAGATTTTGCAGGATGGAATACATACACATCACTTCATCAAATTTATTCATGAAAGTGTACGAGAAAATATGTTTTATAGCATTCGAATAAATAAGATGCATTCGGACAAGATTTTGTTGCAGATTTTCACATAGAAACATGGCAATCAAGTGATTTGATAATTCAATATAGTCCGAAAAATAATTTTAGTAAGTTTATCTATTCGGACATATCAACATTCCTAATTCTCTTCTTATGAAATCAAATTGTTCTTCACTTAGAGGTTTTGTAAAAATGTCAGCTAGTTGATGTTTAGTATCAATGAACTCTATGGTTACGTCATGATTAGTGACATGATCTCGTATAAAGTGATGTCTAATATCAATATGTTTTGTTCTTGAGTGTTGTATAGGATTCTTGGTTAAGCAAATTGCACTCGTGTTATCACATTTAATGGGAATATCTTTAAGATTAACTTTGTAATCTTCTAAAGTGTTTTTCATCTATACAACTTGTGCACAGCATGCACTTGCTGCAATATATTCAGCTTCGGTTGTTGATAGTGCAACCGAGTTTTGTTTTTTTGATGACCAGGAAACAAGGGCATGTCCTAAGAATTGACATGATCCTGATGTGCTTTTTCTATCTAATCTACAACCAGCAAAGTCTGCATCAGCATAAGCAATTAACTCAAAATTCTCTGATTTTGGGTACCATAATCCTAGATTTGTGGTACCATTAAGATATCTAAATATTCTTTTAACTGCTTTGAGATGAGATATCTTAGGGTTTGATTGAAATCTAGCACAAAGTCCTACACTGAACATGATGTCTGGTCTGGTTGCAGTGAGGTAAAGTAAACTTCCTATCATACCCCTATAAGTTTTTTGATCAAAGCTTTCTCCACTTTCATCAATTTCTAACTTAGTGGAGGTGCTCATAGGAGTGTTACTAGCCTTTGAGTTGTTCATATTAAACCTTTTTAATACATTCATGGCATATTTAGTTTGACTAATAAAGATGCCATTGCTTAGTTGATTGATTTGTAAACCTAAGAAGAATGTTAATTCTCCCATTAAGCTCATTTCGAATTCAAGACTCATAGTTTTAGCAAAAGATTCACAAAGAGATTCATTTGTAGAGCCAAAGATAATATCATCAACATAAATCTGAACAATGAGAAAATTATTTTCAAAATTCTTGATAAATAATGTAGTATCAACCTTGCCTTTTGTAAAGTTATTTTTGATAAGAAAAGAACTAAGTCTCTCATACCAAGCCCTTGGGGCTTGTTTTAAACCATAGAGAGCTTTAGTTAATCTGAACACATGATTAGGGTGGCTATTATTTTCAAATCCAGGAGGTTGTTCAACATAAACTTCTTCGGAAATAAAGCCATTTAAAAAAGCGCTTTTAACATCCATTTGAAATAACTTAAAATTATTACTACTAGCGTAGGCAAGGAGCATCCTTATGGCTTCCAATCGAGCCACAGGTGCGAAGGTTTCTTCGTAATCGATACCTTCTTCTTGGTTGAAACCTTTGGCCACTAATCTAGCATTGTTTCTAACCACGATACCATTTTCATCTTGCTTGTTTCTGAAAACCCATTTAGTACCAATTACTAAATGGTCATTTGGCCTAGGAACAAGCGTCCACACCTCATTTCTCTCAAACTGATTCAATTCATCTTGCATTGCGATAATCCATGAATCATCTTTCATGGCTTCATCAACGCATTTGGGTTCAATTTGGGAGAGAAAAGTGGCGTTGGCACAAAAATTTTTAAAAGAAGATCATGTTTGAACCCCCTTTGATGTGTCTCCTAATATTAGCTCCTTAGGATGAGCATCTACATACTTCCAATCCTTGGGTAAGGATGTTTCGGAAGTGGATGCATCCAAGTTGCTAGTTGGAGACGGGGTTTCATTTAAATTCAATGAATCAAAATTAACATCATCATCAAAATCATTTTTCCTGATTTCGAAAATCTCATTGAAAACAACATGAATGGATTCTTCAATAATTAAAGTTCTTTTATTGAAGATACGAAAAGCTTTAGAAACTGAAGAATAACCAAGAAAGATTCCTTCATCGGATTTAGCATCAAATTTTCCTAAGTTATCCTTTTCATTTAAGATAAAACACTTACACCCAAAGACTTTAAAATATGAAACATTGGGTTTTTTGTTGTTCCATAACTCATAAGGAGTTTTGGTGAGTAAGGGTCTTACTAGTACTCTATTCAAAATATAGCATGCAGTGTTTACGGCTTCGACCCAAAAGTATTTGGGTAGGCTGTGTTCATTCAACATGGTTCTTGCCATTTCTTGTAGATTTTGATTTTTTCTTTCTACTACCCCATTTTGATGAGGATTTCTTGGAGTAGAGAAATTATGGTTATATCCATTGAGTTCACAGAATTCTTGGAAATCGTGGTTTTGAAATTCTCCACCATGATCGCTTCTTATTGACGAAATCATAGAACCCTTCTCATTTTGAACAAGTTTACAGAACTTGGTAAAATATCTAAAGCATTCATTTTTTTGTTTTGAGAAGTAGGTTCATGTATATCTGCTATAGTCATCAACAATGACAAAGGCATATTTGCTACCTCCTAGACTTGATGAAGAGATTGGTCCAAACAAGTCCATATGGATCAATTGTAAGGGCCTAGAGGTGCTTATTTGATTTTTAGTCTTGAAACTACCCTTAATCTGTTTACCTAATTGGCAAGCATCACATACATTATCTTTGATGAACTTGATATGAGGAATTCCTCTTATAAGTTCTTTAGATGATATTTGAGTGATTAGTTTCATGCTAGCATGACCTAATCTTCTATGCCATAGCCAAGCATCTTCATTTAAAACTGAAAAACATATTTCATTACACAAGTCATTGATGTCAATAGTGTATACATTATTTTGTTTTAATGCAATCATAGACTTGTTTTTATGGGGTTTTTCAATGATACAAGCATTGGATTCGAATTTGACAATGTATCCTTTATCACATAATTGACTAATGCTCAAGAGGTTATGTTTTAAACCATCAACTAACAAGACATCTTCAATAAGAAAGTTGGATTTATTACCTATGGTTCCTTTGCCAATGATTTTACCCTTGTTGTTGTCTCCGAAGGTAACATTGCCTTCATCTATGCTAGAGAGCTTAGAGAATTGAGATGGATCTCCGATCATATGCCTTAAGCATCCACTATCATTAATGACCCGATTAATTCTTCAAGAGGGAAATTTCGCAGATCTTTTGCCTCTTGAATAGCTGTGACTTTAGGATCCCAACTCTTAGGAAGGGATCTTAGTATCTTATTAACAAGCTCAAAATCCGAAAAGCTCTTTCCGAGTCCTTTTAGACCGTTAACGACATCCGTGAAACGGGTAAACATGTCGCCAATGGTTTCACTCGGTTTCATCCGAAAAAGTTCGAAAGAATGTAATAGCAAATTGATTTTTGACTCTTTTACTCTACTTGTGCCCTCATGGGTCACTTCGAGTGTGTGCCAGATATCAAATGCAGTTTCACAAGTTAAAACACGGTTGAACTCGTTTTTGTCAAGTGCACAAAATAAGGCATTCATAGCCTTTGTATTAAGAGCGAAAGCCTTCTTCTCCAAATCATTCCAATCGATCATTGGAATAGAAGACTTCGAAAATCCATTTTCGACAAGATTCCACAGTTCAAAATCCATAGAAATAAGAAAGATCCTCATTCGAGTCTTCCAGTAGGTGTAGTCCGTCCCACTGACTAAATGAGTTAGGTGGAAGTTTGTGATATCTATTTATATTTTATAGATTGAACTTCTGAAACTTTATGGGGAGATTGTTGAACAATGATAAAGAGAAAAAACGTATCAAATATTTGGTGAAGGTGTTGATTTGATTTAGCACATTCATTTAGTTGTAGCAATTATCCAAGAACAAATGGTGGACACAAGTAATTTTGTGATGCAACAACCAAATAAATTTTGCACAATTGTTTGAGTTTTTGTCCTTATTTACATACATGATTTATCCCCGTAAATTTTATATATTGTTTAAAAGCTTATGCTATTTTCTGTAAAATGTTAAACATGGCAGCTGCTTTAAGAGGGTATGCTTAGTGAAGAACATGAAAGCTAGGTATACAGTTTTGAATGGACGTACCGGTCTGATAGGAAACCGGTACGTGAACCACCACTCCTCTTGGTTTCCGGCATATGCCATTTCTCTTTGGGTTTTAATCCGTTAGAGAGTTAACCTTGCTCTGATACCAATTGTTAGGATCGAGAGCACTAAGAGGGGGGGGGTGAATTAGTGCAGCGGAAATCTTTTAGCGATTAAAAACAAAAGCTGCGTTCGTTCGATAAAAATCAGTTTTGAAGCAAAAGCCGACTCTAAGATAACTTATGATTAAGTGCAGTTTACGTCTAAACGTAGTTTACGTCTAAACACAATTTACGTTTAAATGCAGTTTGCGTCTAAACGCAGATTTACGTCTAAACGCAGATTTACGTCTAAACGCAGATTTACGTCCAAACTCAGTTTACGTCTAAAACGCAGTTTTACGTTTAAACGTAGTTTACGTCTAAACGCAGTTTTACGTCTAAACGCAGATTTACGTCTAAACGCAGATTTACGTCTAAATGCAGATTCTGAAAGAACAGCACTTAGAACTTGTTCGTAAAAGCGCAGAAAGCAGTAGTTATGAAGGAGGTTTGCAGTAATGATAAAGTGCTCAAAATAAACGCAAACCAGAGATTTAGGGTGGTTCGGTCAGTCTTGACCTACTCCACTTTTGGCTTCCTCCACCGACGAGGTCACCGACGTCAACTAGAGGCCTTCCTTCAATAGGCGAAGGCCAACTACCCTTTTACAGTTTCTCTCCTTTTGACAGGCTCAGGAGACAACCTTTACAGACCTTTCTCTCCTCACTTTACAACTCAAAAACTTGAAGAACAGAAGGAGGAGACTTAAAGGCTTTACAATACTTTTGAGCTCTTAGAATCACAGAAAAGATCAAGATTTCGGTGTAGGTCTGTATATTTTCAGTGCTGAATGGGTGGGGTATTTATAGGCCCCAACCCAATTCAAATTTGGAGCTCAAAACGATCAAATACCGGAATTCCGGGATCAGGCGGTTGCACCTCTTGACTGGAGAGGTTGCACCGCCTGGTAGAGCTCGAAGACCGAGCTCAGGCGGTGCCACCTCTCTGTCAGGGAGGTTGCACCGCCCAGTCTTGCTCGAAGACTGAGCTCAGGCGGTGCCACCTCTCTGTTAGGGAGGTTGCACCGCCCAGTCTAGCTCGAAGACTGAGCTCAGGCGGTGCCACCTCCCGGCTGGGGAGGTTGCACCACCCAGTCTCGCTGGGAGGCTTAGCCCAGGCGGTGCTGTTAGGATCAAGAGCACTAAGAGGGGGGGGGGTGAATTAGTGCAGCGGAAATCTTATAATAATTTAAAAACAAAAAGCTGCGTTCGTTCAAAAACGATTATGATGCAAAAGCAAATTCTCAGTTTGTATCTAAGTGCAGTTTGCGTCTAAGCGCAGATTGCGTCTAAGTGCAGATTTACGTCTCAACGCAGATTTACGTCTAAACGCAGTTTTACGTCTAAACGCAGTTTTACGTCTAAACGCAGTTTTACGTCTAAACGCAGTTTTACGTTTAAACGCAGTGTTACGTCTAAACGCAATTTTACGTCTAAACGCAGTTTTACGTCAAGACGCAGATTTACGTCTAAACGCAGTTAGACGCAGATTTACGTCTAAACTCTGAAACTCGTTTGTATATTCGTAGAAGGCAGTATGCAGTTGAAATCAAGACGTAAACGTAAACTGAAATCTGATGATTGAGCGAAGAAAGCCAATTTACGTCCGAATGCAGTTTTACGTCTAAATGTTGAAACTCGTTCGTAAAATCGTAGAGGACAGATTGCAGTTATTAATAGGATTAAAATGCAAGCGTAAACTGCAAGGAAGCTCGTTCGTAAAAGCGCAGAAAACAGTTCTGCAGAATCAAACGTAAACGTAAACTGTAATGTACGAAAATACGAGTTTACGTCTGAATCCAGATTTGGAAGAACAGCACTTAGAACTTGTTCGTGAAAGCGCAGAAAGCAGTAGTGATGAGGGAGGTTTGCAGTAATGATAAAATGCTCGAAATTAAAACGCAAACCAGAGATTTATAGTGGTTCGGTCAGCCTTGACCTACTCCACTTTTGGCTTCCTCTACCGATGAGGTTGCCGACGTCAACTAGCTGCCTTCCTTCAATGGGCGAAGGCCAAACTTCCCTCTTACAGTTTCTCTCCTTTTGACAGGCTTAGGAGACAACCTTTACAGACCTTTCTCTCCTCACTTTACAGTTGAAAACTTGAAGAACAGAAGGAGGAGACTCAAGGATTTACAACACGTTTGAGCTCTTTAGAATCACAGAAAAGATCACAATTTTGGTATGTGTCTGTATCTTTTCAGTGCTGAATGGGTGGGGTATTTATAGGCCCCAACCCAATTCAAAATTCGAGCTCAAATCGATCAAATCGATCCAATCCCAGAATTTCTGGGATCAGGCGGTTGCACCTCTCGACTGGAGAGGTGGCACCGCCTGGCAGAGCTCGAAGACTGAGCTCTGCCGATTGCTTCTTCTCTGCCAGAGCTCGAAGACTGAGCTCGATGGTTGCATCACCTGGCAGAGCTCGAAGACTGAGCTTGGTGGTTGCATCACCTGGCAGAGCTCGAAATCTGAGCTTGGTGGTTGCATCACTTGGCAGAGCTCGAAATCTGAGCTTGGTGGTTGCATCACTTGGCAGAGCTCCAAACTGAGCTCAAGCTGATGCACCATTCTGCCATAGCTCGAAGACCGAGCTTGGTGAATTCATCACCTGGCAAAGCTCGAGACTGAGCTCAGGCTGATGCACCACTCTGCCAAAGCTCGAAGACTGAGCTTGGTGGTTGCATCGCCTGGCAGAGCTCGGAACTTGAGCTCTGGCGGTGCAACCTCTTGGCTGGAGCGGTTGCACCTCCCAGCCGTGCAGCCCTGGCGGTTGCACCTCCTGGCTGGAGCGGTTGCACCTCCCAGCCGTGCAGCCCTGGCGGTTGCACCTCCTGGCTGGGGCGGTTGCACCTCCCAGCCGTGCAGCCCTGGCGGTTGCACCTCCTGGCTGGGGCGGTTGCACCTCCCAGCCGTGCAGCCCTGGCGGTTGCACCTCCTGGCTGGGGCGGTTGCACCTCCTGGTGCAATCAGGGTCCGAATGGTTCACTCCATTCGACCCACTTGTATCTTTTCAGGGGCCCAATTGCCCCAAGATTAAGCTAATGGGATCACCTCCCATTTTCCTGCTTAATCATCGTGCTAACTACGATTATCTCTAAGACAACTTCTGCAGCTTGCTCCGATGCGTCAATCGCTTCTTCCGGCGAGTTTCCGGCCAACTTCCGTCGATCAACCGACAACCTTCGGTGATCCTTCTGCGGACATCCGGCATACTCCTGGACTTTGCGACGATCCACTTGGCGAGTTCCGACGAGCTTCGCTTGGCAAGCTTCTGGACTTCTCGGATCTGTTCTCTCTGAACCTCCGACGACCGTCCGAACTTCCGTCGAACTCTCGAACTCCCACGTGATCCTGATCTTGACTCCGGGGCAACTCCTGCTGCTTGTCTTAATCTCATCGTAGTTAATCCTGCACACTTATCTCAACATATTGATTAGATAACAAATGACAATTGACTTCATCATCAAAATCCGAGATTCAACAATCTCCCCCTTTTTGATGATGACAATCAATTGATAAAGGAGTTATCCTTAACTCCCCCTATCTATATGCCATAGTTGAGATAATTCAACCTTGAATTCAAGACCTAAGAATTCAAGTGACGCATTGATAAGTTAGATCAGTTAAACTTATCAATGCTCCCATCATGATGCCTATCATGATGTATCTCTTCAAGAATTATGTCAATGCATGACATACATCAACAAGTTTGTATGATTGTGTTTGTAACCATTCATCATGTAATCATATAAAGCAACGAAGGACTTTTTACATGATGCTCACATTTGAGATATTCTAGTAAGTTTGCATTTTCTTTACAATATCAAGATATGATGCAAACTATTGTACATGTTCACATATCTCTTGGTGATGCAAGGATGGCATAACATTGTTTATAGCATCACTCAAGTATTTGCACCTATGACATAGATATGATTATGGCAGTTTAGCTATGACATAGTATTTATCAATTCATATTTTTCTCCCCCTTTGTCATCAACAAAAAGCATGATAGCATTATCAAGCATATAAAAGAAGTCATGACACATATATCACTGTATTGTTTTTGCTTGACGGAGGAAAGTCATTTTCCAAGGAGTTTTAATAAGAGTGTATGGGAACATCCCATTTTTAGCATACATCCTGAAAAATGAACTTCTTACATGCATTTGGTTAAAAATATTTGTCACATAATTTGCAACATGTTAAGCGTTGTCAAGGCATGTAATAGTATTCGAATAATTTTGATGTAGTAACACAATTATTTTAAGTACAGCATTATATCATATTGCATAGCAGGATTTTTAGCAAGTGTAGCATTGTATCACATGGTAAGATATCAGCTTGTATGATGCAAATTTTTGTTTGATACATGGCATGATAGCAAACATATTAGCAATAGCTACCATATCAATGTCATACTGCTAACTTATCAACTTACATTGGTATGTTGCTTCATATTTTCAAGGCATAGGCTTTTAAACCTTTGTAGTTTCAGTAAACAAGAGAGATAAATAACAAGAGATGTTTGCAAATATGCTTACATAGATAAAGATAACCATATCAGGGTAACATATGTACAGCATATCAGGTAACCATAAAGACAAAGTCCTTCATGAATAACATAAGGAGTTTACAACATGTCATATCAAAAACATCAGTTGTTTATACAAGCTTATTCATGAGGTGGAAGATCAAAGTGCCTAAATAAAGAGTCAAATTGTTGATGGATTTGTTGTAGCTCGGTTAGGATTTGATCTTGTCGACGTTCAAGCCGTTCTTGTCGTTGCTCAAATCGGTCCATCCGAATCCCGATATCTTCGATGGATGTTGTGTGAGTTTGCTCAACCGGATGTGTTTCCTCAAAGGGACAGATCGGAGGAGAGTGGGTACTTCTAAAGACTGGGGTTTCCGGCTCTGGTTCAGGTTCAAGCTGAGGGGGATCAGTTCTTCTAGGCATTCTAACCCAGTTACCGTTTCTATAGTGACATCTCAGTCGGTGAAGTAGATTTTTGTTTATTATGCTGTATCTATCTGATTTCATTACTTCTTCTTCTGGTGGTATTTGAATGTCGTAAGCTTTCATTATTCTAGTAATAATTCCACCATATGGGAGCATCATATCTTTCGTAGATAATTCCAACATGTTTTGTTGGATCAGATAGCCAAGACAAATGTCACGTTCTTTCATAATTAGGTACATAATTCCTAATTCCAATTGACTCACTTCATCATGATGGTATTGCTTAGGAAGAATTATACTAGTCATGATATGATGAAGTATCTTAGTGTTAAAGGGCATTAGATGTTCACAACTTTTAGGAATAGATTCTACGTTAGGATTGGCAAGGATTGTTCCTAGGGCGTCAACGTAAGATGTTCCAATAGTATTTTCATCCCATGATCCTTTAAAGTAAAGTCCTATGCTTTTCATGGGAATACCTATTATATCACAAATGAATTTATCAGTGATTGAAATGTGTTGTCCTAATAGATAGGTTGATATCCTTTCTTCATCATCTTTTTGCATATTGTTATAAAACAATCTAACTAGTCTAGGATAAATGGGTTCGTTGATCTGCAAAATGGGAAGTAGATTTAGGTTTGCAAACCAATGGATAGTCTCTACATTTCTTAGTTCATTCAGATCTACATATTTTCCTTTATTGATGTTTCTTAGTTCGAAGGAGAGAAATTTTTCAGCATGGTTTTTGGAATCAAAAAGAGAGAGATCAAACTCTTCTACAACTCTCCTCTTTCCCTTGTCCCTTGAGGATCTTCTAGATCCCATTACTACTGCTGTTTTAAAGGGATGATGATGAGCTAAAGTAGATGAAGAACAAAACAGAATTTAAGAGCTTCTTAGAGAATACCTTTGTGAAAATCTTCAAGAGAAGGAAGGATTCTTGATGTTTTGCTCCGAAATGGGAAGTATTTGGAAGGCTTAGAGGAGTGAAGTGGGAATGGAGGAGTCTTGGAAGAGTAGAGGAGGAAATGGGGGTGAGTTGGGGTCGGTTCCTTAGCCGGCCCTAGCGTGATTTTAAGGGGGCAGAGCTGCTGGCGGTTGCACCTCTGGCTGGAGCGGTGCAACCTCTGGCAACCCGTGAAGGCTGGAGGTGCAACCGCCAGCTGGAGAGGTGCCACCGCCTGCAGCAGGTGAGCATTTTAGGATGTTTTGATTTAGGGAGCCTTTGCCTTGAGGAGAGTTTCAGAGCAATCGATTTACATGAATTCGTATGAGTTTTTATTTAAGGAAGAAGCTCTTTGTAAGATAGATCTTTTAACGTGCATACGAATGTTTGTTTGGTGTCCCTTTTAAGATCATGACATGTTTAGCTTCTACAAGAATTAATTCGTAGATGAACAGGTTTTTGAAGATCAGGGGGGTATGTGAATCATAAGTTTCAAATTGTATCGTATTTGTGATTTCATAGCTTCCACTTGTTACTTAAGTGTTGCGAGTTCCTTTTTGATTCTTGGTTTATGATCATTGAGAGTTAAGGAGCAGAACATTATTTCTTGCTCCGGCCTAGACTTTTAATGTTTTTATAGGAACGAATGATCTTTAGGAACCCATTTGCTTTTGGGTGCCTCATAAACAGATCTATATTTTCTATCATGTTGCATAGAGTTTATCATGGTTCCTTTAGGAACCCAAATTAATTTGTTTGGACTTATTTTCTTGAATGGACAACAATGTGTCTTGTGTCCTGATTTGCAACAAAAGTTGCACTTGGTTTGGTGTTGAATGTGTAAGATGGGGCCTTTTACAAAGGTAGTTGGATTTTGGTGAGGACTCCTCACAAATCCAATCCCACTTCTTTTGGGAGCATGACCCTTGTTTGTAAGGATCATGTTTAATGACTTGCTACCAACCTCGAATTTCTTCAAGGTGTCCTTAAGCAGCAAGTTTTCTTTTTGTATAGTTTCTAAATCATGACATTTGATACATGAGTTTAAACTATTATGATGTTCGACTTTTAACTTATCAAACTCACAAGTAAGATTATCATGTAGCTTTTTTAGCAACTTGTATTTCTTATTTATAACTTTGCATTCATCAAATAAATCATGGAAGGCATTTAGTAATTCATCGAAAGATAAATCAGCATCTAATAAATCCGTTACCTCCCCTTCGATGGCCATAAAGGCGTAATGAGCAACTTGCTCGGTGTTGGATTCTTCTTCCTCGGATGCGCTCGAATCATCCCATGTTGCTTGGAGCGCCTTCTTCTTTGTTGTTCTTTTCTTGACTTGGGGACAATCACTTTTGTAATGTCCCGGCTTTTTACATTCATAGCAGATCACCTGGTCCTTCTTAGGTTCAAGTTTATTTTTCACATCATTTTTAAACTTGTTTCTTTTGAAGAATTTTTTAAACTTTCTTGTCAAAAGTGCCAAGTCATCGTCACAATCCTCATCACTTGAGTTTTCTCTCAAGTGGCATTCAGAAGTTTTAAGTGCCATATCCTTCCTGTTCTTTGGAAGGATGTCTTCTTGCTCTTCATGAGCTTTGCAAGTCATTTCGTAGGTCATTAATGACCCGATTAGTTCTTCAAGAGGGAAATTTTGCAGATCTTTTGCCTCTTGAATGGCGGTGACTTTAGGATCCCAACTCTTAGGAAGGGATCTTAGTATCTTATTAACAAGCTCAAAATCCGAGAAACTCTTTCCGAGACCTTTTAAACCGTTGACGACATCCGTGAAACGGGTAAACATGTCGCCAATGGTTTCACTCGGTTTCATTCGAAAAAGCTCAAAAGAATGTAGCAACAGATTGATTTTTGACTCTTTCACTCTACTTGTGCCCTCGTGGGTCACTTCAAGTGTGTGCCAAATATCAAAAGCAGTTTCGCAAGTTGAAACACGATTAAATTCGTTTTTATCTAGTGCGCAAAATAAGGCATTCATAGCCTTTGCATTAAGAGCGAAAGCCTTCTTTTCCAAATCGTTCCATTCGATCATTGGAAGAGAAGATTTTGAAAATCCATTTTCAACAAGGTTCCATAGTTCAAAATCCATAGAAATAAGAAAGATCCTCATTCGGGTCTTCCAGTAAGTGTAGTCCGTTCCACTGAACATGGGTGGACGTGTAATCGAATGCCCCTCTTGGTTTCCGGCGTATGCCATCTCTCTTGGGTTTTAATCCTTTAGAGAGTTAACCGAGCTCTGATACCAATTGTTAGGATCAAGAGCACTAAGAGGGGGGGGGGGTGAATTAGTGCAGCGGAAATCTTATAATAATTTAAAAACAAAAAGCTGCGTTCGTTCAAAAACAATTATGATGCAAAAGCAAATTCTCAGTTTGTATCTAAGTGCAGTTTGCGTCTAAGCGCAGATTGCGTCTAAGTGCAGATTTACGTCTCAACGCAGATTTACGTCTAAACGCAGTTTTACGTCTAAACGCAGTTTTACGTCTAAACGCAGTTTTACGTCTAAACGCAGTTTTACGTTTAAACGCAGTGTTACGTCTAAACGCAATTTTACGTCTAAACGCAGTTTTACGTCAAGACGCAGATTTACGTCTAAACGCAGTTAGACGCAGATTTACGTCTAAACTCTGAAACTCGTTTGTATATTCGTAGAAGGCAGTATGCAGTTGAAATCAAGACGTAAACGTAAACTGAAATCTGATGATTGAGCGAAGAAAGCCAATTTACGTCCGAATGCAGTTTTACGTCTAAATGTTGAAACTCGTTCGTAAAATCGTAGAGGACAGATTGCAGTTATTAATAGGATTAAAATGCAAGCGTAAACTGCAAGGAAGCTCGTTCGTAAAAGCGCAGAAAACAGTTCTGCAGAATCAAACGTAAACGTAAACTGTAATGTACGAAAATACGAGTTTACGTCTGAATCCAGATTTGGAAGAACAGCACTTAGAACTTGTTCGTGAAAGCGCAGAAAGCAGTAGTGATGAGGGAGGTTTGCAGTAATGATAAAATGCTCGAAATTAAAACGCAAACCAGAGATTTATAGTGGTTCGGTCAGCCTTGACCTACTCCACTTTTGGCTTCCTCTACCGATGAGGTTGCCGACGTCAACTAGCTGCCTTCCTTCAATGGGCGAAGGCCAAACTTCCCTCTTACAGTTTCTCTCCTTTTGACAGGCTTAGGAGACAACCTTTACAGACCTTTCTCTCCTCACTTTACAGTTGAAAACTTGAAGAACAGAAGGAGGAGACTCAAGGATTTACAACACGTTTGAGCTCTTTAGAATCACAGAAAAGATCACAATTTTGGTATGTGTCTGTATCTTTTCAGTGCTGAATGGGTGGGGTATTTATAGGCCCCAACCCAATTCAAAATTCGAGCTCAAATCGATCAAATCGATCCAATCCCAGAATTTCTGGGATCAGGCGGTTGCACCTCTCGACTGGAGAGGTGGCACCGCCTGGCAGAGCTCGAAGACTGAGCTCTGCCGATTGCTTCTTCTCTGCCAGAGCTCGAAGACTGAGCTCGATGGTTGCATCACCTGGCAGAGCTCGAAGACTGAGCTTGGTGGTTGCATCACCTGGCAGAGCTCGAAATCTGAGCTTGGTGGTTGCATCACTTGGCAGAGCTCGAAATCTGAGCTTGGTGGTTGCATCACTTGGCAGAGCTCCAAACTGAGCTCAAGCTGATGCACCATTCTGCCATAGCTCGAAGACCGAGCTTGGTGAATTCATCACCTGGCAAAGCTCGAGACTGAGCTCAGGCTGATGCACCACTCTGCCAAAGCTCGAAGACTGAGCTTGGTGGTTGCATCGCCTGGCAGAGCTCGGAACTTGAGCTCTGGCGGTGCAACCTCTTGGCTGGAGCGGTTGCACCTCCCAGCCGTGCAGCCCTGGCGGTTGCACCTCCTGGCTGGAGCGGTTGCACCTCCCAGCCGTGCAGCCCTGGCGGTTGCACCTCCTGGCTGGGGCGGTTGCACCTCCCAGCCGTGCAGCCCTGGCGGTTGCACCTCCTGGCTGGGGCGGTTGCACCTCCCAGCCGTGCAGCCCTGGCGGTTGCACCTCCTGGCTGGGGCGGTTGCACCTCCTGGTGCAATCAGGGTCCGAATGGTTCACTCCATTCGACCCACTTGTATCTTTTCAGGGGCCCAATTGCCCCAAGATTAAGCTAATGGGATCACCTCCCATTTTCCTGCTTAATCATCGTGCTAACTACGATTATCTCTAAGACAACTTCTGCAGCTTGCTCCGATGCGTCAATCGCTTCTTCCGGCGAGTTTCCGGCCAACTTCCGTCGATCAACCGACAACCTTCGGTGATCCTTCTGCGGACATCCGGCATACTCCTGGACTTTGCGACGATCCACTTGGCGAGTTCCGACGAGCTTCGCTTGGCAAGCTTCTGGACTTCTCGGATCTGTTCTCTCTGAACCTCCGACGACCGTCCGAACTTCCGTCGAACTCTCGAACTCCCACGTGATCCTGATCTTGACTCCGGGGCAACTCCTGCTGCTTGTCTTAATCTCATCGTAGTTAATCCTGCACACTTATCTCAACATATTGATTAGATAACAAATGACAATTGACTTCATCATCAAAATCCGAGATTCAACAGGTGCCACCTCCTAGCCTAGGCGGTTGCGCCTCCTGGTGCAATCAGGGTCCGAATGGTTAGTTCCATTCGGCCCAATTTCAGTCTTTCAGGGGCCCAATTGCCCCAAGATTAAGCCAATGGGATCACCTCCCATTCTCCAACTTAATCAACGTGCTGACTACGATTAAATCTAAGATAATTTCTGCAGCTTTGCTTCGGTGCGTCAATCGCTTCTTCCGGCGAGTTTCCGGCGAACTTCCGTCGATCATCCGATGAACCCTCGGTGATGCTCCTGCGGACTTCCAGCAAACTCCTGGACTTTGCGACGATCCACTTGGCAAGTTCCGACGAGCTTCGCTTGGCAAGCTTCTGGACTTCTCGGATCTGTTCTCGCAGAACCTCCGACGACCGTCCGAACTTCCGTCGAACTCTCGAACTTCCAATGTGATCATGAACTTGACTCCGGCGCAACTCCTGCTGCTTGTCTTAACTTTCATCGTAGATAATCCTGCACACTTATCTCAACACATAGATTAGACAACAAATGACAATTGACTTCATCATCAAAATCCGAGATTAAACATGTACTAGGCTACTACGCCGTAGTCTCTAGACGATACAGGAGAATTCAATCCAATAGAATTGTCTATCCTTAGTTACTGTGTACTTATAGTCCATTATCCATCTAATATCCCATAGACTGTATACCGGGTGTGGTGCTGTTAGACCTATACAGTTTTTACTCAAGTCTCGCTCTAATCGGATTCTCCCGGAGAACTCTTTCTCTCTCAATCTGAATGACCCTAGCTAGAGATTTGTATAAGCAAGAACATATGAGATATTCCTCTCATGATATCGAAAGTGGATGATCCTCTATCGACACTCAATAGTCATCGTAAGATTGGCTATTATTCCCGATGATCGGTTGTGCTAGATCTAGAACCTCTAAACCTATAAGTCTAGTATCAAAGAGTGGAGTACTCATACAGGACACTCTTGATGTCCCAAGTCTAAGGACTAGATATACCACTAGGACTACAGAATCGCTGTTTGATAATAAGGCATCATCAACCATCCAACATTCCGTAAGTGGATCAATCAGTGAACTCATTCTCCAATGAGCACTTGTATTATATCCCTAGTGTACCCACACGAGTAACTATGAGACTAGCTGTATCCATCATATGGACTGGTATACAGCATACCAATCTGTCCGGTTATCTCGATGTCCCTCTCGAGTAACCTATGATCGGGATTATTTAAGGTTTGTGTTTAAAATTGAATCACAATATATACATGTTTATATGCAACAATTAATATAAAGTGATAAAATTTTAAAATATAATAAGCAATAAGACTATGTGTCAAGTCACATGTGTCATCACTCATGTGATTGGCTTGTAGGACACCTATGACTTGTAGAAATAATTGGACAGACTAGTGTACTGTATATCCGTTCGTATGATGGAGGCGGCTAATCTCATAGCTGCTTATGTGGGGACACTATGTATACAGTACAGGTGCTCATTGGAGAATGAGTTCATTGATTGATCTGCTTACGGAATGCTGGATGGTTGATGTTGCCTTATTATCGGACAGCGATTCCGTAGTCCTAGTGGTATATCTAGTCCTTAGACTTGAGACACCAAGGATGTCATGTATGAGTGCTCCACTCTTGGATACCAAACTTATAGGTTTGGTTGTCCCAGATCTAGTACAACTGGTCATTGGGAGTGGTAGTCGACCTTACGAGGGCTATTGAGTGTCGATAGAGGATCATCCACTCTTGGCGTCATGAGAGGAATATCTCATGTGTTCTTGCTCAGACAAATCCCTGGCCAGGGTCATTCGAGTTGAGAGAAAGAGTTCTCCGGGAAAATCTGATTAGAGCAAGACTCGAGTAGAAACCGTATGGGTCTAACAACTTCATGCTCGATATACGGTCTCTAGGATATTAGATGGATGAGGGACTATAGGTACATGGTAACTGAGGACAGATAGGTCCAATGGATTGGATTCCCTTGTATCATTTGGGGACTACGGCGTAGTGGCCTTGTACACCCATAGTCGATGAGTCGAGTGAATTATTATGGAGATAATAATTCACTTAGTTAGAAGGAGTTCTGACAGGTATGACTCACGGCCAACTCGATATAGGGCCTAGAGGGTCACACACATATGGTAGGCATTGCGATGAGTAGAGGTTCAGATATGAGATATCTGACGAAGCCCATGTCTTATTAGATATCCAATAAGCCCCTAAATTATTGGATCCTATAGACAAGATCCAATAAGAGCCCACAAGAGATTATTGGATAGAGATCCACTAATCTAAAAAGCTTGGGTTATTGGATGCAGATCCAATATTCACTAGGGGAGGATTCATTAGGGTTTGATAGGGGACCTCTATAAATAGGAGGGATTCAAAGCCTCATAGGCTAGAGCCTTTGCTTGCCTCTCCTATTTTCCTTCCCCTCTCCACCTCAGAGCAGGCTTGAAGTTTTGAGGAGCGTCATCGCGGCCTTGTTGTGTGGATCACCGCTAGAGAGGAGGACGCTTGACCTCCTTCACCCTCTCCTAAAGATCTGCAAGGAAACAGGGATATACGATCTCCCTAGGTAACACAATCTACTCTATATGCAGTTTTTCAATTTCACGGATTTTGCGCACCAATCTTTGCACGACGACGAACATCTCTTTGGGAATCAAGGATTTTGTTTTTTTGTTCTTCCACTGCGCATGTGATGTCGCCCCCAAGATTTCCCAACAATTTGAGTAAGAACACATAGGATATTTCTCTCATGATATCTAGAGCGAATGATCCTCTATCGACACTCAATAGCCCTTGTAAGTTTGATTGTTTACTCCCAACGATCAACTGTACTAGATCTAGAACTTCCAGACCTATAAGTCTAGTATCAAAGAGTGGAGTACTCATATAGGACATCCTTAGAGTCTCAAGTCTAAGGACCAAGTACACCATTAGGATAACAAATCGTTGTCTGATAATGAGGTATCATCAATCATCTAGCATTCCATGAGCAAATCAATTAGTGAACTCATTCTCCAATGAGCACCTGCACTGTAGCCATAGTGTCCCCACATAAGCAGCTATGAGATTAGCCGCCTCCATCATACGAACGGATATACAGTACACTAGTCTGTCCAATTATTTCTGCTAGTCATAGCTGTCCTACAAGCCAATCACATGAGTGATGGCACATGTGACTTGACACGTAGTCTTATTGCTTATTATATTTTAAAATTTTATCACTTTATATTAATTGTTGCATATAAACATGTATATATTGTGATTCAATTTTAAACATAAACCTTAAATAATCCCGATTATAGGTTACTCGAGAGGGACATCGAGATAACCGGACAGATTGGTATGCTGTATACTAGTCCATATGATGGATACAGCTAGTCTCATAGTTACTCGTGTGGGGATACTAGGGATATAGTACAAGTGCTCATTGGAGAATGAGTTCACTGATTGATCCACTTACGGAATGTTGGATGGTTGATGATGCCTTATTATCAAACATCGATTCTATAGTCCTAGTGGTGTATCTAGTCCTTAGACTTGGGACATCAAGGGTGTCCTGTATGAGTACTCCACTCTTTGATACTAGACTTATAGGTTTAGAGGTTCTAGATCTAGCACAACCGATTATCGGGAATAATAGCCAATCTTACGATGACTATTGAGTGTCGATAGAGGATCATCCACTTTCGATGTCATGAGAGGAATATCTCATATGTTCTTGCTTATACAAATCTCTAGCTAGGGTCATTCAGATTGAGAGAGAAAGAGTTCTCCGGGAGAATCCGATTAGAGCGAGACTTGAGTAGAAACTGTATAGGTCTAACAGCACCACACCTGGTATACGGTCTCTGGGATATTAGATGGATAATGGACTATAAGTACACAGTAACTAAGGACAGACAATTCTATTGGATTAAATTCTCCTGTATCGTCTAGAGACTACGGCGTAGTAGCCTAGTACATTCGTAGTCGATGAGTTGAATGAATTATTATGGAGATATTAATTCACTGAGCTAGAAGGAGTTTTGATAGGTATGACTTACGGTCAGCTCGATATTGGGCCTAGAAGGTCACACATATATTATAGGCATTACGATGAGTAGAGGTTCAGATATGAGATATCCGCCGAAGCCCCTATCTTATTGGGTATCCAATAAACCCCTGAATTATTGGATCCTATAAATGAGATCCAATAAGAGCCAATGAGAGATTATTGGATAGAGATCCACTAATTTAATAGGTTTGGGTAGTTAGATGGAGATCCAATACCCAATAGGGCAAGATCCATTATGGTTAAGTTGATAGGGGACCTCTATAAATAGGAGGGAACTAATGGCTCATAGGCCAGAGCTTTTTTGGTTACCTCTCCTATTCTCCTCCTCTTCTCCTCCTCAGATAGTAGGCTTGGAGTTTTGAGGAGCATCATCGTAACCCTACTATGTGGATCACCACTAGAGAGGATACTTGACCTTCTTCACCCTCTCCTAGAGATCTGTAGGGATTCAGGGATATACGATCTCCCTAGGTAACATAATCCTTTATATATGTAGTTTTAAGGTTCACGATTTTTTCACACCAATCTTTGCACGATGACGAACACATCTTTTGAGAAATTGGGGATTTTATTTTTATGTTCTTCCGCTATGCATGTGATGTCGCCCTCAGATTTCCCTACAATTTCGATGTCCCTCTCGAGTAACATATGACTAGGATTATTTAGGGCCTATATTTGAAAGTGAATCAATCTCATTATCGTGATCTCATCGTGATCTGATTTCCATTGCATAAATCTATGGATATTACAATATACTTATGCATCAAGCAATATAAAGTGAGAAAATGCCATAATAGTAATAAGCAAAAAAACTACATGTTATGTCACACGTGCCATCACTCCCGTGATTGGCATGTAGGGCACCTATGATTAGCAAAAGGAATCTCAACAATATGTTTTGAATATGTACCATTTTTATTATTATGATTGATATTTCAAGGTGTACATGTACCCCAAATTTGACTTGCTATCATCGACATTAAATTGAAAACTTGAGTCTGTGTAGCCTTCAACCTTAAGGCTATTACCTCAATATACTAGTAAAAGATCTTTAGTCTTTCTCAAGTACTTAAGGATACACTTTACTGCTTTCTAGTGCTCCAAGCCTGGATCCGCCTGATACCTGCTCGTGACACTCAGAGCATGCGCTATATCAGGCCTAGTACATAGAATGACATACATGATAGACCCTATTACTGAGGCATAAGGTATCATATCCATGTTCGCCTTTTCTTCTGGAGTCTTTGGGGACATACTCGTAGAAAGCGATATCCCATGTCTCATCGGTATAAGACCTTTTGACAATTGTTTCTATGTACTTGGACTGGGACAAGCCAAGCATCCTCTTGGATCTATCTCTATAAATTCTAATATCCAAGATATAGGATGCTTCCCATAAGTCCTTCATGGAGAAGTGTCTAGATAACCAAGCCTTTACTATGGATAGCATTCCTACGTCATTCCCAATGATCAGGATGTCATCCACATATAAGACAAAAAAAGGTGATAGCACTCCCACTTACCTTCCTGTACACATAAGGCTCATCTTCATTCTTAACGAAGGATCTAAGCAACCTACACACCTTATCTGGGCAGTTCTTGGATACGAATCCCTTAGCTTGCATCATATACATCTCCTCCTCGAGGTTCCCATTGAGGAATACAATTTTCACATCCATCTGCCAGATCTCATAATCATAGTGTGTTATAATAGCCAATAGAATTATGATGGAATTTAGCATTGCTACGGGTGAGACAGTTTTATCGTAGTCAACACATTGCCTTTGACGATACCCCTTAGCCACTAGCCTTGCTTTATAGGTCTCTACCTTTCTATCTACTCCGATCTTTTTCTTAAAGATCCACTTGCAACCGATGGGTACAATACCTTCGGGCGCATCAACTAGGTTCCAAACCTTGTTGGAGTACATAAAATCCATCTCAGAATTCATGGCTTCTTGCCACTTCCCAGAGTCTATACTCATAATAGTCTTCTCGTAGGTCTAAGGATCAATATCTTCAACATCCTCTCCTCTAATATGTCCCACGTATCTCTCAGGAGGATGAGATGCTCTATCAGACCTATGTAAAGTTGAAACTTGTGTATTAGGTACCTGAACATACTCGGGCTATAGAGTGGTGCTTGAGCTTGGTTCTCTAACCTCGCTCAACTCTATCATTCTCCCACTATCTCCGCCAAGAATGTGTTCTTTCTCAAGGAACACTGCTCTCTTAGCTACAAAGATCTTTTGGTCCTCGAGATGATAGAAATAATACCCATAAGTTTCCTTGGGGTATCCCACAAATTTGCATCGCTCTATCCTTGATTCTAACTTATCGGGGTTGTGTCTTTTAATGTGGGTAGTACAGCCGCAAATCTTAACAACCTTAAGATCAGGCTTCTTTCCTTTCCATATCTCATATGGTGTAGACACTACCGACTTAGTTGGAACTCTGTTCAGAAGGTAAGCTGCGGTCTCTAGGGCATATCCCTAGAATGAGATGGGTAGGTCAGCGAAACTCATCATGGACCGTACCATATCTAATAGTATACGATTTCTCCTTTTAGAGACACCATTATGCTGAGGTGTATAAGGAGGTGTACATTTGGATAATATCCCATGGTTCCTAAGGAACTGAGTAAACTCTATACTTAAGTACTCACCTCCTCAATCTGATCGAAAAGTTTTGATACTCTTTCCGGTCTAGTTCTGTTAGGACTCTAGCTAGAAGAGTCCTAATTGAGAGGGACATTCATGTAAAACCTACCTAAGCCGACCCCTATTAAAGAGATGAAGAGGCCGACTAGGGTTAGGAGGTTTTTTCTTAGAGAAGAATTAGGAGTTGTAAGGGAATAGGAGTCTTGAGTAGGAGTCCTATTAGGAGTTGGTTCGAAGTAAGAGACTTAAGTAGGAGTCCTATTAGGAGTTAAGGTTTAGAAGCCCTATAAATAGCCATGTATTCCTCCTCTTTTCTTGAGCAAAAGATGAATCTTTTCTGCAGTCTTTGAGCAGCAACTTGGAGGGAGGAACCCCTATAGAGTTCCAAGGAGGCCGATCTGTCACGCCCCCCGAATTTGATTCTCATTTAAGAGGTGTAAACCTAATTCAAGATTGATAATATTTAATTCAATAGACAATCCAGGATCCAATCACACATTTGAGGTCACTAAGAAAAAAAACATTCAAGTCATTCACCTCTATAATCCATAATTCACAAAACCTGTGCAGTTTATAATCATACATCATGTCACTAGATGATTCTTAAAATCCAAAAGCAACTTAACTAAACCATAACTATATCATAAATCCATAAGCGCGACAATTAACGCAATCACAAAACCAACATGTACTACATGTTTATATCAGTACACCGTTTAGACTTAACATTTCCAAAATCCTGACGTAAGAGGTACTTTTCAAATATTTACAAGATACATCAATCTAGATTTGTCATTGATATTTCATTACACCCAAAAAGAACTTATACAACATCAACCTTTCAAGTACAAAATATTTGCCCCAAAATCTTCTAGTCTTCCACTTCCTCAACCCAATTTACACATTTTAGTGAGCGATAAGCTATCTTGAAAAATTTATATAGCAACGGGGTGAGCATATAAAGCTCAGCAAATGACTAACATATCCATAGCAAAGAGGACAGTTTTCAAACAAATGAGGTATCAAAATACAAAGCAGAGATACAAGATGAAACAGTAGCATGTTTTGTTTGAATGCAGAATTACAATATCATATCGTTCGAAGCACGTTTTGTTTATACAATCGAGGAAAGATAATTGAAGCATATCATTGGCATAAGGAGCATACGATGATATATGGTAGCTTTCAAGGTATAATAAAGACTTATAACATTTCGAAAATATATCAAAGAACAAAACATGAATAGAAGCTCAAATGTCACATAACGATGCATTCATTTCATTCTTATCCAAAGCATGCATAGAAACATAGCCAAAGCTTTGGATATCATATCAAACACATAGAAGGTGAAGTGGGATCATAACATAATATGGTCCATCCATTTCTGAATGACCAACAAACATAAGTCTCCCACGTCTGAGAGCTCCATCCACCCACGTCTGAGTGAAGTCATAGGGGGCCGGCAGAGCATCGCAGGCTCTAAGCACATACCCACATAGCGGGCAACAAGCGCATATCCCACATAGCGGGATCCCACATAGCGGGCAACAAGCGCATATCCTTTACCATTTCTGGCAAGGGTCCAGACAATCCCACACACCAGAGTACAAGAGGGCAGTTTTAACAATAAGCAGCATATATCGGAAGCACACGCGGAACAACAAAGCGTACATGTGCCTTTACGAGTCAATCCGAAGTAAGCAATAATCTTTCACAAGTATATTCAGATTTGAAAGGAAGCAAAAGCAAGAGCATACAAGGATTTCAAGAAATCACATATAGCTCAATTGAAATAAGAAAGTTAGGTGAATACAATGGCCAACGAAATGAAACTGGAAGAGGCACATTTCAAAAGCAAATGCGGAACAATGGGATGCATGTGCCGAATTACGATGCAATCATGAACTTTAGATGATAGCTGCAGATATACAAATAAATAAAGGACTAAAGTATACAGGAATTTAAGATAATAATGTAAAGCTTAACTGAAGTAAGAGTTTTTGCCAAAATCGATTTCCAAAGGAAAGTAACAAGGAAAGCCGAAATCGACCAAAGCTCGATTCTGGCAGAATTTGATAGGAACATTGTATGAACTATTTGGATAACCAATTATGCTCCAATTTATACAAAATAGGTGTCATTAGAAAGCTTTGTCAATCTAGTTTTATGCAAATCAAGTTTTACAAGATTTGGAATTTACAACCGGGAGTTACAGATAATTTCATAGCGAAGGATCTGAAAATATTAGCTCTGTTTTACTGAATCCATAGGGTCGATGAAAGCAGGTGTTTCAGTTAGCAATTGTAGTCCAAAAATTTCAAATCAGGTATATACAGAAAGAATTTTGAGTCAAGCTTCGAATAAAACATACTTTGTATGAATCTGAGTTCACAACAGAAAGTTATAAGTAGTTAAGCAACAAGAGGTCAGAAATTTCGGTCCCTATTTTGCAGAATCTGTAGGGTTAATTTAAACAGAAGTCTTAGTAGGCATTTAAACTCCAAATCATTCGATCTTTATATCAAAATAAAGATTTTCTTGTCTACTTTCAAATGGAACAGGTTTTGTCTAAATCAGAGTTTATTACAAAATGTTATGACCGAAACATTGCATAGAGGTCAGATCACCGAAAAATTACATATTCATAACTTTATATCAAAACGAAAGAAGGTCTGGTTCTCAGTTGAAATCTTTCAAATTTTACAGAATAAAAATGAAACCAGAGATTAAGGTTACTGTGGGATTGGGTTAGAACACTTGCCTTCAAATTATTTGAATCCCAAATGTGAGAAAATTGATGAAAAACCTCAAGCTCTTCTTCTTCTTCTTCTTCTTCTTCTTCTTCTTCTTCTTCTTCTTCTTCTCTCAAACTCATGTTGGCTGCAACTCTTCAGGTTTGTTTTCTTTAACCTTTCATCTAATTATTTAGGTTTTGGCTAATATAAAAGTTGCAAGGTGTCATGCATGCATGAAAGGGGCTAGGTGTCATCTTTAGAGCAAAGATAAGTGGCACAACCTTATGTTAGTTAGTGACACATGTCCACTATATTATTTTTTTTTTTTTTCTAACTTAAATCTGAATCTTTCATAAATTATATCAAACTTCTAATATTTACTCTTAGGTCCCTAGCCACAAACCTTTAATATAATATCATTTAATATAAAATAATTATTAAATAATCCTTATTTTTATAAACAAACCTTTTACTAAATTTTTAAAAATGGGGGATGTTACACTCTCCCCTCCTTAAAAAAAAAATTTAGTCCTCTAAATTTATCATACCTCATTCGACGAAAAGATGAGGATAAGCTTTCATAATTTCTTCCTCAAGCTCCCAAGTTGTTTCCTCTCCAGAATGATATCTCCAGATCACTTTAACTAGAGGGATAACCCGATTCCTCAAGATCTTTTCTTTTTTATCAACAATCTAAGTGGGCTCTTCCACATAAGACAAGTCTTTATCAATCACCATCGACTCATACTTAATGATATGAGAGGGATCAGGTATATACTTTCTGATCATTGAAACATGAAACATATCATGGATATGGCACAATGATGGTGTCAAGCCAATCCTGTAAGCGACAGAACCAACCCTCTCAAGAATCTCAAGAGGTCCAATAAATCTTGGGTTTAACTTTCCTTTCTTCCCAAATCTTACAATGCCTTTAGAAGGGGAGACATTCAGGAATACAAAATCCCCGATTTGAAACTCAATATTTCATCTTCTGTTATCAACATAACTCTTTTGATGACTCTAAGCAGTCTTTAACCTTTTTTTTTTTTTTTTTTTCTTATAAGTTGAATTTTCTCAATAGTCTATTGTACTTTTTCTGGTGCTAATAACTTTCTGTCGCCAATTTCTTCCCAACATATAGGCATCCTACACTTTCGCCCATATAAAGCTTCATAAGGAGCAATCTGAATATTTGATTGATAACTATTATTGTAAGTGAACTCAATAAGAGAGATATCTTTATCCCATTCACCTTTCCAATCCATAACATAGGCTCGAAGCAAATCCTCAAGTGTTTGAATGGTTCTTTCTGATTGACCATCAATTTGAGGGTGATAAGCAGTGCTAAACTTGACTTTAGTGCTAATAGATTTCTATAACCTTCTCCAAAATCTAGATAGAAATCTGGAGTCTCTATCAGAGATTATCTCCTTTGGAATACCATGAAGTCTTACTATTTCATTTATATATATAAATCTGCAAGCCTATCAAAAGAATAAGTTATATTGATCGGTAGGAAATATGCAGATTTCGTTAACCTATTAATGATAACCCAAATAACATCATGCTTTCTAGAAGTTCGGGGTAGTCCTGAAATAAAGTTCATGGCAATACATTCACATTTCCATTCAGGAATATCTAAAGGTTGCAACAAACCTCCAGGTCTTTGGTGTTCTGCTTTGATTTGCTGACAAGTCAAACACTTTGAAACATATATTGCAATCTCCTTCTTCATGCCTTCTCACCAATAATGACTTTGGAGATCTTTATACATCTTAGTGCTACCAGGATGCATGGTGTACTTTGAATTATGACCATCTCTCAGGATTTGATTTTTGATATCTGAGTCATTTGGAACATATATTCTATTCCTTAATCTCAATAGGCCATCCTCTGAAACTCGAAAATTCAGTTTCAATCCCTTTTCTACTTCATTCCTTAAGCAGATCAAGCGTCGATCACGTAGTTGTCCTCCTTTAATTTGTTGAATGAGATCAGATTGCACTTGGATGGAGGCCATTAATATCATTGAGTCTTGCCCTTTTCTCAACATTCAAATCATAATTCTCTTCTAATAACTTCCATTGCTTCACAACCAAGGTCGCTATAAAACTTA
Organism: Musa acuminata AAA Group; assembly: GCF_036884655.1. Lineage (NCBI taxonomy): Eukaryota > Viridiplantae > Streptophyta > Magnoliopsida > Zingiberales > Musaceae > Musa > Musa acuminata. The sequence goes on from NC_088353.1 coordinate 30,271,786, forward strand.
TAGATTTTCTACTAAGGGCCTATGCTATAACATTAGCTTTACCCGGGTGGTAACGAATGGTACAATCATAATCCTTTAAAAGTTCTATCCATCTCCGCTGTCTCATGTTTAACTCTTTTTGAGTAAAAATATACTTTAAACGCTTATGATCAGTAAAGATTTCAAATGTTCGTCCATACAAGTAATGCCTCCAAATCTTTAGAGCAAAAACAATTGCTACCAATTCCAAATCATGAGTTGGATAATTCAGTTCACAACTCTTTAGCTGTCTAGAAGCATAAGCAATCACTTTCCTTTCTTGCATCAGAACACATCCAAGGCCCTTTCTTGAGGCATCAGTGTAAACCATAAATCCCTCATCACCACTTGGAATAGTGAGAATAGGGACACTAGTCAATCTCCTTTTTAACTCTTGAAAACTTTGCTCACAATCATTACCCCATACAAATTTCACATTCTTTTGAGTGAGTTTGGCGAGAGGTTGAGTGATTCAAGAAAATCCCTCCACAAATCTCCTATAATAACCCGTCATGCCCAAGAAGCTTCTAACTTCTGTCACGTTTGTTGGTACTTCCCACTTAACAACAGCTTCCATAAAAGCTGCAGGGGCATTAGTTAAACCAAAAGGCATCACTAAGAATTCATAGTGACCATATCGAGTTCTAAAAGCTGTTTTTGGAATATCCTCCTTCATGATCTTCAACTGATAGTAACCTGACCTTAAATCAATCTTGGAGAATACTTGTGTACCCTACAATTGATCAAACAAATCATCAATTCTAGGTAGGGGATACTTGTTTTTTTTTTTTTTTTGGTCACCTGATTCAATTGTCTATAATCAATACAAAGCCTTAATGTTCCATCCTTCTTCTTAACTAATAGCACCGGAGCACCCAACGGTGAACACTGAGTCGAATGAAATCCTTATCTAATAGTTCTTGTAGTTCCTTTTTCAATTCCTCTAGCTCAAGTGGTGTCATTCCGTAAGGAGGCTTAGATATTGGGGTTGTCCCGGGGACCAAATCAATAGTAATTCACCCTCTCTATCTGGAGGTAAACCTAGCAAGTCATTTGGAAATACATCAGGCAAGGAGGTAAATCATGCCCAATACTCTCAAAATAAAAGATGGGATGATCTAGTATGCAAAAAGTGATCATTTTGTATAACAATCTATACTGGTATGATTGGAAGATAGTCAATTCATACTTAGTATAATATCAAAACTCCAAATATCTAGGAGAACCAAATCAGCAAGAAGTTCGTGTTCTCCAATAGAAATCAAACAAGATAACCAGATCGAGTTTGTTATCAAACAATCCCCAATAGCCGTATTTACATATAGCATATAATCCAGTGATTTAGGTTGAATGCCCATGTGATAAGCAAAATATTGTAAATCAAATCATAGATGAGACACATGGTCAAACAAATATTTGCATTCTTTCAGAACCATGAATAGTACCTTCGACCACTAATTCATAAGCTTTAGAATCATATTCCGTGATAACATACACTCTGACATGGGCTGATGATTTATGCGGCAGTGATTCTTTCTTCTTGTCCAAAGGGCAGTCTTTCATTTTATGATCCAAATTTTTTATAAGCAAAATAGGCTCCAGTCACCTACAAATACAAACTTATTTCATAATTTAACTTGCATCATACACATGATTGAATCTTTTGTGGTAACTTCCCTTTTCAAATCGATGATGTCTTGACCCTCTTATTATCACATTCAGATTCATTTCTAATCCTTTTTTTTTTTTTGGGTAAACTTGTCCTTTCTATTGCTGTCCTTGATCTCTAGAAATTCTTTTGATCATCAGAATAATTTCGTGCATCAAATATCTTCTCCAATCACATCATCTATTTTTTCTACTACCAATGTATTAGGTTCACCATGCTTCTACTGCGCTACTCTGATTTAATATCCTCGATCAACCCTTTTATCGTACTTCATTAATCAAAAGCAGATGAAGTAGGAGGACTAAATGTCCTCGTCATCCTAATTTCCAAAAATGCATCAAAGAAAATTTTCACCAATCACTATAGTTCACTAGACCTCAATATATTTTGCATGTCAACATATCAAATATTTTAGTGAACCTCAAACCATGCTCTGATACCACTCTGTCACGCCCCCCGAATTTGATTCTCATTTAGGAGGTGTAAACCTAATTCAAGATTGATAATATTTAATTCAACAGACAATCCAGGATCCAATCACACATTTGAGGTCACTAAGAAAAAAAACATTCAAGTCATTCACCTCTATAATCCATAATTCACAAAACCTGTGCAGTTTATAATCATACATCATGTTACTAGATGATTCTTAAAATCCAAAAGCAACTTAACTAAACCATAACTATATCATAAATCCATAAGCGCGACAATTAACGCAATCACAAAACCAACATGTACTACATGTTTATATCAGTACACCGTTTAGACTTAACATTTCCAAAATCCTGACGTAAGAGGTACTTTTCAAATATTTACAAGATACATCAATCTAGATTTGTCATTGATATTTCATTACACCCAAAAAGAACTTATACAACATCAACCTATCAAGTACAAAATATTTGCCCCAAAATCTTCTAGTCTTCCACTTCCTCAACCCAATTTACACATTTTAGTGAGCGATAAGCTATCCTGAAAAATTTATATAGCAATGGGGTGAGCATATAAAGCTCAGCAAATGACTAACATATCCATAGCAAAGAGGACAGTTTTCAAACAAATGAGGTATCAAAATACAAAGCAGAGATACAAGATGAAACAGTAGCATGTTTTGTTTGAATGCAGAATTACAATATCATATCGTTCGAAGCACGTTTTGTTTATACAATCGAGGAAAGATAATTGAAGCATATCATTGGCATAAGGAGCATACGATGATATATGGTAGCTTTCAAGGTATAATAAAGACTTATAACATTTCGAAAATATATCAAAGAACAAAACATGAATAGAAGCTCAAATGTCACATAACGATGCATTCATTTCATTCTTATCCAAAGCATGCATAGAAACATAGCCAAAGCTTTGGATATCATATCAAACACATAGAAGGTGAAGTGGGATCATAACATAATATGGTCCATCCATTTCTGAATGACCAACAAACATAAGTCTCCCACGTCTGAGAGCTCCATCCACCCACGTCTGAGTGAAGTCATAGGGGGCCGGCAGAGCATCGCAGGCTCTAAGCACATACCCACATAGCGGGCAACAAGCGCATATCCCACATAGCGGGATCCCACATAGCGGGCAACAAGCGCATATCCTTTACCATTTCTGGCAAGGGTCCAGACAATCCCACACACCAAAGTACAAGAGGGCAGTTTTAACAATAAGCAGCATATATCGGAAGCACACGCGGAACAACAAAGCGTACATGTGCCTTTACGAGTCAATCCAAAGTAAGCAATAATCTTTCACAAGTATATTCAGATTTGAAAGGAAGCAAAAGCAAGAGCATACAAGGATTTCAAGAAATCACATATAGCTCAATTGAAATAAGAAAGTTAGGTGAATACAATGGCCAACGAAATGAAACTGGAAGAGGCACATTTCAAAAGCAAATGCGGAACAATGGGATGCATGTGCCGAATTACGATGCAATCATGAACTTTAGATGATAGCTGCAGATATACAAATAAATAAAGGACTAAAGTATACAGGAATTTAAGATAATAATGTAAAGCTTAACTGAAGTAAGAGTTTTTGCCAAAATCGATTTCCAAAGGAAAGTAACAAGGAAAGCCGAAATCGACCAAAGCTCGATTCTGGCAGAATTTGATAGGAACATTGTATGAACTATTTGGATAACCAATTATGCTCCAATTTATACAAAATAGGTGTCATTAGAAAGCTTTGTCAATCTAGTTTTATGCAAATCAAGTTTTACAAGATTTGGAATTTATAACCGGGAGTTACAGATAATTTCGTAGCGAAGGATCTGAAAATATTAGCTCTGTTTTACTGAATCCATAGGGTCGATGAAAGCAGGTGTTTCAGTTAGCAATTGTAGTCCAAAAATTTCAAATCAGGTATATACAGAAAGAATTTTGAGTCAAGCTTCGAATAAAATATACTTTGTATGAATCTGAGTTCACAACAGAAAGTTATAAGTAGTTAAGCAACAAGAGGTCAGAAATTTCGGTCCCTATTTTGCAGAATCTGTAGGGTTAATTTAAACAGAAGTCTTAGTAGGCATTTAAACTCCAAATCATTCGATCTTTATATCAAAATAAAGATTTTCTTGTCTACTTTCAAATGGAACAGGTTTTGTCTAAATCATAGTTTATTACAAAATGTTATGACCGAAACATTGCATAGAGGTCAGATCACCGAAAAATTACAGATTCATAACTTTATATCAAAACGAAAGAAGGTCTGGTTCTCAGTTGAAATCTTTCAAATTTTACAGAATAAAAATGAAACCAGAGATTAAGGTTACTGTGGGATTGGGTTAGAACACTTGCCTTCAAATTATTTGAATCCCAAATGTGAGAAAATTGATGAAAAACCTCAAGCTCTTCTTCTTCTTCTTCTTCTTCTTCTTCTTCTTCTTCTCTCAAACTCACGTTGGCTGCAACTCTTCAGGTTTGTTTTCTTTAACCTTTCATCTAATTATTTAGGTTTTGGCTAATATAAAAGTTGCAAGGTGTCATGCATGCATGAAAGGGGCTAGGTGTCATCTTTAGAGCAAAGATAAGTGGCACAACCTTATGTTAGTTAGTGACACATGTCCACTATATTATTATTATTTTTTTTCTAACTTAAATCTGGATCTTTCATAAATTATATCAAACTTCTAATATTTACTCTTAGGTCCCTAGCCACAAACCTTTAATATAATATCATTTAATATAAAATAATTATTAAATAATCCTTATTTTTATAAACAAACCTTTTACTAAATTTTTAAAAATGGGGGATGTTACACGATCACCTAAAGAGATCAACCCCAAGTTAAGAATCTGCAAGCGTCCTATCACCTGGTATCAGAGCAGCGTTCTTGGCATCTCGCTGCCCTTCCATAGCCATCCATCAGCCCTCCACAGCCGCCCAAAGTAATTCCCATAATTGCTTAAAAGATCGTCACCAAATTCCGCCATCATCTCCACCACCGCGGATCATCCCGTGAATTGCAACAGGTTCTGGTTTCCTACCTTACTACTGCTGCAATTTAGTTATCCCTATCCGAAAATCAAAAAAAAAAAATGTTCCTATATTGCTGCATAAACTTTTCGTCACAAAGTTTTCATCTCTACAACGAAAGATACATTGCAGAATTTCAGCCGCATAGCACTGTTTGTTTGATCTTGATACTATATTTTCTCTATCATATAAACTAAGATATTATAGTCAATTCTCTCCTCAAATCTCTCAAATTTTTGGTGGAGATTTCATCGAAAAACCGTTGTTTCTTTGACGACAATTCTGCTCTTACAAGACAACACAATTCTGCAGCAAACTTTCACTGATTTCTATCAAACCTTTGCTACCATCCACCATAGATCAAAAACTTTCATCCACAGCCCTAAAACTCCACCAAACCACACCCTCAAACTGCACCCAAAAAAGCCAAAAAACAAACCTAAACTGCAGCCTACATCTACCAATCCACCAACCCTTTCAACCATCACTTCTCTCAACCTATACATGCCTTTAACCCATCAACAAAAGAGAGATCTTAACATCATAGATTTGGAGTCATATACTATGGCATTTGAGAAGGCAATCAATGCTAAATTTGAAGCCTTCGAGGCATGAATAGAGGATAAGATTCGGACTCTCCTTACCGAATTCAGTTTGGGCCGACCACCAAGCCCGAAGAAATCACATCAAGGAGAGAGCTCTAACCAATCACATCATACCCAAAGAGATGACTTCCATGAGAGGGGAGGCTCTATGACTGACCCTAACTATTCGCGCATGAGAGTGGACTTCCCTAGATGGGAAGAAGGAGACCCAATTGATTGGATCTCACGCGCGGAGCGATATTTTCGGTACCATAAAACTGCGGATGCATCCATGGTGAAAATTGCAGCTATGCATCTTGAAGGGGATGGCCATATAGTGGTTTGACTAGTTTGAACATACTTATGGAGTCCTTTCATGGCGACAATTCAGAGAAGGACTGCTGATCCGCTTCGGACCAACTTATTACGAGAATATTGACGGACAACTAGCAAAGATCCGACAAACCTCCACCATTCAGGAGTACCAAACTTGGTTTGAAAGGTTATCTAATCAAACTTATGATTGGTCTGAAAAATAGCTATTGGGGACCTTTATTGAGGGCTTAAAGTTGGAGATCCGGGGAGAAGTTAAGGCGTGACAACCATACACACTTATGGCAGCCATCTCTTTTGCACGACTTCAAGAGGAGCGATTGAACCATGAAGCCCGGAGGACTAGGATCACTCCTCGACCTACAATACTAAAGCCCTCAGCCCCCCCTACTATCAACCGAGTCCCTGCACCGAAAAGGTTAACAAGAGAAGAACTTTGGGAGCGATCTGCGAAGGGGTTATGTTAGCATTGTGACGAGCCGTGGAGCCACGAGCATCGCTGTAGAAAAGGAAGACTTCTTATGATTGAACCAGTAGAAGAAGAGGTCATTAAACATCCAGAAGAGAGCCTTGAATATGAAATAGAAGATATGGAAGAAGAGCCACAACCGACCAACATTACGGTACACACACTAGCCGGCTACTCAAACCCGCAAACGATGAAAGTTGGAGGCCTTCTCAAACAACAACCGATTATTGTTCTCATCGACACGGGCAGCACTAATAACTTCCTAAATAGTAAGGTTGCTGCTCGGATGGCACTGCATATTGAAGGTTGTAGCAAGTTCGATGTAAAGGTGGCTAACGGTAGAATCCTAAAGTGCGACCAAAGATGCCCGCAGGTGAAACTATTACTACAAGACCAAGAAATTATCACCGATTTCTTCCTCCTACCACTTGATGACTATTAGGCAGTGCTTGGTATAGAATGGCTGACTACACTAGGTGATGTTTTTTGGAACTTTTCTAAATTAATTATGAAATTCTACTGTAAGGGCAAACAGATCATCCTACGTGGGAAGCGCGGAAGCAACGTTACCACTGTTTCGACCCAACGAATGGAGAAAGTTTTACACAAGGTAAATGGTGGCTTTTTGATGCACCTCTAGCAACAACCAGAGGGGAAGAAAATAGAAATTGAAGATCAAAATCTTGCCGAATTGCTTACAGAATTTGTCGACATTTTTGCTGAACCATGTGGTCTTCCTCCTTCTCGACAACATGACCATCGAATTCCAATCCTTCCGGGCAAGCCACCAGCGAACACTCGACCGTACCGATATCCTCACCTCCAAAAAGATGAAATTGAAAAGATTGTAAAGGAGATGCTTGAAACAAGGGTGATTCGACCAAGTTGCAGCCCCTATTCCTCACTAGTGCTACTTGTACGTAAGAAGGACGGAACTTGGCGGATGTGCATCGACTACTGAGCTTTAAATGGCATCACCGTCAAGGAAAAATACCCAATACTAGTGATGGATGAACTTCTTGATGAATTAAAAGTAGCTCGAGTCTTCACGAAGTTGGACCTCCGATCCGGTTACCACCAAATTCGGGTATGTGAAGATGACATTCTAAAAACTGCATTACGCACATATGATGGTCATTATGAATTCTTGGTAATGCCTTTTGGACTCACTAATGCTCCTTCAACCTTTCAAAGTCTCATAAACGATATTTTTCAGAGCTTTCTTTGCAAATTTGTGCTGGTATTTTTCGATGATATTCTCATTTACAACCCTTCTCTTGAGACTCACTTTCAGCATTTACGGATTGTTCTGACGATCCTTCGGGAGAATACTCTTTTTGTTAAGCAACCAAAGTGTAGCTTTCTCTAGCAAAAAATAGAGTACCTTGGGCACATAATATCAAAAGGAGTGGCGGTAGACCCAACAAAAATTGAGACAATGCAAGGCTGGCCGAAACCTACAAACGTGAAATTACTACGTGGGTTCCTTGGACTAACAGGCTACTACCAAAAATTTGTTAAGGACTATGGGAAGATCAGTGCACCACTCACTTCTCTACTAAAAAAAGATGCTTTTCAATGGTCGGACAAAGCCTCTGCTGCCTTCGACAAACTTAAGGTAGCCATGACAACGACGCCGGTGCTAGCTTTACCAAATTTCAGCCGACCCTTCATCATTGAGACCGACGCATCTGAAGTCAGAATTGGAGCCGTTCTCATGCAAGATGGTCGACCACTCGCATACACTAGCAATGCATTATCTTCCTCCCATCAAAACATGTCAGTATATGATAAGGAGATGCTTGTCACACGCAGTAATGAGGTGGAGACCCTACCTGATTGGCCGGCGATTTCAAATTAAAATCGACCATAGAAGCCTCAAGTATTTTTTGGAGCAAAAGATATCATCCCCTGAGCAACAAAAATGAGTAACCAAACTTCTTGGATTTGATTATGAAATTATTTACAAAAAGGGGAAAGAAAACGTTGTTGCAGATGCACTCTCACGGCTACCTGAGCAAGCTAAGGTTTCAGTCATCTCCCTTCCTACCACTAGTCTCCTCGTGGATATTAGGGAAGAATGGAAGAAGGATTCAGAGATCAGTAACATTATAAAAAAATTGGAGGAGGATCCAAGTGCAATAGCCCACTACACTTGGGATTCGAGGGATCTACGCTACAAAGGTCGCATTGTGCTTATACCTGACTCCCCTTGTATCACAATCATCCTACATGAAATGCACTCCATACCTTTAGCAGGGCACTCTGGATTCCTAAGAACCTACAAAAGAGTGAAGCAAAATTTTTATTGGAGAGGGATGAAAAAAATTATTGCTGAATATGTGGCACAATGTGATGTATGTCAACAGCACAAGGGTGAAACTGTGGCAAATCCAGGGAAACTACAACCACTACCTATACCGGACTCAGTGTGGACTGACATCTCCATGGACTTCATTGAAGGGCTACCGCCTACCAAAGGTAAAAGCACAATTCTCGTGGTGGTTGATTGACTTATGAAATATGCTCATTTTTGTGCTGTGAGAAGTCCCTACATTGCTGCTAGTATTGCCCAAGTTTTCATAGAAAATATTGTTAAACTGCACGGGATGCCAAGGTCCATTGTAAGTGATCATGATAGGATCTTCACTAGTAAATTTTGGACCGAGTTATTCCAGTTACAAGGCACCAAACTCAAGATGAGCACAGCATATCATCCACAAACAGAGGTGGTAAACAGGTGTTTAAAGACGTACCTTCGGTGTTTCGCTAGTGACCAATCAAAAGAGTGGGCAAAATGGCTTCCCTGGGCTGAATGGTGGTATAATACTACATATCATTCATCTACAAAATGTGCCCCTTATGAAGCATTGTTTGGTCGACCGGCCCCTATGATTCTAAAGTATGTAATTGGCTCAGCCAAGGTAGATCAGGTTGAACAAGAATTGATTGATAGGGACAAACTCCTACAACTGTTAAAAGACAATCTCTCTACAGCTCAAGCTAGAATGAAGCAATAAGCCGACACACGACGAAGCGAAAGAGAATTTTCAGTAGGAGATTGGGTTTATCTTCACCTACAACCATACAAGCAACTCTCCATCAATACTCGAGCCTCCAGATCATAGAGCGTATTGGAGTAGTGGCGTATAGACTTAAATTACTTGAGGATGCCAAAATTCATCCTGTCTTCCACGTGTCATGCCTGAAGCCCAAATTGGGAGAACACGAGTCACCCCAGATCCAACTACCCAACACCACTGAGGATGGAGTTATTCATGCTCAACCACAAGCCATCCTCGATTGCAGGATCGTGATGCGTCGCCGACGTCCCTCTACTTAAGTACTAGTGCATTGGAATAATTTACCACTTGAAGACGCCACATGGGAACCATATGAGGAGCTGAAGACCCGGTTCCCTGAGTTCATGGAATCTTAGTCTTGAGGACAAGGCTGATTTGAAGAGGGCAGGTCTATTAGGACTCTAGCTAGAAGAGTCCTAATTGAGAGGGACATTCATGTAAAACCTACCTAAACCGACCCCTATTAAAGAGATGAATAGGCCGGCTAGGGTTAGGAGGTTTTTTCCTAGAGAAGAATTAGGAGTTGTAAGGGAATAGGAGTCTTGAGTAGGAGTCCTATTCGGAGTTGGTTAGAAGTAAGAGACTTAAGTAGGAGTCCTATTAGGAGTTAGGGTTTAAAAGCCCTATAAATAGCCATGTATTCCTCCTCTTTTTTTAAGCAATAGATGAATCTTTTCTACAGCCTTTGAGTAGCAACTTGGAGGGAGGAACCTCTATAGAGTTCCAAGGAGGCCGATCTCCTAAAGAGATCAACCCCAAGTTTAGAATTTGCAAGGGTTCTATCAGGTTCTCCACCTCATTCTTATACTCTTTGAATTTCTTAAAGGTCTCGGACTTGTACTTCATTAAGTACACATATCTATACCTTGAGAAATCATCAGTAAAGCTAATGAAGTAGGAGTAACCACCAATGGCATGAGTTGACATTTGAAATTTTTATATTTACATATACATCCTTTGATTTATAAATAGGTCTTTATATGAATTTTAGAAATAAAAGATATTACAGATAGCATTTATGTTTTAATCTGCATTTTGCATGACATAAGACTAGCTTCGTCAAGGAGAGTCAAAGTGATTGAAGGAAGAAGAATCAGATGTTAGGCCAGAGTTGAACATGTCAGGAGATTGGACGTCATGTCACGGACTTAGTTGAAATTGCCTAAGTCGTGAGGCACCCTTGTGGCCAAGACATGAACTTAGCTTGATTTGCCTAAGTCGTGAAGCACTCTTACTCCAACTTCTCAGACTTAGTTGGGATTGCTTAAGTTTTGACACGCCTTTGCGATATGTGTCCGCAAAGGTCAACCAATTTGCAACCTCACTTAGGTCCCGAAGGACCTGTAAAAGAGAAAATTGATTAGTTCGAAGAATGAGCGATGGACAAGTCTCGACCTCTCACGAAGAGGGAAGCTTTACAAGCAATTCAACGAGCACCTTGCGTGCAGAAGAAAAAACAGAGAAAGGAGGAAAACAAGGACTTTAGAGAGTTGAACGAATAGTTGCAAGTCCACAAACAACTTCTCACTAGGTGCCGGGCGTGAAGACAAGTTCTTGTCAAGAAAATTGTGCACTTATGAAGATTGTTCAATGGCTGACACTATACCGAAGCCCCATCCCCCATGGTGTCACTCGGGTGGTTCCAGGGTGCTGAGATGGCTGACGTTTCATGTGCAGCAACGGGCTATAGAAAATAGCTCATGCCACACGAAAAAGGAGCAATTTTGTACTGTTTTACTTAGTGTAGTGAGCGGTCACCTTGTAGCGTTGCAACTTGTTTGAAGTTATATTTTTACAAGCAAAAGAATACAAAACCAAGGCAAAACATATTGCTAAGCATCTGTATATGCAAACAAAAGTGACGAACGATTTGTTGAATGAAGTTGTTGTGGGTGCGCATCGATCGTTCGTGACATTCTCTCCCACTTAAACTGTCGACGCCCTCGTCGACGCTTGTTAGTAGTTGTTGATGACTGCTTCTTCATGTCAAAGGGCATCTTCGGGCTCCCAACTGGCTTTGATTCGGGGAAGCTTTCGCCACTTCACCAAGTACTCAGTCTGCTCGGCTCTAGTGGGTAGCTTTATCTTGCGATCCACTAAAATGGTTTCAACTCCCTTCTCGTAGGAGGCTCTGGTGGGGAGTAGCCGAGTTGGAACACATCGGGAAGCATCTTGCATATTTAAGTGGTAGGCCTTCAAGTTGCTGGCATGAAAAACATTGTGAATTTTGAGCCACGCCGGTAGTTGTAACTTGTAAGAGACGTTGCCCACCCTACTAATAATTGGGAAGGGCCCTTCATACTTGCGCACCAATCCTTTGTGTACTTTGTTCCTAAAGAATTGGAATGATGCTGATTGGAGCTTTACCAACACTAAATCGTTGACTTTGAACTCCTACGGCCGCCTTCCCAAGTTTGCCCACTTCTTCATATTTTAGGTCGCCTTCTCCAAGTAAGCCCGCTTAATATCTGCATTTCGGTGCCATTCTTTTGCAAAGTGATATGTTGAAGGTATGAGGAGTGAGGAGTTGATGGTTGTTATCCTGTAATGATCTCAAAGGGGCTCTTGTTGGATGTAGAGCTCTGCTGTAAGTTGTAGGAGAATTGAGCTATGTCCGATAGCTTTACCCAATCTCATTGGTTGACACTCATGTAGTGTCGAAGATATTGCTTCAAGAGCGAGTTTATCCTTTCGGTTTGGCCATCCGTTTAGGGGTAGAGGCTGGTGGAGAAGTATAACTTAGACCCCAACAATTTGAATAGCTCGGTCCAAAATCGTCCCAGGAATCGAGTGTCTCGATCACTAATAATATTATGTGGGACTCCCCAATACTTCATCATATTCTTCATCATTAGCTTGGCTACCTCCTTTGCTGAATAGTGTAGGGGTGCAGCAATGAAAGTTGCATACTTTGAAAATCGATCGACCACCACAAGTATCGATCCGAGTCTCCCTACTACCGAAAAGCTTGATATGAAGTCTAAGGAAATGCTCTCACACGGCTTTTCTGGTATGGGCAATGGCTCCAAAAGTCCCACCAGCTTCCGCTGTTCCACCTTGTCTTGTTAGCAAGTGAGGCACGTTCGAATATATTCCTCCACATCAGTCCCCATCTTTGGCCAGTAGAAAGCCCTCTCCACGAGAGCCAAGGCTCTATAAATGCCCAGATGTCCAACCCAAAGGGAATCGTGATACTCTCTTAAGAGCTCACGCCTTAAATTGTCCACTCAAGGGACATAAACCCTATTCCCTTTTGTGTAAACGAGTCCCTCCTAGACCGAAAGTCATCGTGCCTTGCCTTCTTTGATGAGTTGCATCAAGGTTACTTGTTAGGATCATTTTATTTTCTAAGCTTTCAAATAATATTTATTGAGTTTGTTTAATTCAGTTAGAGTCAGAACTCTATAAATAGGGATGTAACTATTTCTTTTGGGCAATCAATGAAATATGATTCAGTCTTTTGACAAACCCTAGGAGGCCGATCCCCTCGAAGTGATCAAGGAGGCCGATCCCCTCGAAGTGATCAAGGAGGTTGATCCTCTCAAAGTGATCATTCTCATTTCTCTCCTTTCTTCCATGATAAAACCCTAGGGTCTTATCATTTGGTATCAAAGCAGCGATCCTTAGCGTTCTCGCTATAGTGATTGATGTAGCTATCATAAAAAAATAAAAAAATTGTATGAGAAAGGGTGAAGCCGGCAACCACGCACGCCGATCCTTCTCAATAGAGAAGGAACCCTTGCTTTCATGGCTGGGACCACCACTGCCCCTTCTCCACCACCGTTGCTACTTCTTGGCTGGTGATCACCACTACCGTTGCTCCCTGACCAGCAACCACCGTCGCCGATGCGCCTCGGCCAACAACCTTCCCTTCTCGCTCCCCCATCTCGCTCGAGCAAGAAGGGTCATGACCACCATTTCCCAGCCAGCAGACGACCCCCTCGTAGCTTCTACCATCAGTGACACTACCCTAGCCACACCACTATGTTGCCTCCCCTTGGGTCACAGCCACAGCCTGTTGAATCTCGGATTTTGATGATGAAACTAATTGATTGTGTTTAGATGTTTAACTGCATTTTGAGTGATGCAGGTCTACTCGATCAGGATTAGACAGTTAACGCAAGAGGAATTGACGTTGCGCCGGAGGAGATCACGTTAGGATATTGGATGGCAGAAGGCTTCGGACGTCGGGCATCGGGCCAAGAGCGGAATTGCACCAAGGATATCGGGGTTGCGGAGGTCAACCGTCGATTGGGCAACAAGTCGCAAGAGAGGACGATGCGCTGAAGAATCGGACGAAGCGCCAACCAATGACATGCCGGGCAACGTAATGTCGATTCGCGTTGTAATAACTGTCTAGATCGGAGTAGAGTTTTGGCTTGCTATGCAGGATTAACTACGATAACCAGAAAACACAAAGCAAGAATACCGGAGTCAAGTTCGATGAACGTTTAAGAGTCCGAAGAATCGTCGGAGATGCTGATGGAACCAACCGAGAAGAAATCGGGAACCTATTGGAAGTTCGCCGAAGAGATCGTCGTAGGTTCGCAGAGATCACCGAGAAGTCTCGGCTACTCTTTAAAGTCATCACAAGTTCAGGAGCGTGCTTGGACCCCGTCGGAAGAAGTTCATCGGAAAGCTCGCCGGAACAAGACTTGACGTTCGCGGTTGATAAAATTGCTTAGGATGTGTTTTGTTATGTAGTTCACTTGTAATTAGGATTAGGATTAAGAAGATAATCCTATATCCTGGTTATGGGCCAATTGGGCCCGAGTTCGGACTAGTTTAGGCCAAGATTGAAGCCCAACTAGTGGCTGAAAACACTGTAGTCGGGCTGAAAACACTGTAGGCGGTGGCACCGCCTGGCTTGGCGGTGGCACCGCCCAACACCCGAGAGCTGGGCGGTGACACCTCCTGGGCTGGGCGGTTGCACCGCCCAGCACCCGAGCACTAGGCGGTGGCACCGCTCGGCTGGGCGGTGGCACCGCCAGCATCGGGAAACCAAAGAGAATTCAAATTTGGAGCCCAAATTTGAATCCTCTTGAGGCCTATAAATACCCCTCAAAACTCAGCTGAGAATACAACCTTTTGAGCAGCAAGTGTTTGAGAGAAAGGCCCTAGAAAAGTCTTAGATAGTCTTGTTTTCAATTTGCTAGTGTTCACCTCCTTCTTTCTTGCTAAAAATTTGTAAGAGAGTGAACTGCTTGTAAAGAGTTGTAAGAGGGGTATTTACCCTTCCATTTCAAGAGACTTGCTAGTGGAAGGTGGGAGCCTCATCGAAGAGGGGCCTCGCAAGTGGAGTAGGTCATTTGACCGAACCACTCTAAAATCGGCGTGATCCTTGGTTTGCATTTCATTATTGCTATTTACATTATTGCAAACCTTCTTATATGCTTTAGTTCCTTATTACTTTTGCTGCGCATATTTAAGAATACACTTTCAAGATTAAGCTTTTCAAGTTCCGTTCTTATCGTACGAAAGATTTACTAAAACCGAAGTTTTAATCCGCTGCACTAATTCACCCCCCCCTCTTAGTGCCGCTCCGATCCTAACAATTGGTATCAGAGCCTGGTATTTCTCATTTCGGATTTACACCCTTGAGAAATGGCTCTTTCTGGCTTTCAAGAGGGCTTATCGGTTTTTCGTCCACCGTTGTTTAACGGATTGGACTACACTTATTGGAAAACTCGAATGAGAGTTTTCTTGATTTCTATGAATTTGGATTTATGGAATATTGTTGAAAATGGTTTTCAACTTCCCTCTAAACCGATGAACGAATGGTCGGTTTTGGAGAAGAAGTATTTTTCTTTAAACGCAAAGGCTATGAATGCCTTATTTTGCGCTTTAGACAAAAATGAGTTCAATCGAATTTCTACGTGCGAAACGGCTTTTGATATTTGGCGAACACTTGAAATCACGCACGAGGGAACTAGTAGAGTCAAAGACTCGAAAGTTAACATTTTATTGCATGATTTTGAGCTTTTTCAAATGCAACCAAGTGAGACTATAGGCGACATGTACACCCGTTTCACGGATGTCGTCAATAATCTAAGAGTTCTTGGTAAATGTTTTTCAAATTTTGATCTCATAAGCAAGATCTTAAGATCCCTTCCAAAAAGGTGGGATTCTAAAATAACCGCAATACAAGAAACAAAAGATTTAAATATTTTTCCACTTGAAGAACTTATCGGCTCATTGATGACATATGAAATGGTGCGTAATGCACACGATGAACACAATGAACACTTGAACCACCTTCCAAAGAATAGGAAGGATTTGGAACTCCGGACAAATGAATACCACTTGAGCGATGACTCAAGTGATGAGGACATTGATGAACTTGAACTTCGAACATTAACTCTTAATAAGTTCATTAAACAAAAATCTAAAACAAATAATGAACTTGAACGGAGGAAGAGGCCAAAGAAGAGGAAGGCAACCAAGGATGAATCAAAAACTTCCAAAGGTGAAACGGCGAATTGGGCTTTGACGAGCTTCGACTACAAGGTAAGTAACTCAACTCTCTTGAATTATTTTGAAATTACATGAGTGCTTAACTTAGTTAGTAGGATTTTTTTTTATGCTTTTCTTTCTAGTATTTTTGAAAAATTAAAAATTATGAATGATGATTGCTTAATTTGTGAAAATACAAAATTCCATGAATGTTTATGATTTTCGTATTGGATTTTGATGTATGGTTTTGACATAAAATTAATTTGCATGACTATGTTTAATAGGATTAATCTATGATTGTGTATTTTGATATTATGCATGAGAATTTAAAATGATGATACCCTATGTTTTGGAATGATGCCTTGATGGTGATAATGCTTACACACCAAATGTGATTAATAGATAGAAGCAAACATAACGATGATTTTGCTCTCAACATGATGCATAGTTTTTACATGAAAATTTTAAATATGCTCATATGAAATCAATTGCATGACATGAAAATGGATTCTCTATCCTATTGAAATTAATGAACTCATTTCATGAATTATGTGAATATCTTGAATCAAATCTTTTGGAAAACACCACATGCTTAATGCGATTCGACTTAATAAATCTTTATGACAAAATTTGCCTTTCTATTTTGAATGTTGACATTTCTTTTTAAAGCAAAGGCATGCTTATAAGAAGCAAAACACATGAATAGAAATTTATAAAAATGAAATACAATCCTCTATGTTATTGATTTTTCAATAAATCTATGCTTGTCATATATAAATTTATTGAATGTAATTTTGAGGATAATTTCAAATTTGACAAATGCTTGATTCGTATTTACGACATTAGATACATTTTAAATATGAATCATGCTTCAATCTTGTTAAATGCTTCAATCATTTTCTATCTCTAAAGTTCTCGATTTTTGATGAAATACAAGTGATAAATTCATTTATGATATCTTGTAAATCACTTGAATTATGAATGAGATTTTGATGATGTGTTAAAGAATCATTTAAAAAGAAAATGTTTTTCCCATCTTAGCGAGATTAATGATTTCATGATATTGTGTGAATCTCGAAATTGATTTTGATGAAATGGTAATAACGTTATTCATGTTATGAATCTCAAAAATGATACTTTGATTATGATTTTTTTTTTTGGTTAATGAATTAAATTGAATGAAACTCTGTTTCAACCGAATCATGAACTTGTTAAGAACAATTTTAATGAATCGTGAATCATATCTTTGGTATTCATGAATTGATCCTCATCGATATCTTTCATGAATTCTTTGTATATTTGGCTTGTCGAACGGTTGAAATATTTAGCCATTGAGTCCTCCCTTTCTTTTTTACTTTGATAAAGGGGGAGAAGGTTTTGCTAGCTTGTGCATTGAAAATGAAAGTAAACTTCCTAGCATGCTAAGTAAAACTTGCAAGCTTGCACTTCTCAAAAAGAGAAGAAAGATCTTGCCTTACAATATAATTGCTCTAGCCATGCTTTGTATCAAAAATAGGTTGATATCCTTAGAAGCATCGCATTAAATTTTTTAGTGTATCGCAATGTATCACATGTATCGCAAATTGAAAATTTTGAGACTATTATCATTTCATGTTTCACGATTGATATCTTTCATTGATATGATAAATTATCATTTCATCATATATCACACAATGATATCATGCTTTGCGATTGTATCATGTGATTCTTGTTAAATTTTCATATTGAATTCTTTTAAGATATGATTTCTTTGTATTTATGGCTTGCTTGGCTTGAAATGTTTTTGGCATGATGCATGCAATGATGAAATATTCATAAAGTTAAAATGATGTATGTAATACTTATGATAATGATGTACATGATGTATTTATTGCGCATGATGTGTATCATGAATGCTTTAAATGATGAGTATTTGGTATCATGATCAACATGTTGATAAATGCTTAAAAATTTTAATGTTTGAGTATCATGTATGATATGCTTATTAATGATGATTGATTTATTTTTCGGTATCGTGCATGAAAAATAAGGTTATTGAAATTGTGTATGTTTTAATTTGAATATATAATGATGCACAAATAAAATTAATACTTACCTTTGTCATAATTGATGTAAAAGGTCTTCCCTTCTTTTTGACAATGACAAAGGGGGAGATAGCTAGTTTGCACAAGTCAAGAAGATGCAAAAACTTGATTGCTAGCTTGTCTATCTTAAGTAGCAAAGATTGCTAACTTGCTTATTTCAAGAAGCAAAAGTTGTCTTCTTGAACATCACTATCTTGTCTATCTCAAGAAGCAAGACTTGCAACCTACACATTACAAAAGGAAGCAAGAATCAATAGCTTACACACTTCTACAAGAAAGCTATCTTGTATTTGCTAGCTTGTATAATACAAAACATGCTAACTTGTTACGGAAGCAAAATTGCTTGCTCAAACATTGCAAAGGAAGCAAAAATATGCAACTTGCATATCATGAAAATTGCTAGCTTGTAGCCTAAAGAGAAGCAATTAGTTGTTATCTCAAGAAAAGCAAACATGCTAAACTTACACATCTTTAATTGCTAGATTGCATGATGATAAAATTTGATACTATGTGTTTCATGCAATGTATGGAACTTTTTATTTCTAAACACATAAGAGTAGGTACTTCTCCTTTTTGTTGATGACATAGGGGGAGAAGTATATTGATGACTTCATGCATTGAATTGAATATTTTATATATATTTGCATGATGGTTTAAATGTTTTTCATAACATATGATGAATGTTACTTGGATTTGGGATAATCCAAGTGTTCTATCAATGGCATATTGATAGGGGGAGTTTGGTTAAACTCCGGGGAGTTAAGGTTAACTCCGTTAGTCATCAATTAGTTGTCATCATCAAAAAGGGGGAGATTGTTGAATCTCGGATTTTGATGATGAAACTAATTGATTGTGTTTAGATGTTTAACTGCATTTTGAGTGATGCAGGTCTACTCGATCAGGATTAGACAGTTAACGCAAGAGGAATTGACGTTGCGCCGGAGGAGATCACGTTAGGATATTGGATGGCAGAAGGCTTCGGACGTCGGGCATCGGGCCAAGAGCGGAATTGCACCAAGGATATCGGGGTTGCGGAGGTCAACCGTCGATTGGGCAACAAGTCGCAAGAGAGGACGATGCGCTGAAGAATCGGACGAAGCGCCAACCAATGACATGCCGGGCAACGTAATGTCGATTCGCGTTGTAATAACTGTCTAGATCGGAGTAGAGTTTTGGCTTGCTGTGCAGGATTAACTACGATAACCAGAAAACACAAAGCAAGAATACCGGAGTCAAGTTCGATGAACGTTTAAGAGTCCGAAGAATCGTCGGAGATGCTGATGGAACCAACCGAGAAGAAATCGGGAACCTATTGGAAGTTCGCCGAAGAGATCGTCGTAGGTTCGCAAAGATCACCGAGAAGTCTCGGCTACTCTTTAAAGTCATCACAAGTTCAGGAGCGTGCTTGGACCCCGTCGGAAGAAGTTCATCGGAAAGCTCGCCGGAACAAGACTTGACGTTCGCGGTTGATAAAATTGCTTAGGATATGTTTTGTTATGTAGTTCACTTGTAATTAGGATTAGGATTAAGAAGATAATCCTATATCCTGGTTATGGGCCAATTGGGCCCGAGTTCGAACTAGTTTAGGCCAAGATTGAAGCCCAACTAGTGGCTGAAAACACTGTAGTCGGGCTGAAAACACTGTAGGCGGTGGCACCGCCTGGCTTGGCGGTGGCACCGCCCAACACCCGAGAGCTGGGCGGTGACACCTCCTGGGCTGGGCGGTTGCACCGCCCAGCACCCGAGCACTAGGCGGTGGCACCGCTCGGCTGGGCGGTGGCACCGCCAGCATCGGGAAACCAAAGAGAATTCAAATTTGGAGCCCAAATTTGAATCCTCTTGAGGCCTATAAATACCCCTCAAAACTCAGCTGAGAATACAACCTTTTGAGCAGCAAGTGTTTGAGAGAAAGGCCCTAGAAAAGTCTTAGATAGTCTTGTTTTCAATTTGCTAGTGTTCACCTCCTTCTTTCTTGCTAAAAATTTGTAAGAGAGTGAACTGCTTGTAAAGAGTTGTAAGAGGGGTATTTACCCTTCCATTTCAAGAGACTTGCTAGTGGAAGGTGGGAGCCTCATCGAAGAGGGGCCTCGCAAGTGGAGTAGGTCATTTGACCGAACCACTCTAAAATCGGCGTGATCCTTGGTTTGCATTTCATTATTGCTATTTACATTATTGCAAACCTTCTTATATGCTTTAGTTCCTTATTACTTTTGCTGCGCATATTTAAGAATACACTTTCAAGATTAAGCTTTTCAAGTTCCGTTCTTATCGTACGAAAGATTTACTAAAACCGAAGTTTTAATCCGCTGCACTAATTCACCCCCCCCTCTTAGTGCCGCTCCGATCCTAACACAGCCGCCAGTTGTCTCCCCACTCACGGTGACCAAAACATGGCAACTCACCGATTGCCCTTGTTCCCAACTATGCCACCACCACTTCTCTTCTCCACCAGCATTCATAGCACCGTTGCCTCCTAACCGAGCCACCACCGCTGCCAGCCATCGCCAGTCGTGATCATTCAGCATCGCTAGCGGCTCCTTCTATGGTGTGACAGAAACAGAGTATCCTTTGTTGTCGCAGCCGCCGATAACTTTACTGCTTCAAGCGCCGGTTGCCACCACCGTCATCGCTACTTCCTGGCTGGCGATGATTGCCACTGATTCCTCTTCTCCACCATAGCCTCAACCCCCCCTTGCTCTGCATCTTTTGTTGCAGGCACCGGTTGCCACCACTGTAGCCTCAACCTCGATTGCTTTAATGCCACCTCCCCCTTGTTCTGCCCTCACTGCCGCAGTCACCGGTTACCATCACCGCAGTCTTGACTCGGCTGCTCGGCGATCGCTCCCTTGGGTCACAACAGTTGCAACCATCGCCTTTCTGCCCCCGGCGCTCTCATCTCACACAACAACAAAAACACAGGGCAGCAACTCTTCCTTCTCGCAGCAATCGTAGCACTGCCTTAGCGTCCACTTCCTTGGCATATTCGCATTCATAGTACTAATGCCATTGACTAGACATCAAAAACAAGAACTAGGGATTATTGATTTGCAGTCTTATGCAATGGCTACTGATAACTTAGTGAAAACACAAATGGAATCATTGGAAACCAGAATTGAGAATCGGCTACAAAAAACCCTTCACCATTTAAAAAACAGCTAATTGTGACACAAACTACCCATGCATTAAGGTAGAATTTCCAAGATGAGAAGATGGGGATCTGACCAGTTGGATCTCCAGGGTGAAATTTTTTTTTTCATTTTCACAGGACCCTAGAAGAATCCAAGGTAGAAATAGCCTCAATCCAGCTAGATGGAGATACGATCCAGTGGTATGATTGGTATGAAACTTGCCACGAAGTTCCTTCGTGGGAGTAGTTCAAACGAGGACTTCTTGTTCACTTTGGCCCATCCAAATATAAGAATGTTGATGGGCAGCTCGCTAAAATTCGTTAGACCTCTACAATATTGGAATATCAAAACAGGTTTAAAAGATTGTCAAATCAAGTTAAAGATTGGTCGGAATGATAACTTTTGGGTACATTTATTAAAGGACTTAATCCAGATATCCGGTGTGAAGTTAAGGCTCATTAATCACGCACTATGATACCTGTGATCTCATTTGCATGCCTGTATGAGGAAAAAATCAGCATGGAATATCGTCGAAATAAAGGTGTCAATAAACAAGTGATCCGTAAGCAGCCCACCCCATCTACTCCCAGTCAAAATCCTAACACTCAAAGTGTAACCCGAGAAGAGCTCAAAGAAAGATCAGCGAAGGGTTTGTAATGGCATTACGATGAAAAGTGGAGAAAGGAGCACAAAGATATAAATGGAGAAAGAAAGAAGCTTAGCGAAAAACCTTCTACGAAAAATAAAAACTGTGTTCGTTCGTTAAAAGTGATTTTGGTAAGAAAGCCGATTCGTAAATCACTTTAACTTCTGTTTAAGCGAGATGCAGCAAAGATATAAATTCAGTTTGCAGTTATGATTCTAATCAGATAGTAGGCGCAAATTGAAATATGATATTCGTACGAAAAAATTGATTTACGTCTAAATGCTGATTCATAAATCACTTGATTAAGCGAGATGCAGTTTAAGAAAGGATATAAAGGCAGTTTGCAGTTATGATAGAAATCAAAACGTAAACACAAATAGAAATATGATGATCGTACGATGAAACTATTTTACGTCTAAACGCTGATTCAGAAAGTGCAAAGCTTGAAACCCGATCGTATATGTGCAGAAAGCAGTAAGCTTTAGAGGAGGTTTGCAGTAAAGATAATATGGTCAAAGTAAATGCAAACCGAGATTTAGAGTGGTTCGGTCAATCTTGACCTACTCCACTTTTGGCTTCCTCTACCGACGAGGTCACCGACGTCAACTAGAGGCATTCCTTCAATAGGCGAAGGCCAACCACCCTTTTACAGTTTCACTTCTTTTGACGGGCTTAGGAGACAACCCTTACAAAATTTTCTCTCCTCTCTTTAAAGCTCAGAATTTGGAAGAAAAGAGGGAGAAGAACTTTTGGCCTTTACAACAATTTTGAACTCTAAAAATCACAGAACAAGATCAGGATTTCGGTGTATATTCAGTTCCTTTTCAGTGCTGAATGGGTGGGGTATTTATAGGCCTCAACCCAGTTTGAATTTGGAGCTCAAAACTGTCAATTCCCAGAATTTCGGGATCTGGCGGTTGCACCTCCTGACTGGAGCGGTTGCACCGCCTGGCAGAGCTCGAAGACTGAGCCTCTATGCGATGCCACCTCCTGTTAGGGGCGGTTGCACCTCCTACCAAAGCTCTAAGACTGAGCTCTTGCGGTGCCACCTCCTGACTGAGGTGGTTGCACCGCTCAGCCAGAGCTCGGAGACCGAGCCCAAGCGGTGCCACCTCTTGTCAGGGGAGGTTGCACCGCCCAGTCTCGCTCGGAGACTGAGCCCAGGCGGTGCCACCTCCTGGCTGGGGCGGTTGCACCGCCCAGTCTCGCTCGGAGACTTAGCCCAGGCAGTGCCACCTCCTGGCTTGGGCGGTTGCACCGCCCAGTCTCGCTCGGAGACTTAGCCCAGGAGGTGCCACCTCCTGGCTTGGGCGATTCAACCGCCTGGCAGAAATCAAGGTCCGAATGGGTTGATCCATTCAGCCCAATTTGGGTTTTTCAGGGGCCCAATTGCCCCAAGATTAAGTTAATGGGATCACCTCCCATTTCCAACTTAATCATTGTGCTAACTACGATATTTCCTAAGACATTTATTGCAACTTGCTCCGGTGCGTCAATCGCTTCTTCCGGCGAACTTCCGTCGATCATCCGATGAACCCTCAGTGATGCTTCTGCGGACTTCCGAAAAACTCCTGGACTTGCGACGATCCACTTGGCTAGTTCCGACGAGCTTCTTTGGCAAGCTCATGGACTTCTCGAATTTGTTCCCGCATAACCTCCTACGACTGTCCAAACTTCCGTCGAGCTCTCGAACTCCCAACGTGATCATTTTCTTGACTCCGGCGCAACTCTTGCTGCATATCTTACTTTCATCGTAGTTAATCCTGCACACTTATCTAAACATATAGATTAGAGAACAAATGACAATTGACTTCATCATCAAAATCCGAGATTCAACAATCTCCCCCTTTTTGATGATGACAATCAATTGATAATGGCGTTAACCTTAACTCCCCCTGTCTATATGCCATACTTGAGGTAAGTCATTCTTTAATTCAAAACCTTTGAATTCAGGAGACATATTGATAAGTTAAAATCATTTAAACTTATCAATACTCCCATCATGATTCCTATCATGATGTTTCTCTCTAAAGATGATGTCAAGGCTTGACATTCATTTTCAAATTTTACATAACAGGTTTGAATGATGGTAATTGTAGCAATTCATCATATTGTAAGATATCAACATGTAAAATTGCGAAGTAAGATTTTGATATCATTACATGATACAAACAAGGCATAATGCAAATTATAGCAATCATAGCATGAATTCTTATATCTCTTGGTGATGCAAGCATGGCATTAATACTCATATATTTCTCCCCCTTTGTCATCAACAAAAAGCATAGTAATTGTGATAGCAGGAGAACAATAAGCGAATTTTGAGCATAAGTGTGATAGTTGTTCATGCCTTTACATGTTGTTTTCCAAGCATATAAAGGAAAGCATGATACATAGATTGCTTTGAATACTTCTTCCTTTTTATTTGTTGTAATCTTTTTGCATGAAGGAGGAAGGCTATTTGTAATTTTACTTTGAGTGAAATTAAAATTGATGAGAGATTAAATCATGCTTCATTTTTACAAGGATCAAGATATATATGTGAAACAAATCTTTACAAGTAAAAACACCATCATCCATATTTAAAGATGGAATTTATAAGCAGGAATCATTTTATCAAATCTATTTCAGAAAAATATTTTTCATATAATAAGTGTATGAGAAAATATGATTTTTAGGATACCAATTGTTAAGCGAATCCGAAAATGAAATTAACACTTTCATGCATTCGGACAAGACTATGCTATTCAATCATGAAGACAAAACATGCTTATTGTTATGGAAATTTTTGTATTCAACACATAATTTCCAACATGTTATTTAGGCATGTAATGGCAGTCAAGTGATTTGATCATTCAATAAAGTTCAAAAAATAATTTTAACTAGTTTATGTGTTCGGACACATCAACATTCTTAATTCTCTTCTTATGAAATCAAATTGTTCTTCACTTAGAGGTTTTGTAAAAATATCAGCTAGTTGACGTTTAGTATCAATGAACTCTATGATTATATTATGATTAGTAATATGATCTCGTATAAAGTGATGTCTAATATCAATATGTTTTGTTCTTGAGTGTTGTATAGGATTCTTCGTTAAGTATATTGCACTTGTGTTATCACATTTAATGGGAATATTTTTAAGATGAATTTTATAGTCTTCTAAGGTGTTTTTCATCCATACAACTTGTGCACAACATGCACTTGCTGCAATATATTCAGCTTCGGTTGTTGATAGTGCAACCGAGTTTTATTTCTTAGATGACCAAGAAACAAGGGCATGTCCTAAAAATTGACATGTTCTTGATGTGCTTTTTCTATCTAGTTTACAGCCAGCAAAGTCCGCATCAGCATAAGCAATTAACTCAAGATTCTTTGATTTTGGGTACCATAATCCTAGATTTGTGGTACCATTAAGATATCTAAGTATTCTTTTAACTGCTTTGAGATTTGATATCTTAGGGTTTGATTGAAATCTAGCACAAAGTCCTACACTAAACATGATATCTGGTCTAGTTGTAGTGAGGTAAAGTAAACTTCCTATCATACCCCTATAAGTTTTTTGATCGAAGCTTTCTCCACTTTCATCAATTTCTAACTTAGTGGAGGTGCTCATAGGAGTGTTAATAGCTTTTGAGTTATTCATATTAAACTTTTTTAGCAAATTCATAGCATATTTAGTTTGACTAATAAAGATGTCATTGCTTAGTTGTTTGATTTGTAAGCCTAAGAAGAATGTTAATTCTCCTATTAAACTCATTTCGAATTCAAGACTCATAGTTTTAGCAAAAGATTCACAAAGAGATTCATTCGTAGAACCAAAGATAATATCATCAACATAAATCTGAACAATGAGAAAATTATTTTCAAAATTCTTGATGAATAATATAGTATCAACCTTGCCTTTTGTGAAATTATTTTCAATAAGAAAAGAACTAAGTCTCTCATACCAAGCCCTCGGAGCTTGTTTTAAACCATAGAGAGCTTTAGTTAATCTAAACACATGATTAGGGAGGCTATTATTTTCAAATCCAGGAGGTTGTTCAATATAGACTTCTTTGAAAATAAAGCCATTAAAAAAAGTGCTTTTAACATCCATTTGAAATAACTTAAAATTATTGCTACTAGCGTAGGCAAGGAGCATCCTTATGGCTTCTAATCGAGCCATAGGAGCGAAGGTTTCTTCGTAATCGATACCTTCTTCTTGGTTGAAACCTTTGGCCACTAATCTAGCCTTGTTTCTAACCACGATACTATATTTATCTTGCTTATTTCTAAAAACTCATTTAGTACCAATAACTAAATGGTCATTTGGCCTAGGAACAAGCTTTCACACCTCATTTCTCTCAAATTGATTTAATTCATCTTGCATTGCGATAATCCATGAATCATCTTTCATGGCTTCGTCAACACATTTGGGTTCAATTTGGGAGAGAAAAGCGACGTTGACACAAAAATTTTTAAGAGAAGATCGTGTTTGAACCCCCTTTGACGTGTCTCCTAAGATTAGCTCCTTAGAATGAGCATCTACATACTTCCAATCCTTGGGTAAGGATGTTTCGGAAGTGGATGCATCCAAGTTGCTAGTTGGAGACGGGGTTTCATTTAAATTCAAGGAATCAAAATTAACATCATCATCAAAATCATTTTTCCTGATTTCGAAAATCTCATTGAAAACAACATGAATGGATTCTTCAATAATTAAAGTCCTTTTATTGAAGATACGAAAGGCTTTAGAAACCGAAGAATAACCAAGAAAGATTCCTTTATCGGATTTAGCATCAAATTTTCCTAAGTTATCCTTTTCATTCAAGATAAAACACTTACACCCAAAGACTTTAAAAAATGAAACATTGGGTTTTTTGTTGTTCCATAACTCATAGGGAGTTTTGGTGAGTAAGGGTCTTACTAGAACTCTATTCAAAATATAGCATGCAGTATTTACGGCTTCGGCCCAAAAATATTTGGGTAGGCTATGTTCATTCAATATGGTTCTTGCCATTTCTTGTAAATTTCGATTTTTTCTTTCTACTACTACATTTTGTTGAGGATTTCTAGGAGTAGAGAAATTATGGTTGTATCCATTGAGTTCACAAAATTCTTGGAAATCATGGTTTTGAAATTCACTACCATGATCACTTCTAATTGATGAAATCATAGAACCCTTCTCATTCTGAACAAGTTTACAAAACTTGGTAAAATATCTAAAGCATTCACTTTTCTGTTTTAAGAAGTAAGTCCATGTGTATCTGCTATAGTCATCCACAATGACGAAGGCGTATTTGCTACCTCCTAGGCTTGATGTAGAGATTGGTCCGAACAAGTCCATATGGATCAATTGTAAGGGCCTATAGGTGCTTATTTGATTCTTTGATTTGAAACTACCCTTAATTTGTTTACCTAATTGGCAAGCATCACATACATTATCTTTGATGAACTTGATATGAGGAATTCCTCTTACAAGTTCTTTAGATGATATTTGAGTAATTAGTTTCATGCTAGCATGACCTAATCTTCTATGCCATAGCCAAGCATCCTCATTCAAAACCGAAAAACACATTTCATTACACAAATCATTGATGTCAATAGTGTATACGTTATTTTGTTTTAATGCAATCATAGACGTGTTTTTGTGTGGTTTTTCAATGATGCAAGCATTAGATTCGAATCTGACAATATATCCTTTATCACATAATTGACTAATGCTCAAGAGGTTATGTTTTAAACCATCAACTAACAAAACATCTTCAATAAAGAAGTTGGATTTGTTACCTATGGTTCCTTTTCCAATGATTTTACCCTTGTTGTCTCCGAAGGTGACATAGCCTTCGTCTATGCTAGTGAGCTTAGAGAATTGAAATGGATCTCCGGTCATATGCCTTGAGCATCCACTATCAAGGTACCATCTCTTGCTCCTAGCTTGCGATGGTATAGGTTTCTACAAGAAAGGATGATCTTTAGGTACCCATTTGCTTTTGGGTGCCTCAAAAATAGATCTACATTGTTTATCATGTTACATAGAATTTATCATGATTCTTTTAGGAACCCAAATTAATTTGTTCGGACTAATTTTCTTGAATGGACAATAATACGTTTTGTGTCCAAGTTTGCAACAAAAGTTGCATTTGTCTTGGTGTCGAACATGTAAGATGGGGCCTTTTATGAAGGTGGTTGGATTTTGGTGAGGACTTCTCACAAATCCGATTCCACTTCTTTTGGGAACGTGACCCTTGTTTGCAGGGATCATGTTCAAAGACTTGCTACCAACCTCGAATTTCTTCAAGGTGTCCTTAAGTAGCAAGTTTTCCTTTTGGAGAGTTTCTAGATCATGGCATTTTATGCATGAACCTAAACTATCATGATATTCAGCTTTTAACTTATCGAAATTACAAGTAAGACTATCATGCTCCTTTTTTAGCAATTTATATTTTCTACTAATAATCTTGCATTCATCAAATAAATCATGGAAGGCATTTAATAATTCATCAAATGATAAATATGCATCTATTAAATTCGTTACCTCCTCTCCGATGGCCATTAAGGCATAATGAGCAACTTGCTCGGTGTTGGACTCCTCTTCTTCGGACGTGCTCGAGTCATCCCATGTTGCTTTGAGCGCCTTCTTCTTTGATGTTCTCTTTTTGACTTAGGGACAATCACTCTTGTAGTGTCCCAGCTTTTTGCACTCATAGCAAATAACTTGGTCCTTCTTGGGTTCAAGTTTATTTTTTGTATCATTCTTAAACTTATTTTTTTTAATGAATTTTTTAAATTTTCTTGTTAGAAGTGTCAAGTCATCGTCACAGTCCTCATCACTTGAGTTTTCTCTCAAGTGGTCTTCTGAAGTTCTAAGTGCCATATCCTTCCTGTTCTTTGGAAGGATGTCTTCTTGCTCTTCATGAGCTTTGTAAGTCATCTCGTAGGTCATTAATGACCCGATTAGTTCTTCAAGAGAGAAGTTGTTTAGATCTTTCGCCTCTTGAATAGCAGTGACTTTAGGATCCCAACTCTTAGGAAGGGATCTTAGAATCTTATTTACGAGCTCAAAATCTGAAAAACTTTTTCCGAGTCCTTTTAGACCGTTGACGACTTCCGTGAAACGGGTAAATATGTCGCCAATAGTCTCACTCGGTTTCATCCGGAAAAGTTCGAAAGAATGTAACAAAAGATTGATTTTTGACTCTTTCACTCTAATTGTGCCTTCGTGAGTCACTTCGAGTGTGTGCCAAATATCAAATGCGGTTTCACAAACCGAAACACGGTTGAACTCATTTTTATCAAGCGCATAAAATAAGGCATTCATAGCCTTTGCATTAAGAGCGAAAGCCTTCTTCTCCAATTCATTCCAATCGATCATTGGAAGAGAAGACTTCGAAAATCCATTTTCGACAAGATTCCAAAGTTCAAAATCCATAGAAATAAGAAAGATCCTCATTCGGGTCTTCCAATAGGTGTAGTACGTCCCATTGAACATGGGTGGACGTGTAATAGAATGACCCTCTTGGTTTCCGGGATATGCCATCTCTTTTGGGTTTTAATCCGTTTGAGAGTTAACCCCACTCTGATACCAATTGTTAGGATCAAGAGCACTAAGAGGGGGGGGGTGAATTAGTGCAATGGAAAACCTTCTACGAAAAATAAAAACTGTGTTCGTTCTTTTAAAGTGATTTTGGTAAGAAAGCTGATTCATAAATCACTTTAACTTTTGTTTAAGCGAGATGCAGCAAAGATATAAATGCAGTTTGCAGTTATGATTCTAATCAGATAGTAGGCGCAAACTGAAATATGATATTCGTACGAAAAAAATGATTTACATCTAAATGCTGATATGTAAATCACTTGATTAAGCGAGATGCAGTTTAAGCAAGGATATAAAGGCAGTTTGCAGTTATGATAGAAATCAAAACGTAAACGCAAATAGAAATATGATGATCGTACGATGAAACTGTTTTACGTCTAAACGCCGATTCGGAAAGTGCAAAGCTTGAAACCCGATCGTATATGTGCAGAAAGCAGTAAGCTTTAGAGGAGGTTTGCTGTAAAGATAATATGCTCAAAGTAAATGCAAACCGAGATTTAGAGTGGTTCGATCAATCTTGACCTACTCCACTTTTGGCTTCCTCCACCGACGAGGTCACCGACGAGGTCACCGACATCAACTAGAGGCCTTCCTTCAATAGGCGAAGGCCAACCACCCTTTTACAGTTTCACTCCTTTTGACGAGCTTAGGAGACAACCCTTACAGAATTTTCTCTCCTCTCTTTAAAGCTCAGAACTTGGAAGAAAAGAGGGAGAAGAACTTTTGGCCTTTACAACAATTTTGAACTCTAAAAATCACAAAACAAGTTCAGGATTTCAGTGTATATTCAGTGCCCTTT
The DNA here is from genome assembly GCF_036884655.1 of Musa acuminata AAA Group. Taxonomy (NCBI): domain Eukaryota; kingdom Viridiplantae; phylum Streptophyta; class Magnoliopsida; order Zingiberales; family Musaceae; genus Musa; species Musa acuminata. Next base: position 30,302,114 of record NC_088353.1, read on the forward strand.
CAGGGCTAAATGGATGGGATATTTATAGGCCCTAACCCAGTTTGAATTTGGAGCTCAAAACTGTCAATTCCCGAAATTTCGGGATCTGGCGGTTGCACCTCCTGATTGGAGCAGTTGCACCGCCTGGCAGAGCTCGAAGACTGAGCCTCTGGGCGGTGCCACCTCCTGTCAGGGGTGGTTGCACCTCCTACCAGAGCTCGAAGACCGAGCTCAGACGGTGCCACCTCCTGACTGAGGCGGTTGCATGTTAGGACTCTAGCTTGGAGAGTCCTAATTGAGAGGGACATTCATGTAAAAATGTTAGGACTCTAGCTAGGAGAGTCCTAATTGAGAGGGACATTCTGTTATGACTCTAGCTAGGAGAGTCCTAATTGTGAGGGGCATTCATGTAGGAGGTTTTTTCTTAGAGAAGAATTAGGAGTTGTAAGGGAATAGGAGTCTTGAGTAGGAATTCTATTAGGAGTTGGTTAGAAGTAAGAGTCTTAAGTAGGAGTCCTATTAGGAGTTAGGGTTTAGAAGCCCTATAAATAGCCATGTATTCCTTCTCTTTTCTTAAGCAATAGATGAATCTTTTTTGCAGCCTTTGAGCAGCAACTTGGAGGGAGGAACCCCTATAGAGTTCCAAGGAGGCCGATCCCCTAAAGAGATCAACCCCAAGTTTAGAATCTGCAAGGGTTCTATCACCTGGTATCAGAGCAGCGTTCTTGGCGTCTCGCTGCCCTTCCACAGCCATCCATCAACCCACTACAACCATCCAAAGCAATTCCCACAATTGCTTAAAAGATCAGCACCGAATTCCGTCATCATCTCCACCACCACGGATCATCCTTTGATCTCCCTGTGAATTGCAACAGGTTCTGGTTTCCTACCTTACTGCTGCTGCAATTTAGTTATCCTTATTCGAAAATCCAAAAAAAAAAAAAAATCGTTCCTATATTCCTGCATAAACTTTTCGTCACAAAGTTTTCATCTCTACGACGAAAGATACATTGCAGAATTCCAGCCGCATAGCACCATCTGTTTGATCTTGCTACTGTGCTTTTTCTATCCAAATTTCTACGAAATTTTTATGACATCTTTGACACTTCTTAACAGTGGATTTCCCTTTGGTTTCATCAAAAAATTCTCAATATAAACTACTGATCTTTTATGTCCAATCTGCTGCACTTGAATTGCAGAATTCAAGCCGCATAGCACCATCTATTTGATCTTGCTACTGTGCTTTTTCTATCCAAATTTCTACGAAATTTTCATGAAATCTTTGACACTTCCTAACAGTAGATTTCTCTTTGGTTTCATCGAAAAATTCTCAATATAAACTACTGATCTTTTTTGTCCAATCTGCTGCACTTGAAAATCTATGCTGCAGAAAATTTCAGCTGCATATCGTTGCCTTAACCCATCTATTTGCAATATTTTTTGAATGAAATTTCTTATACACTTCATAGATCATCTTGGCTTCCATCTAAGATTGATCTATTAAGAAATTCATCTCTAAAAATGATTTTATGTTGCTGCAAATTTTCATCGTATCCCGCTGAAATTTTTCGACGATAATTCTGCAATTGTAACTTGCACCAATTTCCTTGCTGTTATACTGACGAAATTTTCTTGATTAAATTAGATATCCTTGCTGTCATATAAATTTTGATTTTGCTATCAATTCCCTCCTCAATTCTCTCAAGTTTTTGGTGTAAATTACATCGAGAAACCGTTGTTTCTTCGACGACAATTCTACTCTTCCAAGACAGCACATACTTGCTGCAACTTCCACGGATTTCTGTCAAACCTTTGCTACCATCTACCACAGATCCAAAACTTTCATCCACAGCCCTAAAACTCTACTAAACCACACCCTCAAACTGCACCCAAAACAGCCACAAAACAAGCCTAAACCGCAGCCTACATCCACCAATCCACCAACCCTTTCGACCATCACTTCTCTCAACCTATACATGCCTTTAACCTGACGACAAAAGAGAGATCTTAACATCGTAGATTTGGAGGCATATACTATGGCATCTAAGGAGGCAATCGATGCTAAATTCGAAGCCTTGGAGGCGCGAATGGAGGATAAGATTCGGACGCTCTTTACCGAACTCAGATTGGGCCGACTACTAAGCCCGAAGAAATCACATCAAGGAGAGAGCTTTGCCCAATCACACCAAGCCCGAAGATATGACTTCCAAGAGAGGGGAAGCTCTATGACCAACCCCAACTATCCATGCAAGAGAGTGGACTTCCCTAGATGGGAAGAAGGAGACCCGATTGGTTGGATCTCGCGCGCGGAGCGATATTTTCGGTACCACAAAACCGCGGATGTATCTATGGTGAAAATTGCAGCTATACATCTTGAAGGGGATGCTATACAGTGGTTTGACTGGTTTGAACATACTTATGGAGTCCTTTCATGGCGACAATTCAAAGAAGGACTGCTGATTCGCTTCAGACCAACCGATTACGAGAATATTGACGAACAACTAGCAAAGATCCAACAAACCTCCACCATTCAGGAGTACCAAACCAGGTTTGAAAGGTTATCTAATCAAACTCATGATTGGTCTCAAAAACAGATATTGTGGACCTTCATTGAGGGCTTGAAGCCAGAGATCCGAGGAGAAGTTAAAGCGCGACAACCGTATACGCTTATGGCAGCCATCTCTTTCGCACGACATCAAGAGGAGCAATTGAACCATGAAGCTCGGAGGACTAGGGTCTCTCCTCAACCAATAATATTGAAGCCCTTAGCCCCCCCTACTGTCGACCAAGTCCCTACACTAAAGAGGTTAACAAGAGAAGAGCTTCGGGAGCGATATGCGAAGGGGTTATGTTGGCATTGTGACGAGCCGTGGAGCCGTGAGCATCGCTGTAGTAAAGGGGGACTTCTTATGATTGAACCGATAGAAGAAGATGTCATTGAACATCCAAAAGAGAGCCTTGAACATGAAGAAGAAGATGCAGAAGAAGAGCCACAACCGACCGAAGTTACGGTACATACACTAGCTAGCTACTCAAACCCGCAAACGATGAAAATTGGAGGCCTTCTCAAACAACAACCAATCACTGTTCTCATCGACACAGGCAGTACTACTAACTTCCTAAATAGTAAGCTTGCTGTTCGGATATCATTACCTATCGAGAATCGCTGCAGGTTTGATGTTAAGGTCACCGACGGACGGATTTTGAATTGTGATCATAGGCGCTTGCAGGAGAAACTATTGCTGCAGGACCAAGAGATAATTGCAGATTTCTTCCTTCTCCCTCTTAACAATCATGAGGCCATGCTCAGAATTAAATGGTTGACAACATTAGGTGATATTTCTTGGAATTTTATGAAACTAATTATGAAATTTCACAGTAAGGAGAAACAGGTGACATTGCACGGGAAACGTGGGGGCGACATAATAACGATTTGCACACAACAAATGGAGAATGTTTTGCATAAAGCATGCAGCGGCTTTTTGGTACAACTTGAGCAACAAACTAAGGGAGAGCCAATAGAATTTGAAGATCCAAATCTACTTCCTTTGCTTACTGAATTTTCAAATATATTTGACGAACCACGCAACCTACCTCTTACCTGTCGGCATGATCATTGTATAATGATTCTTCCAAGCAAATCTTTAGCAAATGCTCAGCCATATCAGTATCCACATCTCCAGAAGGATGAAATAGAAAGGATTATAAAAGAGATGCTCGAAACAGGAGTTATTCGGCCAAGTTGCAACCTCTACTCTTCGCCGGTGCTACTTGTACGCAAGAAGGACGGAACAAGGCGAATATGTGTTGCTTACCGAGCTCTCAATGACATAATCATCAAGGACAAATACTTTATTCCAATAGTAGATGAATTGCTAGATGAAAGGGAGCACAAATCTTTACAAAGCTGGACCTTTGATCCGGGTATCATCAAATACGAGCATGCGAAGAAGACATACGGAAAACCACCTTTTGAACACACAACAACCATGAATTTTTGCTTTCTTCAACAAAAGGTGGAATATCTTGGGCATATCATATCAGAGGAAGGTGTGGCAGTGGACCCCTTCAAAATTGGAGTAATGCAAAACTGGCCGACCTTGAGAAACATAAAATTGCTACATGGCTTTCTGGGTTTAACAGGCTACTATCGCAAGTTCGTGAAAAACTATAGAAAGATCAGTGCACCACTTACTTCCTTACTAGAAAAAGATGTCTTCCAATGGTTGGACAGAGCCTCCGCTGCCTTCGACAAACTTAAGGCAGCCATGACGACGACGCCGGTGCTAACACTACCAGATTTCAACCGACCCTTCATTATTGAGGCCGACACATCTGGAGTTAGAATTGGAGCCATTCTCATGCAAGATGGTCGACAACTCGCATACACTAGCAAGGCATTATCTCCCTCCGATCAAAATATGTCAACATATGATAAGGAGATGCTCGCCATTGTGCGCGCAGCAACGAGGTGGAGATTGTACTTGATCAGGCGATACTTTCAAATCAAGACCGACCATAAAAGCCTAAAATATCTCTTGGAGCAGAAGATATCTTCCCCCGAGCAGCAAAAATGGGTAACAAAACTTCTTGGATTTGATTTTGAAATAACTTACAAAAAGGGGAAAGAGAATGTTCTTGTAGATGCGCTTTCGCAGCTACCCGAGCAAGTTGAAGTTTCGACCGTTTCACTTCCGACCAGCGACTTCCTTGAGGATATTAAGATGGAATGGCAGGAAGATTCAGATACTAGTAAGATTATAAAAAAATTGGAGGAAGCACCAAGCCCCATGGCTCATTACAATTGGGACTCAAAAGAATTACACTATAAGGGACGCATTGTGCTTGTGACAAATTCTACTTGCATCTTCAATAGCAGATTTTGGACAAAGTTATTCTATATGCAGGGTACTAAATTGAAAAGGAGTATGACATATCACCCACAAACCAACAGCCAACCGGAAGTTTTAAACATGTGCTTGGAGACAGCCCAAAGCCACCCACCAAATATGACTACCCAAAGAGAACTCGAGACCCAGCCAAGTGCCATTATTGATCGACGGATCGTGACTCGACGACGACGACCCACTAATGAAGTGCTAATACAGTGGGCGAACCTACCAAAAGAAGATGCCACTTGGGAGAACTATAATGACTTGAAGATCAAATTCCCAGAATTCATGAATCATCAGCCTCGAGGACAAGGCTGATTTGAAGAGGGCGGGTCTGTTAGGACTCTAGCTTGGAGAGTCCTAATTGAGAGGGACATTCATGTAAAAATGTTAGGACTCTAGCTAGGAGAGTCCTAATTGAGAGGGACATTCTGTTATGACTCTAGCTAGGAGAGTCCTAATTGTGAGGGGCATTCATGTAGGAGGTTTTTTCTTAGAGAAGAATTAGGAGTTGTAAGGGAATAGGAGTCTTGAGTAGGAATTCTATTAGGAGTTGGTTAGAAGTAAGAGTCTTAAGTAGGAGTCCTATTAGGAGTTAGGGTTTAGAAGCCCTATAAATAGCCATGTATTCCTTCTCTTTTCTTAAGCAATAGATGAATCTTTTTTGCAGCCTTTGAGCAGCAACTTGGAGGGAGGAACCCCTATAGAGTTCCAAGGAGGCCGATCCCCTAAAGAGATCAACCCCAAGTTTAGGATCTGGCGGTTGCACCTCCTGATTGGAGCAGTTGCACCGCCTGGTAGAGCTCGAAGACTGAGCCTCTGGGCGGTGCCACCTCCTGTCAGGGGTGGTTGCACCTCCTACCAGAGCTCGAAGACCGAGCTCAGACGGTGCCACCTCCTGACTGAGGCGGTTGCACCGCTCAGCCAGAGCTCGGAGACCGAGCCCAGGCGGTGCCACCTCCTGTCAGGGGAGGTTGCACCGCCCAGTCTCGCTCGGAGACTGAGCCCAGGCGGTGCCACCTCCTGGCTGGTGCGGTTGCACCGCCCAGTCTTGCTCGAAGACTTAGCCCAAGCGGTGCCACCTCCTGGCTTGGGCGGTTGCACCGCCTAGTCTCGCTCGGAGACTTTGCCCAGGCGGTGCCACCTCCTGGCTTGGGCGGTTCAACCGCCTGGCAGAAATCAGGGTCCGAATGGGTTGATCCATTCAGTCCAATTTGGGTTTTTCAGGGGCCCAATTGCCCAAAGATTAAGTTAATGGGAGCACCTCCCATTTCCAACTTAATCATTGTGCTAACTACGATATTTCCTAAGACATTTACTGCAACTTACTCTGGTGCGTCAATCGCTTCTTCCGGCGAGCTTCTGGCAAACTTCCGTCGATCATCCGATGAACCCTCGGTGATGCTCCTACGGACTTCCGGAAAACTCCTAGGCTTACGACGATCCACTTGGCGAGTTTTGACGAGCTTCTTTGGCAAGCTCATGGACTTCTCGGATTTGTTCCCGCAGAACCTCTGACGATTGTCCGAACTTCCGTCGAACTCTCGAACTCCCAACGTGATCATTGTCTTGACTCCGGCGCAACTCCTGCTGCATATCTTACTTTCATCGTAGTTAATCCTGCACACTTATCTCAACAAATAGATTAGATAACAAATGACAATTGACTTCATCATCAAAATCCGAGATTCAACAATAAGTGGCTCCGACATTGATGCCAAGTTCCTTGAGGAAATTCATGACCCAAATGAGTTCTGCAGCAGCGGTGGCAATGGTACGGTATTCAGCTTCTGTCGTAGAACGTGCAATTGTCTTTTGCTTCTTGGAACTCTAACTGATTGGATTAGGTCCAAGGAAGAGAATATACCCTGATGTGGATGTTCTATCATCAAAATTCCCTACTCAATCAGCATTAGCAAAGGCATGGAAATGAAGGGGGGAGTGTTTGCGAAAAAAGAGGCCATGATTGATAGTCCCATGAAGATATCACAATATTTGTTTAATTGCAGACCAATGCATAGTAGATGGTCGATGCATGAATTGGGATAATTTATTGACCGCAAATGAGATATCTGGATGGGTGAGAGATAAGTACTGTAAGGAGCCAAGGACTTGACGGTATTGAGTTGGGTCTGTAGTAGGGCTTCCATCACATAGTTTGAGCGACTCGCTAGTAGACAAAGGTGTTGTAATCGCCTTTGCATCTTGCATATTCGTTTTAGATAATAGATTTTGAATATACTTTTGTTGTGATAGAAAGAGCCCAGAAGATGTGTATGTTGCTTCCACTCCCAGAAAAAAGCTCAAGGTTCCTAAATCTTTAAGGGAGAATCGATCTGCTAAATGCTTGAGAAATGCCTTGATTTCCATATGATTGTTGCCTATGATAATAATATCATTCACATATACCAGAAGATATAATATATTACCACTTTGGTCAAAAGAAATAAGGAGGTATCAGACTTAGAGTTGATGAAGCCAACTGATGCCAAAAACAAGCCAAGTTCGGTGTACCAAGCTCTTGGAGCCTGACGAAGTCCATAAATAGCTTTTTGTAGTTTACAAACATACTTTGGATATTGAGGGTGGATGAAGCCAAGAGGCTGCTGCATGAAGACATCGTCAATTAGGGTCCCCTGTAGAAAGGTATTGTTAACTTCGAGTTGACGTAAATGCCAACCTTTTGAGATGGACAAACTCAAAATAAGTCAGATTGTTGTGGGTTTAACAACAGGGCTAAATGTTTCTGTGAAGTCAACACCAGGTCGCTGATGAAACCCTTTGGTCGCTAGACATATTTTATATCTGGCTACGGATCTATCTAGGTTCCGTTTAATTCGAAAGACTCATTACACCCGATAATGTTTTGTATGGGATGAGAGAGTACAAGAGTCCATGTAGAATTATGAAGGAGTGCATCATATTCTTCACACATGGCTTTATGCTAGTATGGAGATTTTTGGGCTTGAGTAATTGTGGTAGGTTTAGTAGTCTCTAACGAGGATGTTGTGATAGTATGCAGGTCAAGGATTTGTCATGGTTTAAAGACACCACTTTTGAAGTGTGTTATCCTTGGATGTCCAGGGGCTATAGAGGGTGTTGTAGGTATGGGCGATGGAGGGGCACAGATTAGGGTAGGCTGAGAGACTTTAGTGTCGTTGGTCTCGTAAGAGGATAAAGGTAGTGAATGTGATTCCGAGGGAATGCCTTCAGTGGTAGGAGAATCTTGTGAAGAAGGGAGAGGCACAATGGAGGTGGTGAGGAGCTATTGCACCGGGAGAAGGAGATGTTGAATCTCGTATTTTGATGATGAAACCACTTGATATATGTTTATGATTTAATCTGTATTTTGAGTAACGCAGGATACTTCGATCAGGATGAGACAATTAAAGCAGGAAAATCATGTTGTGCTGGAGGAACATGTCAGAAGATTGGACGTCGGGCCGGTGGATCGGTCGACGTATCGACAGAAGACTTCGGGCCGTGGACTCGGGCATCGGGCCAAGAAGAGCGGGTATTGTGCCAAGGATATCGGAGTTGCAGAGTCAACTGGCCGATTGGGCAATAGGCTGCAGGAAAGGAGGATGCGCCGAAAAATCGGACGAAGCGTCGAGGGACCAATGACATGCCGGACAACTTGGTTAATTGCTTAGGATTAATTGTCTCGATCGAAGTATTTGTTTTAAGTGTGCAGGATTAACTACGATGAAAGTAAGACATGCAGCAGGAGTTGCGTCGGAGTCATGACAATGATCACGTTGGGAGTTCGAGAGCTCGACGGAAGTTCGGACAGTCGTCGGAGGTTCTGCGGGAACAAATCCAAGAAGTCCAGAAGCTTGCCAAAGGAGCTCGTCGGAACTTGCCAAGTGGATCGTCGCAGTCCAGGAGTTTGCCGGAAGTCCGCAGGAGCATCACCGAGGGTTCATCGGATGATCGACGGAAGTTCGCCGGAAACTCGCCGGAAGAAACGAGTGACGCACCGAAGCAAGCTGCAGAATATGTCTTAGGAAATAATCGTAGTTAGCACTTTGATTAAGTTAGAAATGGGAGGTGATCCCATTAGCTTAATCCTAGGACAATTGGGCTCCTGAAGAACTCAAATTGGGTCGAATGGTTTAACCCATTCGGACTTAGGTTGCTGTGGGAGGTGCAACCGCCCAAGCAGGGAGGTAGCACCGCCCAGGCTATCTCTCCCAGCGAGACTGGGCGGTGCAACCGCCCCAGCCAAGAGGTGCAACCGCCTAGGGCTCAGTCTCCGAGCGAGACTGGGCGGTGCAACCTCCTCTATCAGGAGGTAGCACCGCCAGAGCTCAAGTTTCGAGCTCCGCCAGGCGGTGCAACCTCTCCAGTCAAGCGGTGCAACCGCCTGAGCTCGGTCTTCGAGCTCTGGTAGAGAGGTGCAACCGCCCCTGACAGAGGTAGCACCGCCCAGAGGTTCAGTCTTCGAGCTCTGCCAGGCGGTGCAACCTCTCCAGTCAGGAGGTGCAACCGCCTGATCCCGGAATTCCGGGATTTGATCATTTTGAGCTCCAAATTTGAACTGGGTTGGGGCCTATAAATACCCCACCCATTCAGCACTGAAAAGATACAGACCTACACCGAATTCTTGATCTTTTCTGTGATTCTAAGAGCTCAAATTTGTGTAAAGTCCAAAAGTTCTCCTCTTTCTGTTCTTTAAGTCTTGAGTTGTAAAGAGAGGAGAGAAAGGTTCTGTAAGGGTTGTCTCCTGAGCCCGTCAAAAGGAGTGAAACTGTAAAAGGGCAATTGGCCTTCACCTATTGAAGGAAGGCCTCTAGTTGACATCGGTGACCTCGTCGGTGGAGGAAGCCAAAAGTGGAGTAGGTCAAGACTGACCAAACCACTCTAAATCTCTGGTTTGCTTTTATTTTGAGCACTTTATCATTACTGCAAACCTCCTACATAGCTACTGCTCTCTGCGCTATTACGAACAAGTTTCTAAGTTCTGATCTTTCCGAATCTGCATTCAGACGTAAATCGATGTTTTCGTACGATCTTTACATTGTAGTTTACATTTACGTTTTGATTCTACTTATAACTGCAAACTATCTTCTGCGCTTTTACGAACGAGTATCTAAGTTCAGATCTTTCCGAATCTGAGGTTAGCCGTAAACTGCGCTTAGACGCAAACTGTGTTTAGACGCAAACTGCGCTTAGACGCAATCTGCGCTTAGACGCAAACTGCGCTTAGATGCAAACTGCGCTTAGACGCAATCTGCATTTAGACGCAAACTGCATTTAGATGCAAACTGCGTAAACTGTGCTTAGACGCAAACTGTGTTTAGACGTAAACTGCACTTAATCATAAGTAATCTTAGAATCGGCTTTTGCATCAAAATAGTTTTTATCGAACGAACGTAGCTTTCGTTTTTAATCGTTGAAAGATTTCTACTGCACTAATTCACCCCCCCCCTCTTAGTGCTCTCGATCCTAACAATTGGTATCAGAGCAGGGTTGTTCTCATTTTGGATTTACACCCGAGAGAAATGACTCTTCATAGCTTTCAAGAGGGCTTTTCGATCTTTCGTCCACCATTGTTTAACGGATTGGACTACACTTATTGGAAAACTCGAATGAGGGTTTTCTTGATTTCTTTGAATTTGGATTTATGGAATATCGTTGAAAACGATTTTCAACTTCCCTCTAAACCGATGAACGAATGGTCGGATTTAGAGAAGAAGTATTTTTCTTTAAACGCAAAGGCTATGAATGCCTTATTTTGCGCTTTGGACAAAAATGTGTTCAATCGGGTTTCTTTGTGCGAAACGGCTTTTGATATTTGGCGCACTCTTGAAATCACGCACGAGGGAACTAGTAGAGTCAAAGACTCGAAAGTTAATATTTTACTGCATGATTTCGAGCTTTTTCATATGAAACCAAGCGAAACCGTTGTTGACATGTACACCCGTTTACGGATGTCGTCAATGGTTTAAAATCACTTGGTAAAAGCTTTTCGGATTTTGAACTCGTTAACAAAGTTTTGCGCTCACTTTCTAAAACTTGGGATTCAAAAGTAACTGCTATTCAAGAATCGAAAAACTTGAACCAATTTCCACTTGAAAACTAATTGGTTCATTGATCACATATGAAATGACGTGCAATGCACGTGAAGAACTTGAGAACCACCTTCCAAAGAATAGGAAGGATTTGGGACATAGAACATTTGAAGACCACTCGAGCATAAGCTCAAGTGATGGTGAACTTAAACTACAAATGAAACAAAAATTAGAAAGTAAAAAGAACGGAACTACTTGCTTTGAATGCAAGAAGAAGAACAAAAATTTGGATGAATCGAGCTCCTCCGAAGATGAGGAGAAAATCAACAAAGGCGAGGTGGCAAACTACGACGCTGAGGTAATCAAAATGCCTTTAATTTACTTTGAAATTACATGATGCTTAAAACATTTTTCTTTTTTATTTAATTTTCTTGAAAATCACATGTTTAATAATTTTATAATGAAAATACAAACAATTAGGAATCATGCTTATCATTCTAGTAACTTTGAAAATAATCATGAAAATTGCATGTTTATGATAAACAAAATGATTGTGATTAAAAATACCTTATGAAATCATGCTATATGTGGTTGAGAAGTAATAATGTGTATCATATTGATTTCCATTGTTATTTCTCGATTTTGAGTATATAAATCATGCTTAATTTGAAGTTATGATTAATGAGTATATATATTTTTATGTATGATGATTCTTGATTATTGATTTTCATGATAATAACAGTGGCTTTAAAAAATTGATGCATGTTTTCATAAATGAAATGGCATGCTAACATGAAATCGATCACTTAAAATGAAACACTTAAAAAAGGGATAAAATATATTATCAATGAAATCATGAATCTATTTATGTTATAAATTTTGTGAGCCATAAAAATGATTTTGATGATTTAAATTTGAAATGAGTTTTATCAAAATCATGATCTTGATTTTTCTCTTGAATGATTGTGACTTGTATTCCTTGTATTCATGATATGATTTTTATGCAATTCTTTGTATTCATGAAATATTTATCTCATCACCCAATTATTTCTTTTTCAATATTTCTCAAGTGATGATATGAATGTATGAGATATTCATGAATTTATTTTGATGTATGCAAATGAGAAGCTTCGATCATGCATGGTAGGATGCAATGTGACAAATTAATACCATGATGATTTGAAATATTTATGATTTGGAATGATGCATATGCTTTTTATTATGATAATGTATGATGTGTATCATGAATGCTTAAAAAAATTAAATAAATAAATGTTTATATCATGTTAGATGGTTTTACATATTATGCATGATAAGCTATACTGATGAGTGAAACAATGATTGAAATAATATGAATGATGATTTGGAATCATGCATATAATAATGAGTTTATATGTTTTGAAAATGTGCATGTTTTAATTTGAAAATATAATGATGCACAAATGAGATTGATACTAACCTTTGTCATGATTTAAAAATTTATGTAAAGGGTTTTTCCCTTCTTTTTGACAATGACAAAAGGGGAGATAGCTAGCTTGCACAATTCAAGAAGAAAGCAAATTGCACTTCTCAAAAGAGAAGAAATTGCTATCTTGAACATCACCAAGAAGTGCTATCTTGCAAATCTCAAGACACACAAATGCAATCATGCAAAATTTGTAATTTTGCACATCATTAAAATTTATGATGCTTTGGTGATTATGCATGTTCTAAAATGTTATAAAATTCACTAGCTTGCATGATGTAGAACTTAGCTATATTGAACATCACCAAGGAATGCTATCTTGCCTATCTCAAGAAGCAAAAAGTTAACTTGCACATTTAGCAAAACTTATATTTCAAGAAGCAAGAGTTGCTTTCTTGAATATCTCAAAATTGCTAGCTTGCGGGCCTTAAAATGTAGAAATTTTTTGCTAGCTTGTATTTGGTAAACTTGCTATCATACTACCATGACGATGAGCATGCCTTATCTTCATGATTATATTTGAAAAACTATGGCAAAAATATGTCCGAATGATTAAACGAGTTAAAATTATTTTTCGGACTTTTTTGATTGAATGATCAAATCACTTGATTGCAATAATGATTTTACACAATTACTTGCCATGATTACATTTTGGAAATTATGTGCTTGAATACAAAAATTTCCAAGATAATAAGCATGTTTTACCTTCATGATTGTAATTGAATATCTCTAGTAAAACCCTGTCCGAATGTATAAAAGTGTCAAATTTCATTTTCGGATTTTCTTGATCCTAACAATTGGATTTTCTTGATACATTATCCTCTTTCGAACTTAACAAGCATATGTCATATCAAGTTTAATTCACATCATTGATTTTTGACATATGGAATCATCTAGCAAATGCACTTTTCTTGTGAAAAATATTTTTCGAGAAACATATTTGATGATTCCCTCTTATAAAAGGAAGATATACAAGGATTTGACTCACTTACATATCTTAATCCTTGCAAAAATGAAGTGTGCTTTAACATCTTATCGATTTGAACTTCACATATGGCTTTCCTCCTTCATGTAAAAAGATAACAAATAAAAAGGAAGAAGCAATAAAAGCTATCTCTATGTCATGTTTTCCTCGAGATGTTTGCATAATTGGTATCCTATCACTCACTGCTGGAAAATGACATGAACCAACTTATGGCATCGCACTTATATTTAAAATTTGCTTATATCGTTCTCCTTGTTGTTGATGACAAAGGGGGAGAAATATATAAATTGATACTATGAGTGCCATATTTGAAGAATATGAATAGATGTCATGAATGCCATATTATGATGAGATATCAAAAGCAGCATTCATATGAATAGGTGCTATGAATGTCATATCATGTTAAGATATCAAGAACTTGAATCGTAATTTTACATATTGATATCTTACCATTTAATAATAGTAAACTTGCATGATGGTAACAATAGATATTATGTTTTTCATGCAATGAGTTAAACTTACATCACAAACACTTGATTGTGGTACTTCTCCTTTTTGTTGATGACAAAGGGGGAGAAGTATGTTGATGACATGACATGTTGCTTGGATTTTTGAATCCAAGAGTTTCTATCAATATGACATATTGATAGGGGGAGTTTGTTTAAACTCTGGGAGTTAAGGTTAACTCCGTTTATGATGACATGTTGCTTAGATTTTTGAATCTAAGAGTTTCTATCAATATGGCATATTGATAGGGGGAGTTTGTTTAAACTTCGGGAGTTAAGGTTAACTCCGTCATCAAGTGGTTGTCATCATCAAAAAGGGGGAGATTGTTGAATCTCGTATTTTGATGATGAAACCACTTGATATATGTTTATGATTTAATCTGCGTTTTGAGTAACACAGGATACTTCGATCAGGATGAGACAATTAAAGCAGGAAAATCATGTTGTGCTGGAGGAACATGTTAGAAGATTGGACGTCGGGCCGGTGGATCGGTTGACGTATCGACAGAAGGCTTCGGGCTGTGGACTCGGGCATCGCGCCAAGAAGAGTGGGTATTATGCCAAGGATATCAGAGTTGCAGAGTCAACTGGCCGATTGGGCAATAGGCTGCAGGAAAGGACGATGCGCCGAAAAATCGGACGAAGCGTCGAGGGACCAATGACATGCCGGACAACTTGGTTAATTGCTTAGGATTAATTGTCTCGATCGAAGTTTTTATTTTAAGTGTGCAGGATTAACTACGATGAAAGTAAGACATGCAGCAGGAGTTGCGTCGGAGTCATGACAATGATCACGTTGGGAGTTCGAGAGCTCGACGGAAGTTCGGACAGTCGTCGGAGGTTCTGCGGGAACAAATCCGAGAAGTCCAGAAGCTTGCCAAAGGAGCTCGTCGGAACTTGCCAAGTGGATCGTCGCAGTCCAGGAGTTTGCCGGAAGTTCGCAGGAGCATCACCAAGGGTTCATCGGATGATCGACGGAAGTTCGCCGGAAACTCGCCGGAAGAAGCGAGTGACGCACCGAAGCAAGCTGCAGAATATGTCTTAGGAAATAATCGTAGTTAGCACTTTGATTAAGTTAGAAATGGGAGGTGATCCCATTAGCTTAATCCTGGGGCAATTGGGCCCCTGAAGAACTCAAATTGGGTCGAATGGTTCAACCCATTCGGACCCAAGTTGCTGTGGGAGGTGCAACCGCCCAGGCAGGGAGGTAGCACCGCCCAGGCTATGTCTCCTAGCGAGACTGGGCGGTGCAACCGCCCCAGCCAAGGGGTGCAACCGCCCAGGGCTCAGTCTCCGAGCTAGACTGGGCGGTGCAACCTCCTCTGTTAGGAGGTAGCACCGCTAGAGCTCAAGTTTCGAGCTCTGCCAGGCGGTGCAACCTCTCTAGTCAGGCGGTGCAACCGCCTGAGCTCGGTCTTCGAGCTCTGGCAGAGAGGTGCAACCGCCCCTGACAGAGGTAGCACCGCCCAGAGGCTCAGTCTTCGAGCTCTGCCAGGCGGTGAAACCTCTCCAATCAGGAGGTGCAACCGCCTGATCCTGGAATTCCGGGATTTGATCGTTTTGAGCTCCAAATTTGAACTGGGTTGGGGCCTATAAATACCCCACCCATTCAGCACTGAAAAGATACAGACCTACACCGAATTCTTGATCTTTTCTGTGATTCTTGTGTAAAGTCCAAAAGTTCTCCTCTTTCTGTTCTTCAAGTCTTGAGTTGTAAAGAGAGAAGAGAAAGGTTCTGTAAGGGTTGTCTCCTGAGCCCGTCAAAAGGAGTGAAATTGTAAAAGGGCAGTTGGCCTTCGCTTATTGAAGGAAGGCCTCTAGTTGACATCGGTGACCTCGTCGGTGGAGGAAGCCAAAAGTGGAGTAGGTCAAGACTTACCGAACCACTCTAAATCTCTGGTTTGCTTTTATTTTGAGCACTTTATCATTACTGCAAACCTCCTACATAGCTACTGCTCTCTGCGCTTTTACGAACAAGTTTCTAAGTTCTGATCTTTCCGAATCTGCATTCAGACGTAAATCGATGTTTTCGTACGATCTTTACATTGCAGTTTACATTTACATTTTGATTCTACTTATAACTGCAAACTGTCTTCTGCGCTTTTACGAACGAGTGTCTAAGTTCATATCTTTCCGAATCTGAGGTTAGACGTAAACTGCGCTTAGACGCAAACTGTGTTTAGACGCAAACTGCGCTTAGACGCAAACTGCGCTTAGATGCAAACTGCGCTTAGACGCAATCTGCATTTAGACGCAAACTACATTTAGACGCAAACTGCGTAAACTGCGCTTAGACGCAAACTGTGTTTAGACGTAAACTGCACTTAATCATAAGTAATCTTAGAATCGGCTTTTGCATCAAAATAGTTTTTATCGAACGAACGCAGCTTTCGTTTTTAATCGCTGAAATATTTCCGCTGCACTAATTCACCCCCCGCCTCTTAGTGCTCTCGATCCTAATAGGAGAGAGTATGGATCCTAAGGAGAAGGACTAGATGATATTATGGGAGACTCGATTGATGGGATTGATGGCGTACTCCAATGATGTATATGTGATGGAGTAGGTCGCACAGTAGGAGACTCAGGGTTGTGAAACGGAAAGGTAGTCTCTATAAAAATAACATGACAGGACGTAAAGACTTTTCGAGATTGGGATTCATAGCATCGAAAAGCATTATGATCAAGGGAGTATCTAATAAAAACGCAAGGTATAGATTTTGAAGTTAACTTATGTGAGGCATAGAGACGGAGCCATGGATAATATAAACATCCAAACACTTTGAGTTTTTGAAGGTTTGGAGATTTGTGAAATAAATTTTCAAATGGTGAGTCGTACTCAAGGACAGGAGTAAGCATACGATTAATGAGGTAGACGATAGCTTGAAATGCTGCAGTCCAAAAAGTTGGTGGCATAGAGGCTTGGTGTAGGAGTGTGAGACCAGTTTCAACTATATGTCAATGTTTGCATTAAGCAGAGCCAACAAGTTGAGAAATGTATAGAGGTGACTTGAGGTATTGTAAACCACAAGCAGATAGGCAGAACGTGAGGGCTTGATATTTACTGCCACCATCGGAGTAAACAATTTTAATTTTAGACTGAAAAAAGTTCTTGACCAATCTTTGAAAGTTTGTAAAGACTATTGAAACTTTAGATTTATGGTGAAGAGGGTATAACCATGTGTATTTAGTAAAATAGTCTAAAAAATAATATAAAATCTGAATTTGTCAAAGGAAGTGATTGGAGCGATCCCCAAACATCAATGTAAATAACCTCAAGGGGTTTAGAGCAAGATATGGAGGATTTTCCAAAGGAAAGTCTATCACTTTTATTACTTAAACAAGCATCAAAATGAGTTATGATGTTATTGATTGTAAGTGTAGGAAGAGAATAATAGGAAAGTAATTTTTGCTGAATAAAAGTTGAGGGATGATCAAGACGACGATGCCACACATCAGTTAGAGCTGCGACCAAAGAGTAGGCAGTGGGTTTGGTGATTTATGGAACTGATGACCACTTGTAAATGTTGTCTTTACTCTGGCCTCAGACCAAGGATACCCCTATACTTAAATCCTTGACAAGAAAGGAGTTAGGAAAGAATTCAATTGAGGTATGATTCTGTTTGCAGAATTGAGAAACAGAAATGAGGTTTCGTTTGATGTGAGGTGCACACAAAACATCATCGAGCGTAAACGAAGTGCCATGTGAATTAAGCATTGTGGAACCAGTATAAGTAATGGGGAGTTCGTTACCATCACCGATGATGATGTCTTCGTTTCCGCCATAATCGTTGTGGATGGACAAGTTTTGTAAATAAGAGGTGATGTGATGAGATGTGCTAGAGTCCACAATCCAATTTTGATGACTAGTAGTTGGAGTAGCTATAAGATTTGTGTGAGGCCAATGCGATGGAGGAGGAAATCTAGGTCGAGTTCTATAGACTTTTGCAGAGTGGCCAACTTTATCACATAGTTGGCAAACAAATCTTTATTGATTTGTGTGACCAAGATGCCAGGGTTGAGGATAATTAAAGTAGTCGCCTTGATGGTTGTAATTGAAATGTTGAGGAGGGGAGGTTTGATTGGAGCCCACAAGTGCAGGCATGCTGGCCAAACCTTTGTTGATAGATTTGTTGTACCGGTTGCTCTTTTTCTTAGATTTTTGACTGACTTGAGCTATGATGGATGATCCTGGCAACTTGTCCTCACACTTGAGATATATCTCATAGTCAGTCAACTTGTCATAGGGTTCTTCAAATAACACTGGTGAATCATGTGCACGTATTGCTGCTGCCAATTCCTTGTACTCGTCTCCTAGACCATTGAGGATATGGATAGTAACTTCTTTATCACTGAGGGAATGACCTATTAAGGCTAAGTTATCGATGATAATCTTTATGTTATGTAGATAATCAACAACAGTACTTCCCTCTTGTTTTATCGTTATGACATAGACAAGAGACTAAGCATGCGAGTGCAGGAACGATTGGTTTGGGTGGCTTAAACTTGCACTAAGCTTTGGTACCAGTGTCCCATAAAGAAATGAGTGGGATGAGGGATCCAGCGACCGAGGCTTGAATAGCTTGAAAGATGAGACGATCCTGGCGTAACCATAATTTGTGGTCCGGATTTGGTACCGGACTGGGTGTGCCTAGGATGTTGAGCATTACCGGTGGACAACTAAGAGAGCCATCGACATAGCCTAGAAGATCATAGCCAAATAGTATATTAGATAATTGAGCATGCCAAGATGCGTAGTTGCCACCTTTGGATAATTTGAAGGGGATGAGGGTTGCTGCATTTATGGAGATAAGGCCTGTATGTGGGAAAGTACTATGGTTCCCTGCAGGAATAGTAATGGGAGCATCAGAGATAGATGATGAGGACATATGGAGGATATGTACCAATATGTGGGAGTAACTAGAAGTCTGCAGCGATGACAATGATCAGGGAGGAAGAGGTGTTAGTGGCAAATGGGTTGTGCGTTGTTGATCAATATTGACAATGATCAATATTGTGTAAAGCTACAGATCTTTGTGCAGTAGTGCTGCAGTCTCTATGCAGCAGTTCTGCAGTTGCGAACTTGGAAATGGTTCCGGATGCTACATGCCGCGGCGAAGAATGTGGAGTAGGGGACAGTAGCTTGGGAGAAGGGCAGATCACTACTGCTGCAGCTGCTACGACAAAGAGGGCTGCTACAGTTGTTGCGACAAAAAGGGCTGCTACAACTGCTGCGGTTGTGAGGGCTGCTGCGGCTGCAGCAGAGAGGGCTACTGTGGCTACAGCAAAGAGGGCTGCTACGGCTGCGACAAAGAGGGCTACTACTGCTGCGAGGGCTATTGTGGCAAGGTCGGTGGCAGCTGCACTTCTTGCTCGAGCGAGATGCAGGAACGAGGAGAAGAGGTCGCTAGCCGGGGAGCAGTTGCGAGGATGTGTTGGCTTTGCTTCTGCAGGAAGAGGCAAAGGAAGGGCAGTAGTAAAGAATGCCGCCGACGTAGGGAGGAGAAGAGGGAGGAGAAGGGGGCGCAGCATGGTGGCCCTTGTTCAACTTCGAAGGAGGCTGCTCAATGATCCTGGAGGATGTCTGTGGAACACACTACAACGATAAGAGCTCGACGGAGGAAGATCCCACTATTGCTGCCACCTTTCGCTAAGGAAAAATGCTGCACCTGATGGTGACTCCAGGTGCAGTCACAGCGGGAGCAGTGACGGAGGGGGGAGCGATTGAGATGGAGTCGTGGTCCATGAGGCAGTAGGAGATGGAGTCGAGATTCGGTGGAGTTCGGTAGGGAGACGGGTCTACTTCGAGATGTTTAGAAGTGGCCTTCATGGCGAGAGTCCTGATACCATGATAGAAATGAAATAGAAAGAAGATTATATTGATTGAAACAATACATAATACTCCATATTTATAAATGTTTAGAAGGAATAATTTTCCTTAACAATGGAGGATTTTCCTTAACAGATTTACGATATCTTATCAAGTAGTTGGGGAGATCTTGGCTATTGTTGAGGTTGTTATCACGGGAGATCTTGACTATTATCACTTGCATGGTCAATAATTACTTATGAATTTCTTTTTACTACCCTTAGAAGACTATGAAGTGGTGCTTGGAATTAAATGACTATCAACCCCGGGTGATGTTTCCTAGAACTTTTCTAAACTAATTATGAAGTTTTTTATTAATGGAAAGTAGGTTATCCTCAAGGGAAGATGCAGAGGTAAGGTTGCAACTATCACTAGCCATCGGATGGAGCGGGTTCTTCAGAAGACACACCAGATTTTTGGTGCAATTGTAGAACATTGAAAAGGGAATGATAGTGCACATTCAAACTGGAAATATTGATTCATTACTCAAAAAGTTTGCAAATGTCTTTGCAGAGCCACAAGGACTTCCACCTCTTCGACATCATGATCATCAAATTCCAATATTACCCGGGAAAGTACCAACCAACGTCTAACCCTATAAATATCCACATTTCCAAAAGGCAGAGATAGAGAGGATTATCACAGAGATGCTTGAAACAAGAGTTATAAGAGCTAGTGTTAGCTCATATTCCTCCCCAGTCTTACTAGTAAGAAAGAAATGTGCTGTTGAATCTCGAATTTTGATGATAAAATCAATTGATGGGTTAATTGATCTAATCCATATTATTGAGTTAAGTGTGAAGGATTAACTACGATAACCAGAAAACACAAAGCAAGAATACCGGAGTCAAGATCGATGGACGTTTAAGAGTCCGAAGAATCGTCGGAGATGTTGCCAGAACCAACCGAGAAGAAATCGGGAACCTATCGGAATTTTCGGAAGTTCGCCGAAGAGATCGTCGGAGGTTAACGGAGATCACCAAGAAGGCTCGGCTACTCGTTAAAGTCATCAAAAGATCGGGAGCTTGCAGGGAGTCCGTCGGAAGAAGTTCGTCGGAAAGCTTGCCGGAACAAGACTCGACGTTCGCGGTTGAAAACTTGCTTAGGATGTTTTTTTTTTGTTATGTAGTTCATTTGTAATTATGATTAGGATTAAGAGATAATCCTATATCCTGGTTAGGGGCCAACTGGGCCCAAAGTCAGATTTGGTTTGGGCTAAAATTAAGCCAAACCAGTGAATCGGAGAGCCAGGCGGTGGCACCGCCTGGCTGGGCGGTGACACCTCCTGGGCTGGGCGGTTGCACCACCAGCATCGGGAACATAAGAGAATTCAAATTTTTGGAGCCCAAATTTGAATCCTCTTGAGGCCTATAAATACCCCTCAAGTCTCAGCTGAGAATACAACTTTTTGAGCAGCAAGTGATTGAGAGAAAAGTCTTAGAAGAGTCTTTGCCTTTCTTGTTTTCAATTTGCTAGTGTTCACCTCCTTCTTTCTTGCTGAAAATTTGTAAGAGAGTGAACCGCTTGTAAAAGTTGTAAGAGGGGTATTTACCCTTCCCTTTCAAGAGATTTGCTAGTGGAAGGTGGGAGCCTCATCGAAGAGGGGCCTCGCAAGTGGATGTAGGTCACTTGAACGAACCACTTTAAAAACGGCGTAATCTCTGGTTTGCATTTCATTACTGCTATTTACATTACTGCAAACCCTCTTACTTGATTTATTTCCTTATTACATTTACTGCACAACTTTGCGAATATGCTTTCAAGTTAAGCACTTCCGATTCCGATTTTTATCGTACGAAAGATTTGTAGAAACCAACGTTTTAAGCCGCTGCACTAATTCACCCCCCCCCCCTCTTAGTGCCGCTCCGATCCTAACAATTGGTATCAGAGCAAGGCTCACTCTTATATTTGGTTTAATACTCAAGAGAGATGGCTTACTCTAGCATGCATGAGGGTCAATCTATCACACGTCCACCCTTGTTTAATGGGTCGGATTATACTTATTGGAAGACTCGGATGAGGATCTTCCTCATTTCTATAGATTTTGAGCTTTGGACTATTGTTGAAAATGGATTTCCAAAATCTTCTCTTCCGATGAGTGAATGGAATGAATCGGAGAAGAAGGTTTTTGCTTTAAATGCAAAGGCTATGAATGCCTTATTTTGTGCACTAGACAAAAATGAATTTAATCGTGTTTCAATTTGTGATTCGGCTTTTGATATTTGGAGAACTCTTGAGGTCACTCATGAAGGCACTAGCCGAGTGAAAGAGTCCAAAATCAACATCCTTGTGCACTCTTACGAACTTTTCCGAATGAAACCAAGTGAGTCCATCGGAGACATGTACACCCGGTTTACTGATGTCATCAATGGACTCAAAGCTCTTGGTAAAGATTTTACTAACTTTGAACTAGTAACTAAAATCTTAAGATCCCTCCCTAAAAGTTGGGATCCAAAAGTTACGGCCATTCAAGAGGCCAAAGACCTTAAAGCATTCCCTTTTGAAGAACTCATTGGGTCTCTAATGACCTACGAAATGACATGTCAAGCTCATGACGAGCTCGAGAACCCCCTTCCAAAGAACAGGAAGGATATGGCACTCAAATCACAAGAAGTCCACTTGAAAGGAACATCAAGTGATGAGGACAGTGACAATGACATTGCACTTTTGACTCAAAAATTTAAAAAATATTTAAGAAATAATAAATTTAAAAATAATACAAAAAACAAATTTGAACAAAAGAAGGACCAAATGATTTGCTATGAATGTAAAAAACTGGGACACTACAAGAACGATTGTCCTCAAGCCAAAAAGAGAACATCAAAGAAGAAGGCACTCGAGGCAACGTGGGATGATTCAAGCGCGTCCGAAGAAGAGGAGTCCAACACCGAGCAAGTTGCTCATTACGCGCTAATGGCTTTATGAGAAGAAACAAACCCACAAGCTAGGAGCAAGAGATGGTATCTCGATAGTTGATGCTCAAGAATTATGACTGGAGATCCATCTCATTTCTCTATGCTCACTAGCAAAGAAGAAGGGTACGTCACCTTCGGAGACAACAACAAAGGCAAAATAATTGGCAAGGGAACTATTGGTAACAAATTTAGTTTTTCCATTGATGATGTTTTACTAGTTGATGGATTGAAACATAATCTCTTGAGTATTAGTCAACTATGCGATAAAGGTTATATCGTTAGATTCGAATCAAATATGTGTATTATCGAAAAACCAAACAATAACTTGACTATGATTGCATTAAAACAAAATAATGTCTACACCATCAACCTTGATGAACTAAGTAATGAAATGTGCTTCTCTGCTCTAAATGATGATGCTTGGCTTCGGCATAGGAGATTAGGCCATGCAAGCATGAAACTAATATTTAAGATCTCATCTAGAGAATTAGTACGAGGGATTCCAAATATGAAGTTTACTAAGGACAAAGTATATGATGCATGTCAACTAGGTAAACAAATAAAAACTAGATTCAAACCAAAAAATCAAATTAGCACCATTAGACCACTACAATTGATCCATTTGGACTTATTCGGACCAATTGACACAACAAGTCTAGGAGGAAGCAAATATGCGTTTGTAATTGTGGATGATTATACTAGGTACACTTGGACCTATTTCTTAGTCCACAAAAGTGATTGCTTCAAGTGCTTATCTAAATTTTGTAAACTCACTCAAAACGAAAAAGGTTTCATGATTTCATCAATTCGGAGTGATCATGGTGGCGAATTTCAAAACCGTGACTTTCAAAATTTTTGTGAAGTTAATGGATACAATCACAACTTCTCCACTCCGAGGAATCCCCAACAAAATGGAGTAGTTGAAAGAAAAAATAGAAACCTACAAGAAATGGCAAGAACTATGTTAAATGAACATAGTTTACCTAAGTATTTTTGGGCCGAAGCCGTAAATACGGCTTGCTATATCATGAATAGAGTCCTAATAAGACCATCCTTATCAAAAACTCCCTATGAATTGTGGAATAACAAAAAACCAAATATTTCCTATTTTAAAGTTTTCGGTTGTAAATGCTTTATTTTGAATGAAAGGGATGTCTTAGGAAAATTTGATGCTAAATTCGATGAAGGCATCTTTCTTGGTTATTCTTCCGTTTCTAAGGCTTTTCGGGTTTTTAACAAAAGAACGTTAGTAATAGAAGAGTCTATTCATGTAGTTTTTAATGAAATTTCTAATTTAAAGAAAAATGATTTTGATGATGATCTTGCTTTTGATAATTTGAATTTAAATGAACCTCCTCCTCAAAATAGCAACTTGGATGCACATTCTTCCGAAATTTCCTTACCCAAGGAATGGAAGTATATAAATGCTCATCCAAAGGAGCTAATTATAGGAGATGCATCAAAAGGGGTTCAAACTCGTTCCTCTTTCAAGAATTTTTATGCTAATACCGCCTTCCTTTCTCAAATTGAACCTAAATGCATTGACGAGACCATAAAAGATAATTTTTGGGTTATTGCAATGCAAGAGGAATTGAATCAATTTGAGAGGAATAAGGTATGGAAGCTTGTTCCTAGACCTAGTGACTATTTAGTCATTAGTACTAAATGGGTCTTTAGAAACAAGCAAGACGAAAATGGTATCGTGGTTAGAAACAAGGCTAGATTAGTGGCCAAAGGTTTCAACCAAGAAGAAGGTATCAATTACAAAGAAACCTTCGCTCCCGTGGCTCGATTAGATGCCATAAGGATGCTCCTTGCCTATGCTAGTAGTAATAATTTTAAACTATTTCAAATGGATGTCAAAAGTGTTAGGATCGAGAGCACTAAGAGGGGGGGGTGAATTAGTGTAGCGGAAATTTTACAGCGATTAAAACTGAAAGCTGCGTTCGTTCGATAGAAACTATTATGATGCAAAAGCTGATTCACAGTTTGTATCTAAGTGCAGTTTACGTCTAAGCGCAGATTACGTCTAAGCGCAGTTTGCGTCTAAACACAGTTTGCGTCTAAACACAGTTTGCGTCTAAGCGCAGTTTGCGTCTAAACACAGATTGCGTCTAAGCGCAGTTTAAGTCTAAACGCAGTTTGCGTCTAAACGCAGTTTGCGTCTAAGCGCAGTTTACGTCTAAACGTAGTTTGCGTCTAAATGCAGTTTGCGTCTAAACGTAGATGACAGTTTGCAGTTCTAAACGAAATCAAGACGTAAACGTAAACTGCACAGAACCTTGTTCGTAAAAGCGTAGAAGACAGTTTGCAGTTGTAAATGAAATCAAGACGTAAACGTAAACTGCACAGAACCTTGTCCGAAAAAAAAGCGCAGAAGACAGTTTGCAGTTGTAAGTGAAATCAAGACGTAAACGTAAACTGCACAGAACTCATTCGTAAAAGCGTAGAGAGACAGTTTGCAGTTTGTAGATGGAATCAAGACGTAAACGTAAACTGCACAGAATTCGTTCGTAAAAGCGTAGAGAGCAGTTTGCAGTTTGTAAATGGAATTAAGACGTGAACGTAAATTGCACAGAACTCGTTCGTAAAAGCGCAGAGAGCAGTAGCTATGTAGGAGGTTTGCAGTAATGATAAAGTGCTCAAAATAAACGCAAACCAGAGATTTAGAGTGGTTCGGTCAGTCTTGACCTACTCCACTTTTGGCTTCCTCCACCGATGAGGTTACCGACGTCAACTAGAGGCCTTCCTTCAATAGGCGAAGGCCAACTACCCTCTTACAGATTCACTCCTTTTGACGGGCTTAGGAGACAACCCTTACAGATGTTTTCTCTCCTCTCTTTACAACTCAAACTTGAAGAACAGAAGGAGGAGGAAAAACTAGCAGTTTTGAGCTCTAAGAACCACTGAAAAGATCAAGATTTCGGGTAAGTTCTTGCTCTTTTCAGTGCTGAATGGGTGGGGTATTTATAGGCCCCAACCCAATTCAAATTTGGAGCTCAAAACGATCAAATCCCGGAATTCCGGGATCAGGCGGTTGCACCTCTTGACTGGAGAGGTTGCACCGCCTGGCAGAGCTCGAAGACCGAGCTCAGGCGATGCCACCTCTCTGCCAAGGAGGTTGCACCGCCCAGTCTTGCTCGAAGACTGAGCTCAGGCGGTGCCACCTCTCTGTCAGGGAGGTTGCACCGCCCAGTCTAGCTGGGAGGCTTAGCCCAGGCGGTGCCACCTCCTGGCCTAGGCGGTTGCACCTCTTGGTGCAACTCCAGATCACTGGTTGGGCTCCAAACTTGGCCCAAACCAGTCCGAATTCGGGCCCAATTGGCCCAAGATTAAGTTAATGGGATCACCTCCCATTTTCCAACTTAATCAACGTGCTAACTACGATTAGATCTAAGACAATTTCTGCAGCTTTGCTTCGGTGCGTCAATCGCTTCTTCCGGCGAGTTTCCGGCGAACTTCCGTCGATCATCCGATGAACCCTCGGTGATGCTCCTGCGGACTTCCGGCAAACTCCTGGACTTTGCGACGATCCACTTGGCAAGTTCCGACGAGCTTCGCTTGGCAAGCTTCTGGACTTCTCGGATCAGTTCTCGCAGAACCTCCGACGACCGTCCGAACTTCCGTCGAACTCTCGAACTCCCAATGTGATCATGAACTTGACTCCGGCGCAACTCCTGCTGCTTGTCTTTCTTTCATCGTAGTTAATCCTGCACACACAAAAACAAAAACTTCGATCAAGACAATTAATCCTAAGCAATTAATCAAGTTGTCCGGCATGTCATTGGTCCCTCGACGCTTCGTCCGATTCTTCTGCGCATCGTCCTTTCCTGCAGCCTATTGCCCAATCGGCCAGTTGACTCCGCAACTCCGATATCCTTGGCACAATACCCGCTCTTCTTGGCCCGATGCCCGAGTCCACGACCCGAAGCCTTCTGTCGATACGTCGACCGATCCACCGGCCCGACGTCCAATCTTCTGACATGTTCTTCCGACACAACATGATGTTCCTGCTTTAATTGTCTCATCCTGATCGAAGCACTCTGCGTCAATCAAAACGCAGATTAAATCATAAACATATATCAAGGAGTTTCATCATCAAAATACGAGATTCAACAATCTCCCCCTTTTTGATGATGACAACTACTTGATGACGGAGTTAAACTTAACTCCCGGAGTTTAAACAAACTACCCCTATCAATATACCTTATTGATAGAAACTCTTAGATTCAAAAATCTAAGCAACATGTCATCATAATCGGAGTTAACCTTAACTCCCAAAGTTTAAACAAACTCCCCCTATCAATATGCCATATTGATAGAACCTTGAATTCAAACTGAATTCAAGTCATTGCAATATTCATCATGAATACTTGCAACACGTCAACATGAACATATGCATAAACTTATGCATCACATGTCATGTCATGTCATCAACATACTTTCATCAACATACTTCTCCCCCTTTGTCATCAACAAAAAGGAGAAGTATCACAATCAAGTGTTTGTGATATTCGTTCAACTCATTGCATGAAAAACATAATATCAAGTTTTATCATCATGCAGTTTTGAAGCCAAAAAATTTAGCAAATGTTACATCATGCTTAGAACATTCAAGCTATCAAGTTTTAGATATGCAAGTTTTACAGTATACAAGATAGCACTTGGTATGAAAATTAGAGATGTTCAAGATAGCAAGTTCTATATTATGCAAGCTAGCAAATTAGAGATGTTCAAGAAGGCAACTCTTGCTTCTTGAAATATGCAAATGTGTCAAGTTTTGCTAGATGTGCAAGTTAGCATTTTTGCCTCTTGAGATAGGCAAGATAGCACATATGCTTCTTTTGAGATAGCAACTTTTCGCTTCTCTTTAGACTACAAGCTAGCAATTTTTACGATATACAAGTTTTGCAATATATAAGCTAGCAAAAACTTCGAAAGCAAATGCAAGATAACTTTCTTGTGTAGGCTCTTGATTATTGCTTCCTATTGTAATGTGCAGGTTGCAAGTCTTGCTTCTTGAGATATTCAAGATAGTGATTTTCAAGAAGACAATTTTTGCTTCTTGAAATAAGCAAGTTAGCAATCAAGTTTTTGCATCTTCTTGACTTGTGCAAGCTAGCTATCTCCCCCTTTGTCATTGTCAAAAAGAAAGGAAGAATACAGTTTTGTAGTTCTTTTTCCTTTTACAACGATTTCAAAATCATGACAAAGGATGAATAATCAAGTTATGAATGTCAAGACAATTTTTCATCATGAATATTTTATCATTGCATGCATCGTTATCATAGGTTGAAGTATTACATGCATAATTTCATATCACCATTCATAATTACATTAATGTTTCAATATAGCAATTTCTTCTCAAAGTGTGTAACTTAGCACTCATAGCATTTTAAATCATGATTTACATCATATGCAACACATCACATCATAATTAGAAAGCACAAGTATTGCATGCATAATTGCACATCATAAATGTTTCATATCATGATGGTATCAATTTTGTCAAATTATATCCTACTATGCATGATCAAAACTTCTCCCCATTTTATCATTGAAAACAAGAAGAAAGTAGGGGGTAGAGCATAAAAGTGTTAAATATTTCAATCATTTCAAGGCATCATAGATCAAGTTATGATTCGTGATTCATCATAAAGCAAGTTAGTTTTCAATCATCACATAAGGCATTTAAGGAATTTTTGAAACATAGGAGAATGATTAATTTAAGCATACAATGTTTCAATCCAATTCAAGTCATGAATATCAATGCTTTCATATTGTGAGTATCAATTCATGAATACCACAGGATATTATTTGTGACTTCAATTTTGCAAGATCAAGATTATGATTTAGATAAAACCTATTCAAATCAAATCATTAACTTGAAATTCATAATCAAGTCATTAAAATTAATTTCGAGATTCACAAAATATCATGAAATCATTAATCTCGATCAGATGGGAAAAGCATTTTTTAAGAGATTCTTTTTCATCTAATCATGCCTTAGTCTTTATATGCCAAATTAAGATAAGCATGAAAGTTCAAGACAAAAGGCAAAGAAATCTTGTTATTTCTATATTATGAAATATATGATATCAAGGCTCATGATTCATTTGAAAAGATATAGTACAAAGAGCAACTTGAAACATTATTATCAAGATCACATTTTAAAATATTCCAAGTTTTAAGATATTAATATGACACTTCATTGAATTCTAAGAAATCAAAAGACAAGTTGCATTTCATTTGAAGAACTCCTTTTTGATAAGCATAATGAACGATCTTGATTTATAACGAGCTTCATGTTATAATTATCAAGATCATGATTTTAATAATTATTCTCTTTAGCAATGAATCACAAAAGCACTTTATTTTTGTATAAGAAATCTCATTGTATTATGATTTGTAAATTCTTTTTCTGCACATGAATCATAGGAGATATGTATGTGAAACAAATCTTTGCAAGCAAAAATACTATCATTCATATTTCAAGATGGAATTTATAAGCAGGAATCATTTCATCAAATCTATTTTAGAAAATTATTTTTCATAAGTGTATGAGTAAATCCGATAGTTAGGATACCACTTGTTAAGTGAATCCGAAAATGAAATTAACACTTTCATATATTCAGACATGATTTTTGCTATAGATTTTGAATTTAAATCATGAAGATCAAACAAGCTCATGATCGTGAATAACTTAAAATCTCATGCATAAAATTGTTAATCATTGTATCATAACCATTTAATATTATTATGCATTACTTTAAATCAAACGTGATTTCATTCAACAATGTTAATCAAACATGATACACATTATTACTTCTTAACCATGATTTCATATTTTCAATCAAATTTTATTTGTTTATCATAAAATATGCAATATTATCATTTTCGAAATTACTAGCATGATCATAATTTTGTAATAATTTTTTTTTTTAACATGTAATTTTCAAGAAAATTAATTCTAAACTAAAAAAGAAAACTACATCATGAAAGCATCAAGTAATTTCAAAATAAACCAAAGGCATTACCTCAACATTGTATGCTGTTAAGGCGTAGTTTGCCGCCTCGCTTTTGTTGATTTTTTCTTCATCTTCGGAGGAGCTCGATTCATCCCAATTTTTGTTCTTCTTCTTGCGTTTAAAGCAAGTAGTTCCATTCTTTTTGCTTTTTAATTTTCGTTTCATTTGTAGTTTAAGTTCACCATCACTTGAGCTTATGCTCGAGTGGTCTTCAAATGTTCTATGTCCCAAATCCTTCCTGTTCTTTGGAAGGTTGTTTTGTTCATCATTGTCCTCATCACTTGAGTCATCGCTCAAGTGGCATTCATTTGTCCAGAGTTCCAAATCCTTCCTGTTCTTTGGAAGGTGATTGTATTCAACATGTTCATCATGTGCATTGTGCACCATTTCGTATGTCATTAACGAACCAATTAGTTCTTTAAGTGGTAAGTTGTTTAGGTTTTTAGCTTCTTGTATTGCAGTTACTTTTGAATCCCACTTCTTAGAAAGAGAACGCAAAATCTTGTTCACAAGTTCAGAATTAAAAAAACATTTGCTAAGAGCTCTTAAACCATTGACGACATCCGTAAAACGGGTGTACATGTCAACAATGGTTTCGCTTGGCTTCATTTGAAAAAGCTCGAAATCATGCAGTAAAATATTAACTTTCGAGTCTTTGACTCTACTAGTTCCTTCGTGCGTGATTTCAAGAGTGCGCCAAATATCAAAAGCCGTTTCGCACAAAGAAACCCGATTGAACTCATTTTTGTCCAAAGCGCAAAATAAGGCATTCATAGCCTTTGCGTTTAAAGAAAAATACTTCTTCTCCAAATCCGACCATTCGTTCATCGGTTTGGAGGGAAGTTGAAAACCGTTTTCAAAAATATTCCATAAATCCAGATTCAGAGAAATCAAGAAAACTCTCATTCGAGTTTTCCAATAAGTGTAGTCCAATCCGTTAAAGAACGGTGGACGAACAACCGATAAGCCCTCTTGAAGAGCCATTTCTCTCGGGTGTAAATCCGAAATGAGAAATACCCCGCTCTGATACCAATTGTTAGGATCGAGAGCACTAAGAGGGGGGGGTGAATTAATGCAGCGGAAATTTTACAGCGATTAAAACTGAAAGCTGCGTTCGTTCGATAGAAACTATTATGATGCAAAAGCTGATTCACAGTTTGTATCTAAGTGCAGTTTGCGTCTAAGCGCAGATTGCGTCTAAGCGCAGTTTGCGTCTAAACACAGTTTGCGTCTAAACATAGTTTGCGTCTAAGCGCAGTTTGCGTCTAAACACAGTTTGCATCTAAGCGCAGTTTACGTCTAAACGCAGTTTACGTCTAAACGCAGTTTGCGTCTAAACGCAGTTTGCGTCTAAGCGCAGTTTACGTCTAAACGCAGTTTGCGTCTAAACGCAGTTTGCGTCTAAACGTAGATGACAGTTTGCAGTTCTAAACGAAATCAAGACGTAAACGTAAACTGCACAGAACCTTGTTCGTAAAAGCGCAGAAGACAGTTTGCAGTTGTAAATGAAATCAAGACGTAAACGTAAACTGCACAGAACCTTGTCCGAAAAAAAAGCGCAGAAGACAGTTTGCAGTTGTAAGTGAAATCAAGACGTAAACGTAAACTGCACAGAACTCATTCGTAAAAGCGCAGAGAGATAGTTTGCAGTTTGTAGATGGAATCAAGACGTAAAAGTAAACTGCACAGAATTCGTTCGTAAAAGCGTAGAGAGCAGTTTGCAGTTTGTAAATGGAATTAAGACGTGAACGTAAACTGCACAGAACTCGTTCGTAAAAGCGCAGAGAGCAATAGCTATGTAGGAGGTTTGCAGTAATGATAAAGTGCTCAAAATAAACGCAAACCAGAGATTTAGAGTGGTTCGGTCAGTCTTGACCTACTCCACTTTTGGCTTCCTCCACCGATGAGGTTACCGACATCAACTAGAGGCCTTCATTCAATAGGCGAAGGCCAACTACCCTCTTACAGATTCACTCCTTTCGACGGGCTTAGGAGACAACCCTTACAGATGTTTTCTCTCCTCTCTTTACAACTCAAACTTGAAGAACAGAAGGAGGAGGAAAAACTAGCAGTTTTGAGCTCTAAGAACCACTGAAAAGATCAAGATTTCGGGTAAGTTCTTGCTCTTTTCAGTGCTGAATGGGTGGGGTATTTATAGGCCCCAACCCAATTCAAATTTGGAGCTCAAAACGATCAAATCCCGGAATTCCGGGATCAGGCGGTTGCACCTCTTGACTGGGGAGGTTGCACCGCTGGTAGAGCTCGAAGACCGAGCTCAGGCGGTGCCACCTCTCTGCCAGGGAGGTTGCACCGCCCAGTCTTGCTCGAAGACTGAGCTCAGGCGGTGCCACCTCTCTGTCAGGGAGGTTGCACCGCCCAGTCTAGCTGGGAGGCTTAGCCCAGGCGGTGCCACCTCCTGGCCTAGGCGGTTGCACCTCCTGGTGCAACTCCAGATCACTGGTTGGGCTCCAAACTTGGCCCAAACCAGTCCGAATTCGGGCCCAATTGGCCCAAGATTAAGTTAATGGGATCACCTCCCATTTTCCAACTTAATCAACGTGCTAACTACGATTAGATCTAAGACAATTTCTGCAGCTTTGCTTCGGTGCGTCAATCGCTTCTTCCGGCGAGTTTCCGGCGAACTTCCGTCGATCATCCGATGAACCCTCGGTGATGCTCCTGCGGACTTCCGGCAAACTCCTGGACTTTGCGACGATCCACTTGGCAAGTTTCGACGAGCTTCGCTTGGCAAGCTTCTGGACTTCTCGGATCTGTTCTCGCAGAACCTCCGACGACCGTCCGAACTTCCGTCGAACTCTCGAACTCCCAATGTGATCATGAACTTGACTCCGGCGCAACTCCTGCTGCTTGTCTTTCTTTCATCGTAGTTAATCCTGCACACACAAAAACAAAAACTTCGATCGAGACAATTAATCCTAAGCAATTAATCAAGTTGTCCGGCATGTCATTGGTCCCTCGATGCTTCGTCCGATTCTTCGGCGCATCGTCCTTTCCTGCAGCCTATTGCCCAATCAGCCAGTTGACTCTGCAACTCCGATATCCTTGGCACAATACCCGCTCTTCTTGGCCCGATGCCCGAGTCCACGACCCGAAGCCTTCTGTCGATACGTCGACCGATCCACCGGCCCGACGTCCAATCTTCTAACATGTTCTTCCGGCACAACATGATGTTCCTGCTTTAATTGTCTCATCCTGATCGAAGCACTCTACGTCACTCAAAACGCAGATTAAATAATAAACATATATCAAGGAGGTTCATCATCAAAATACGAGATTCAACAAAAAGTGTTTTCTTGAATGGTTTTATTTCCGAAGAAGTATATGTCAAACAACCTCCCGGATTTGAAAATTCTTTTCTTCCTAATCATGTATTCAAATTGACTAAAGCTCTCTAAGGCTTGAAACATGCTCCTAGAGCTTGGTATGAAAGGCTTAGTTCCTTTCTTATTTTAAATAATTTTACCAAAGGCAAGGTTGATACTACATTGTTTATTAAACATTTTGAAAATAATTTTCTTATTGTGCAAATTTATGTTGACGATATTATTTTTGGCTCTTCGGATGAATCACTATGTGAATCATTTGCCAAATGTATGAGTCATGAATTTGAAATGAGTTTAATGGGTGAATTAACTTTCTTTTTAGGATTATAAATCAAACAACTTAGTGATGGTATATTTCTTAACCAATCCAAATATACATTAGAATTGTTAAAATGATTTAACATGGATAATTCAAAAGCAATAAACACCCCTATGAGTACTGCGACTAAGTTAGATATGGATGAAAATAGTGAAAATTTCGATCAAAAAAC
This sequence comes from Musa acuminata AAA Group, assembly GCF_036884655.1. NCBI lineage: Eukaryota > Viridiplantae > Streptophyta > Magnoliopsida > Zingiberales > Musaceae > Musa > Musa acuminata. The sequence continues at coordinate 30,335,599 of NC_088353.1, forward strand.
ATATAGGGGAATGATAGGTAGTCTACTCTACCTCAACACGACTAGACCAGATATTATATTTAGTGTAGGACTTTGCTCTAGGTTTCAATCTAATCCTAAATTATCTCATCTTAATAGTGTTAAAAGAATATTTAGGTATCTTAAAGGAACTCCAAATTTAGGATTGTGGTATCCAAAATCTGGAAAATTCGATCTAATAGCTTATGCAGATGCCGATTTTGGCGGATGCAGGATAGATAGAAAAAGTACATCCAGAACATGCCAATTTTTAGGACATGCACTTGTTTCTTGGACTTCCAAGAAACAAAATTCAGTTGCACTATCTACGGCGGAAGCCGAATACATTGCTGCAAGTGCATGTTGTGCACAAGTTATTTGGATGAAAAATACATTAGAAGACTATGGAATTCACTTTAAAAACATTCCCATAAAATGTGATAATACTACTGCCATATGTCTTACTAAAAATCCAATTCAGCACTCTAGAACTAAGCACATCGACGTTAGGCATCATTTCATACGCGATCATGTCCTTAACAATGATGTTGTTCTAGAATTCATTGACAAAAAGCATCAATTAGCAGATATATTTACAAAAGCTTTGAACGAAGACCAATTTGAATTCATTAGAAGGGAATTAGGTATGTTAAATTGTCCCTAAAAATAAACTTGTTTGAATGGATTTTCTGTAAAGTTTTTCATCCTCTCTCTGTTCCTCGATGAATCTGATCCTTCTCTTTTGATTCTAAATGACATGTTAAATTATCTTATCCTATCTTGAGTCAAACACCGCTCCCATTTGATCAAGATTAATGATTTTATGATATTTTATGAATCTCGAAATTGATTTTGATGGCTTGATTATGAGTTTCAAGTTGACGATGTAAATTTAAATGAGTTTGTATTATGATCTTGACTTATTGGAGTTACTACTTGATATTTTTTAATCATAATCTCTTCCTTGCACACCTACAATTTGTGTTATTTATAGAAAGAAGAGATTTGATAAAATGGATGAATGCTGAATTTTCCTTTAGGTGAACTCTGCGTAAATATTTTAGCATACTTAATTTTGGATGATGGATTTTCGTATGATCAATGCTGAATTCCTGATATTATAATCACAAGTTATATTCTTCAAGTCTCATTCCCTTTTTGTTGATGACAAAGGGGGAGAAAAGTGATGACTTGTACCATTTTGATAGCATGACTTATATGAATTTCAAAAGCATATGTGATATGAATGTCTTATATGCCTTGCAAAATCCTTGAGAATATCACAAGATTGATTGATCATATTGAAAGCTTGCCTTACATTTATATCATGAAATTCATGTTGAAAATCTTTATCTCCTATCGTAGTAAAAATTGTCTCTTATCATTCTACTTGAAAATGATTTTCATCGAAGTTTTGTATTTACTATTGCTTAATGAGAATAACGATAAGTTCTACGGTTAGAACTTATCGATTTATGCTTGAATTCTATGGATGCAATTCAAGTGTTTTCATCTTCTCATAATATGGCATATAGATAGGGAGAGTTATGTTTAACTCCGTCATCAATTGATTGTTATCATCAAAAAAGGGGAGATTGTTGAATCTCGGATTTTGATGATAAAATCAATTGATGGGTTAATTGATCTAATCCATATTATTGAGTTAAGTGTGCAGGATTAACTATGATAACCAGAAAACACAAAGCAAGAATACCGGAGTCATGATCGATGGACGTTTAAGAGTCCGAAGAATCGTCGGAGATGCTGCCGGAACCAACCGAGAAGAAATCGGGAACCTATCGGAATTTTTGGAAGTTCGCCGAAGAGATTGTCGGAGGTTCACGGAGATCACTGAGAAGGCTCGGCTACTCGTTAAAGTCATCACAAGATCGGGAGCTTGTAGGGAGTCCGTCGGAAGAAGTTCGTCGGAAAGCTCGCCGGAACAAGACTCAACGTTCACGGTTGAAAACTTGCTTAGGATGTTTTTTTTTTGTTATGTAGTTCACTTGTAATTAGGATTAGGATTAAGAGATAATCCTATATCCTGGTTAGGGGCCAACTGGGCCCAAAGTTCGATTTGGTTTGGGCTAAAATTAAGCCAAACCAGTGAATCGGAGAGCCAAGCGGTGGCACCGCCTGGCTGGGCGGTGGCACCGCCCAGCACCCGAGAGCCGGGAGGTGACACCTCTTGGGCTGGGTGGTTGCACCGTTCAGCACCCGAGCGCTGGGCGGTGGCACCGCTAACATCGGGAACATAAGAGAATTCAAATTTTTGGAGCCCAAATTTGAATCCTCTTGAGGCCTATAAATACCACTCAAGTCTCAGTTGAGAATATAACTTTTTGAGCAGCAAGTGATTGAGAGAAAAGTCTTAGAAGAGTCTTTGCCTTTGTTGTTTTCAATTTGCTAGTGTTCACCTCCTTCTTTCTTGCTGAAAATCTGTAAGAGAGTGAACCGCTTGTAAAAGTTGTAAGATGGGTATTTACCCTTCCCTTTCAAGAGATTTGCTAGAGGAAGGTGGGAGCCTCATCGAAGAGGGGCCTCGCAAGTGGATGTAGGTCACTTGACCGAACCACTTTAAAAACGGCGTAATCTCTGGTTTGCATTTCATTACTGCTATTTACATTACTGCAAACCCTCTTACTTGCTTTATTTCCTCATTACATTTACTGCACAACTTTGCGAATATGCTTTCAAGTTAAGCATTTTCGATTCTAATTTTTATCGTACGAAAGATTTGTCGAAACCAACGTTTTAAGCCGCTGCACTAATTCACCCCCCCCTCTTAGTGCCGCTCTGATCCTAACAATGTGCCCTCTACCTTTCAGAGTTTTATGAATGATATATTTCAGGCTCATCTCCGTAAGTTTCTTCTAGTTTTCTTTGATGATATTTTGATATATAGTCCTTCCCTAGAGAGTCATTTATTACATTTATGAATTGTCTTTAATATTCTTCATGAGCATGGTCTTTTTGTCAAGAAATCCAAGTGTAATTTTGGGCAACCAGAGGTTGAGTATCTCGACCATATCATCTCTCAAAAGGGTGTTACAGTTGATCCTTCAAAAATCCAAGTGATGAAAGACTAGCCAATTCCAAAGTCAATCAAAGCTTTAAAGGGGTTCTTGGGACTAACAGGCTATTACCAAAAGTTTATAAAGAATTATGACAAAATCAGTGCCTCCTTGACATCATTTCTGAAGAAAGATGCATTCAAATGGTCAGAAGAGGCAACTCAGGCATTTAATTTCTTAAAAATTGTAATGACTACTACACTAGTACTTGCTCTACCCGATTTTAATAAGTTGTTTGTGATTGAATCTGATGCTTCTGGAGCCAGTATAGGGGCTATATTAATGCAGGAAGGCCGGCCTATCGCTTACACTAGTAAAGCTCTTTCCCCTTCCCATCCAAGTTTATTTATTTATGACAAGGAGATGCTAGACATTATATAAGCAGTCACAAAATGGAGACCCTACCTAATTGGCCGACGGTTTCAAATACGTACTGATCACAAAAGTCTCAAATATTTTCTGGAGCAAAAGATTTCTTCTTTAGAGCAGTAGAAATGGGTCACAAAGCTACTAGGATTTGATTATGAGATCATTTATGAAAAAGGGAGCGAGAATCTAATTGTTGATGCACTCTCGCGCCTACCAGAACAAGTTGAACTAATCGCTATTTCTATTCATATTTGTTAGGCTTTGAAAGTTATCAGAAGGGAATGGTCAGATGATCCTAAGATCCAAAATATCATAAAAAAACTAGAAGAAGCTCCAGGTTCTATCCCAAATTATAGTTGGGATTTGGTGGACTTGTGCTATAAAGGTCGAATAGTTGTAGCACCACATTCTTTTTGTTGGGAGATAATTCTGACGAAGTTCCAATCATCACCAATTGCTAGTCATTTTGGATTTCTCCGCACTTATAAGCTGAGTCCGACAACTTATTTACTGGAAAGGCATAAAACATTTTATCAAGAAATTTGTTGCTGAATGTAATGTTTGTTAGTGCCACAAAAGTGAGACAGTAGCCACCCTAGGTTTGCAATAGCCCCTCCCTATTCCTGAAGCTACTTGGACCGACATATCTATGGATTTCATTGACTGACTCCCACAATCTTAACGAAAAAGTACTATATTTGTAGTTATGGATAGACTTACAAAGTATGCTCATTTCTGTGCTTTACTACATCCTTATACTACTGCAAGTGTTGCTTGTATTTTTATGGAAAACATAGCTAAATTGCATAGGAGTCCCTATTCCATTGTTAGTGACAGAGACAAGGTTTTTATCAGCTCCTTTTGGACAGAGCTTTTTCGTTTGTAGGGTACTTAGCTGAATATGAGCACTACTTATCATCCACGAACAGATGGGCAAACTGAAATGGTAAACAGGTGCCTAGAAAATTGCCTCAGATGCTTTACTAGTGATAAGCCGAAGGAATGGATTAAATGGCTTCCCTAGACCAAGTGGTGGTATAATACCTCTTACCATTCTTCCATTAAAATAACTCTCTTTGAAGCAGTTTATGGTCAACCCCCACCTACAATTACAAAATATATACTTGGTTCTTCTAAAGTTGATCAAGTGGACAAGGAATTGATGGATAGAAATAAGATTATTTAGCTTTTAAAGGATAACCTCACAGCCACACAAGCAAGAATGAAACAACAAGCTGACAAACACCAAAGTGAACGAGAATTTATCGTGGGTGATTGTGTTTTCCTTCATCTTCAACCCTACAAGCAAACTTCCATAAATGTCCAATCTTCCATGAAGCTGTCTCCATGATTTTTTTGGGCCTTATAAGGTATTATAACGTATTGGACCAGTTGCCTACTATTTGGATTTGCTTGCTATCTCTAAAATACATCCAGTTTTTCATGTTTCAGACCTTAAGAGGAAGTTGGGTGAAGATGAGATAGTGCAACGCCATTTGCCGAACACCTCTACTATTGGTGAAGTTCAAGCTCAACCACAAGCCATACTTGATTGATGACTTGTAATATACTATAGACATCCTGTGACTGAAGTGCTAGTGCAATGGGCCAACTTACTAAAGGAAGAAGCCACTTGGGAGTTCTATAGAGTGCTAAAAGAGAAGTTTCCATAATTTGATGTTACTCAGCCTTAAGGACAATACTAAATTAAAGGAGGAGGAATTGTTAGGATCCTTTTATTTTTTAAGCTTTTAAATAATATTTATTCAGTCTGTTTAGTTCAGTTAGAGTCGAAACTCTATAAATAGGGATATAACTATTTCTTTTGGGCAATCAATGAAATATCATTCAGTCTTTTGACAAACCCTAGGAGGCCGATCCCCTCAAAGTGATCAAGGAGGCCGATCCCCTCAAAGTGATCAAGGAGACTGATCCCCTCGAAGTGATCATTCCCTTTTCTCCCCTTTCTTCCATGATAAAACCCTAGGGTCTTATCATTATTGCTTGGGGATCACTATACAGTCCATCTTTGATCTTGGAAAGGAAGTTGGAGTGCAACTGACTTGCTTGACCTTTGCCCTCCAACTGTATGGTATTCACTTGCTCCACTTTCCTGCTCAATGCATCGGCCACGACATTTGATTTTCCGGGCTTGTACTCTATTGCCATATCAAACTCAGCCAGGAAGTCCTACTTGTTGAATCACGGATTTTGATGATATAATCAATTGGTGGGTTAATTGATCTAATCCATATTATTGAGTTAAGTGTGCAGGATTAACTACGATAACCAGAAAACATAAAGTAAGGATACCGGAGTCGAGCTCGATGGACGTTTAAGAGACCGAAGAATCACCGGAGATGCTGCCGGAACCAACCGAGAAGAAATCGGGAACGTGTCGGAAGTTCGCCGAAGAAATCGTCGGAGGCTCGCGGAGATCATCGAGAAGGCTCGGCTACTCGTTAAAGTCATCACAAAGATTGGGAGCTTGCAGGGAGTCCGTCAGAAGAAGTTCGTCGGAAAGCTCGCCGGAACAAGACTCGACGTTCGCGGTTAAAAAAAAAAAAAAAAAAAAACTTGCTTAGGATGTTTTTTTTGTGTTATGTAGTTCACCTGTAATTAGGATTAGGATTAAGAGATAATCCTATATCCTGGTTAGGGGCCAACTGGGCCCAAAGTCAGATTTGGTTTGGGCTAAAATTAAGCCAAACCAATGAATCGGAGAGCCAGGCGGTGGCATCGCCTGGCTGGGCGGTGAAACCACCCAGCACCCGAGTGTTGGGCGGTGACACCTCCTTGGCTGGGCGGTTGCACCATCCAGCACCCGAGCGCTGGGCGGTGGCACCGCTTGACTGGGCGGTGGCACCTCCAGCACCGGGAACCCTAAGAGAATTCAAATTTTGGAGCCCAAATTTGAATCCTCTTGAGGCCTATAAATACCCCTCAAATCTCAGCTGAGATAACAACTTTTGAGAAGCATTTTTGATTGAGAGAAAAGTCTTAGAAAGTCTTAGCAAGTCTTGTTTTAAATTTGCTAGAGAGTTCTCCTCCTTCTTTCTTATTGAAAATTTGTAAGAGGTTGAACTGCTTGTAAAAGGTTGTAAGAGGGGTGTTTACCCTTCCATTTCAAGAGATTTGCTAGTGGAAGGTGGGAGCCTCATCGAAAAGGGGCATCGCAAGTGGAGTAGGTCATTTGACCGAACCACTCTAAAAATCGGCGTAATCTCTGGTTTGCATTTTATTATTGTCATTTACATTACTGCAAATCTTCTTACTGCTTTAGTTCCTTATTACTCTTGCTGCGCAACTTTAAGAATATGCTTTCAAGTTAAACTTTTCAAGTTCCGTTCTTTTCATACAAAAGATCTTGTTAAAATCTTATTTTAATCCGCTGCACTAATTCACCCCCCCCTCTTAGTGCCGCTCCAATCCTAACAAGTGGTATCCGAGCGAGGTTATCTCTCATATTTGGTTTAATACCCAAGAGAGATGGCTTACTCCGGCATGCAAGAGGGCCATTCTATTGCATGACCACCTTTGTTTAATGGGTCGGATTACACATATTGGAAGACTCGCATAAGGATCTTCCTCATTTCTATGGACTTTGAGCTTTGGTCTATTGTCGAGAATGGATTTCAAAAATCTTCTCTTCCGATGAGCGAATGGGATGAATCGGAGAAGAAGGTTTTTGCTTTAAATGCAAAGGCTATGAATGCCTTGTTTTGTGCACTAGACAAAAACGAATTTAATTGTGTTTCAATGTGTGATTCGGCTTTTGATATTTGGAGAACTCTTGAGGTCACTCATGAAGGCACTAGCCGAGTGAAAGAGTCCAAAATCAACATCCTTGTGCACTCTTACGAACTTTTCCGAATGAAACCAAGTGAGTCCATCGGAGACATGTACACCCGGTTTACGGATGTCATCAATGGACTCAAAGCTCTTGGTAAAGATTTTACTAACTTTGAACTAGTAACTAAAATCTTAAGATCCCTCCCTAAAAGTTGGGATCCAAAAGTTACGGCCATTCAAGAGGCCAAAGACCTTAAAGCATTCCCTCTTGAAGAACTCATTGGGTCTCTAATGACCTATGAAATGACATGTCAAGCTCATGACGAGCTCGAGAACCCCCTTCCAAAGAACAGGAAGGATATGGCACTCAAATCACAAGAAGACCACTTGAAAGGAACATCAAGTGATGAGGACAGTGACAATGACATTGCACTTTTGACTCAAAAATTTAAAAAATATTTAAGAAAGAACAAATTTAAAAATAATACAAAAAATAAATTTGAACAAAAGAAGGACCAAGTGATTTGCTATGAATGCAAAAAACCGGGACGCTATAAGAACGATTGTCCTCAAGCCAAAAAGAGAACATCAAAGAAGAAGGCGTTCAAGGCAACGTGGGATGATTCAAGCGCATCCGAAGAAGAGGAGTCCAACACCGAGCAAGTTGCTCATTACGCGCTAATGGCGTTAGGAGAAGAGGTATGTGATTTATTTAATGAAGATTTATCTTTTGAAGAACTATCTATCGCTTTTCTTGAATTATTTGATGAATGTAGAACTGTTAGCAAGAAGTTAAGTATCTTAAAGAAATAGCATGCCTTCCTACAAGATAAGTTTGATAGTCTTCAAACTCCTCCATGCTCTAAGTGTGAGCACTTAGAAGCAATAAAAAATGAAAATTTGCTTCTTAAGGAAACCTTAAACAAGTTTAAGGTTGGTAGCAAAGGATTAGATATGATCCTTGCACACAAGGGTCACATCGCAAATAGAAATGGAATTGGATTTTTAAAAGGATTACATCAAAATCCTACCACTTTCATAAAAGGACCTACATTACATGTTTCCTCTTATATGAAATGCAACTTTTGTTGCAAATCCGGACATATTGCCTACAAATGCCCATTTAGGAAAATTAGTTCACAAAAATTAATATGGGTTCCTAAAGGAACTATAAAGAATTCAATAATAAATAACAAAGTTAGTGGGTCAATTTTTGAGGCACCCAAAATCAAATGGGTACCTAAAAATCATCCTCTTTTGTAGACAAACCCACAAGCTAGGAGCAAGAGATGGTATCTCGATAGTGGATGCTCAAGACATATGACTGGAGATCCATCTCATTTCTCTATGCTCACTAGCAAAGAAGAAGGGTACGTTACCTTCGGAGACAACAACAAGGGCAAAATCATTGGCAAGGGAACTATTCGTAACAAATTTAATTTTTCCATTGATGATGTCTTACTAGTTGATGGATTGAAACATAATCTCTTGAGTATTAGTCAACTATGCGATAAAAGTTACATCGTTAGATTTGAATCAAATATGTGCATTATTGAAAAACCAAATCATAACATGACTATGATTGCTTTAAAACAAAATAATGTCTATACCATCAATCTTGATGAACTAAGTAATGAAATGTGTTTCTCCGCCGTAAATGATGATGCTTGGCTTTGGCATAGGAGATTAGGCCATGCAAGCATGAAAACAATATCTAAGATCTCATCTCAAGAATTAGTACGAGGAATTCCAAATATAAAGTTTATTAAGGACAAAGTATGCGATGCATGTCAACTAGGCAAACAAATAAAAACAAGCTTCAAACCAAAAAATCAAATTAGCACCACTAGACCATTACAATTGATCCATTTGGACTTATTTGGACCAATTGATACAACAAGTCTAGGTGGAAGCAAATATGCTTTTGTGATTGTGGATTACTACTCTAGATACACTTAGACCTATTTCTTAGCTCACAAAAGTGATTGCTTCAAGTGTTTCTCTAAATTTTGTAAACTCACTCAAAACGAAAAAGGCTTCATGATTTCATCAATTCGGAGTGATCACGGTGGTGAATTTCAAAACCATGACTTTCAAAATTTTTGCGAAGTTAATGGATACAATCACAACTTCTCAACTCCAAGAAATCCTCAACAAAATGGTGTAGTTGAAAGAAAAAATAGAAACCTACAAGAAATGGCAAGAACTATGTTAAATGAACATAGTTTACCCAAATATTTTTGGGCCGAAGCCGTAAATACGGCTTGCTACATCATGAATAGGGTTCTAATAAGACCATCTCTATCAAAAACTCCCTATGAATTATGGAATAACAAAAAACCAAATATTTCTTATTTTAAAGTTTTCGGTTGTAAATGCTTTATTTTAAATGAAAAGGATGCCTTAGGTAAATTTGATGCTAAATCCGATGAAGGCATCTTTCTTGGCTACTCTTCCGTTTCTAAGGCTTTTCGGATTTTTAATAAAAGAACCTTAGTAATAGAAGAGTCTATTCATGTAGTTTTAAATGCAATTTCTGATTTAAAGAAAAATGATTTTGATGATGATCTTGGTTTTGATAATTTGAATTTAAATGAACCCTCTCCTCAAAATAGCCATTTGAATGCATCTTCTTCCGAAATTTCTTTACCAAAAGAATGGAAGTATGTAGATGCTCATCCAAAAGAGCAAATTATAGGAGATACATCAAAAGGGTTTCAAACTCGTTCTTCTTTCAAAAATTTCTGTGCTAACGCCGCTTTCCTTTCTCAAATTGAACCTAAATGCATTGACGAAGCCTTAAAAGATGATTTTTGGGTCATTGCAATGCAAGAAGAATTGAACCAATTTGAGAGGAATGAGGTATGGAAGCTTGTTCCTAGACCAAGTGACCACTTAGTCATAGGTACTAAGTGGGTCTTTAGAAACAAGCAAGACGAAAATGGTATCGTGGTTAGAAACAAGGCTAGATTAGTGGCCAAAGGTTTCAACCAAGAAGAAGGTATCGATTACGAAGAAACCTTCGCTCCCGTGGCTCGATTAGAAGCCATAAGGATGCTCCTTGCCTATGCTAGTAGCAATAATTTTAAACTATTTCAAATGGATGTTAAAAGTGCTTTCTTGAATGGTTTTATTTCTGAAGAAGTATATGTTGAACAACCTCCCGGATTTGAAAATTCTCTTCTTCCTAATCATGTATTCAAATTGACTAAGGCCCTCTATGGCTTGAAACAAGCTCCTAGAGCTTGGTATGAAAGGCTTAGTTCCTTTCTTAATTTAAATAATTTTACTAAAGGCAAGGTTGATACTACATTGTTTATTAAACATTTTGAAAATAATTTTCTTATTGTGCAAATTTATGTTGACGATATTATTTTTGGCTCATCGGATGAATCACTATGTGAATCATTTGCCAAATGTATGAGTCTTGAATTTGAAATGAGTTTAATGGGTGAATTAACTTTCTTTTTGGGATTACAAGTCAAACAACTTAGTGATGGTATATTTCTTAACCAATCTAAATATACATTAGAATTGTTAAAACGATTTAACATGGATAATTCAAAAGCAATAAACACCCCTATGAGTACTGCGACTAAGTTAGATATGGATGAAAATGGTGAAAGTTTCGATCAAAAAACATATAGGGGAATGATAGGTAGTCTACTCTACCTCACCGCGACTAGACCGGATATTATGTTTAGTGTAGGACTTTGCGCTAGGTTTCAATTTAATCCTAAATTATCTCATCTTAAGAGTGTTAAAAGAATATTTAGGTATTTTAAAGGAACTCCAAATTTAGGATTGTGGTATCCAAAATCTGGAAAATTCGATCTAATAGCTTATGCAGATGCCGATTTTGGCGGATGCAGGATAGATAGAAAAAGTACATCCGGAACATGCCAATTTTTAGGACATGCACTTGTTTCTTAGACTTCCAAGAAACAAAATTCAGTTGCACTATCTACGGCGGAAGCCGAATACATTGCTGCAAGTGCATGTTGTGCACAAGTAATTTGGATGAAAAATACATTAGAAGACTATGGAATTCACTTTGAAAATATTCCCATAAAATGCGATAATACTAGTGCCATATGCCTTACTAATAATCCAATTCAGCACTCTAGAACTAAGCACATCGACGTTAAGCATCATTTCATACGCGATCATGTCCTTAACAATGATGTTGTTCTAGAATTCATTGACACAAAGCATCAATTAGCAGATATATTTACAAAAGCTTTGAATGAAGACCAATTTGAATTCATCCGAAGGGAATTAGGCATGCTAAATTGTCCCTAAAATGAACTTCACAAAAAGGACTCGTTCTTTTCCCTTCGTTTATGAATTTGAATTCTTCCTTCTTCTTCAATTCAAAATGATCCATTAAAGTATAACTTATGATCTTGAGGGAAGAAGCTAAACAAAAGGAAGGAAGAAATTTTTTTTTTTTCTTTCCTCCGCATGATGCCAGCGGTGGCACCGCCAAATCCGAGGGGTTAGGGCCGGCGGTGACACCGCCCCCAACCCGAAGAAAAACCTCTCAAAAACCCTCTCCCATTCCCTCTAACCCTCATTCTAACTCTTAGAAACATTGGAGAAGGATTCTTGGTGGTCCAAGCTTTCCATCTCTCAACATAATCTCCACAAGGTAACACTTGAAATCCCTCTTTTCTTTTCTCTTTCTCTTGCTTATTTTTCACAATTTCATCATCATCTTGTCTAGAAAATGGCTCCTAAGAGATTAAAAGGAATAAGGATTGAAGGAGATTCATATAACCATGACCTTTTTAGATCAAAAGAGGTAGCCCTTAGCTTTCCAAAATTTGAAACACGATGTGTCCATAAGGGAAAATACGTTGATTTGGATGAACTAGAGGACTTAGAACCCATTAGGTGGTTTGCACACCTAGAAGCTCTACCTCTACTACAAATAGATGAACCAATCTATCCGCGATTAGTTAGATTGTTCTATACCAACCTATATGAGGACAACGATAGCCTAAGCACTTACCTTCTAGGAACACCCATTAGAATATTTGACAGCACCATTTGTGAGCTAATTGGCATAACTGAAAAAGATAGGGGATGCTATTTTAAAGGTAAATGGGACGTCAAAACAATAGGAGCAACCTATATCGAAGCCGTGAAAACAATTTTTGCAAATCCAGACCTTGACTTCCTACCCAAGAGCTGTGAACACTTACTGCATTTCAACTCTAAAATTCTTTATCACATTATCACAAGCATCATATTCCCCAAACTATTTCATCTTGAGGAAATAAGTCAAATAGAGATAGGAACCATGTATTGGATTATGACCGGTCAGCATAATTGTTTTGGGTACTTAATTCGCCAACACATGTAGGATATTATGACTAAAGATACTATATTGCCATATGGGAGGTTAATCACTAGAATTCTTCATGCCTATGACATTTGCATTCCACCCGATGAAGAATCTATTCAAAATGATCGATATAACATAATAAATAAAAACCTGCTGAAAAGACTTAGGTGCACTTTTAGCAATGGCATATGGGTTAGGCAGCCTAGAAGGACGGATCCAATTCCTCCACCAATAGAACAACCCGAAACACCAATTCTTATGGGAAATGAATCTCCTCCTCCTAGTCCCTTTGGCACAGCACCTTCAGCTCCTGTTTCCTCCTCTGAAGATATCATTATGGCGGAGCTATCTCAGATCAAATCACAGCAAGAACAAATTCAGAATCAACAAGTTGAAATTTTGAAGACACTACGACAGATGAATGAAAAAATAGATATCATGTATCAGCACTGTGGATTACCTCCTAAGGATTAAATTGATGTATCTTTTTATTCTGTTCTGTTTGCTTTTAACAACAAGTTCAAGTTTGTCATCGATTGAACGATAACTGATCTTTCCTTTTAGATAACCACTGTTTTAATCTGCATAAATGATGATGTCTTTTGGATAAACTATTTCTGGCAAATTTGAATGATGAACTTTGATAAATGCTAAACCTTTTTCTATGATCATCAATTAGCTGGCTTGTCTCTTTTTGTTGATGACAAAGGGGGAGAAGTGATGACTAAGTGATGACTTACACCATAACGATAGCATGACTAATATGAATTACAAAAACTTGTGTGATATGAATGTCTTATATGCCTTGCAAATCCTTGAAAATATCACAAGATTGATATCATGAAATTTATATTGAAAATCTTTATCTTCTGTCGTAGCAAAATTCGTCCCTTATCATTTAACTTACGATTTTCATCGAAGTTTCGTACTTACTACTATGTAATGAGGATAACGATAAGTTCTACGATTAGAACTTATCGGGTTATGCTTGAATCCAATGGGATGGAATTCAAGTGCTTTTTATCTTCTCATAATATGGCATATAGATAGGGGGAGTTATGTTTAACTCCGTCATCAATTGATTGTCATCATAAAAAAGGGGGAGATTGTTGAATCTCGGATTTTGATGATATAATCAATTGGTGGGTTAATTGATCTAATCCATATTATTGAGTTAAGTGTGTAGGATTAACTACGATAACCAGAAAACATAAAGCAAGGATACCGGAGTCGAGCTCGATGGACGTTTAAGAGACCGAAGAATCACCGGAGATGCTGTCGGAACCAACCGAGAAGAAATCGGGAACGTGTCGGAAGTTCGCCGAAGAAATTGTCGGAGGCTCGCGGAGATCACCGAGAAGGCTCGGCTACTCGTTAAAGTCATCACAAAGATTGGGAGCTTGCAGGGAGTTCGTCGGAAGAAGTTCGTCGGAAAGCTCGCCGGAACAAGACTCGACGTTCGTGGTTAAAAAAAAAAAAAGAAAAAAAACTTGCTTAGGATGTTTTTTTTGTGTTATGTAGTTCACCTGTAATTAGGATTAGGATTAAGAGATAATCCTATATCCTGGTTAGGGGCCAACTAGGCCCAAAGTCAGATTTGGTTTGTGCTAAAATTAAGCCAAACCAATGAATCGGAGAGCCAGGCGGTGGCACCGCCTGGCTGGGCGGTGACACCTCCTTGGCTGGGCGGTTGCACCGTCCAGCACCTGAGCGCTGGGCGGTGGCACCGCTTGGCTGGGCGGTGGCACCTCCAACACCGGGAACCCTAAGAGAATTCAAATTTTGGAGCCCAAATTTGAATCCTCTTGAGGCCTATAAATATCCCTTAAATCTCAGTTGAGATAACAACTTTTAAGAAGCATTTTTGATTGAGAGAAAAGTCTTAGAAAGTCTTAGCAAGTCTTGTTTTCAATTTGCTAGAGAGTTCTCCTCCTTCTTTCTTATTGAAAATTTGTAAGAGGTTGAACTGCCTGTAAAAGGTTGTAAGAGGGGTGTTTACCCTTCCATTTCAAGAGATTTGCTAGTGGAAGGTGGGAGCCTCATCGAAGAGGGGCATCGCAAGTGGAGTAGGTCATTTGACCGAACCACTCTAAAAATCGGCGTAATCTCTAGTTTGCATTTTATTATTGTCATTTACATTACTGCAAATCTTCTTACTGCTTTAGTTCCTTATTACCCTTGCTGCGCAACTTTAAAAATACACTTTCAAGTTAAACTTTTCAAGTTCCGTTCTTTTCGTACGAAATATCTTGTTAAAATCTTGTTTTAATCCGCTGCACTAATTCACCCCCCCCTCTTAGTGCCGCTCCGATCCTAACACTACCATCGTGCTTGCTTTGGGGAGAGTTTCTTTTGAGTTTGGAAATAGCTCAAAGCAATGTTATCTATCCTCAACACAAATCGCGATCCAAGAAGGTAGTGCCACCAAACTCGTAGACAATAGACCACCGTTGTTATCTCCTTCTCGTGCACCGAATACTACCGCTCGGTCTCATTGAGTTTTTGGCTCTCATACGCCACCGGGGGACCCTCCTGCATGAGTACTCACCCAATAACAAAATCTAAAGCATCTATATGGACTTCGAAGGGCTCCCCATAGTCCGATAATTTGAGCACCTGTTCTTTCAACACAATAGCCTTCAAATCTTGGAATGTAGCTTCACATTTATCAGACCACCTCCAATATTGCTCCTTCTTTAGCAACTCTGTTAGTGGAGTTGCATGCTTTGAATATCCCCCTATGAAGCATCGATAGTAGTTGATGAAACTAAGGAAGGATCTTAGCTCTAGCACCTTCTTTGGAGTTCGCCACTCCACAACAGCTTGCACCTTTGATTTGTCCATTCGAATGGAGCTATCACCTATTCGATGCCCCAAGAATAGGATCTCTGTTTGAGCAAAGTAGCACTTCTCCCTTTTCACGAACAAAGTATTCTCCCTGAGAACCTTGAAAATTGTTCGAAGATGCTCGACATGCACCCATGTCCACCATTGCACGGGTTATTTGGCCATTGAGCTTAATGTCCATATACATCAGCTCACTACTCCCTACTTTCAATGGCTTTGCCTTCATGTTCGCACCCACTTGACCCCGCAATGCATTTAACAAACACATAGCTCCCATTCGGGGACCTTGCGACTCATCATTGCTGTTAGATTCTGAACTGCTTGAACTAAGGGCAACAGTTTTGCCCTTGTCTGATTTGGAGGGATGGATGGAAGCTGTTAAAGCATTGAGTGCCTATTTCTGTGGGCACTCCCTCACCATGTGCAACCCTCCGCACAAGAAGCATTTGCTCGGTTTCGAGGCCTTGCCTTTTGAGCTTGGCCCTTTGTGGGAACTCTTATTCATTTGTTCACCTCTAAGCTCCTTCCCTCGAGAATATTTTGGAGGGCGATTACCTGAATATTTTTTTCTTTTTCTAGGGTCCTTAGAGGAAACAAAGTCGGTAAGCCTTTCTGCAGCAGCAATTGCCCCGATCACATCGGTGACATTCCTTTGATGTAGTTCTTGTTGAGCCCATGGCTTCAAACTATCGAAGAAGCTGAATAGCTTATCCTTCTCAGACATGTCTTGTATGTCCAGCATTAGTGCAGAAAATTGCTTCACATAGTCTCGAATGGAAGTACTTTGACAGAGTTGTCTTAGTTTCCTCCTTGCGATGAACTCTGTGTTCTCAAGTAGAAACTGAGTTATCAACTCCTGCTTCAAGTCCTCTCATGTATCCACCCCATACCAACCTTATTGGATCTCTTCCCAATAGGTTCACAACCAAAGTTTTGCATGCCCATTCA
This sequence comes from Musa acuminata AAA Group, assembly GCF_036884655.1. NCBI lineage: Eukaryota > Viridiplantae > Streptophyta > Magnoliopsida > Zingiberales > Musaceae > Musa > Musa acuminata. The sequence goes on from NC_088353.1 coordinate 30,351,976, forward strand.
AAGACATGGTAGCTATCAAAACTTTGGTTTCTTCAGAATTAGGCCTTGTAGCTCGAAAGTATTGTTCCATGTTGAACAGAAAACTCTCGAGCTCTTTAGCATCTCTAGCACCTCCATAACAATGCGGCTCGGGTGCCCTCAAGTTTTATGGCAGTGCAACGCGGGTGTTGCTTTCTCCTGCATTCAGTGCCCTTGTGAGCATAGTCACCCTGGAAATGAGTTCCGCCACAACTTCGTGCAGATGTTGCATGGAGTCTTTGGTGTCATTTGACAGTCGGTTGACTAGGGCCTCAACCTTATCGATTTGAGATTCAGCTTCTTCTTGCAAGCTCTCTACTCCAAGAAGGCTTCATTAGCCATGACAGAGTTCCTTCAAGCTTACTTTAAGAACATCCAAGTGGGTTTCCGCCGCTATGAGTCTCTCCTTGTGACTCTTTTTCCCAATTGGCGCTACGGATTGTGCCTCCTCTGCTCGCGGAGAGTAACCAACTTCTTACTCATCATGTTCACTGCCACGCTCCTCTTGAGTAGCTCCAACAGCATAAGAGCGAGTATACACTTGTAGCCCACCTACGGCTGCTTGGGGCAAGGGTCTGGCTTGCCCCATCTTGCTTGATTCGCCACGATACTTTGCCGTGACGAAATTATGAAGTTCCTTCACTATTTACTCGAATTGCTAGCCGACTCTGATACCATAATGTCACGGACTTAGATGAAATTGCCTAAGTCATGAGGCACCCTTGCGGCCAAGACGCAAACTTAGCTTGAGTTGCCTAAGTCGCGAAGCACCCTTGCACCAACTTCTTGGACTTAGCCGGGATTGCCTAAGTATTGACGTGCCCTTGCAATATGTGTCTATAAAGGTCATCTAATTTACAACCTCACTTAGGTCCTGAAGCGATTGTAAAAGAGAAAGTTGATTAGTTCGAAGAACGAGCGACGAACAAGTCCTGACGTCTCTCGAAGAGGGAAGCTTTACAAGCAATTCAACAAGCACCTTACATGTAGGAGAGAAAATAGAGAAAGGAGGAAACCAAGAACTTTAGAAGGTTAAACGAACAGCTGCAAGTCCTCAAACAACTGCTCACCAGAGAACATATGAAGATTGTGTTGAATCTCAGATTTTGATTATGAAGTCAATTGTAATTTATTTGATCTAATCTATATGTTAAGAAAATATGTAAGATTTGCTACGATTGCAGTAAAACTTAAAGCAGGTGTTGTGCCGGAGTCAAGATCGAGATCACGTTGGGAGTTCGAGAGTTTGTTGGAAGTTTAGACATTCGTCGGAAGTTCTGCGGGAACTAACCGAGAAGTCTAGAAGCTTGCCATAAAAGCTCGTCGGAACTCGCCAAGAAGATCGTCGCAAAGTCCAGGAGCTTGCCGGGAGTCCGCTGGAGCATTGTCGAGAGTTCATCAGATGTTCGCCGGAAGTACACCGGAAGCTTGCCGGAAGTGCAATTGATGCACCAGAACATGAATTGCAGTAATCATGTCTTAATTATCGTAGTTAGAGTGTAAATTAAGTTAGGATTGGGAGGTAATCCCACTAACTTAATTAGGGGCCATTTTGGCCCTAAGATGGGCTGGTTTGGGCTAGATTCAAGGTCCAACCAGGACCCAGAATTTTTAATCGATGGTGGCACCACCTGGGAGGCTTAGTCTCCTAGGAATTCTGGGCGGTGGTACCGCCTTTGTCAAGCGGTGGCACCGCTGGTAGTTATTGCTACCAGCAATGGTACCGCCCCTATCAAGCGGTGGTACCGCCAAAGCTCGGTCTCTGAGCTTTGTCAGGTAGTGGTACCACCCAGACTGAGTGGTAGTACCATCCAGTGTTAGGTGTCAGGCGGTAGTACCGCCTAGTAATGACAGTGGTACCACTAGTACCCCAAAAATCTGAGATGAGACGCTTCTTGACTCCATTTTTGAAAGTCATTGGGGTCTATAAATACCCCACCCTTTTCTATATGAAAGGGCAACGAAATCTTGATATATTCTTAAGTTTTTGAAGTGTTAAAGAGTTGTAAAAGTGCTAAAGTTCTCCTCCTTCCTTTCTAAGTGTTGAGATCATCCAAAAGAGGAGTGAAACTTGTAAAGGTTGTCTCCTAAACCCGGCAAAAGGAGAAAAGCTGTAAAAAGTGGTTGGCCTTCGCCTATTGAAGGAAGGCCTCTAGTGGATACCAGTGACCTCATCGAAGGAGGAAGTCGAAAGTGGATATAGGTCACATTGACCGAATCACTTTAAAACTCAGTTTGCATTTACTTTGAGTAACTTTTTTTTATAGCAAACTGCCTCTCCTCCTTACTGTGCTTTAACTACGTCTACATATACTTTCATGTAAACATCTTCCGAGTTCGGCTTTAATCGTACAAAGACATTACAAAACTGACGCTTTTCATTTGTGTAATTTACATTGCTGTAAATCACCTTAGTCTTCTCTTGCACTTTCACGAAAGCTTCGAGTTTAAATTCCTTCCGAAATGGATTGAACTGAAACCATTCTCGTTGGAATTGGTTTCAATCGAAATAAGTTTTTTGAAATAGTGAAAGTTTTCCGCTGCACTACTTCACCCCCCCTCTTAGTGCCACTCTTGATCCTAACAATTAGTATAAGAGCAAGGTTCACTCTCGTTTGGTTTAAACCCCAAGAGAGATAGTATATGCCGGCAACCAAGAGGGTCATTCAATTACACGTCCGCCTATGTTCAATAGGACAGATTACACATATTGGAAGTCAAGAATAAGGATCTTCTTGAGTTCAATGGATTTTGAGCTTTGGAATTTTGTAGAAAATGGATTTCAAAAGTCTTCTCTTCCAATGAACGATTGGAATGAGTTGGAGAAGAAGACTTTCGCTTTATCTGCAAAGGCTATGAATGCTTTGTTTTGTGCATTAGATAAAAATGAGTTTAATTGAGTATCGATTTGTAAAATGACTTTTGATATTTGGCACACACTCGAAGTGACTCATGAAGGTACTAGTAGAGTGAAGGAGTCAAAAATTAATCTTTTAGTTCATTCTTATAAGTTATTTCGAATGAAACCAAGTGAGACCATTGGAGACATGTACACCTGATTTAAAGATATCGTCAATGGTCTAAAAGGACTTGGTAAAGATTTCTTAGATTTTGAACTTGTTAATAAAGTTTTAAGATCCATTCCAAAGAGTTGGGACCCTAAAGTAACCGCTATTCAAGAGGCCAAAGATCTAAATAATTTTCCTCTTGAAGAACTAATTGGATCACTAATGACCTATGAAATAACATGTAAAGCTCATGAAGAGCTTGAGGACACCCTTCCAAAGAACATGAAGGATATGTGTTAGAACCCTTGCAGATTCTAAACTTGGGGTTAATCTCTTTAGGGGATCGGCCTCCTTGGAACTCTATAGGGGTTCCTCCCTCCAAGTTGCTGCTCAAAGGTTGTAGAAAAGATTCATCTATTGCTTATGAAAAGAGAAGGAATACATGGCTATTTATAGGGCTTCTAAACCCTAACTCCTAATAGGACTCCTACTTAAGACTCTTACTTCTAACCAACTCCTAATAGGACTCCTACTCAAGACTCCTATTCCCTTACAACTCCTAATTCTTCTCTAAGAAAAAACCTCCTACATGAATGCCCCTCTCAATTAGGACTCTCCTAGCTAGAGTCCTAACAGAATGTCCCTCTCAATTAGGACTCTCCTAGCTAGAGTCCTAACAGTTTTACATGAATGTCCCTCTCAATTAAGACTCTCCAAGCTAGAGTCCTAACAGACCCGCCCTCTTCAAATCAGCCTTGTCCTCGAGGCTGATGATTCGTGAATTCTGAGAATTTGATCTTCAAGTCGTCATAGTTCTCCCAAGTGGCATCTTCTATTGGTAGGTTCGCCCACTATATTAGCACTTCATTAGTGGGTCGTCGTCGTCGAGTCACGATCCGTCGATCAATAATGGCACTTGGTTGGGTTTGGAGTTCTCTTTAGGTAGTCATATTTGGTGGGTGGCTTTGGGCTATCTCCAAGCACCTGTTTAAAACTTTCGGCTGGCTGTTGGTTTGTGGGTGATATGTCGTACTCCTTTTCAATTTAGTACCCTGTATATGGAATAACTTTATCCAAAATCTGCTCTTGAAGATGCAAGTAGAAATTGTCACAAGCACAATGCATCCCTTATAGCATAATTCTTTTGAGTCCCGATTGTAATGAGCCACGGAGCTTGTTGCTTCCTCTAATTTTTTTTGTATCTTACTGGTCTTTGAATCTTCCTACCATTCCATCTTAATATCCTCAAGGAAGTCGCTGGTTGGAAGTAAAACGATCGAAAATTCAGCTTGCTCATGTAGCTGCGAAAGCGTATCTGCAACAACATTCTCTTTCCACCTTTTGTAAGTTATTTCATAATCAAATCCAAGAAGTTTTATTACCCATTTTTGCTGCTCGGGGGAAGATATCTTCTGCTCCAAGAGATATTTTAGGCTTTTATGGTCGATCTTGATTTGAAAGTATCGCCTGATCAAGTACGATCTCCACCTCGTTGTTGCGTGCACAATGACGAGCATCTCCTTATCATATGTTAACATGTTTTGATAGGGGGGAGACAATGCCTTGCTAATGTACATGAGTGGTCGACCATCTTGCATGAGAACGTCTCCCATTCTGTCTTCAGATGTATCAGCCTTAATAATGAAGGGTCGGTTGAAATCTGGTAGCGCTAGCACCAGCGTCGTCGTTATGGCTGCCTTAAGTTTGTCGAAGGCAGTGGAGGCTCTGTCCGACCATTGGAAGACATCTTTTTCTAGTAAGGAAGTAAGTGGTGCACTGATCTTTTCATAGTTTTTCACGAACTTACGGTAGTAGCCTGTTAAACCCAGAAAGCCATGTAGCAATTTTACGTTCCTCAGGGTAGGCCAGTTTTGCATTGCTTCAATTTTGAAGGGGTCGACTGTCACACCTTCCTCTGATATGATATGCCCAAGATATTCCACCTTCTATTAAAGAAAGCAAAAATTCGTAATGGTTGTTGTGTGTTCAAAAGGTGGTTTTCGGTATGTCTTCTTCGCACACTCATATTTGATGATACCCGGATCAAAGGTCCAGCTTTGTAAAGATTTATCCTCCCTTTCATCTAGTAATTCATCCGCTATTGGAATAAGGTATTTGTCCTTGATGGTTATGCCATTGAGAGCTCGGTAATCAACGCATATTCGCCATGTTCCGTCCTTCTTGCGTACAAGTAGCACCGGTGAAGAATAGAGGTTGCAACTTGGCCGAATAACTCCTGTTTTGAGCATTTCTTTTACAATCCTTTCTATTTCATCCTTCTGGAGATATAGATATTGATATGGCCGAGTATTTGCTGGAGGTTTGCCTGAAAGAATCATTATATAATGATCATGCCAACGGGTAAGAGGTAGGTTGTACGGTTCGTCAAATATATCTGAAAATTCAACAAGCAAAGGAAGTAGGTTTAGATCTTCAAATTGTATTGGCTCTCCCTTAGTTTGCTGCTCAAGTTGTATAAAAAATCTGCTGCATGCTTTATGCAAAACCTTCTCCATTTGTTGTGTGCAAATCGTCGTTATGTCGCCCCCACGTTTCCCGTTCAGTATCACCTGTTTCTCCTTACTGTAAAATTTCATAATTAGTTGCATAAAATTCCAAGAAATATCACCTAATGTCATCAACCATTTAATTATGAACATGGCCTTATGATCATCAGGAGGGAGAAGGAAGAAATATGCAATTATCTCTTGGTCCTACAGCAATAGTTTCTCCTGCGGGCGCCTACGATCACAATTCAAAATCCGTCCGTCGACGACCTTAACGTCAAACCTACTGCAATTCTCAATAGGTAAGGCCATCTGGATAGTAACCTTACTGTTTATAAAGTTATTAGAATTGCCCGTCTCGATGAGAACAGTGATCAGTTGTTGTTTGAGAAGGCCTCCAACTTTCATCGTTTCCGGGTTTGAGTAGCCGGCTAATGCATGTATCGTAACTTCAGTCGGTTGTGGCTCTTCTTCTACATCTTCTTCTTCATGTTCAAGGCTCTCTTCTGGATGTTCAATGACCTCTTCTTCTATTGGTTCAATCATAAGAAGTCTCCCTTTACTACAGCGATGCTCACGGCTCCACGGCTCGTCATAATGCCAACATAACCCCTTCGCATATCGCTCTCGAAGCTCTTCTCTTGTTAACGTCTTTGGTGTAGGGACTTGGTCAATAGTAGGGGGGGCTGAGGGCTTCAATATTACTGGTTGAGGAGCGACCCTAGTCCTCCGAACTTCATGGTTCAATTGCTCCTCTTGATGTCATGCGAAAGAGATGGCTGCCATAAGCGTATACGGTTGTCGCGCTTTAACTTCTCTTCGGATCTCTGGCTTCAAGCCCTCAATGAAGGTCCTCAATAGCTATTTTTGAGACCAATCATGAGTTTGATTAGATAACCTTTCAAACCTGGTTTGGTACTCCTGAATGGTGGAAGTTTGTCGGATCTTTGCTAGTTGTCCATCAATATTCTCGTAATCGATTGGTCTGAAGCGGATCAGCAGTCCTTCTTTGAATTGTTGCCATGAAAGGACTCCATATGTATGTTCAAACTAGTTAAACCACTGTATAGCATCCCCTTCAAGATGTATAGCTACAATTTTGACCATAGATGCATCCGCGGTTTTGTGGTACTGAAAATATCGCTCCGCGCGCGAGATCCAACCAATCGGGTCTCCTTCTTCCCATCTAGGGAAGTCCACTCTCATGCATGGATAGTTGGGTTTAGTCATAGAGCCTCCCCTCCCTTGGAACTCATCTCTTTGAGCCTAGTGCGATTGGGCAAAGCTCTCTCCGTTATATGATTTTTTTGGGCTTAGTGGTCGGCCCAATCTGAGTTCGGTAAAGAGCGTCCAAATCTTATCCTCCATTCGCGCCTCCAAGGCTTCGAATTTAGCATTGATTGCCTCCTTAGATGCCATAGTATATGCCTCCAAATCTATGATATTAAGATCTCTCTTTTGTTGTCAGGTTAAAGGCATGTATAGTTGAGAGAAGTGATGGTCGAAAGGATTGGTGGATCGATGGATGTAGGCTACGATTTAGGCTTGTTTTATGGCTATTTTGGGTGTAGTTTGAGGGGTGTGGTTTAGTGGAGTTTTAGGGCTATGGATGAATGTTTTGGATCTGTGGTAGATGGTAGCAAAGGTTTGATAGAAATCAGTGGAAGTTGCAGCAAGTATGTGCTGTCTTGTAAGAGTAGAATTGTCGTCGAAGAAACAACGGTTTCTCGACGTAATTTCCACCAAAAACTTTAGATAATAGATGAGGGAATTGATAGCAAAATCACAGTTTATATGACATCAAGGATATCTAATTTAATCAAGAAAATTTCGGCAGTATAAAAGCAAGGAAATTGGTGCAAGTTGAGATTACATAATTCTCGTCGAAAAATTTCAGCAGGTTACAACGAAAATTTGCAGCAACATAAAATAGTTTTTAGAGATGAATTTCTTAATAGATCAATCTTAGATGGAAGCCAAGATGATCTATAAAGTGTATAAGAAATTTCATTCAAAAAAGCTTGCAAATAAATGGGTTAAGACAACAATATGCGGCTGAAATTTTCTGCAGCACAGATTTTTAGGTATAGCAGATTGGACGTAAAAGATCATTGGTTTATTTTAATAATTTTTTGATGAAACTAAAGGAAAATCCACTGTTAGGAAGTGTCAAAGCTATCATAAAAATTTCGTAGAGATTTGGATAGAAACAATGTAGTATCAAGATCAAACAACAGTGCTATGCGGCTGAAATTTTACAATGTAGATTTTCAAGTATAGCAGATTTGATGTAAAAGATCAATGGTTTATATTGAGAATTTTTTGAAAAAACCAAAGGGAAATCTGCTGTTAGGAAGTGTCAAAGATGTCATAAAAATTTCATAGAAATTTGGATAGAAAAAGCATAGTAGCAAGATCAAACAAACGGTACTATACGGTTGGAATTCTACAATGTATCTTTCGTCGTAGAGATGAAAACTTTGTGATGAAAAGTTTATGCAGCAATATAGGAACAGTTTTTTTTTTTTAGATTTTTGAATAAGGATAACTAAATTGCAGCAGCAGTAAGGTAGGAAACCAGAACCTGTTGCAATTCACGGGGAGATCAAAGGATGATCCGCGGTGGTGGAGATGATGGCGGAATTCGGCGACGATCTTTTAAGCAATTGTGGGAATTGCTTTGGGCGGTTGTGGAGGGCTAATGGATGGCAGTGGAAGGGCAGCGAGATGCCAAGTATGCTGCTCTGATACCAGGTGTTAGAACCCTTGCAGATTCTAAACTTTCGGTTAATCTCTTTAGGGGATCGGCCTCCTTGGAACTCTATAGGGGTTCCTCCCTCCAAGTTGCTGCTCAAAGGCTGCAGAAAAGATTCATCTATTGCTTATGAAAAGAGAAGGAATACATGGCTATTTATAGGGCTTCTAAACCCTAACTCCTAATAGGACTCCTACTTAAGACTCTTACTTCTAACCAACTCCTAATAGGACTCCTACTCAAGACTCCTATTCCCTTACAACTCCTAATTCTTCTCTAAGAAAAAACCTCCTACATGAATGCCCCTCTCAATTAGGACTCTCCTAGCTAGAGTCCTAACAGTTTTACATGAATGTCCCTCTCAATTAGGACTCTCCAAGCTAGAGTCCTAACAATATGGTACTGAGAACACAAGAAGACCACTTGAAAGAAGACTCAAGTGATGAGGACTTTGATGATGACTTACACTTTTAACAAGAAAATTTTAAAAAATTATTAAAAGAAATAAATTTGAAAATGATACCAAAAATAAATTTGAACCCAAGAAAGATCAAGTAATTTGCTAAGAATGTAAGAAAGTGGGATGCTACAAGAGTGAATGTCCCCAAGCTAAGAAGAGGACACCAAAGAAGAAAACACTCAAAGCAAAATAGGATGACTCATGCGCATCCAAAGAAGAGGAGCTAACCAACACCGAGCAAGTTGCTCACTATGCGCTAATGGCCATTGGAGATGAGGTAACAAGTTCATTAGACGCAAATTATCATATGATGAACTATTAAATGCTTTTCATGATTTATTTGATGAATGCAAAACAATTAGTAAAAAATATAAATTGTTAAAAAGGGAGCATGATTCTCTTGTTAGTTTAGCTCAATGTACGAAATTCTATGATTTAGAAATACTTTAAAAGAAAAATATGCTACTTAAGAAAACCTTGGAGAAGTTTGAGGTTGGTAGAAAATCCTTGAACATGATCCTTGCCAATAAGGGTCACGTTCATAGAAAAGGCAGAATCGGATTTGTGAGTAGCTCTCACCATAATCCAACCACCTTTGTTAAAGACCCTACCTTGTATGTTTCACCCTAAAAGAAATACAACTTTTGTTACAAATTTGGGCATATAGCTTATCATTGTCCATTCAAGAAATGTAGTCCACATAAATTGATTTGGATTCCTAAAAGAATCTCAAATAACTCAATGCAACATGATAAGCAATTTAGATCGATTTTTGAGGCACCCAAGGTCAAATGGGTACCTAAAAATCATCCTATTTTATAGAAACGTTTATCATCATAAGCTAGGAGCAAGAGATGGTACCTTGATAGTGGATGCTTAAGGCATATGACCAGAGATCCATCTCAATTCTCTAAGCTCACTAGCATATATAAAGGATATGTCACCTTCGGAGATAACAACAAGGGTAAAATCATTGGCAAAGGAGCCATAGGTAACAAATCCAACTTCTTTATTTAAGATGTATTGTTAGTTGATGGCTTAAAATATAACCTCTTGAGCATTAGTCAATTGAATGATAAAGGATATATTATTAAATTTGAATCTAATGTTTGCATTATTGAAAAATCACATAAAAATACATCTATGATTGCATTAAAACAAAATAATGTATACACCATCGATATTAATGATCTTTGCAATAAAATATGTTTTTCGATTTTGAATGACGATGCTTGACTTTGGCATCGGAGATTAGGTCATGCTAGCATGAAACTAATCACCCAAATTTCATCTAAAGAACTTGTAAGAGGAATTCCTCATATCAAGTTTCTCAAAGATAATGTGTGTGATGCTTGTCAACTAGGAAAACTATTAGAATCAGGGGTCGGCACTAAGAGGGGGGGGTGAATTAGTGCAGCGATAAGATAGCGACAGTTAAAAAACTTTCGTACAATAAAACCATTTCTGACGTAAAACCGTTTTCGGAAACTTAACTTGAAAGCGAGTTCGTAAAAGTAATGAAGGTAGTAAGCACTTAAAGAGGTTTGCAGTAAAGATAAATTGCACAAATGTAAATGCAAACTAGATTTTAGAGTGGTTCGATCAACGTGACCTACATCCACTATCGGCTTCCTCCTCCGACGAGGTCACCAGCATCCACTAGAGGCCTTCCTTCAAAAGGCGAAGGTCAATCACCTTTTACACCCCTCTTCTCCTTTTACCGGGTTTAGGAGATAACCCTTACAAGCACTTACACTCCTCTCTTAAAGAAATCTAACACTTAGAGTAGAGGAGGGAATTCTAAAGAGATTGCAGTAGTGTTTCTTTGCTTTTAGACTCTCTGTGCTTGTGTACTTTAACCAGGGATGAGAGGGGTATTTATAGGCTTCAAGTTGATTCAAACTTGGAGTCTAAAACTTTCCCATCTCAGGTTCCCTAGGCACGAGCAATACCACCGCTTGAGCTGGGCGGTACCACAACCCAATGTCAGTCTAGCTGACACTGCCCTAGGCGGTACAACTGCTTGGGGGGCAGTGCTAGGTGGTAACACCACCCAGACTAGCGGTACCACCACCTGGCACCCTACCAGGGGCGGTACAATCGCCCAGACTAGCGGTACCACCACCTGACACAGTTTCGAAGACTATGTCATGACGGTGAGACTTCTTAGGGCACTGTTTGGGTTGGCCCCTAATTGGGTTGGCCCAAATCCAAACCCAATTACGTGCTAACTACGATTCCTAAGACATAATCTGAGCTAAACAAGTTCGTAAGTCTATTCTTTTGACGAGCTTCCGGTGATCTTCCGACGAACTTCCGATGATCTCTTGGCAATGTTACAGTGGACTCCCGGCAAGCTCCTAGACTTCATGACGATCTTCTTGGCGAGTTCCGATGAGCTTCTCTGGCAAGCTCTGAGACTTCTTGGCTAGTTCCTCCATAACTTCCGACGAACGTCCGGACTTCGGACGAACTCTTAAACTCCCAACAAAGTCGCATCCTTGACTCCGAGACTTCATTTTTCTTCATGCCTTGCTATCATAGTTAATCCTACATATGTAAAACACACTTCGATCTAGAAAATTAATACTAAGCATTAATCAAGTTGCCCGGCATGTCATTGGTCACTCGACGCTTCGTCCGATTCTTCGACGCATCATCCTCTCTTGCGGCCCATTGCCTAATCGGCCAGTTAACTCCGCAACTTCGATATCCTTGGCGCAATATCTACTCTTCTTGGCCCGATTCCTGAATCCATGTCCCAAAGCCTTCGGTCGATACGTCGACCGATCCTCCGGCCCGATGTCCAATCTTCTAACATGGTTTCCTTTGACATAACATGATTCTTCCTACTTTAATTGTCTGATCTTGATCGAAGCATCCTGCTTCACTCAAAATGCAGATTAAAACATAAACACTTATCGATTGGTTTCATCATCAAAATCTGAGATTCAATAATCTCCCCCTTTTTTATGATGACAACCAATCGACGACAAAGTTAACCTTAACTCCTAGAGTTTAAACAAACTCCCCCTATCAATATGGCATATAACTCTTGGATTCAAAAATCCAAGCAAACATGTCATGATAAAATCATGCATGACATCAACATACTTCTCCCCCTTTGTCATCAACAAAAAAGGAGAAGTTCCACTATCAAGTATTTGTGATATTAATTCAACTTATTGCATGAAAAACATAATATCATTTTCTCATCATGTTTAGAATATTCAAGCTATCAAGTTTTAGATATACAAGTTTTACAACATACAAGATAGCACATTTGCTTCTTTTGAGATAGCAACTTCTACATCATGCAAGCTAGCAAATTAGAGATGTTCAAGAAGGCAACTCTTGCTTCTTGAAATATGCAAATTTTGTCAACTTTGCTAGATGTGCAAGTTAACATGTTTTGCTTCTTGAGATAGGCAAGATAGCACATTTGCAATTTTTGTTTCTTAAGATAAGCAAGCTAGTGATGTTCAAGATAGCAAGCTCTTTCTTCTCTTTTAAGAAGTATCATTTTTTTTTGCTTCCTTTGTAAAGTGCAAGATAGCAAAATTTTGCTTCATTCTTGAATTGTGCAAGCTAGCATCTTTCTCTTTGAGATGTGCTCATTAGCAACTCTTTCTCCCCCTTTGTCATTGGAAAAAAGAGGGGAAGACCCTTTACATCAATTTTCAAGTTATAACAAAAGTAAATAGCATAGATGAAAATCTAAGTCATGAATGTCAAAACAATTATTTTATCATGAATATTTCATCATTGCATGTATTATTATCATAAGTGTTTCATGCATTCATATCATCACATGAAGAATATAAAAAAGAACTTGGTGATGAGATAAACTTCGTAGATTTCAAAGAATTTCATATAATAAAATCATATCATGAGAGATAAAATATCAAAGATCGTGAAGATAAATCATGAGTATCAAGAGACATATAATGATTTTTTTTGGATAACTCAAATAGTGAAAAGAAAGAATCATAGTAGATAATCTTGATTAATAAAAAAAATTTTAAAGTCAAAATTCTGAGAAATCAAGAGAAACCGTGATTCATTTTAACAAATCTCCTCTTAAATAAATAATGTAAATAATTCTTAGGAGATCATGAAAAATCTTAATTCATATAAAAGATTTCATGAGAAATTATGATTTCGATAAAACTCATTCAAATTCATCAAATTATTTTCATAGTCCAAGAGATTCACAAAAGCATAATATACATGGATTAATTAACCTTTTATCAAAAAATCAATAAGATAGAGATGTTTCATGTTAAATTATTGGTTTCATACAAGTATGCATTTATCTTTTTATTGCAAATAAAAACATGCATCAACTTTTATGATCGAAAAATGAATTTCATCATAAAAACCATCAAGACCAATAAATCACAAAAATCATCATGTATAACTTTAAAATCTCATACATAAAATCATCAATCGTGGTATCAAAACATTTAATATTTTCATTACATCATTTTTTAAACCGAAAAAGCCACTTTCATTACTATAAAAATCGATAATCCATAAATCTTAAGAATCATCATGCATAATTTCGAAATTTATTAAGCATGCTCATTATGCATGACATCAAAACATAGTTTTAAAGTATTTAATATTTTCATTTCATAATTACATCATTATGCTTCATGGAAGTTGATTTCATCAAACATAAAGCATTTTCCATCAAGATCATTTTGTTTGTTCTAGTCATGCATTTTTCTTTTTAGGTGAATCTAGCTTTTAATGCTTAGTTTTCCATACAAAAGCCATCCATAATATAAAATCATCAAGCATGATTTCATTAAACATAATCTTTAATCAAAATCATGAAATCATCAAGATACACATTAATGCTTCTTAAACTCGTATTGTTAGGTGTACAAGCATTAGATTTATATCTAACATTTTATTGCATTATTACATCATTAAAACATCAAGCATGATTTCATAAGGCATTCAAAATCATTTTGTTTGCTTATCATAAAACATGTAATTTTTATGATTATTTTTAAAATCACTAGCATGATCCCAATAATTTTTTTTATTTTCATTACATTATTAAACATGTAATTTTCAAGAAAAACAATTAACCTAAATTAAAAATAACTCATGAAAAGATATCATGTAATTTCAAAATAAATTAAGAGGGTTTCGATTACCTCATCGTTGAAAGCGGTTAAGGCATAGTTTGCCACCTCGCCTTTGTTGATTTTCTCCTCGTCTTCGGAGGAGCTCGATTCATCCAAAGTCACATTCTTTTTCTTGCATTTATAGCAAGTAGTTGTGTTCTTTTTGTTCTTTAATTTTTTTTTCATTAACATTTTAAATTTCTTAGTGAGTTCAAGTTCACCGTCACTTGAGCTTATGCTCGAGTAGTCTTCATATGTTCTATGTCTCAAATCCATCATATTCTTTGGAAGGTAGTTATCAAGTTCTTCATGTGCATTGCACATCATTTCATATGTGATCAATGAACCAATTAATTTTTCAATCGAAAAATGGTTCAAGTTCTTTTATTCTTGTATTGCCGTTATTTTCGAATCCCAATTTTTAGAAAGCAATCGTAAAATCTTGTTAATCCTTTTAAACTTGAAATTTTGGCTTCAATTTCCTTTCTACTTCATTCCTTAAGTAGATTAAATGTGGATCTCGTAACTATCCTTCCTCAATTTATTGAGTAAGATCAGATTACACTTGAATGGAGGCTATCAATATCATTGAGTCTTGCTCTTTCCTCATAGCATTGAAATCAAAATGTTCTTCTAGTAACTTCCATTGCTTCACGACCAAACTAGCCATAAAATTTATAGATTTTCTATTAAGTGCATCAGTTACAACATTGGCTTTGCCCGGGTAATAATGGATGACACAATCATAATCCTTTAGAAGTTCTATCCATCTTCGCTGCCTCATGTTTAATTCTTTCTGAGTGAAAATATATTTTAAACTCTTGTGATTAGTAAAGATTTCATATTGCCGGCCATACAAATAATGTCTCCATATCTTTATAGCAAAAATAATTACTGCCAATTCTAAATCATGAGTTGGATAATTCAGTTCATAACCTTTTAGTTGTCTAGTAGCATAAGCAATCACTCTCCCTTCCAGCATCAAAGCAAATCCAAGGCCCTTTCTTGAAGCATCAGTATAAACTACAAATCCCTCACTACAACTTGGAATAGTAAGAATAGGGGCACTAGTCAATCTTCTTTTTAACTCTTGAAAACTTTGCTCACAATCATCATCCCATACAAATTTCACATTCTTTTTAGTTAGTTTGGTGAGAGGTTGAGCGATTCAAAAAAATCTCTCCAAAAATCTCCTGTAATAACCTGCCATGCCCAAGAAGCTTTGAACTTCCGTTACATTTGTTGATACTTCCCATTTAACTGCAGCTTCTGCTTTCTTTGGATCAATAGATATGCCCTTCCCTGAAATCACATGGCCTACGAAAGCAAGTTCATTCAACCAAAATTCACATTTGCTAAACTTTGCATGCAACTTCTTTTTTCTTAGTATGGACAATATATTTCTCAAGTGTTACTCATGCTCCTGATTACTCCTTGAATACACCAATATGTCATCAATGAATATAATTTACATAGTCATTCATGAGTGGTTGAAATATCCTATTCATTAGTTCCATAAAAGCTACAGGGGCATTAGCCAAACCAAATGGCATCACCAAGAATTCAACATATCGAGTTCTAAAAGCTATTTTTGGAATATCCTCCTCCTTGATCTTCAACTGATAGTAACTTGATCTCAGGTCAATCTTTGAGAATACTTGTGCACCCTGTAGTTGATTAAACAAATCATCAATTCTGGGTATGGGATACTTGTTTTTTATAGTCACTTGATTCAACTATCTATAATCAATACAAAGCCTCAATGTTGCATCCTTCTTCTTCACTAATAGTACCGGAGCACCCTATAGTGAAACGGTGGGTCGTATGAAACCCTTATCTAATAATTCTTGTAGTTACTTCTTTAATTCCTATAGCTCGAGTGGCGCCATTCTGTAGGGAGGCTTAGATATTTGGGTTATACTAGGGACCAGATCAATAGCAAATTCACCCTCTCTATCTAGAGGTAAACCAGGCATGTCATCTGGGAATACATCAGGGAACTTTTTGACAACTGGCAAAATCACTGTTTTGTAGAATTCATAGGGTCAGGTTCAATAGATAATAGGATAGGCTTTTGAATTTTAAATTTTTAATTCTATATATCAAAAAAATATCTATAAGTCTAGTCTTAAATGAAGTCAGTTTGGTACAAATCAGAATTTTCAACAGGGACTTATAGGCATTTTAGTATCGAAAGGTCAGAAATTTTGATCCCTGTTTTGCAGCATCCATAGACTCATTTGAAATAGAAGTTTGGGTAGATATTCGGTGTCCACAATTTTCAATATCAGTACCAAAAGAAAGGTATAGGAGTCTAATTTCAAGTGAATAAGTTCCTACCTAAATCCACATTTGGTGCTAAAAATTATGGCTGAAACAATCTATAGGGGTCAGTTTACCGAAAAATTCTAGATCCATAGTTTTGTGTCTAACAAGAGAAATATCAGGTTCTAAGCAGAAATCTTTTATATTATTCAGAATTAATATGAGAACAAATACTACTATTTCTGTAGGATAGGATTAGAACACTTGGCTTTGAGAATTATGACCACAAATGGGAAGATTTAAATTCGGAAAACCCCAAAGCCCCAAATTTCTCTTCTTCTTCTTCCCCTTTTTTTTCTTCTTCTTTCTCTCTTCCTCTGTTCTTCCACACAACTGCCTTCTCTGGTGGGATTTTTAATTTTATGTATTTTATAATTTAGTCCTTGCATTGTTATATTTACGATTAGGTCCTCATAGTTTACATATAGGTCCTCAGATTTTTTTTTTCTCTTTGAACAGATCCCAAAATCTTATTAATAAGTTCTTTTATC
Source organism: Musa acuminata AAA Group (assembly GCF_036884655.1). NCBI lineage: Eukaryota > Viridiplantae > Streptophyta > Magnoliopsida > Zingiberales > Musaceae > Musa > Musa acuminata. The sequence goes on from NC_088353.1 coordinate 30,368,681, forward strand.
AAATTTAAAAAGGATTCTTACATTACAACTAGAAATTTATACGAAAATTAAGAAATGAGGAATGGTACACTCTCCCCTCCTTAAAAGAAAATTTTAGTCCTCTAAATTTATCATACCTCTATCGATGAAAAGATGAGGATAAATTTTTTTCATTTCCTTCTCTAGCTCTCAGGTTGTTTCGTCTCTAGAATGATGTCTCCAAATTACTTTAACTAGAGGGATAACCCGATTCTTTAGGATCTTTTCCTTCTTATCAACAATCTGAGTGGGCTCTTCCACATAAGATCAATCTTTATCGATCTCTATCAGCTCATACTTAATTATATGAGAACGATTAGGTATATACTTTTTAATTATCGAAACATGAAATATATTATGGATATGGCACAACGATGGTGGCAAGGTAATCATATAAGCGACAGAACCAACCCTCTCAAGGACTTCAAAAGATCCAATAAAACTTGGGCTTAACTTTCCATTCTTCCAAACCTTATAATGCCTTTGGAAGGGGAGACATTTAAGAACACAAAATCTCAAATTTTAAACTCAATATCTCATCTTCTAATGTTAGCATAACTCTTTTGATGACTTTGAGCAGTTTTCAACTTTTTATTTATAACTTGAATTTTTTTGGTAGTTTCTTGTACTTTATCTGATGCTAACAACTTTCTATCACCAACTTCCTCCCAACATATAGGTGTTATGCACTTTCGCCCATATAAAGCTTCATAAGGAGTCATTTGAATACTTGAATGATAACTATTATTATAAGTGAACTCAATAAGTGAAATATCTTTATCTCATTTACCTTTCCAATCCATAACAGAGGCTCTAAGCAAATCCTCAAGTGTTTGAATTGTTCTTTCTGACTGACCATCAGTTTGAGGATGATATGCAGTGCTAAACTTGACTTTAGTGCCCATAGATTCCTGTAATTTTCTACAGAATCCAGAGAGAAATCTAGAGTCTCTATCAGAGATGATCTCCTTTAGAATACCATGAAGTCTTACTATTTCATTGACATATAAATTTGTAAGTCTGTGAAGCGAATAAGTCATATTAATCGGTAAGAAATATGCAGATTTTGTTAACCAATCAATGATAACCCAAATAGCATCAATCATTCGAGAGGTTCTGGGTAGTCCTTAAACAAAATCCATGGTAACACATTTCCATTTCCATTCAGGAATATCTAAAGGTTGCAACAACCCTCTAGGTCTTTAGTGTTCTCCTTTGATTTGCTGACAAGTCAAACATTTTGAAACATAAATTGTAATTTCCTTCTTCATGCCTTCCCACTAATAATGACTTTGGATATCTCTATACATCTTAGTGCTCCCAGAATGCATAGTATACTTTGAAGTATGACTTTCCTTTAGGATTTGGTTCTTGATATCTGGTTCATTTGGTATACATACTCTCTCCCCAAATCTCAATAGGCCATCCTTTTAAACTTAAAATTTTGGCTTCAATTTCCTTTCTACTTCATTCCTTAAGTAGATTAAATGTGGATCTCATAATTATCCTTCCTTAATTTGTTGAGTAAGATCAGATTGCACTTGAATGGAGGCTATTAATATCATTGAGTCTTGCTCTTTCCTCATAGCATTCAAATCAAAATGTTCTTCTAATAACTTTCATTGCTTCACGACCAGACTAGCCATTAAATTTATAGATTTTCTATTAAGTGCATCAGCTATAATATTGGCTTTGCTCGGGTGATAACGGATGGCACAATCATAATCCTTTAGAAGTTCTATCTATCTTCGTTGCCTCATGTTTAACTCTTTCTGAGTGAAAATATATTTTAAACTCTTATGATTAGTAAAGATTTCAAATTGCCGCCCATACAAATAATGTCTCCATATCTTTAAAGCAAAAATAATTGCTGCCAATTCCAAATCATGAGTTGGATAATTCAGTTCATAACCTTTTAGTTATCTAGTAGCATATGCAATCACTCTCCTTTCCTGCATCAAAACACATCCAAGGTCCTTTCTTGAAGCATCTGTTTTAACTACAGATCCCTCACTACCACTTGGAAAAGTGAGAATAGGGGCACTAGTCAATCTTCTTTTTAACTCTTGAAAACTTTGCTCACAATCATCATCCCATACAAATTTCACATTCTTTTTAGTGAGTTTGGTGAGAGAATGAGCGATTCGAAAAAATCCCTCCACAAATCTCCAGTAATAACCTGCCATGCCCAAGAAGCTTCTAACTTCTGTTACATTTGTTGGTACTTCCCATTTAACTACAGCTTCTACTTTCTTTGGATCAATAGATATGCCCTTCCCTGAAATCATATGGCCTACGAAAGCAACTTCATTCAACCAAAATTCACATTTGCTGAACTTTGTGTTGAATCTCGGATTTTGATGATGAAGTCAATTGTCATTTGGTGTTTAACCTATATGTTGAGATAAGTGTGTAGGATTAACTACAATGAAAGTAAGACATGCAGCAGGAGTTGCGTCGGAGTCATGACAATGATCACGTTGGGAGTTCAAGAGCTCGACGGATGTTCGGACAGTCGTCGGAGGTTCTGCGGGAACAAATCCGAGAAGTCCATAAGCTTGCAAAAGATGCTCGTCGGAACTCGCCAAGTGTATCGTCACAAGTCCAGGAGTTTGCCGGAAGTCCGCAGGAGCATCACCGAGGGTTCAACGGATGATCGACGGAAGTTCGCCGGAAACTCGCCGGAAGAAGCGATTGACGCACCGGAGCAAGCTGCAGAAATTGTCTTAGGAATTATCGTAGTTAGCACAATGATTAAGTTGGAAATGGGAGGTGATCCCATTAACTTAATCTTGGGGCAATTGGGCCCCTAAAAAAACCCAAATTGGGCCGAATGGATCAACCTATTCGGACCCTGATTGCTGTGGGAGGTGCAACCGCCCAAGCCAGGAGGTGGCACCGCTTGGGCTAAGTCTCCTAGCGAGACTGGGTGGTGCAACCGCCCCAGCCAAGAGGCGGCACCACCTGGGCTCAGTCTCCAAGCGAGACTGGACGGTGCAACCTCTCCTGATAGGAGGTGGCACCGCCTGAGCTCAGTCTTCGAGCTTTGCCAGGCGGTGCAACTGCCTCAGTAAGGAGGTGCAACCGCCTGAGCTCGGTCTTCGATCTCTGGTAGAGAGGTGCAACCGCCCCTGAAAGAGGTGGCACCGCCCAGAGGCTCAGTCTTCGAGCTCTGCCAGGTGGTGCAACCGCCCCAGTCAGGAGGTGCAACTGCCTGATCCCGGAATTCCAGGAATTGACAATTTTGAGCTCCAAATTTGAACTTGGTTGGGGCCTATAAATACCCCACCCATTTAGCACTGAAAGGCAAGAACTAACACTCGAAATCTTGATCTTTCTCTGTGATTCTTAGAGCTCAAAATTGTTGTAAAGGCCAAAAGTTCTCCTCCCTCTGTTCTTCAAAGTTTTGAGTTGTAAAGAGAGGAGAGAAAATTTCTATAAGGGTTGTCTCCTAAGCCCGTCAAAAGGAGTGAAACTGTAAAAGGGTGGTTGGTCTTCGCCTATTGAAGGAAGGCCTCTAGTTGACGTCGGTGACCTCGTCGGCGGAGGAAGCCAAAAGTGGAGTAGGTCAAGATTGACCGAACCACTCTAAATCTCGGTTTGCATTTACTTTGAGCATTTTATCTTTACAGCAAACCTCCTAAATAGCTACTGCCTTCTGCGCTTTTACGAACGAGTTTCTAAGTTCAGAGCTTTCCGAATCTGCGTTTAGACGTAAATCGGCTTTTTCGTACGATCATTACATTTCAGTTTACGTTTACATTTTGATTTCAATCATAACTGCAAACTGCCTTCTGCGCATTTATAAAACATATCTCAAAGTTCAGTATCTTCAAAATTGGCATTTAGACGTAAACCGGTTTTATCGTACGAACGTCGCATTTCAGTTTGTGCTTGCATTCTGATTTTCATCATAAACTACAAACTGCCTTCGTAGATCTACTTTAACGTCATCTCGCTTAATCTTAAGTTAAAGTAATCTTAGAATCGGCTTTTACATCGAAATCGTTTTTATCAAACGAACGCAGCTTTCGATTTTAATAGTGAAAGATTTCCGTTGCACTAATTCACCCCTCCCCCCCCCTCTTAGTCCTCTTGATCCTAACAATTGGTATCAGAGCGGGGTTAACTCTCTAACGGATTAAAACCCAAGAGAGATGGCATACGCCGGAAACCAAGAGGGCCATTCTATTACACGTCCACCCATGTTCAGTGGGACGAACTACACCTATTGGAAGACCCGAATGAGGATCTTTCTTATTTCTATGGATTTTGAACTTTGGAATCTTGTTGAAAACGGATTTTCGAAGTCTTCTCTTCTAATGATCGATTGGAATGAATTGGAGAATAAGGCTTTCGCTCTTAATGCAAAGGCTATGAATGCCTTATTTTGTGCACTTGATAAAAACGAGTTTAACCGTATTTCAACTTGTGAAACCGCATTTGATATTTGGCACACACTCGAAGTGACTCACGAAGGCACAAGTAGAGTGAAAGAGTCAAAAATCAATCTTCTATTACATTCTTTCGAACTTTTCCGGATGAAACCGAGTGAAACCATTGGCGACATGTTTACCCGTTTCACGGATGTCGTCAACGGTCTAAAAGGACTCGGAAAAAGTTTTTCGGATTTTGAGCTCGTAAATAAGATTCTAAGATCCCTTCCTAAAAGTTGGGATCCTAAAGTCACTGCTATTCAAGAGGCAAAAGATCTGCGCAACTTTCCTCTTGAAGAACTAATCGGGTCATTAATGACCTATGAGATGACTTACAAAACTCATGAAGAGCAAGAAGACATCCTTCCAAAGAACAAGAAGGATATGGCACTTAAAACTTCAGAAGACCACTTGAGAGAAAACTCAAGTGATGAGGACTATGACAATGACTTTGCACTTCTAACAAGAAAATTTAAAAAGTTCATTAAAAGAGAAACAAGTTTAAGAATGACACAAAAAACAAACTTGAACCCAAGAAGGACCAAGTTATTTGCTATGAGTACAAAAAGTCGGGACACTACAAGAGTGATTGTCCCCAAGTCAAAAAGAGAACATCAAAGAAGAAGGCGCTCAAAGCAACATGGGATGATTCGAGCACGTCCGAAGAAGAGGAGTCCAACACCGAGCAAGTTGCTCATTACGCCTTAATGGCCATCGGAGATGAGGTAACAAATTTAATAGATGCAGATTTATCATTTGATGAATTATTAAATGCCTTTCATGACTTATTTGATGAATGCAAGATTATCAATAGAAAATATAAATTGCTAAAAAAGGAGCATGATAGTCTTACTTGTAATTTTGATAAGTTAAAAACTGAATGTCATGATAGTTTAAATTCATGCATCAAATGCCATGATCTAGAAACTCTCCAAAAAGAAAACTTGCTACTTAAGGACACCTTGAAGAAATTCGAGGTTGGTAGCAAGTCATTGAACATGATCCTTGCAAACAAGGGTCACGTTCCCAAAAGAAGTGGAATTGGATTTGTGAGAAGTTCTCACCAAAATCCAACCACCTTCATAAAAGGCACCATCTTACATGTTCGACACCAAAATAAATGCAACTTTTGTTGCAAATTTGGACACAAGACGCATTATTGTCCATTCCAGAAAATTAGTCTAAACAAATTGATTTGGGTTCCTAAAGGAATCATGATAAATTCTATGCAACATGATAGACAATGTAGATCTATTTGTGAGGCACCCAAAAGCAAATGGGTACCTAAAAATCATCCCTTCCTGTAAAAACATTAAAAACATAAAAATTTTAGGCTGGAGCAAGAAATAATATTCTGCTCCTTGATTCTCGATATTCATAACCCAAGATCCAAAAAGGAACTCGCAATGCTCTCTAGCCTAAATAACATATGGAGATTATAAATTTAAAATCACAAATGCGATTTAGATATAACCTTATTTGACTTAGAAACGTATGATTCCCAAATTCACATATCCTCTGGATTTTCGAACCCATCAATTTCATCCGTTCATAACCTTCGAATCCAACTCTGTATCATGAAGTGACTATGTCTGTCATGAACTTGCAAGGCTTACCAACTTGAACAAACTATCACAAACATGTATACGACATTGAGAGTATGCACGTTAAAAGATCTATCTTGATCGTGCAAAAGTCCTTGCCTTAAAATGAAAACTCTTACGTAATAATTACGTAAGTAAAGTTGATTGCTCTGAATGAAAATTCTTCTCAAGACAAAAAACTCTCAGATCAGATCACATTGATCAGAACAAGTGCTCACCGCCTGCAGGCGGTGGCACCGCCCCAGTTGGAGGTAGCACCTCCAGCTGTCACGTGTTGCAAGCGGTTGCACCGCTCCAGCCAGAGGTGCAACTGCCCGCAACTCTGCCCTTTTTAACCCAAGCTAGGGTCGACGGTGAAACCGACCCCAACTCACTCCCTTCCCTCCTCTACTCTTCCAAGCCTCCTCCATCCCCATTTCTCCCCTCTTAGCATCCCAAATACTCCTCATTTCGAAGCAAAACATCAACAATCCTTCCCTCTCTTGAAGATCTCACTAAGGTACTCTCTAAGAAGCCCTTAAACTCTGTTTTTTGATTCATTTACTCTTGCTCATCACTATTCTTCTAAACAGCAGTAGTTATGGGATCTAGAATATCCTCAAGGGACAAAGGAAAGAGGAGATTAGTAGAAGATTTTGATCTCACCCTTTTCGATTCAAAATACCATGCTGAAAAATTTTCCTCTTTCGAACTTAGGAGTGTCAATAAGGGAAAATATGTAGATTTAAATGAACTAAGAGACTTAGAGATAATCCAATGGTTTGCAAACTTAGATCTACTTCCAATTTTGTAAATTAACGAACCCATCTATCCAAGACTTGTTAGATTGTTTTACAACAACATACAAATAGATGAAGAAGACAGAATGTCCACTTATCTTTTAGGACAACACATCTCAATTACGGATAGATTCATTTGCGACATGATAGGCATTCCCATGAAAAGTAGAGGACTTTACTTTAGAGGATCATGGGATGATGAAACTGTTAGAACAACATATGTTGAAGCCTTAGGAACAATTTTTGCCAATCTCAACTTACCATTTGTTCCTAAAAGTTGTGAACATCTATTGCCTCTAAATACTAAGGTACTTCATCATATCCTAACTAGCATCATTCTCCCTAAACAATACCATCATGATGAAGTAAGCCAATTAGAATTAGGAACTATGTATTTGATCATGAAAGGACATGACATCTGTCTTGGTTATCTTATCCAACAAAACATGTTAGAACTATCTAAGAAAGACATGATGCTCCCATATGGTGGTATAATCACTAGAATAATGAAAGCCTACGATATTCTAATACCACCGGAAGAAGAAGTAATAAAAGTAGATAGATTTTGCATAATAAATAAAAATCTACTTCACTGATTAAGATGTTTTTATAGAAACGGTAACTGGGTTAGAATGCCAAGAAGAACTGATCCCCCTCAACCTGAACCAGAACCAGAAACACTAGTCTTTAGGAGTACCCAATCTTCTCCGATCTGTCCCTTTGAGGAAACACATCCATTTGAGCAAACTCATACATCATCTGTCGAAGATATTGGGATTCGGATGGATCAATTCGAACAAAGACAAGAATGGCTTGAACAACGACAAGATCAAATCCTATCTGAGCTGTAGCAAATTCATCGTCAATTTGACTCCTTGTTTAGGCACTTTAATTTTCCACCTCATGAATGAGCTTGTATGAACACAATCATCTGTTGTTATTGTAAACTCCTTATGTTACTCACCATGATGTGCTTTGCCTTGATCCTTGATATGGTTACCTGATATATTTTGAGCATATGTAGAGTTGTAAACATCTATCGTGGTAAATATATGCCTTGTGTCTTATGGTAAATATAAACTAAATGGTTATCTCAGATTTTATATTAAAACTAAAAGTTTTTAAAACCTTGTGCCTTGATTTCCATGATAAATATAGTTTGAAAAAGTGATATACCAATGCAGTTGATAAGTCATTATCATTGATACTAAACATCAACTAGCTGACATGTTTGATTTCATAAGAACAATTTGATTTCATAAGAAGAGAATTAGGAATGTTGATGTGTCTGAATAGATAAACTAGTCAAAATTATTTTTTTGACTTTATTGAATGATCAAATCACTTGATTGCCATGTGTTGAAATGTTTTATCTTCATAATTGTATTTGAAAAACTATAGCATAATCTTGTCCGAATGCATGAAAGAATTCATCTCATTTTCGGATTCGCTTAACAGTTGGAATGACAAAAATCAAATACACTCTTATGAAAAATATTTTTTTCCGAAATGGATTTGATAAAATGACTTTCCTCCTTCATGCACAAAGGATTATAACAAAAAAGGAGAAGAAGTATTCAAAGCATTATACGTATCATGCCTTCCTTTATATGCTTGATAACTTGCTTATATTGTTCTCTTGGTATCACATCTACCATGCTTTTTGTTGATGACAAAGGGGGAGAAATATATGAATTGATGCTATAAACACTGATGCTATGATTATGCCATGCCTGCATCATCAAGAGATTTATGAACAAATGCCATATATGAACAGAAATGCAACACTTGCTAAAATATTTGAAATGTGTACATCATGTAATGATATCAAAATCTTACTTCACAGCTTTACATGTTGATATCTTACAATATGATGAATTGCTTCAATTACCATCATTCAAAATTGTTATGTAAGAATGAATGTCAAGCCTTGACATAATCTTCAGAGATATCACTTGAATTCTTAGGTCTTGAATTCAAGAATAACTTATCTCAAGTATGGCATGTAGACAGGGGGAGTAAAGGTTAACTCCATTATCAATTGATTGTCATCATCAAAAAGGGGGAGATTGTTGAATCTCGGATTTTGATGATGAAGTCAATTGTCATTTGTTGTCTAACCTATATATTGAGATAAGTGTGAAGGATTAACTACGATGAAAGTAAGACATGCAGCAGGAGTTGCGCCGGAGTCATGACAATGATCACGTTGGGAGTTCGAGAGCTCAACGGAAGTTCGGACAATCATCGGAGGTTCTGCAGGAACAAATCCGAGAAGTCCATAAGCTTGCCAAAGAAGCTCGTCGGAACTCCCCAAGTGTATCGTCGCAAGTCCAGGAGTTTGCCGGAAGTCCGTAGAAGCATCACCGAGGGTTCATTGGATGATCGACGGAAGTTCGCCGGAAACTCGCCGGAAGAAGCGATTGACGCACCGGAGTAAGCTGCAGAAATTGTCTTAGGAATTATCGTAGTTAGCATAATGATTAAGTTGGAAATGGGAGGTGATCCCATTAACTTAATCTTGGGGCAATTGGGCCCCTAAAAAAACCCAAATTGGGCCGAATGGATCAACCCATTTGGACCCTGATTGCTGTGTGAGGTGCAACCGCCCAAGCCAGGAGGTGGCACCGCCTGGGCTAAGTCTCCCAGCGAGACTGGGTGGTGCAACCGCCCCAGCCAGGAGGTGGCACCGCCTGGGCTCAGTCTCCAAGCAAGACTGGGCGGTGCAACCTCTCCTAACAGGAGGTTGCACCGCCTGAGCTCAGTCTTCGAGCTCTGCCAAGCGGTGCAACCGCCTCAGTCAGGAGGTGCAACCGCCTGAGCTTGGTCTTCGAGCTCTGGCAGAGAGGTGCAACCACCCCTGACAGAGGTGGCACCGCCCAAAGGCTCAGTCTTCGAGCTCTACCAGGCGGTGCAACCGCCCCAATCAGGAGGTGCAACCGCCTGATCCCGAAATTCCGGGAATTGACAGTTTTGAGCTCCAAATTTGAACTGGGTTGGGGCCTATAAATACCCCACCCATTCAGCACTGAAAGGTAAGAAGTAACACTCGAAATCTTGATCTTTCTCTATGATTCTTAGAGCTCAAAATTGTTGTAAAGGCCAAAAGTTCTCCTCCCTCTGTTCCTCAAAGTGTGAGTTGTAAAGAGAGGAGAGAAAATTTATGTAAGGGTTGTCTCCTAAGCCCGTCAAAAGGAGTGAAACTGTAAAAGGGTGGTTGGCCTTCGCCTATTGAAGGAAGGCGTCTAGTTGACGTCGGTGACCTCGTCGATGGAGAAAGCCAAAAGTGGAGTAGGTCAAGATTGACCGAACCACTCTAAATCTCGGTTTGCATTTACTTTGAGCATTTTATCTTTATTGCAAACCTCCTAAATAGCTACTGCCTTCTACGCTTTTACGAACGAGTTTCTAAGTTCAAAGCTTTCTGAATCTGCGTTTAGACGTAAATCGACTTTTTCATACGATCATTACATTTCAGTTTACATTTACGTTTTGATTTCAATCATAACTGCAAACTACCTTCTGCGCATTTATAAAACATATCTCAAAGTTCAGTATCTTCAAAATTGGCATTTAGACGTAAACCGGTTTTATCGTACGAACGTCGCATTTCAATTTGCGCTTGCATTCTGATTTTTATCATAAACTGCAAACTGCCTTCGTAGATTTACTTTAACGTCATCTCGCTTAATCTTAAGTTAAAGTAATCTTAGAATCGGCTTTTACATCGAAATCGTTTTTATCAAACGAACGCAGCTTTCGATTTTAATAGTGAAAGATTTCCGCTGCACTAATTCACCCCCCCCCCCCCCCCCCCCCCTCTTAGTGCTCTGGATCCTAACACTTTGCAGGCAACTTCTTTTCTCTTAGTACGGATAATACATTTCTCAAGTGTTCCTCATGCTCTTGATTACTCCTTGAATACACCAATATGCCATCAATGAATATAATTTACATAGTCATCCGAGAGTGGTTGAAATATCCTGTTCATTAGTTCCATAAAAGCTGTAGGGGCATTGGTCAAACCAAAAGGCATCACCAAGAATTCATAGTGACCATATCGAGTTCTAAAAGCTATTTTTGGAATATCCTCCTCCTTGATCTTCACCTGATAGTAACCTGACCTCATGTCAATCTTTGAGAATATTTGTGCACCCTACAGTTGATTAAACAAATCATCAATTATAGGTATGGGATACTTGTTTTTGATGGTCACCTGATTTAATTGTCTATAATCAATACAAAGCCTTAATGTTCCATCCTTCTTCTTCACTAATAGTACCGGAGCACCCCACGGTGAAACGCTGGTTCGTATGAAACCCTTATCTAATAATTCTTGTAATTACTTCTTTAATTCCTTTAGCTCGAGTGGTGCCATTCTGTAGGGAGGCTTAGATATTGGGGTTATACTGGGGACCAGATCAATAGCAAATTCACCCTCTCTATCTAGAGGTAAACTAGACATGTCATCTGGGAATACATCAGGGAACTCTTTGACCACTGGCAAAATCACTATTTTGTAGAATTCATAGGGTCAGGTTCAATAGATAATAGGATAGACTTTTGAATTCCAAAATTTTCAATCTATATATAAAAAAAAGATCTATAAGTCTAGTTTCAAATGAAGTCAGTTTGGGACAAATAAGAATTTTCAAGAGGGACTTATATGCATTTTAGTATCGAAAGGTCAGAAATTTTGATCCCTGTTTTGCAGCATCCATAGACTCATTTGAAATAGAAGTTTGGGTAGGTATTCGGTGTCCACAATTTTCAATGTCAGTACCAAAAGAAAGGTATAGGAGTCTAATTTCAAATGAATAAGTTCCTACCTAAATCCACGTTTGGTGCTAAAAATTATGGCTGAAAATCTATAGGGGTCAGTTTACCGAAAAATTCTAGATCCATGGTTTTGTGTCTAACAAGAGAAATATCAGGTTCTAAGCAGAAATCAGTCAGATTATTCAGAACTAATATGAGAACAGAGACTAATATTTATGTAGGATAGGATTAGCACACTTGCCTTTGAGAATTATGACCCCAAATGGAAAGATTTAAGTAAGGAAAACCCCAAAGCCCCAAATTTCATTTCTTCTTCTTCCCCTTTTTTTTTCTTCTTCTTTCTCTCTTCCTCTGTTCTTCCATGTAGCTGCCTTCTCTGGTTCCTTCAGAACGAAGGTAGAGAGGCTTAAGCGGTGGGATTTGTAATTTTATACATTTTATAGTTTAATCCTTGCATTGTTATATTTACGATTAGGTCCTCAGGGTTTATATATAGGTCCTCAGATTTTTTTTTTCTCTTTGAATAGATCCCCAAATCTTATGAATAAGTTCTCAGATTTATACTTTAGCACTTTTATCAAATTTATAATGGATTCTTACATTATAACTAGAAATTTATACGAAAATTTAGAAATGAGGGATGTTACACTCTCCCCCCCTTAAAAGAAAATTTTAGTCCTCTAAATTTATCATACCTCTATCGATGAAAAGATGAGGATAAACTTTTTTCATTTCCTTCTCTAGCTCTCAGGTTGTTTCATCTCTAGAATAATGTCTCCAAATTACTTTAACTAGAGGGATAACCCGATTCCTTATGATCTTTTCCTTCTTATCAACAATCTGAGTGGGCTCTTCCACATAAGATCAATCTTTATCGATCTCCATCAACTCATACTTAATGATATGAGAACGATCAGGTATATACTTTTTAATTTTCGAAACATGAATTATATTATGGATATGGCACAACGATGGTGGCAAGGTAATCCTGTAAGCGACAGATCCAACCCTCTCAAGGACCTCAAAAGATCCAATAAATCTTGGGCTTAACTTTCCTTTCTTCTCAAACCTTATAATGCCTTTGGAAGGGGAGACCTTTAAGAACACAAAATCTCTAATTTCAGACTCAATATCTCATCTTCTATTGTTAGCATAACTCTTTTGACGATTGTGAGCGGTTTTCAATCTTTTCCTTATAACTTGAATTTTCTCGGTAGTTTCTTGTACTTTGTTTGATGGTAACAACTTTCTATCACCAACTTCCTCCCAACATATAGGTGTTATGCACTTTCACCCATATAAAGCTTCATAAGGAGCCATCTGAACACTTGAATGATAACTATTATTATAAGTGAACTCAATAATTGAAATATCTTTATCTCATTCACCTTTCCATTCCATAACAGAGGCTCTAAGCAAATCCTCAATTGTTTGAATTGTTCTTTCTAACTGAACATCAGTCTGAGGATGATATGCAGTGCTAAACTTGACTTTAGTGCCCATAGATTCTTGTAATCTTCTCCAAAATCCAGAGAAAAATCTCGAGTCTCTATCAGAGATGATCTCCTTTGGAATACCATGAAATCTTACTATTTCATTGACATATAAATTTGCAAGTCTGTGAAGCGAATAAGTCAAATTAATTGGTAGGAAATATGTAGATTTTGTTAACCTATCAATGATAACCCAAATAGCATCATGCTTTCGAGAGGTTCTGGGTAGTCCTTAAACAAAGTCCATGGTAACACATTCCCATTTCCATTCAGGAATATCTAAAGGTTGCAACAACCCTCCAGGTCTTTGGTGTTCTCTTTTGATTTGCTGACAAATCAAACATTTTGAAGCATAAATTACAATTTCCTTCTTCATGCCTTCCCACCAATAATGACTTTGGATAGTGTACTTTGAAGTATGACTTTCCTTTAGGATTTGGTTCTTGATATCTGGTTCATTTGGTACATATACTCTCTCCCCAAATCTCAATAGGCCATCCTTTTAAACTTAAAATTTTGGCTTCAATTTCCTTTCTACTTCATTCCTTAGGTAGATTAAACGTGGATCTCATAATTATCCTTCCTTAATTTGTTGAGTAAGATCATATTGCACTTGAATGGAGGCTATCAATATCATTGAGTCTTGCTCTTTCCTCATAGCATTCAAATCAAAATGTTCTTCTAACAACTTCCATTGCTTCACGACCAGACTAGCTATAAAATTTATAAATTTTTTATTAAGTTTATCAGCTACAACATTGGCTTTGCCCGAGTGATAACGGATGGCACAATCATAATCCTTTAGAAGTTCTATCCATCTTCGCTGCCTCATGTTTATCTCTTTCTGAGTGAAAATATATTTTAAACTCTTGTGATTAGTAAAGATTTCAAATTGTCGCCCATACAAATAATGTCTCCATATCTTTAGAGCAAAAATAATAGCTGCCAATTCCAAATCATGAGTTGGATAATTCAGTTCATAACCTTTTAGTTGTCTAGAAGCATAAGTAATCACTCTCGCTTCCTACATTAAAACACATCCAAGGCATTTTCTTGAAGCATTAGTATAAACTACGAATCACTCACTACCACTTGGAATAGTGAGAATAGGGGCATTAGTCAATCTTCTTTTTAACTCTTGAAAACTTTGCTCACAATCATCATCCCATACAAATTTCACATTCTTTTTAGTGAGTTTGGTGAGTGGTTGTGCGATTCGAAAAAATCCCTCCATAAATCTCTTGTAATAACCTGCCATGCCCAAGAATCTTCTATCTTCTGTTACATTTGTTGGTACTTCTCATTTAACTACAACTTCTACTTTCTTTGGATCAATAGACATGCCCTTCCCTGAAATCACATGGCCTACGAAAGCAACTTCATTCAACCAAAATTCACATTTGCTAAACTTTGCATGCAACTTCTTTTCTCTTAGTATGGACAATACATTTCTCAAGTGTTCCTCATGCTCCTGATTACTCCTTGAATACACCAATATGTCATCAATGAATATAATTTACACAGTCATCCAAGAGTGGTTGAAATATCCTATTCATTAGTTCCATAAAAGCTGTAGGGGCATTAGTCAAACCGAAAGGCATCACCAAGAATTCATAGTGACCATATCGAGTTCTAAAAGCTATTTTTGGAATATCCTCCTCCTTGATCTTCAACTGATAGTAACCTGACCTCGGTCAATCTTTGAGAATACTTGTGCACCCTACAGTTCATTAAATAAATCATCAATTCTGGGTATGGGATACTTGTTTTTGATGGTCACCTGATTCAATTGTCTATAATCAATACAATGCCTCAATGTTCCATCCTTCTTCTTCACTAATAGGACCAGAGCACCCCACGGTGAGACGTTGGGTCGTATGAAACCCTTATCTAATAATTCTTATAGTTACTTCTTTAATTCCTTTAGCTCGAGTGGTGCCATTCTGTAGGGATGCTTAGATATTGGGTTTTTATTGGGGACCAGATCAATAGCAAATTCACCCTCTCTATCTAGAGGTAAACCAGGCAAGTCATCTGGGAATACATCAGGGAACTCTTTGACTACTAAAATTTTATCTAGATGGTTTTCCTGATTTGAATGATCATTTATACACAACATATAACAAAAATCCTTCTGCATAATACAATTAGCTTGAAGTGCTGATATCAAGCAAGGAGGCAAATCATGCCGAATGCCCTCAAAGTAAAATATAGGCTGATCTAGTACGCAAAAAATAATTATTTTTGTGTAGCAATCAATACTAGCATGAAAAGAAGATAACCAATCTATGCTAAGTATAATATCAAAACCCTAGATCTCTAGGAGAATTAAATCAGCAAGGAGTTCGTGTTCTCCAATCGAGATTAAACAAGATGGGTAAACCAAGTTTGTTGCCAAAGAATCCCCAACAGTAGTTGTTACATATAACATATAATCCAGGGGTTTAGATAGAATATCCAACTGACAAGCAAAGTATTGTGAATCAAATCGTAGACGGGACCCATGGTCAAACAAATATTTGCATTCTTTCATAAATATACATAATACCTTCGACTACTAATTTCGAAGTTTTAGAATCATATTCAGTGATAGCATACACTCTGATATGGGCTGATGATTTAGGAGGCAGTGACTCTTTCTTCTTGATTAAGGGGCAGTCTTTTATTTTGTGATCCAACTTTCCACAAGCAAAATAGACTGCAGTCATCTGAAAACACAAACTTGTTTCATAATTTAACTTGCAATTCACACATGATTGAGTCTTTTGTGGTGACTTCCCATTTCAAATCCAAATGTCTTGACCCTCTTGTTATCACTTTCTGATTCATTTTCAATCATATTTTTATTAGTAAACTTGTCCTTATCATTCTTGCCAATGATCTCCAAAAATTCTGTTTATTGTTGCCATTAATGATCACCCTCTACTTCCAATATAAGGTGGCAAAAGAAATCTTTTGATCATCAGAATAATTTTGTACATCAAATATCTTCTTCGTTTGCATCATCCATTTTTCTACCAGCAATGAAATTAGGTTCACCATGCTTTCATTACGCTACTCTGATGTAGTATCCTCGATCAACCCTTTCATCGCACTTAATTAATCAAAAGCAGATGAAGAATGCCCTTGTCATCCTAGATTCCTAAAATGCATCGAAGAAAATTTTCACCGATCATTATAGTTCACTAGACCTCAATATATTTTACACGCCAACATATCAAATATTTCAGTGATCCTCAAATCAAGCTCTGATACCACCTCTATCACGCCCCTCAAAAATAGATCAATAATATAAAAATTTTCATCACAAACCAATCCAGGATCCAAACTAACATTTGAGGACACTGAAAAATATTCTATCAAATTAACATCTATAAAACCTGTGCAGTTTATAACTATACAACACATCACTCGATGATTCATAAAATCTGATCTTAACTCATCAAATTAATAATCACAACATAAATTCATAGGTGTGGGAGCCTATACAATCACAAAACCAATTTTACCATAAGTTCATATCATTACACGAATTAAACTTAACACTCCAGAATCCTAAATATGAAGGTTCTTTAAACTTATATAAAATCCACAAGCTTAGATTTGTTAGGACCGGAGCGGCACTAAGAGGGGGGGGTGAATTAGTGCAACGGTAAAGTATGATAAACTTTCGACAATTTAAACACTTACAGAAACTTCGTACGATAAAAGCAACGTTTTGTTTGAAACCGTTTCGATTGCGTTTTAACTTGAAGGCATATGTAAAAAGGAGACAAAGAAGTAGAGCATCAAAATGAAGATGGTTTACAGTAATATAAATGACAATAAGATAAATGCAAACCAGAGAAGACGGTAGTTTATAGTGGTTCGGTCAATCATGACCTACATCCACTCCTCCGATTCCTATTCCGTTGAGGCCACCGGCATCCACTAA
Source organism: Musa acuminata AAA Group (assembly GCF_036884655.1). NCBI lineage: Eukaryota > Viridiplantae > Streptophyta > Magnoliopsida > Zingiberales > Musaceae > Musa > Musa acuminata. The sequence continues at coordinate 30,385,724 of NC_088353.1, forward strand.
TGATCTTCCTTTACTAGGCGAAGATCAACCTCCTTTTTACACCCCTTTTACAACCTCTTACAAGTGGTTCACCCTTTTACAAAGATTTCAATGAAAAGAAAGGAGGTGAACACTCAAGCTATTGAAAAAAAGACTTTTCCTAAAGCTTTTCTCAACTTCTAGCTTCTCAAAAGGTTGTATTCTCTACTGAGAAATGAGGGGTATTTATAAGCCCCAAGAGGATTCAAATTTGGGCTCCAAAATTTGAATTCTCTTGGGTTTCCGAGGCCGGCGGTGCCACCGCCTGTCACTGTCAGACAGATAGTGCTGGGCGGTGCCACCGCCTAGGCCAATTCAGCTCACTGGTTGGGCTCCAAATTTGGCCCAAACCAGTCCGAACTCGGGCCCAATTGACCCCTACTTGGGTTATTGGATTAACACCTAATCCTAACCCTAATTAACGTGCTAACTACGAATTTAAAGATATTTTCTAAGCTATTACAAAGTCCGTAAGTCAAGACTTCTTCCGGCGAGCTTCCGGCGAACTTCCGATGGTTTTCCGATAAACTCTCGGAAACCATTCTGCGGACTCCCGGCAAGCTCCTAGACTTCACGAATTGATCTTGATGAGTTCCAACGAGCTTCTTCGGCAAGCTCCGATCTTTTTCGGCGAGCTCCGCGAACTTCCAACGAACCTTCCGGCGAGCTTCCGAAAAACCCTTCGGCAAGCTCCCTACTCATTCTCGGCTAGTTCCGGCAGCATTCCCGATGAACCTTCGGACTTCCGTCGAACTCTCGAACTCGCAACGAATCCTTCGTGCTTGACTTTGGCACTTTGTTTCGCTTTATGTCTTCATCGTTATTATAGTTAATCCTGCACACACAAACCAAAACTCAACTCCGATCTAGACAATTATTACAACGCGAATTGACATTCTATTGCCCGGCACGTCATTGGTTGGTGCTTCATCCGATTCTTCGGTGCATCGTCCTCTCTTGCGGCTTGTTGCCCAATCGGCGATTGACCTCCACAACCCCGATATCCTTGGCACAATTCCGCTTTCCTTAGCCCGATGCCCGATGTCCGAAGCGTTCAGCCATCCAATATCCTGACGTGATCTCTTTCGTCGCAACGTCAATTCCTCCTGCGTGAACTGTCTAATCCTGATCGAGTAGCCCCGCATCACTCAAAATGCAGTTAAACATCTAAATACAATCAATTAGTTTCATCATCAAAATCCGAGATTTAACAATCTCCCCCTTTTTGATGATGACAACTAATTGATGACTAACGGAGTTAACCTTAACTCCCCGAGTTTAACCAAACTCCCCCTATCAATATGCCATTGATAGAATACTTAGATTATCCCAAATCCAAGCAACATTCATTACATGTTATAAAAAACATTTAAACCATCATGCAAATATATATAAAATATTTAATTCAATGCATGAAGTCATCAATATACTTCTCCCCCTATGTCATCAACAAAAAGGAGAAGTAGCTCTAGCTATTTTAAAAGATATGCAAGTTTTTGCAACATAAGCTAGATTTTCATCACAACATATAAGCACAAAAGTATAGCAAGATTCTTAAGTTCAATCATGGCAATTCAACACTTGCTTCTTGTGTAAGATTGCACTTTGCTTTTCTTTGCATGTTCTAACTAGCAAAAGCTTTCTCCCCTTTGTCTTTGTCGGAAAGAAGGGAAGAGTACAAGCTAGCCAACATTTGCCTTGAGCTAGCAATCTTTCTCCCCTTATGTCATTGCCTTAAAGAAGGAGAGGAACCAATGATTTAAACTTTTACATAAATTATAAATTTGCTTCAATCAATATTTCAATCATCACATTATACATACAAGACAAAAATGAAAAGAAATCATGTCATGAAGGACATCAATTGTTAAACATGATATAATAATAGTCTCAAAATTTTTAATTTGCAATACATATGATACATTGCAATACTAAAAAATTTAATGCGATGCTTTTAAGGATATCAACCTATTTTTGATACAAAGCATGGCAAGAACAATTATATTGCAAGTTTTCTAAGTTTTGCATTTTTTGCTTCTTTCGAGATAGCAATTCTTTGCTTCTCTATAAGCTAGCAACTTTTACGTTATGAAAGTTTTACTACATACAAGCTAGCAAATTTAAAGATGTGCAAGTTGGCATATTTGCTTTTCTTTGCAATGTGTATGATAGTATTTCTTTGTAATGTTCAAGATAGCAAATTGTACATCATGCTAGCTAGCATATTAAAGATGTTCAAGATGGTAAGCCTTTTCTTCTCTTTTGAGAAGTGTCATTTTTGCTTCCTTAGCAAAATACCAAACTAGCAAGGGACCATGTTTTACATGAGGCAAGCAAATAATTTGGCAAGTGTTACATTTGTATCTTTTCTTTAGATGTGCAAGAAGGTAAGCAAATTTTTGCATTTTCTTGACTTGTACAAGGTAGCTAATTTATCTTTGAGATTACCCTTTACGTCAATTCAAGATAGCACATTAGCAACTCTTTCTCTCTCTTTGTCATTGGCAAAAAGAAAGTAAGATTCAAGTCATGAATATCAAAATAATAATTTTATCATGAATATTTCATCATTGTGTGCATCATTATTGTTGAATCTCGGATTTTGATGATATAATCAATTGGTGGGTTAATTGATCTAATCCATATTATTGAGTTAAGTGTGCAGGATTAACTACGATAACCAGAAAACATAAAGCAAGGATACCAGAGTCGAGCTCGATGGACGTTTAAGAGACCGAAGAATCATCGGAGATGCTGCCGGAACCGTCCGAGAAGAAATCGGGAACGTGTCGGAAGTTCGCCGAAGAAATCGTCGGAGGATCGCGGAGATCACCAAGAAGGCTCGGCTACTCGTTAAAGTCATCACAAAGATTGGGAGCTTGCAGGGAGTCCGTCGGAAGAAGTTCGTCGGAAAGCTCGCCGGAACAAGACTCGACGTTCACGGTTAAAAAACTTGCTTAGGATGTTTTTTTTGTGTTATGTAGTTCACCTGTAATTAGGATTAGGATTAAGAGATAATCCTATATCCTGGTTAGGGGCCAACTGGGCCCAAAGTCAGATTTGGTTTGGGCGAAAAATAAGCCAAAACAATGAATCGGAAAGCCAGGCGGTGGAACCGCCTGGCTGGGCGGTGACACCTCCTTGGCTGGGCGGTTGCACCGTCCAGCACCCGAGCGCTGGGCGGTGGCATCGCCTGGCTGGGCGGTGGAACCTCCAGCACTGGGAACCCTAAGAGAATTCAAATTTTGGAGCCCAAAATTTGAATCCTCTTGAGCCCTATAAATACCCCTCAAATCTCAACTGAGGTTACAACTTTTGAGAAGCATTTTGATTTAGAGAAAAGTCTTAGAAAGTCTTAGCAAGTCTTGTTTTCAATTTGCTAGAGAGTTCTCCTCCTTCTTTTTTATTGAAAATTTGTAAGAGGTTGAGCTGCTTGTAAAAGGTTGTAAGAGGGGTGTTTACCCTTCCATTTTAAGAGACTTGCTAGTGGAAGGTGGGAGCCTCATCGAAGAGGGGCCTCGCAAGTGGAGTAGGTCATTTGACCGAACCACTCTAAAAATCGGCGTAATCTCTGGTTTGCATTTTATTATTGTCATTTACATTACTGCAAATCTTCTTACTGCTTTAGTTCCTTATTACTCTTGCTGCTCAACTTTAAGAATACGCCTTCAAGTTAAACTTTTCAAGTTTCGTTCTTAACGTACGAAAGATTTTATTAAAATCGAAGTTTTAATCTGCTGCACTAATTCACCCCCCCCCCCCCTCTTAGTGCCGCTCCGATCCTAACAAGTGGTATCAGAGCAAGGTTATCTCTCATATTTGGTTTAATACCCAAGAGAGATGGCTTACTCCGGCATGCAAGAGGGCCATTCTATTGCACGACCACCTTTGTTTAATGGGTCGGATTACACATATTTGAAGACTCGCATGAGAATCTTCCTCATTTCTATGGACTTTGAGCTTTGGTCTATTGTCGAGAATGGATTTCAAAAATCTTCTCTTCCGATGAGCGAATGTGATGAATCGGAGAAGAAGGTTTTTGCTTTAAATGCAAAGGCTATGAATGCCTTGTTTTGTGCACTAGACAAAAACGAATTTAATCGTGTTTCAATGTGTGATTCGGCTTTTGATATTTGGAAAACTCTTGAGGTCACTCATGAAGGCACTAGCCGAATGAAAGAGTCCAAAATCAACATCCTTGTGCACTCTTACGAACTTTTCCGAATGAAACCAAGTGAGTCCATCGGAGACATGTACACCCGGTTTACAGATGTCATCAATGGACTCAAAGCTCTTGGTAAAGATTTTACTAACTTTGAACTAGTAACTAAAATCTTAAGATCCCTCCCTAAAAGTTGGGATCCAAAAGTTACGGCCATTCAAGAGGCCAAAGACCTTAAAGCATTCCCTCTTGAAGAACTCAATGGGTCTCTAATGACCTACGAAATGACATGTCAAGCTCATGACGAGCTCGAGAACCCCCTTCCAAAGAACAGGAAGGATATGGCACTCAAATCACAAGAAGACCACTTGAAAGGAACATCAAGTGATGAGGACAGTGACAATGACATTGAACTTTTGACTCAAAAATTTAAAAAATATTTAAGAAAGAACAGATTTAAAAATAATGCAAAAAATAAATTTGAACAAAAGAAGGACCAAGTGATTTGCTATGAATGCAAAAAATCGGGACACTATAAGAACGATTGTCCTCAAGCCAAAAAGAGAATATCAAAGAAGAAGGCATTCAAGGCAACGTGGGATGATTCAAACGCATCCGAAGAAGAGGAGTCCAACACCGAGCAAGTTGCTCATTACGCGCTAATGGCGTTAGGAGAAGAGGTATGTGATTTATTTAATGAAGATTTATCTTTTGAAGAACTATCTATTGCTTTTTATGAATTATTTGATGAATGTAGAACTGTTAGCAAGAAGTTAAGTATCTTAAAGAAAGAGCATGCTTTGCTACAAGATAAGTTTGATAGTCTTCAAACTCCTCCATGCTCTAAGTGTGAGCACTTAGAAGCAATAAAAAATGAAAATTTGCTTCTTAAGGAAACCTTAAACAAGTTTAAGGTTGGTAGCAAAGGATTAGATATGATCCTTGCACACAAGGGTCACATCGCAAATAGAAATGGAATTGGATTTGTAAAAGGATTACATCAAAATCCTACCACTTTCATAAAAGGACCTACATTACATGTTTCCTCTTATATGAAATGCAACTTTTGTTGCAAATCCGGACATATTGCCTACAAATGCCCATTTAGGAAAATTAGTTCACAAAAATTAATATGGGTTCCTAAAGGAACTATAAAGAATTCAATCATAAATAACAAAGTTAGTGGGTCAATTTTTGAGGCACCCAAAATCAAATGGGTACCTAAAAATCATCCTCTTTCGTAGACAAACCCACAAGCTAGGAGCAAGAGATGGTATCTCGATAGTGGATGCTCAAGACATATGACTGGAGATCCATCTCATTTCTCTATGCTCACTAGCAAAGAAGAAGGGTACGTTACCTTCGGAGACAACAACAAGGGCAAAATCATTGGCAAGGGAACTATTGGTAACAAATTTAATTTTTCCATTGATGATGTCTTACTAGTTGATGGATTGAAACATAATCTCTTGAGTATTAGTCAACTATGCGATAAAGGTTACATCGTTAGATTTGAATCAAATATGTGCATTATTGAAAAACCAAATCATAACATGACTATGATTGCTTTAAAACAAAATAATGTCTATACCATCAATCTTGATGAACTAAGTAATGAAATGTGCTTCTCCGCCGTAAATGATGATGCTTGGCTTTGGCATAGGAGATTAGGCCATGCAAGCATGAAAACAATATCTAAGATCTCATCTCAAGAATTAGTACGAGGAATTCCAAATATAAAGTTTATTAAGGATAAAGTATGCGATGCATGTCAACTAGGCAAACAAATAAAAACAAGCTTCAAACCAAAAAATCAAATTAGCACTACTAGACCATTACAATTGATCCATTTGGACTTATTTGGACCAATTGATACAACAAGTCTAGGTGGAAGCAAATATGCTTTTGTGATTGTGGATGACTACTCTAGATACACTTGGACCTATTTCTTAGCTCAAAAAAGTGATTGCTTCAAGTGTTTCTCTAAATTTTGTAAACTCACTCAAAACGAAAAAGGCTTCATGATTTCATCAATTCGGAGTGATCACGGTGGTGAATTCCAAAACCGTGACTTTCAAAATTTTTGCGAAAGTAATGGGTACAATCACAACTTCTCAACTCCAAGAAATCCTCAACAAAATGGAGTAGTTGAAAGGAAAAATAGAAACCTACAAGAAATGGCAAGAACTATGTTGAATGAATATAGTTTACCTAAGTACTTTTGGGCCGAAGCCGTAAATACGGCTTGCTACATCATGAATAGAGTCCTAATAAGACCATCCTTATCCAAAACTCCCTATGAATTATGGAATAACAAAAAACCAAACATCTCCTATTTTAAAGTTTTTGGTTGTAAATGATTTATTTTAAATGAAAGGGATGCTTTAGGAAAATTTGATGCTAAATCCGTTGAAGGCATCTTTCTTGGTTACTCTTCCGTTTCTAAAGCTTTTCGGGTTTTTAATAAAAGAACTTTAGTCATTGAAGAGTCTATTCATGTAGTTTTTAATGAAATTTCTGATTTAAAGATAAATGATCTTGATGATGATCTTGGTTTTGATAATTTGAATTTAAATGAACCCTCTCCTCAAAATAGCCATTTGAATGCATCTTCTTCCGAAATTTCTTTACCAAAAGAATGGAAGTATGTAGATGCTCATCCAAAAGAGCAAATTATAGGAGATACATCAAAAGGGGTTCAAACTCGTTCTTCTTTCAAAAATTTTTGTGCTAACGCCGCTTTCCTTTCTCAAATTGAACCTAAATGCATTGACGAAGCCTTAAAAGATGATTTTTGGATCATTGCAATGCAAGAAGAATTGAACCAATTTGAGAGGAATGAGGTATGGAAGCTTGTTCCTAGACCAAGTGACCACTTAGTCATAGGTACTAAGTGGGTCTTTAGAAACAAGCAAGACGAAAATGGTATCGTGGTTAGAAACAAGGCTAGATTAGTGGCCAAAGGTTTCAACCAAGAAAAAGGTATCGATTACGAAGAAACCTTCGCTCTCGTGCCTCGATTAGAAGCCATAAGGATGCTCCTTGCCTATGCTAGTAGTAATAATTTTAAACTATTTCAAATGGATGTTAAAAGTGCTTTCTTGAACGGTTTTATTTCCGAAGAAGTATTTGTCAAACAACCTCCCGGATTTGAAAATTCTCTTCTTCCTAATCATGTATTCAAATTGACTAAAGCTCTCTATGGCTTAAAACAAGCTCCTAGAGCTTGGTATGAAAGGCTTAGTTCCTTTCTTATTTTAAATAATTTTACCAAAGGCAAGGTTGATACTACATTGTTTATTAAACATTTTGAAAATAATTTTCTTATTGTGCAAATTTATGTTGACGATATTGTGTTTGGCTCTTCGGATGAATCACTATGTGAATCATTTGCCAAATGTATGAGTCTTGAATTTGAAATGAGTTTAATGGGTGAATTAACTTTCTTTTTGGGATTACAAATCAAACAACTTAGTGATGGTATATTTCTTAACCAATCCAAATATACATTAGAATTGTTAAAACGATTTAACATGGATAATTCAAAAGCAATAAACACCCCTATGAGTACTGCGACTAAGTTAAATATGGATGAAAATGGTGAAAGTTTCGATCAAAAAACATATAGGGGAATGATAGGTAGTCTACTCTACCTCACTGCGACTAGACCGGATATTATGTTTAGTGTAGGACTTTGCGCTAGGTTTCAATCTAATCCTAAATTATCTCATCTTAAGAGTGTTAAAAGAATATTTAGGTATCTTAAAGGAACTTCAAATTTAGGATTGTGGTATCCAAAATCTGAAAATTTTGATCTAATAGCTTATGCAGATGCCGATTTTGGCGGATGCAGGATAGATAGAAAAAGTACATCCGGAACATGCCAATTTTTAGGACATGCACTTGTTTCTTGGACTTCCAAGAAACAAAATTCAGTTGCACTATCTACGGCGGAAGCCGAATACATTGCTGTAAGTGCATGTTGTGCACAAGTAATTTGGATGAAAAATACATTAGAAGACTATGGAATTCACCTTGAAAATATTCCCATAAAATGCGATAATACTAGTGCCATATGCCTTACTAAAAATCTAATTCAGCACTCTAGAACTAAGCACATCGACGTTAGGCATCATTTCATACGCAATCATGTTCTTAACAATGATGTTGTTCTAGAATTCATTGACACAAAGCATCAATTAGCAAATATATTTACAAAAGCTTTGAATGAAGACCAATTTGAATTCATCCGAAGGGAATTAGGCATGCTAAATTGTCCCTAAAATGAACTTCACAAAAAGGAGTCGTTCTTTTCCCTTCGTTTATGAATTTGAATTCTTCCTTCTTCTTCAATTCAAAATGATCCATTAAAGTATAAATTATGATCTTGAGGGAAGAAGCTAAACAAAAAGAAGGAAGAAAATTTTTTTTTCTTTCCTCCGCGTGATGCCAACAGTGGCACCGCCAGATCCGGCGGTTGCACCGACTGGCGCTCGGGCGCTAGGCGGTGACACCGACCAGTTTGGCGGTGACACCGACCGAGTTACCCTTTTAACCCGAGGGGTTAGGGCCGGCGGTGACACCGCCCCCAACCCGAAGAAAGACCTCTCCAAAACCCTCTCCCATTCCCTCTAACCCTCATTCTAACTCTTGGAAACATTGGAGAAGGATTCTTGGTGGTCCAAGCTTTCCATCTCTCAACATAATCTCCACAAGGTAACACTTGAAATCCCTCTTTTCTTTTCTCTTTCTCTTGCTTATTTTTCATAATTTCATCATCATCTTGTCTAGAAAATGGCTCCTAAGAGATCAAAAGGAATAAGGATTGAAGGAGATTCATATAACCATGACCTTTTTAGATCAAAAGAGGTAGCCCTTAGCTTTCCAAAATTTGAAACACGATGTGTCCATAAGGGAAAATATGTTGATTTGGATGAACTAGAGGACTTATATCCCATTAAGTGGTTTGCTCAACTAGAAGCTCTACCTCTACTACAAATAGATGAACCAATCTATCCACGGTTAGTGAGATTGTTCTATGCCAACCTATATGAAGACAATGATAGCCTAAGCACTTACATTCTAGGAACACCCATTAGAATTTTTGACAGCACCATTTGTGAGCTAATTGGCATAACTGAAAAAGATAGGGGATGCTATTTTAAAGGTAAATGGGACGTCAAAAAAATAGGAGCAACCTATTCCAAAGCCGTGAAAACAATTTTTGCAAATCCAAACCTTGACTTCCTACCCAAGAGCTGTGAACACTTAATGCCTTTCAACTCTAAAATTCATCATCACATTATCACAAGCATCATATTCCCCAAACAATTTCATCTTGACGAAGTAAGTCAATTAGAGATAGGAACCATGTATTGGATTATGACCGGTCAGCATAATTGTTTCGGGTACTTGATTCGCCAACACATGCAGGAAATTATGACTAAAGATACTATATTGCCATATGGGAGGTTAATCACTAGAATTCTTCATGCCTATGACATTTGCATTCCACCCGATGAAGAATCTATTCAAAATGATCGATATAACATAATAAATAAAAACCTGCTGAAAAAACTTAGGTGCACTTTTAGCAATGGCATATGGGTTAGGCAGCCTAGAAGGACGGATCCAATTCCTACACCAATAGAACAACCCGAAACACCAATTCTTATGGGAAATGAATCTCCTTCTCCTAGTCCCTTTGGAGCAGCACCTTCAGCTCCTGTTTCCTCCTCTGAAGATATCATTATGGCGGAGCTATCTCAGATCAAATCACAGCAAGAACAAATTTAGAATCAACAAGTTGAAATTTTGAAGACACTACGACAGATGTATGAAAAAATAGATATCATGTATCAGCACTGTGGATTACCTCCTAAGGATTAAATTGATATTTCTTTTTATTCTGTCCTGTTTGCTTTTAAAAAAACAAGTTCATGTTTGTCATCGATTGTACGATAACTGATCTTTCCTTTACATAACTACTGTCTTAATTTGCATAGATGATGATGTCTTTTGGATAAACTATTTCTGGCAAATTTGAATGAAGAACTTTGATAAATGCTAAACCTTTTTCTATGATCATCAATTAGCTGGCTTGTCTCTTTTTGTTGATGACTAAGGGGGAGAAGTGATGACTTACACCAGAACGATAGCATGGCTAATATGAATTACAAAAACTTGTGTGATATGAATGTCTTATATGACTTGCAAATCCTTGAAAATATCATAAGATTGATATCATGAAATTTATATTGAAAATGTTTATCTTCCGTATGATATGAATGTCTTATATGACTTGCAAATCCTTGAAAATATCACAAGATTGATATCATGAAATTTATATTGAAAATGTTTATCTTCTGTGTGATATGAATGTCTTATATGACTTGCAAATCCTTGAAAATATCACAAGATTGATATCATGAAATTTATATTGAAAATCTTTATCTTCTATCGTAGCAAAACTCGTCCCGTATCATTTAACTTATGATTTTCATCGAAGTTTCGTACTCACTATTGTTTAATAAGGATAACGATAAAGTTCCACGATTAGAACTTATCGGGTTATGCTTGAATCCAATGGGATGGAATTCAAGTGTTTTTTATCTTCTCATAATATGACATATAGATAGGGGGAGTTATGTTTAACTCCGTCATCAATTGATTGTCATCATCAAAAAGGGGGAGATTGTTGAATCTCGGATTTTGATGATATAATCAATTGGTGGGTTAATTGATCTAATCCATATTATTGAGTTAAGTGTGCAGGATTAACTACGATAACCAGAAAACATAAAGCAAGGATACCGGAGTTGAGCTCGATGGACGTTTAAGAGACCGAAGAATCATCGGAGATGCTGCCGGAACCGTCCGAGAAGAAATCGGGAACGTGTCGGAAGTTCGCCGAAGAAATCGTCGGAGGATCGCGGAGATCACCAAGAAGGCTCGGCTACTCATTAAAGTCATCACAAAGATTGGGAGCTTGTAGGGAGTCCGTCGGAAGAAGTTCGTCGGAAAGCTCGCCGGAACAAGACTCGACGTTCGCGGTTAAAAAACTTGCTTAGGATGTTTTTTTTGTGTTATGTAGTTCACCTGTAATTAGGATTAGGATTAAGAGATAATCCTATATCCTGGTTAGGGGCCAACTGGGCCCAAAGTCAGATTTGGTTTGGGCGAAAAATAAGCCAAACAAATGAATCGGAAAGCCAGGCGGTGACACCTCCTTGGCTGGGCGGTTGCACCGTCCAGCACCCGAGCGCTGGGCGGTGGCAACGCCTGGCTGGGCGGTGGAACCTCCAGCACCGGGAACCCTAAGAGAATTCAAATTTTGGAGCCCAAAATTTGAATCCTCTTGAGGCCTATAAATACCCCTCAAATCTCAGCTAAGGTTACAACTTTTGAGAAGCATTTTGATTGAGAGAAAAGTCTTAGCAAATCTTAGCAAGTCTTGTTTTCAATTTGCTAGAGAGTTCTCCTCCTTCTTTTTTATTGAAAATTTGTAAGAGGTTGAGCTGCTTGTAAAAGGTTGTAAGAGGGGTGTTTACCCTTCCATTTCAAGAGACTTGCTAGTGGAAGGTGGGAGCCTCATCGAAGAGGGGCCTCGCAAGTGGAGTAGGTCATTTGACCGAACCACTCTAAAAATCGGTGTAATCTCTGGTTTGCATTTTATTATTGTCATTTACATTACTGCAAATCTTCTTACTGCTTTAGTTCCTTATTACTCTTGCTGCTCAACTTTAAGAATACGCCTTCAAGTTAAACTTTTCAAGTTTCGTTCTTAACGTACGAAAGATTTTATTAAAATCGAAGTTTTAATCCGCTGCACTAATTCACCCCCCCCCCCCCCCTTAGTGCCGCTCCGATCCTAACAATTATTACATGCATAATACCAAATTATAAATGTTTCAAATCATGAAGATATTAACTTGTCAAATTTCATCCGACCATTCATGGTTATAACTTTTCATTTATATACATCAAAATAATATCAAGAGTATTTCATGCATAATTTTATATCACCACATAAGGAATATCAAGAAGAAAGTAATTGGGTAATGCGATAAACATTTCATGAATATAAGGAATTATATAAAAATCATATCATGAAAGATTAGAACATATGAATACCAAAAGGCATGATTTCTTTTTGAAAAGCCTACTTATAAATAATCAAAAGAAAATCTTAGGAGATCGATTAATGAAAAAATCTTGATTCATAATAAATCTTAATTTGTAAATATCACGGAATCAAGATCATGATTTTGAATAAAACTCATTCAAATTCAAATCAACCAAATCATCAAAATCTCAACATTTCTTTCAAGAGATTCAAAATAGCATAGATAATTTTATTGGTCTCTTAGGTAGAAATCAATAAGATAGAAAAAAAAAATTTTAATAAAAAATTCTTTCCTCCTTTTGTTTCAACTTATTGATTGATTCCATATATGCATGTCCTCTTTTTTTTTTAAATCCATGCATCATCGTTTAAAACGGAAAGATCAAAAATAAAAAAAAATGCAATACATAATTCAAAAAAAAAATATTTCAACTCATTACTTCAAGTCAAACATGATTTCAAAATTGAATAACTTCAAGACCAATAAATCATCATGTATAACAATCATCAAGTATGATACAAACTTTTCAAGACATTTATCATGATAAGGCATATAAGCCAAATAAACTATTAAATATAAAGCATATTCATCAATGATGGTTTCATTTGGCATAAGACATTTTCAAACAAAATCATTTTGTTATTTGTTGTAGTCATACATTTTTCTTTTTAGGTGAATCTATCTTTTCATGGTTAAATTTGTTAATTTTTCAAAGATGCTAAAAAGAAAAACATGATATAATTTTTGAAAAATAATTTTTTATTTCCTATTCCTACTATCTAAATTAAGAACTTATGAAAAACTTCAAGTAATTTCAAAATAATTCAAGAGAGTTGAGTTACTTACCTTGTAGTTGAAGCCCATCAAAGCCCAATTCGTCGTTTCACCTTTGGAAGTTCTTGATTCATCCTTAGTTGCCTTCCTTTTCTTTGGCCTCTTCCTCCGTTCAAGTTCATTGTTTATTTTAGATTTTTGTTTAATAAACTTATTAAGATTTAGTGTTTGAAGTTCAAGTTGATCATTGTCCTCATCACTTGAGTCATCGCTCAAGTGGTATTCATTTGTCCGGGGTTCCAACTCCTTCCTGTTCTTTGGAAGGTGGTTCAAGTGTTCATTGTGTTCATCATGTGCATTGCGCACCATTTCATATGTCATCAATGAGCCGATAAGTTCTTCAAGTGGAAAAATATTTAAATCTTTTGTTTCTTGTATTGCCGTTACTTTTGATTCCCAAGCTTTAGAAAGTGATCGTAAAACTTTACTAACAAGTTCAAAATTCGAGAAACATTTGCCAAGAGCTTGTAAACCGTTGACGACATCCGTAAAACGGGTGTACATGTCAACAATGGTTTCACTCGACTTCATTCGAAAAAGCTCGAAATCATGTATTAAAATATTAACTTTCGAGTCTTTGACATTACTAGTTCCCTCGTACGTGATTTCAAGTGTTTGCTAAATATCAAAAGCCGTTTCGCACGTTGAAATCCAATTGAACTCATTTTTGTCCAAAGCACAAAATAAGGTATTCATAGCCTTTGCGTTTAAAGAAAACATCTTCTTCTCCAAATCATTCCAATGGTTCATTGGAAGAGAAGACACTTTAAATCCATTTTCGACTATGTGCCATAAATTCAAATCCAAAGAGAGTAAGAATACTCTCATTCGAGTTTTCCAATAAGTGTAGTCCGTCCCATTGAAAAAGGGAGGACAAATGAGAGAGTGACCCTCTTGAAAGTCGTAAAGAGCCATTTCTATTTGGGTGTTAAACCAAAGTAGAAAAACAGGGCTCTGATACCAATTGTTAGGACTGGAGCGGCACTAAAAGGGGGGGGGTGAATTAGTGCAACGGTAAAGTATGATAAACTATCGACGATTTAAACACTTACGGAAACTTCGTACGATAAAAGCAACGTTTTGTTTGAAACCGTTTCGATTGCATTTTAACTTGAAGGCATATGTAAAAAGGAGACAAAGAAGTAGAGCATCAAAATGAAGATGGTTTGCAGTAATATAAATGACAATAAGATAAATGCAAACCAGAGAAGACGGTAGTTTATAGTGGTTCGGTTAATCGTGACCTATATCCACTCCTCCGATTCCTCTTCCGTTGAGGCCACCGGCATCCACTAATGATCTTCCTTTACTAGGCGAAGATCAACCTCCTTTTTACACCCCTCTTACAACCTCTTACAAGTGGTTCACCCTTTTACAAAGATTTCAATTAAAAGAAAGGAGGTGAACACTCAAGCTATTGAAAACAAGACTTTTCCTAAAGCTTTTCTCAACTTCTAGCTTCTCAAAAGGTTGTATTCTCTGCTAAGAAATGAGGGGTATTTATAGGCCCCAAGAGGATTCAAATTTGGGCTCCAAAATTTGAATTCTCTTGGGTTTCCGAGGCCGGCGGTGCCACCGCCTGTCAGTGGCGGTGCCACCGCCTGTCACTGTCAGACATTGATAGTGCTGGGTGGTGCCACCGCCCAGCTCTCGGGTGCTGGGCGGTGCCACCGCCCAGTCTAGGCGGTGCCACCGCCTAGGCCAATTCAGCTCACTAGTTAGGCTCCAAATTTGGCCCAAACCAGTTCGAACTCGGGCCCAATTGGCCCCTACTTGGGTTATTGGATTAACACCTAATCCTAATCCTAATTAACATGCTAACTACGAATTTAAAGACATTTTCTAAGCTATTACAAAGTCCATAAGTCAAGACTTCTTCCGACGAGCTTCCGGCGAACTTCCGACGGTTTTCCGATAAACTCTCGGAAACCATTCTGCGGACTCCCGGCAAGCTCCTAGACTTCACGAATTGATCTTGACGAGTTCCAACGAGCTTCTTTGGCAAGCTCCAATCTTTCTTGGCGAGCTCCGCGAACTTCCAATGAACCTTCCGGCGAGCTTCCGAAAAACCCTTCGGCAAGCTCCCTACTCATTCTCGGCTAGTTCCGGCAGCATTCCCGATGAACCTTCGGACTTCCGTCGAACTCTCGAACTCGCAACAAATCCTTCACGCTTGACTCCGGCACTTTGTTTCGCTTTATGTCTTCATCGTTATCGTAGTTAATCCTGCACACACAAACCAAAACTCAACTCCGATCTAGACAATTATTACAACGTGAATTGACATTATGTTGCCCGGCACGTCATATGTTGGCGCTTCGTCCGATTCTTCGGTGCATCGTCCTCTCTTGCGGCTTGTTGCCCAATCGGTGATTGACCTCCGCAAACCCGATATCCTTGGAACAATTACGCTTTCCTTAGCCCGATGCCCGACGTCCGAAGCGTTCAGCCATCCAATATCCTAACGTGATCTCTTCCGGCGCAACGTCAATTCCTCCTGCGTTAACTGTCTAATCCTGATCGAGTAGCCCTACATCACTCAAAATACAGTTAAACATCTAAATACAATCAATTAGTTTCATCATCAAAATCCGAGATTCAACAAGATTCATCGTCAACATTTCATTAGATACAGAGTGTGCTTATACAACAAAAACATATATACTGATAAAGATCTGCCCAACATCTTCTAGCTTTCCACTACCTCAGCCCAATTTTAACATTTAAGCAAGCAACAAGTTATCCTAAAAAAATTATATAGCAATAGAGTGAGCATATAAAGCTCAGCAAGTGACTAACATATCTATGGCAAAAGAGGATAATTTCCAAACAAATAAGGTTTCAATATACAAGGCAGAATATAAAGAATTCATAGACATAATCTCACTAGGTGCAGAATCACAAATGTCATTTCAATCAAACATATTTGGTTCATAACCGATGGAGCATAGAGTAATTGGAGTATATTAATAACCAATAAAACGTTTTGGAGCTTATCAATGACGCATGAAAGGTTTCTGAGCATATCAATGGCAAATAGGACATTCCAGAATATATCAATAGCATATGAAATATTTCAAAGAGTATCTATGGTGTATAAATATTTCGGAGGATATCAAAGAATGATACGAAATAGAAGCTGAAACGTTGTATTTGACGTTGCATTCATATCTTTCTTATCCAAAGCATATACAGAAATACATAACCAAAGCTTTGGATATTATATCAAACATACAGAAGGTATAGTGGGACCATGGACAGAATGTGATTCATCCATTTCTGAATGACCACCAGACAGAAGTTTCTCACGTTTGGGAGCTCCATCCACCCACGTCTAAGTGAAGTCAAAGGGGGCCGGCAGAGCATCGTAGGCTCTATGCATAACTCCCTTTACCATTTCTGGCAAAGTTTCACATTATCTCACAACACTAGATTACAAAAGGGCAGTATGAACAATAAATAGCATATATCGGAAGCACACGTAGAACAACTAAACGTACATGTGCCTTTACGAGTTAATATGATGCAAGTAATAATCTTTCACAAATGTATTCAGATTTGACAAGAAATGAAAGCAAGAGTACACATGGATTCCAAGTAATCATATATAGCTCAATTCAAATAAGAAGGTTATATTAATTCAATATCCAAATAAATGAAACTAGAATAGGCACATATCGAGAGCAAATTTGAAATAATGGGATATACATGTGCCTATATGAGTCAATACGATATAGTATAAATGTTACACAATTTGTTTCAAGAATGTAAATAACTTATAGACAAGAGCAAACCAGAATTCAAGAATTAATATAAACCTCAATTAAGTGAAGGAAACTAAATGAAATCTATTTCCAAATGAATGAAAACAGAATATGCAAAATCGACCAAAGCTCGATTTCTGACAGAGTTCGAGAGGCACATTAAAAAAATACTTCGGATTGTCAATTATGATCCAATACCCTCAAGAAAGCTATTGTCGAAAGATATATCAATCTATTTTCTGATGAAAAAGTTTCGTATGAATCAATGTTTCCAACAAGGAGTTACCATTGATTTAGTAACCAAAGGTCAAAAATAAAATCACTGTTTTACAAAATTCATAGTGTCGAATTCAATAGATAATAGGATAGGCTTTTGAATTCTAATTTTTTCAATCTATATATCAAAAGAAAGATACACAAGTTTAGTTTCAAATAAAGTTAGTTTGGTATGAATCAGAATTTCCAACAGGGACTTATAGGCATTTTAGTATTGAAAGGTTAGAAATTTTGATCCCTGTTTTGCATCATCCATAGGCTCATTTTAAACAGAACTTTGGGTAAGTATTCGGTGTCCACAATTTTCAATATCAGTGTCAAAAGAAAGGTATAAGTGTCTAATTTCAAATCAATAAGGTCCTGCCTAAATCCATATTTGATGCTAAAAATTATGGCTAAAAAAATCTATAGGGGTCAGTTTACCGAAAAATTCCAGATCTATGGTTTTGTGTCTAAAAAAAGAAATATCAGGTTCTAAGCAGAATCTTTCAGATTTTTCAGAATTAATATGAGAACTGAGACTAATATTTCTCTAGGATGGGATTAGAACACTTGCCTTTGAGAATTATGACCCCAAATGGGAAGATTTGAGCAAGGAAAACCCCAAAGCCCCAAATTTCTCTTCTTCTTCTTCTCCTTTTTTTTTCTTCTTTCTCTCTTCCTCTATTCTTCCACACAGCTGCCTTCTCTGGTTCCTTCAGAACGAAGATAGAGAGGCTTAAGCGGTTAGATTTGTAATTTTGTATATTTTATAGTTTAGTCCTTGTATTATTATATTTCTGATTAGGTCCTTAGGGTTTACATATAGGTCCTCAGTTTTTTTTTCTCTTTGAACATATCCCCAAATCTTATGAATAAGTTCTCAAATTTATACTTTGGCTCTTTTATCAAATTTAAAATAGATTCTTATATTACAACTAGAAATTTATATGAAAATTTAGAAATGAGGGATGTTACAACAAGCACTCACACTCCTCTCTTACAGAAATCTAACACTTAAAGTAGAGGAGGGAATTCTAAAGAGATTACAGTAGTGTTTCTTTGCTTATAGACTCTCTGTGCTTGTGTGCTTTAACCAGAGATGAGAGGGGTATTTATAGGCTACAAGTTGATTCAAACTTAGAGCCTAAAACTTTCCTATCGTGGGTTCCCTAGGCACGGGCGGTACCACCACCTAGTTTCAGTCTAGTTAACACTGCCCTAGGCGGTACCATCGCCTAGGTCTGGCTGTACCACTGCCTGGGGGGCAGTGCTGGGTGCTACCACTGCCCAGACTGGCGGTACCACCGCTTGGCACCCTGCTAGGGGTGGTATAATTGCCCAGACTGGCAATACCACCGCCTGACATAGTTTCAAAGACTGTGCCATGACGGTGAGACTTCTTGGGGCATTGTTTGGGCCTCTTATTAGGCCCAACAAAGTCTTTACATGGGCCTAGCTGGCCCTTAATTGGGTTGGCCCAAATCCAAACCCAATTACGTGCTAACTATGATTCCTAAGACATAATCTGAGCTAAACAAGTTCGTAAGTCTATTCTTCTGGCGAGCTTCCGACGATCTTTCGGCGAACTTCCGATGATCTCTCAGTAATATTCCGGCGGACTCCCGGTAAGCTTCTGGACTTCATGACGATCTTCTTAGCGAGTTCCAATGAGCTTCTCTAGCAAGCTCTGAGACTTCTCAGCTAGTTCCTCCAGAACTTCCAACGAACGTCGGGACTTCCGACGTACTCTCAAACTCCCAATGAAGTCACGTCCTTGACTCCGAGACTTCATTTTGCTTCATCCCTTGCTATCGTAGTTAATCCTACATATGTAAAACATACTTTGATCTAGACAATTAATACTAAGCATTAATCAAGTTGCCCGGCATGTCATTGGTCCCTCGACGCTTCGTCCGATTCTTCGGCGCATCGTCCTCTCTTGCGGCCTATTGCCCAATCGGCTAGTTGACTCCACAACCCTGATATCCTTGGTGCAATATCCGCTCTTCTTGGCCCGATGCTCGAATCTATGGCCCGAAGCCTTTTGTCGATACATCGACCGATCCTTCGGCCTGACGTCCAATCTTCTGACATGGTTTCTTCCGGCACAATATGATTCTTCCAGCTTTAATTGTCTCATCTTGATCGAAGCATCCTGTGTCACTCAAAACGTAGATTAAAACATAAACACTTATCGATTGGTTTCATCATAAAAAATGAGATTCAACAAAAACAAATAAAAGGTAGCTTCAAACCTAAGAACCAAATAAGCACCTCTAGACCTTTGCAATTGATCTATATGGATTTGTTCGGACCAATTGCTACATCAAGCCTATGAGGTAGCAAATATGCATTTGTCATCGTGGATAATTATAGTAGATACATATGGACTTATTTTTTGGCACACAAAAGTGAATGCTTTACGTATTTCTCTAAGTTTTGTAAACTTGTTCAAAATAAAAAGGGTTTTATGATTTCATTGTTAAAGCAAACAAAAAAGAATATGACTTTGATACCAACTGTTAGGATCACGTAGGCATTAAAAGGGGGGGGAAGGGGGGGGGGGGGGGGGGGGCGAATTAGTGCACGAGAGAAAAACGACGTCGGTTCGAAAATCTCGTTTGATAAAAATCAATATTCGAAAAGAGTTTAACTTTAAAGTGTACAAAAGAGTGTAATGAGAAAGTAAAGCTAAGTAAGGCAGATTGTAGTAAAGGTAAATTGCATAAATAGAAATGCAAATCGAGTTTTATAGTGGTTCGGTCATCGTGACTTACATCCACTCCCGATTCCTCTTCCGTCGAGGCTACCGACTGTTAGGATCGAGAGCACTAAGAGGGGGGGGGTGAATTAGTGCAGCGGAAATCTTTCAGCGATTAAAAATCGAAAGCTGCGTTCGTTCGATAGAAACTATTATGATGCAAAAGCTGATTCACAGTTTGTATCTAAGTGCAGTTTGCGTCTAAGCGCAGATTGCGTCTAAGCGCAGTTTGCGTCTAAACACAGTTTGCGTCTAAACACAGTTTGCGTCTAAGCGCAGTTTGCGTCTAAACACAGTTTACGTCTAAGCGCAGTTTACGTCTAAACGCAGTTTACGTCTAAACGCAGTTTGCGTCTAAACGCAGTTTGCGTCTAAGCGCAGTTTACGTCTAAACGTAGTTTGCGTCTAAATGGAATCAAGACGTAAACGTAAACTGCACAGAACCTTGTTCGTAAAAGCGCAGAAGACAGTTTGCAGTTGTAAATGAAATCAAGACGTAAACGTAAACTGCACAGAACCTTGTTCGTAAAAGTGCAGAAGACAGATTGCAGTTGTAAATGAAATCAAGACGTAAACGTAAACTGCACAGAATTCGTTCGTAAAAGCGCAGAGAGTAGAGGCTAAGTAGGAGGTTTGCAGTAATGATAAAGTGCTCAAAATAAACGCAAACCAGAGATTTAGAGTGGTTCGGTCAGTCTTGACCTACTCCACTTTTGGCTTCCTCCACCGATGAGGTCACCGACGTCAACTAGAAGCCTTCCTTCAATAGGCGAAGGCCAACTACCCTCTTACAGATTCACTCCTTTTGATGGGCTTAGGAGACAACCCTTACAGATGTTTTCTCTCCTCTCTTTACAACTCAAACTTGAAGAACAGAAGGAGGAGGAAAAACTAGCAGTTTTGAGCTCTAAGAACCACTGAAAAGATCAAGATTTCGGGTAAGTTCTTGCTCTTTTCAGTGCTGAATGGGTGGGGTATTTATAGGCCCCAACCCAATTCAAATTTGGAGCTCAAAACGATCAAATCCCGGAATTCCAGAATCAGGCGGTTGCACCTCTTGACTGGAGAGGTTGCACCGCCTGGCAGAGCTCGAAGACCGAGCTCAAGCGGTGCCACCTCTCTGCCAGGGAGGTTGCACTGCCCAGTCTTGCTCGAAGACTGAGCTCAGGCGGTGCCACCTCTCTGTCAGGGAGGTTGCACCGCCCAGTCTAGCTCGAAGACTGAGCTCAGGCGGTGCCACCTCTCGGCTGGGGAGGTTGCACCGCCCAGTCTCGCTGGGAGGCTTAGCCCAGGCGGTGCCACCTCCTGGCTTGGGCGGTTGCACCTTCTGGTGCAATTCCAGATCACTGGTTGGGCTCCAAACTTGGCCCAAACCAGTCCGAATTCGGGCCCAATTGGCCCAAGATTAAGTTAATAGGATCACCTCCCATTTTCCAACTTAATCAACGTGCTAACTATGATTAGATCTAAGACAATTTCTGCAGCTTTGCTTCGGTGCGTCAATCGCTTCTTCCGGCGAGTTTCCGGCGAACTTCCGTCGATCATCCGATGAACCCTCGGTGATGCTCCTGCGGACTTCCGGCAAACTCCTGGACTTTGCGACGATCCACTTGGCAAGTTCCGACGAGCTTCGCTTGGCAAGCTTCTGGACTTCTCGGATCTGTTCTCGCAGAACCTCCGACGACCGTCCGAACTTCCGTCGAACTCTCGAACTCCCAATGTGATCATGAACTTGACTCCGGCGCAACTCCTGCTGCTTGTCTTTCTTTCATCGTAGTTAATCCTGCACACACAAAAACAAAAACTTCGATCGAGACAATTAATCCTAAGCAATTAATCAAGTTGTCCGGCATGTCATTGGTCCCTCGATGCTTCGTCCGATTCTTCGGCGCATCGTCCTTTCCTGCAGCCTATTGCCCAATCGGCCAGTTGACTCCGCAACTCTGATATCCTTGGCACAATACCCGCTCTTCTTGGCCCGATGCCCGAGTCCACGACCCGAAGCCTTCTGTCGATACGTCGACCGATCCACCGGCCCGACGTCCAATCTTCTGACATGTTCTTCCGGCACAACATGATGTTCCTGCTTTAATTGTCTCATCCTGATCGAAGCACTCTGCGTCACTCAAAACGCAGATTAAATCATATATCAAGGAGTTTCATCATGAAAATACGAGATTCAACAATCTCCCCCTTTTTGATGATGACAACTACTTGATGACGGAGTTAAACTTAACTCCCGGAGTTTAAACAAACTCCCCCTATCAATATACCTTATTGATAGAAACTCTTAGATTCAAAAATCTAAGCAACATGTCATCATAATCGGAGTTAACCTTAACTCCCAGAGTTTAAACAAACTCCCCCTATCAATATGCCATATTGATAGAACCTTGAATTCAAACTGAATTCAAGTCATTGCAATATTCATCATGAATACTTGCAACACGTCAACATGAACATATGCATAAACTTATGCATCACATGTCATGTCATCAACATACTTTCATCAACATACTTCTCCCCCTTTGTCATCAACAAAAAGGAGAAGTATCACAATCAAGTGTTTGTGATATTGGTTCAACTCATTTGCATGAAAAACATAATATCAAGTTTTATCATCATGCAATTTTGCTAGAAAATATAGCAAGTGTTGATTCATGCTTAGAATATTCAAGCTATCAAGTTTTAGATATGCAAGTTTTATAGCATACAAGATAGCACTTGGTATGAAAATTAGAGATGTTCAAGATAGCAAGTTCTACATCATGCAAGCTAGCAAATTAGAGATGTTCAAGAAGGCAACTCTTTCTTCTTGAAATATGAAAATTTCGTCCACTTTGCTAGATGCGCAAGTTAGCATGTTTTGCTTCTTGAGATAGGCAAGATAGCACCTTTGCTTCTTTTGAGATAGCAACTTTTCGCTTCTCTTTAGACTACAAGCTAGCAATTTTTTTACGATATACAAGTTAGCAAAAACTTCGAAAGCAAATGCAAGATAACTTTCTTGTGTAGGCTCATGATTATTACTTCCTATTGTAATGTGCAGGTTGCAAGTCTTGCTTCTTGAGATATTCAAGATGGTGATGTTCAAGAAGACAATTTTTGCTTCTTGAAATAAGCAAGTTAGCAATCTTTGCTACTTAAGATAGGCAAGCTAGCAATCTAAGTTTTTGCATCTTCTTGACTTGTGCAAGCTAGCTATCTCCCCCTTTGTCATTGTCAAAAAGAAAGGAAGAATACAGTTTTGTAGTTCTTTTTCCTTTTACAACGATTTCAAAATCATGACAAAGGATGAATAATCAAGTTATGAATGTCAAGAAAATTTTTCATCATGAATATTTTATCATTGCATGCATCATTATCATAAGTTGAAGTATTACATGCATAATATCATATCATCATTCATAATTACATTAATGTTTCAATATAGCAATTTCTTCTTAAAATGTGTAACTTAGCACTCATAGCATTTTAAATCATGATTTACATCATATGCAATACATCACATCATAATTAGAAAGCACAAGTATTGCATGCATAATTATAAATCATAAATGTTTCATATCATGATGGTATCAATTTTGTCAAATTATATCCTACCATGCATGATCAAAACTTCTCCCCATTTTATCATTGAAAACAAGAAGAAAGTAGGGGGTAGAGCATAAAAGTGTTAAATATTTCAATCATTTCAAGGCATCATAGATCAAGTTATGATTCGTGATTCATCATAAAGCAAGTTAGTTTTCAATCATCACATAAGGCATTTAAGGAATTTTTGAAACATAGGAGAATGATTAATTTAAGCATACAATGTTTCAATCCAATTCAAGTCATGAATATCAATGCTTTCATATTGTGAGTATCAATTCATGAATACCACAGGATATTATTTGTGACTTCAATTTTGCAAGATCAAGATTATGATTCAAATCAAATCATTAACTTGAAATTCATAATCAAGTCATTAAAATTAATTTCGAGATTCACAAAATATCATGAAATCATTAATCTCGATCAGATGGGAAAAGCATTTTCTT
Source organism: Musa acuminata AAA Group (assembly GCF_036884655.1). Classification (NCBI taxonomy): domain Eukaryota; kingdom Viridiplantae; phylum Streptophyta; class Magnoliopsida; order Zingiberales; family Musaceae; genus Musa; species Musa acuminata. The sequence continues at coordinate 30,409,690 of NC_088353.1, forward strand.
TTTAAGTGATTCTTTTAACGCATCATAAAAAACTCATTCATAATTCAAGTGATTTACAAGATATCATAAATGAATTTATCACTTGTATTTTATCAAAATCGAGAACTCTAGAGATAGAAAATGATTGAAGCATTTAACATGATTGATGCATGATTCATATTTAAAGTGTATCTTATGTCGTAAATACGAATCAAGCATTTGTCAAATTTGAAATCATCCTCAAAATTACATTTAATAAATTCATGTATGACAAGCATAGATTTATTGAAAAATCAATAAGATAGAGGATTACATTTCAAGTGTTCATCAATTGTAGCATTTCATCATATGGTAAGATATCAATGCGTAAAACTGTGAAGCAAGATTTTGTTTGATATCTTGATACAGGGCATGATGTACACATTTCGAATATTTTGGCAAGTGTAGCATTGCATCACATGGTAAGATATCAGCTCGTATGATGCAAATTTTTGTTTGATATCTTGATACAGGGCATATAGCAATGATAGCAATCATATATTTCTTGGTGATGCAAGCATGGGATAATCATAGCATAGTGTTTATAGCATCAATTCATATATTTCTCCCCTTTTTTAAGTGTTTCATCTTAAGTGATCGATTTCATGTTAGCATGCCTTTTCATTTATGTCAAATGAAAACATGCATCAACGTTTAGGATCGTAAAATGAATTTCATCATAAAACCATCAATCACAAAAATCATCATGTATATCTCATGCATGAAATTGTCAATCGAAATATTTAATTTCATCATTATGCATTTCTTCAAATCAAACATGATCTTTAATCAAAATCGAGAAATAACAATGGAAATCAACGTAATGCACATTATTACTTCTTAACCATGATTTCATATTTTCAATCAAGATCATTTTATTTGTTTATCATAAAATATGCAATATTATCATTTTTGAAATTACTTAGTATGATCATAATAATTTTTTTTAACATGTAATTTTTAAGAAAATTAATTCTAAACTAAAAGAGAAAAATACATCATGAAAGCATCAAGTAATTTCAAAATAAATTAGGGGGATTTCGATTACCTCATCATTGTAGGCTGTTAAGGCGTAGTTTGCCGCCTTGCTTTTGTTGACTTTCTCTTCTTCGGAGGAGCTCGATTCATCCCAGTTTTTGTTCTTCTTCTTGCGTTTAAAGCAAGTAGTTTGATTCTTTTTGCTTTTTAATTTTCGTTTCATTTGTAGTTTAAGTTCACCATCACTTGAGCTTACGCTCGAGTGGTCTTCAAATGTTCTATGTCCCAAATCCTTCCTGTTCTTTGGAAGGTGGTTCTCAAGTTTTTCACGTGCATTGCACGTCATTTCATATGTGATCAATGAACCAATTAGTTCTTCAAGTGGAAATTGGTTCAAGTTTTCCGATTCTTGAATAGCAGTTACTTTTGAATCCCAAGTTTTAGAAAGTGAGCGCAAAACTTTGTTAACGAGTTCAAAATCCGAAAAGCTTTTACCAAGTGAATTTAAACCATTGACGACATCCGTAAAACGGGTGTACATGTCAACAATGGTTTCGCTTGGTTTCATATGAAAAAGCTCGAAATCATGCAGTAAAATATTAACTTTCGAGTCTTTGACTCTACTAGTTCCCTCGTGCGTGATTTCAAGAGTGCGCCAAATATCGAAAGCCGTTTCGCACAAAGAAATCCGATTGAACTCATTTTTGTCCAAAGCGCAAAATAAGGCATTCATAGCCTTTGCGTTTAAAGAAAAATACTTCTTCTCTAAATCCGACCATTCGTTCATCGGTTTAGAGGGAAGTTGAAAACCATTTTCAACGATATTCCATACATCCAGATTTAGAGAAATCAAGAAAACTCTCATTCGAGTTTTCCAATAAGTGTAGTCCAATCCGTTAAAGAACGGTGGACGAAAGACCGAAAAGCCCTCTTGAAGAGCCATTTCTCTCGGGTGTAAATCCGAAATGAGAAATACCCCGCTTTGATACCAATTGTTAGGATCGAGAGCACTAAGAGAGGGGGGGGTGAATTAGTGCAGCGGAAATCTTTCAGCGATTAAAAATCGAAAGCTGCGTTCGTTCGATAGAAACTATTATGATGCAAAAGCTGATTCACAGTTTGTATCTAAGTGCAGTTTGCGTCTAAGCGCAGATTGCGTCTAAGCGCAGTTTGCGTCTAAACACAGTTTGTGTCTAAACACAGTTTGCGTCTAAGCGCAGTTTGCGTCTAAACACAGTTTGCGTCTAAGCGCAGTTTAGGTCTAAACGCAGTTTACGTCTAAACGCAGTTTGCGTCTAAACGCAGTTTGCGTCTAAGCGCAGTTTACGTCTAAACGCAGTTTGCGTCTAAATGGAATCAAGACGTAAACGTAAACTGCACAGAACCTTGTTCGTAAAAGCGCAGAAGACAGTTTACAGTTGTAAATGAAATCAAGATGTAAACGTAAACTGCACAGAACCTTGTTCGTAAAAGCGCAGAAGACAGATTGCAGTTGTAAATGAAATCAAGACGTAAACGTAAACTGCACAGAATTCGTTCGTAAAAGCGCAGAGAGCAGAGGCTAAGTAGGAGGTTTGCAGTAATGATAAAGTGCTCAAAATAAATGCAAACCAGAGATTTAGAGTGGTTCGGTCAGTCTTGACCTACTCCACTTTTGGCTTCCTCCACCGATGAGGTCACCGACGTCAACTAGAAGCCTTCCTTCAATAGGCGAAGGCCAACTACCCTCTTACAGATTCACTCCTTTTGATGGGCTTAGGAGACAACCCTTACAGATGTTTTCTCTCCTCTCTTTACAACTCAAACTTGAAGAACAGAAGGAGGAGGAAAAACTAGCAATTTTGAGCTCTAAGAACCACTGAAAAGATCAAGATTTCGGGTAAGTTCTTGCTCTTTTCAGTGCTGAATGGGTGGGGTATTTATAGGCCCCAACCCAATTCAAATTTGGAGCTCAAAACGATCAAATCCCGAAATTCCGGGATCAGGCGGTTGCACCTCTTGACTGGAGAGGTTGCACCGCCTGGCAGAGCTCGAAGACCGAGCTCAGGCGGTGCCACCTCTCTGTCAGGGAGGTTGCACCGCCCAGTCTAGCTCGAAGACTGAGCTCAGGCGGTGCCACCTCTCGGCTGGGGAGGTTGCACCGCCCAGTCTCGCTGGGAGGCTTAGCCCAGGCGGTGCCACCTCCTGGCCTGGGTGGTTGCACCTCCTGGTGCAATTCCAGATCACTGGTTGGGCTCCAAACTTGGCCCAAACCAGTCCGAATTCGGGCCCAATTGGCCCAAGATTAAGTTAATGGGATCACCTCCCATTTTCCAACTTAATCAACGTGCTAACTACGATTAGATCTAAGACAATTTCTGCAGCTTTGCTTCGGTGCGTCAATCGCTTCTTCCGGTGAGTTTCCGGCGAACTTCCGTCGATCATCCGATGAACCCTCGGTGATGCTCTTGCGGACTTCCGGCAAACTCCTGGACTTTGCGACGATCCACTTGGCAAGTTCCGACGAGCTTCGCTTGGCAAGCTTCTGGACTTCTCGGATCTGTTCTCGCAGAACCTCCGACGACCGTCCGAACTTCCGTTGAACTCTCGAACTCCCAATGTGATCATGAACTTGACTCCGGCGCAACTCCTGCTGCTTGTCTTTCTTTCATCGTAGTTAATCCTGCACACACAAAAACAAAAACTTCGATCGAGACAATTAATCCTAAGCAATTAATCAAGTTGTCCGGCATGTCATTGGTCCCTCGACGCTTCGTCCGATTCTTCGGCGCATCGTCCTTTCCTGCAGCCTATTACCCAATCGGCCAGTTGACTCCGCAACTCCGATATCCTTGCCACAATACCCGCTCTTCTTGGCCCGATGCCCGAGTCCACGACCCGAAGCCTTCTGTCGATACGTCGACCGATCCACCGGCCCGACGTCCAATCTTCTGACATGTTCTTCCGGCACAACATGATGTTCCTGCTTTAATTGTCTCATCCTGATCGAAGCACTCTGCGTCACTCAAAACGCAGATTAAATCATATATCAAGGAGTTTCATCATCAAAATACGAGATTCAACACCGACATCCACTCTTTCTTCACTGGGTAAAGATCAACTACCCTTTTATACTCTTTCTCCTTTTCACAGGTTTAGGAGACAACCCTTACAAGCCTCTCTTTTTTAGACCTCAATTCTCCCTTTAGACAAACTTCTAAATACTAGGAAGAAGGGATCCTAAATCCTAAGAGAGTTTTCCAATTTTTTTTGAGTATTTTTCCCTCTTTTTCAACTCAATTTCTTGCTTAATTCTTGTTACTCCATGTAGAAATAGCTGGGTTATTTATAGACCCCAAATGACTTCAAAATTAGAGCAAAAAATGGTCTTATCCCGGGTTCTAGTGGTACCACCGCTTGTGCTGGGCGGTACCACCACCTACAGCACTAACATTGGATGGTACCATCACCCAGTCTAGTGGTACCACTGCTTGGGAAACTATGTATGGGCAGTACCACCACCCAGACTTGTAGGACCACCACCTGACATTATCTCGGAGACTGAGTCTGGGCGGTACCACCGCCCAAACTGACAGTACCACCACTTGACACAATCTCGAAGACTATGCCACCAACGGTTTCACTTGTTAAGTCACTATTTGGGCCTTTCACTTGGCCTAACATAGCTCAAACTTGGGCCCAATTGGCCCCTAATTAAGTTGGCCCAATTCTAACCCAATTATACCTAAAACTTACTTCGATCTAGATAATTATTACAAAGCTAAATCAAATGTTGTCCAGCATATCATTAGTTCATCGACACCTCATTCGATTCTTCGGTGCATCGTCCTCTCTTGTGGCCTATTGCCCAATCGGCCAATTGACTTCCGCAACTCCAATTTCCTTGGTGTAATTTCCACTCGTCTTAGCCCGATGCCTGATCCTATGGCCCAAGGCCTTCTGTCAATACGTTAACCGATCCTCCGGCTCGACATCAAATCTTCTAATATATTCTACTCAGGCCCAACATGATTTTTCCTATCTTAATTATCTCTCCCTAATCGAAGCTTCCTATGCCACTTAAAACACATATTAGATAAACACTATCAATTGGTTTCATCATCAAAATCTGAGATTCAACACAAGCTAGCAAACTTTGCTTCTCTTTTGTGATGACTAAGCTAGCAATTTTAGCAAGTTTTATATCATGCAAGCTAGCAAATTTTATATCATTTTACAACATGCAAGCTAGTAAATTTTATATCATTTTACAATATGCAAGCTAACAAGTTTTCTTTTCTTTGAAATGTGCAAACTAGCAAGTTTTCTCCTTGAAATGTATAAGCTAGCAATACTTTCTCCCCCTTTGTTATTATCAAAAAGAAGGGAAGGTTTCAATAATGTAAAACTTTTCCCTTTATATCATTTTTCAAATCATCACATGAAATATATCAAGAAAAATTAACTTAGTAATGAGATATATAATTCATGAATACAAAGGAATTATACATAATAAAAATCATGTCATGAAAGATAATATCAAAGATCATATGAATACCAAAAGACATGATTCATTTTGACAAATATCCTCTTAAATAATCAAAAAGAAATCTTAGGACATCAAATAGTAAAATATCTTCAAAAGAAATTTGAAGTCATGAATTCCGAGAAATCAAGAGAAAAATCATGATTTATTTAGATAAATATTCTCTTTAATAAAATATAAGAATCATTCAAAATAAAAAGTAAGGGATCTTGATTCATATCAAAAAATCTCAAGTTATGATTATGAGAATTCAAGATCATGATATAGATAAAACTCATTCAAATTCAAATCGTCAAATCATTAAAATCATCAAAATCACTTTCTTAATTCAAGAGATTACATAAAATAGATTCATCATTAGGAATCAATTTGTTAAAAAATCGAAAAGCTTTAGAGATATTTTTAAGAAAAATACATTCTCCCCTTTTTGTTTAAATTTAAGTGATTTTATAAGCATGCCCAAGTTTTTTTTTTACGCTAAATCAAAATATGCATCAACGTTTAAAATCGAAAGAGCAAATTTCTTCATAGAAATCATTAAGATCAATAAACCATAAATCACAAAAATCATCATTACTTCAAATCATCATGCATAATTAAATCATTAAATCATCAAACTTGATTTAAACATAAAATATTTTTAAAATTATTTTGTTTTGGCTAATGACCTTTGTAAAGTGTGTTAGATCTCCGGTCATAGGTCTTGAGCATCTACAATAAAAAAATTATTTTTGCTCCTAGATTTCAATTTTAGAGATGTCTACAATCAAAAAATCATGTTTTAGGTCTCTCATGATTAAATCTATCTTGATTTTTGGCATAAGGTCATTTATGGCTCCTTTAGGAACCCAAACTAATTTATACAAGTCATACTTCTTAAATTGACATTTAAATGTAAAGTGTCCACATTTACCATAAAAATTATATTTATTTTAATGGGAAACATGTAATATGGGTCCTTTAACAAATAAAATCGATTTTTGTTGAGTGTTGCTACTCACAAAATCGATTCCTACTTTTCTATGTACATAACCCTTATTAGCACGAATCATGTTTAATGATTTGCTATTAATTTCAAAGTTTTCTAATGTTTATTTTAGTAATACATTTTCATTCTTAACTAAGTCTAACTCTTCACATTTAGTACAATGAGTTAACATGTAATTATCATGCTAATTTTTTAATAATTTATATATTTTACTAACTAATTTAAAATCATCAAACAAATTATTAAAGGTATTAAATAATTCATTATAAGATAAAGAAGATTCGTTTGAGTTGTTTACCTCATTGTTGAGAGCCACCAAAGTGAAGTTCACAACTTCGTCTTCATCAGCTTGCTCCTTATCTTCAAATGCACTCAAATCAACCCAAGTTTCCTTGAGTACTTTTTTCCGTTTTGACAACTTCTTTCTTTTAAATTCATTTATATTTTTTGATTCTTGTTTTACAAACTTTTTAAATCTACTTATGAGGAGTTCAAAGTCATCATCAATTGAGCTTTCACTCGAGTAGTTCTCAAATCCTTCCTATTCTTTGGAAGGTTGTTCTCATGTTCATCATGTGCAATACATGTCATTTTATAGGTCATTAAAAACCTAATAAATTCTTTAAATGGAAAGTTATTTAGGCCCTTTGTCTCTTAAATTGTCGTCACTTTCGGATCCCAACCTTTTGGAAGGGATCTTAGTATTTTATTAACAAGTTCAAACTTAAAAAAAAAATTACTTAGACTTTTTAAATTATTGACGACATCCGTAAAACATGTGTACATGTCAATAATAGTTTTGCTTGGCTTCATACGAAATAGTTCAAAATTATGCATCAAAAGAATAATTTTAGAATCTTTAACTCTACTCGTGCCTTCATGTGTGATTTCGAATATGTGCCAAATGTTATGTGTAGTTTCACAAATTGAAATATGATTAAACTCATTTTTATCTAAAATATAAAATAGAGCATTCATAACTTTAGCATTCAAAGAAAAAGTATTCTTCTCTAAATAATTCCATTCGTTTATTGATTTGGATGACTTTTCAAAACCATTTTCAATGATATTCCATAAATCAAAGTTCATAGAAGGCAAGAAAATTCTCATTCTAGTTTTCCAATATATGTAGTTCGTCCCATTGAATATAGGAGGGTGAATAATATGATAATATGTTAGGATCGAGAGTACTAAGAGGGGGGGGGGGGGGGGGGGGGGGTGAATTAGTGCAGTGGATATTTTTCAGCGATTAAAAAACGAAGGCTGTGTTCGTTCGATAAAGACTATTTTGATGCAAAAGCCGATTCTAAGATTACTTATGATTAAGTGCAGTTTACGTTTAAACACAGTTAGCGTCTAAACGCAGTTTGCGTCTAAATGCAGATTGCGTCTAAATGCAGATTGCGTCTAAACTCAGATTGCGTCTAAGCGCAGTTTGCGTCTTAGCGCAGATTGCGTCTAAGCGCAGATTGCGTCTAAACACAGTTTGCGTCTAGGAGCAGTTTAAGCAGAAGTATAAAGACAATGTGCTGCTGTTGTACAGCTCAAAAAGTAATCTGCAAAAAAAACAGATTTACGTCTAAACGCAGATTTACGTCTAGACGCAGATTTACGTCTAAACGCAGATTTACGTTTTAAACGTAGATTTACGTCTGAACTTTGAAACTCGTTTGTATACTCGTAGAAGGTAGTATGCAGTTGAAATCAAGACGTAAACGTGAACTGAGATCAGATGATTGTGCGAGGAAAGCCGATTTACGTCTAAATGCAGTTTTACATCTAAATGTTGAAACTCGTTCGTAAAATTGTAGAGGACAGTTTGCAGTTATCAATAGGATCAAAATGTAAGTGTAAACTGCAAAGAAACTCGTTCGTCAAAGCACGGAAGACAGTTCTGCAGAATCATACGTAAACGTAAATTGTAAAGTATGAAAAACACGAATTTACGTCTGAATGCAGATTCGGAAGAACAGCACTTAGAACTTGTTCGTGAAAGCGCAGAGAGCAGTAGTAATGAAGGAGGTTTGCAGTAATGATAAAGTGCTCAAAAATAAACGCAAACCAGAGATTTAGAGTGGTTCGGTCAGTCTTGACCTACTCCACTTTTGGCTTCCTCCACCGACGAGGTCACCGACGTCAACTAGGGGCCTTCCTTCAATAGGCGAAGGCCAAGCTGCCCTTTTACAGTTTCTCTCCTTTTGACAGGCTCAGGAGACAACCTTTACAGACCTTTCTCTCCTCACTTTACCACTGAAAACTTGAAGAACATAAGGAGGAGACTTAAAGCCTTTACAACACTTTTGAGCTCTTAGAATCACAGAAAAGATCAAGATTTCGGTGTGGGTCTGTATCTTTTCAGTGCTGAATGGGTGGGGTATTTATAGGCCCCAACCCAATTCAAATTTCGAGCTCAAAACGATCAAATCCCGGAATTCCGGGATCAAGCGGTTGCACCTCTTGACTGGAGAGGTTGCACCGCCTGGCAGAGCTCGAAGACCGAGCTCAGGCGGTGCCACCTCTCTGCCAGGGAGGTTGCACCGCCCAGTCTAGCTCAAAGACTGAGCTCAGGCGGTGCCACCTCTCTGCCAGGGAGGTTGCACCGCCCAGTCTAGCTCGAAGACTGAGCTCAGGCGGTGCCACCTCTCTGTCAGGGAGGTTGCACCGCCCAGTCTAGCTCGAAGACTGAGCTCAGGCGGTGCCACCTCCCGGCTGGGGAGGTTGCACCGCCCAGTCTCGCTGGAAAGCCTAGCCCAGGCGGTGCCACCTCCTGGCCTGGGCGGTTGCACCTCCTGGTGCAATCAGGGTCCGAATGGTTCATTCCATTCGACCCAATTTCAGTCTTTCAGGGGCCCAATTGCCCCAAGATTAAGCCAATGGGATCACCTCCCATTTTCCAACTTAATCAATGTGCTAACTACGATTTAAATCTTAGACAACTTCTGCAGCTTGCTTCGGTGCGTCAATCGCTCTTTCCGGCGAGTTTCCGGCGAACTTCCGTCGATCATCCGATGAACCCTCGGTGATGCTCCTGCGGACTTCCGGCAAACTCCTGGACTTTGCGAAGATCCACTTGGCAAGTTCCGACGAGCTTCACTTGGCAAGCTTCTGGACTTCTCAGATCTGTTCTCGCAGAACCTCCGACGACCGTCCGAACTTCCGTCGAACTCTCGAACTCCCAACGTGATCATGAACTTGACTCCGGCGCAACTCCTGCTGCTTGTCTATCTTTCATCGTAGTTAATCCTGCACACTTATCTCAACACATAGATTAGACAACAAATGACAATTGACTTCATCATCAAAATCCGAGATTCAACAATCTCCCCCTTTTTTATGATGACAATCAATTGATAATGGAGTTATCCTTAACTCCCCCTGTCTATATGCCATAGTTGAGATAAGTCAACCTTGAATTCAAGACCTAAGAATTCAAGTGACGTATTGATAAGTTAGATCAGTTAAACTTATCAATACTCCCATCATGATACTCATCATGATGTATCTCTTCAAGGATGATGTCAGGGTTTGACATACATCAATAAGTTTGTAAGATTGTGTTTGTAACTATTCATCATGTAGTGTGAACATTATCATCTAAAGCTATGAAACTTATTACATGATGCACACATTTGAAATATTCTAGCAAGTTTTGCATTTTCTTCACATGATAAGATATCAACTCAAGGCACAATGCAAACTTTAGCACATGTTCATATATCTCTTGGTGATGCAAGGATAGCATAATCATAGCAGTGTTTATAGCATCATTCATAGTATTTCTAATCATGGCAGTGTTTATCAATTCATATATATCTCCCCCTTTGTCATCAACAAAAAGCATAGTAACTATGATACCAGAAAATAATAATAGCAAGCTTATAGAGGAATTTTACATAGATTGCTTTAAATACTTCTTCCCCTTTGTGTTATAATCCATTGTAAAGATTTTGTAGGATGGAATACATACACATGAATTACTTCATCAAATCTATTTCAGAAACTCAATTTTCATGAAGGTGTACGAGAAAATCTGTTTCATAAATAAGATGCATTCGGACAAGATTTTGTTGCAGATTTTCACATATAATTAAGTGATCTGTTCATACAATATAGTCCGAAAAATGATTTTAATTTATTTGTTCGGACACATCAGCATTCCTAATTCTCTTCTAATGAAATCAAATTGTTCTTCACTTAGAGGTTTTGTAAAAATGTCAGCTAGTTGATGTTTAGTATCAATGAATTCTATGATTACGTCATGATTGGTGACATGATCTCGTATAAAGTGATGTCTAATATCAATATGTTTTGTTCTTGAGTGTTGTATAGGATTCTTGGTTAAGCATATTTCACTTGTGTTATCACATTTAATTGGAATATTTTTGAGATGAACTTTATAATCTTCTAAGGTATTTTTCATCCATACAACTTGTGCACAGCATGCACTTGCTACAATATATTCAGCTTCGGTTGTTGATAGTGCAACTGAGTTTTGTTTCTTTGATGACCAGGAAACAAGGGCATGTCCTAAAAATTGACATGATCCTGATGTGCTTTTTCTATCTAATCTACACCCAGCAAAGTCAGCATCAGCATAAGCAATTAACTCAAAATTTTCTGATTTTGGGTACCATAATCCTAGATTTGTGGTACCATTAAGATATCTAAATATTCTTTTAACTGCTTTGAGATGAGACATCTTAGGGTTTGATTGAAATCTAGCACAAAGTCCTACACTGAACATGATGTCTGGTCTGGTTGCAGTGAGGTAAAGTAAACTTCCTATCATACCCCTATAAGTTTTTTGATCAAAGCTTTCTCCACTTTCATCAATTTCTAATTTAGTGGAGGTGCTCATAGGAGTGTTACTGGCCTTTGAGTTGTTCATGTTAAACCTTTTTAATAAATTCATGGCATATTTAGTTTGACTAATAAAGATGCCATTGCTTAGTTGTTTGATTTATAAACCTAAGAAGAATGTTAATTCTCCCATTAAGCTCATTTCGAATTCAAGACTCATAGTTTTAGCAAACGATTCACAAAGAGATTCATTTGTAGAGCCAAAGATGATATCATCAACATAAATCTGAACAATGAGAAAATTATTTTCAAAATTCTTGATAAACAATGTAGTATCAACCTTGCCTTTTATGAAATTATTTTCAATGAGAAAAGAACTAAGTCTCTCATACCAAGCCCTTGGGGCTTGTTTTAAACCATAGAGAGCTTTAGTTAATCTAAACACATGATTAGGGTAGCCATTATTTTCAAATCCAGGAGGTTGTTCAACATAAACTTCTTCGGAAATGAAACCATTTAGAAAAGCACTTTTAACATCCATTTGAAATAACTTAAAATTATTGCAACTAGCGTAGGCAAGGAGCATCCTTATGGCTTCCAATCGAGCCACAAGTGCGAAGGTTTCTTCGTAATCGATACCTTCTTCTTGGTTGAAACCTTTGGCCACTAATCTATCCTTGTTTCTAACCACGATACCATTTTCATCTTGTTTGTTTCTAAAGACCCATTTAGTACCAATAACTAAATGGTCATTTGGCCTAGGAACAAGCGTCCACACCTCATTTCTCTCAAATTGATTTAATTCATCTTGCATTGTGATAATCCATGAATCATCTTTCATGGCTTCATCAACACATTTGGGTTCAATTTGGGAGAGAAAGGCGGCGTTGGCACAAAAGTTTTTAAAAGAAGATCGTGTTTGAACCCGCTTTGATGTGTCTCCTAGGATTAGCTCCTTAGGATGAGCATCTATATACTTCCAATCCTTGGGTAAGGATGTTTCGGAAGTGGATGCATCCAAGTTGCTAGTTGGAGACGGGGTTTCGTTTAAATTCAAGGAATCAAAATTAACATCATCATCAAGATCATTTTTCTTAATTTCTGAAATCTCATTGAAAACAACATGGATGGATTCTTCAATAATTAAGGTTCTTTTATTGAAGATGCGAAAAGCTTTAGAAACCGAAGAATAACCAAGAAAGATTCCTTCATCAGATTTAGCATCGAATTTTCCTAAGTTATCCTTTTCATTCAAGATAAAACACTTACACCCAAAGACTTTAAAATATGAGACATTGGGTTTTTTGTTATTCCATAACTCATAAGGAGTTTTGGTGAGTAAGGGTCTTACTAGGACTCTATTTAAAATATAGCATGCAGTGTTTACAGCTTCGGCCCAAAAATATTTGGGTAGGCTATGTACATTCAACATGGTTCTTGCCATTTCTTGTAAATTTCGATTTTTTCTTTCTACTACCCCATTTTGTTGAGGATTTCTTGGAGTAGAGAAATTATGGTTGTATCCGTTGAGTTCACAGAATTCTTGGAAGTCATGGTTTTGAAATTCTCCACCATGATCACTTCTAATTGACGAAATCATAGATCCCTTCTCATTTTGAACAAGTTTACAAAACTTGGTAAAATATCTAAAGCATTCATTTTTCTGTTTTAAGAAGTAGGTCCATGTATATCTGCTATAGTCATCAATAATGACAAAGGCGTATTTGCTACCTCCTAGACTCGATGTAGAGATTGGTCCGAACAAGTCCATATGGATCAATTGTAAGGGCCTAGAGGTGCTTATTTGATTCTTAGCTTTGAAGCTACCCTTAATTTGCTTACCTAATTGGCAAGCATCACATACATTATCTTTGATGAACTTGATATGAGGAATTCCTCTTACAAGTTCTCTAGATGATACTTGAGTGATTAGTTTCATGCTAGCATGACCTAATCTTCTATGCCATAGCCAAGCATCCTCATTCATAACGGCAAAGCACATTTCATCACATAAGTCATTGATGTCAATAGTGTATACGTTGTTTTGTTTTAATGCAATCATAGATATATTTTTGTGTGGTTTTTCAATGATGCAAGCATTAGATTCAAATCTTATAATATATCCTTTATCACATAATTGACTAATGCTCAAGAGGTTATGTTTTAAACCATCAACTAGTAAAACATCTTCAATAGAGAAGTTGGATTTGTTACCTATGGTTCCTTTGCCAATGATTTTACCCTTGTTGTTGTCTCCGAAGGTGACATATCCTTCGTCTATGCTAGTGAGCTTAGAGAATTGAGATGGATCTCCGGTCATATGCCTTGAGCATCCACTATCAAGGTACCATTTCTTGCTCCTAGCTTGCGATTGTTTAGTTTTCTACAAGAAAGGATGATGTTTAGGTACCCATTTGCTTTTGGGTGCCTCATAAATAGATCTACATTTTCTATCATGTTGCATAGAGTTTATCATGGTTCCTTTAGGAACCCAAATTAATTTGTTTGGACTTATTTTCTTGAATGGACAACAATGTGTCTTGTGTCCAGATTTGCAACAAAAGTTGCACTTGGTTTGGTGTTGAACATGTAAGATGGAGCCTTTTATGAAGGTGGTTGGATTTTGGTGAGGATTTCTCACAAATCCAATCCCGCTCCTTTTTGGAATGTGACCCTTGTTTGCAAGGATCATGTTTAATGACTTGCTACCAACCTCGAATTTCTTCAAGGTGTCCTTGAGTAGCAGGTTTTCTTTTTGCATAGTTTCTAAATCATGACATTTGATACATGAATTTAAACTATCATGATGTTCGACTTTTAACTTATCAAACTCACAAGTAAGACTATCATGCATCTTTTTCAGCAATTTATATTTTCTACTTATACTCTTGCATTCGTCAAATAAGTCATTGAAGGCATTTAATAATTCATCGAAAGATAAATCAGCATCTATTGAATTTGTTACCTCGTCTTCGATGGCCATTAAGGCGTAATGAGCAACTTGCTCGGTGTTGGACTCCTCTTCCTCAGATGCGCTCGAATCATCCCATGTTGCTTGGAGCGCCTTCTTCTTTGTTGTTCTTTTCTTGACTTGGGGACAATCACTCTTGTAGTGTCCCGGCTTTTTGCATTCATAGCAGATTACTTGGTCCTTTTTGGGTTCAAGTTTATTTTTTGCATCATTCTTAAACTTGTTTCTTTTAAAGAACTTTTTAAACTTTCTTGTTAGAAGTGCCAAGTCATCATCACAGTCCTCATCACTTGAGTTTTCTCTCAAGTGGCATTCTGAAGTTTTGAGTGCCATATCCTTCCTGTTCTTTGGAAGGATGTCTTCTTGCTCTTCATGAGCTTTACAAGTCATTTCGTAGGTCATTAATGACCCGATTAGTTCTTCAAGAGGGAAATTTCGCAGATCTTTTGCCTCTTGAATAGCGGTGACTTTAGGATCCCAACTCTTAGGAAGGGATCTTAGTATCTTATTAACAAGCTCAAAATCCGAAAAGCTCTTTCCGAGTCCTTTTAAACCGTTGACGACATCCGTGAAACGGGTAAACATGTCGCCAATGGTTTCACTCGGTTTCATCCGAAAAAGTTCGAAAGAGTGTAACAGCAAATTGATTTTTGACTCTTTTACTCTACTTGTGCCCTCATGGGTCACTTCGAGTGTGTGCCAAATATCAAATGCAGTTTCACAAGTTGAAACACGGTTAAACTCGTTTTTATCGAGTGCACAAAATAAGGCATTCATAGCCTTTGCATTTAGAGCGAAAGCCTTCTTCTCCAAATCATTCCAATCGATCATTGGAAGAGAAGACTTTGAAAAACCATTCTCGACAAGATTCCATAATTCAAAATCTATAGAAATAAGAAAGATCCTCATTCGGGTCTTCCAATAGGTGTAGTCCGTCCCATTAAACATGGGTGGACGTGTAATAGAATGGCCCTCTTGGTTTCCGGCGTAAGCCATCTCTCTTGGGTTTTAATCCTTTTGAGAGTTAACCGTGCTCTGATACCAATTGTTAGGATCGAGAGCACTAAGAGGGAGGGGGGGGGGGGTGAATTAGTGCAGTGGATATTTTTCAGCGATTAAAAAACGAAGGCTGCGTTCGTTCGATAAAGACTATTTTGATGCAAAAGCCGATTCTAAGATTACTTATGATTAAGTGCAGTTTACGTTTAAACACAGTTAGCGTCTAAACGCAGTTTGCGTCTAAATGCAGATTGCGTCTAAATACAGATTGCGTCTAAACTCAGATTGCATCTAAGCGCAGTTTGTGTCTTAGCGCAGATTGCGTCTAAGCGCAGATTGCGTCTAAACGCAGATTGCGTCTAAGCGCAGATTGCGTCTAAACACAGTTTGCATCTAGGAGCAGTTTAAGCAGAAGTATAAAGACAATATGCTGCTGTTGTACAGCTCAAAAAGTAATCTGCAAAAAAAACAGATTTACGTCTAAACGCAGATTTACGTCTAGACGCAGATTTACGTCTAAACGCAGATTTACGTTTTAAACGCAGATTTACGTCTGAACATTGAAACTCGTTTGTATACTCGTAGAAGGCAGTATGCAGTTGAAATCAAGACGTAAACGTGAACTGAGATCTGATGATTGTGCGAGGAAAGCCGATTTACGTCTAAATGCAGTTTTACGTCTAAATGTTGAAACTCGTTCGTAAAATTGTAGAGGATAGTTTGCAGTTATCAATAGGATCAAAATGTAAGTGTAAACTGCAAAGAAACTCGTTCGTAAAAGCACGGAAGACAGTTCTGCAGAATCATACGTAAACGTAAATTGTAAAGTATGAAAAACATGAATTTACGTCTGAATGCAGATTCGGAAGAACAGCACTTAGAACTTGTTCGTGAAAGCGCAGAGAGCAGTAGTAATGAAGGAGGTTTGCAGTAATGATAAAGTGCTCAAAAATAAACGCAAACCAGAGATTTAGAGTGGTTCGGTCAGTCTTGACCTACTCCACTTTTGGCTTCCTCCACCGACGAGGTCACCGACGTCAACTAGGGGCCTTCCTTCAATAGGCGAAGGCCAAACTGCCCTTTTACAGTTTCTCTCCTTTTGACAGGCTCAGGAGACAACCTTTACAGACCTTTCTCTCCTCACTTTACCACTGAAAACTTGAAGAACAGAAGGAGGAGACTTAAAGCCTTTACAACACTTTTGAGCTCTTAGAATCACAGAAAAGATCAAGATTTCGGTGTGGGTCTGTATCTTTTCAGTGCTGAATGGGTGGGGTATTTATAGGCCCCAACCCAATTCAAATTTCGAGCTCAAAACGATCAAATCCCGGAATTCCGGGATCAGGCGGTTGCACCTCTTGACTGGAGAGGTTGCACCGCCTGGCAGAGCTCGAAGACCGAGCTCAGGCGGTGCCACCTCTCTGCCAGGGAGGTTGCACCGCCCAGTCTAGCTCGAAGACTGAGCTCAGGCGGTGCCACCTCTCTGCCAGGGAGGTTGCACCGCCCAGTCTAGCTCGAAGACTGAGCTCAGGCGGTGCCACCTCTCTGTCAGGGAGGTTGCACCGCCCAGTCTAGCTCGAAGACTGAGCTCAGGCGGTGCCACCTCCCGGCTGGGGAGGTTGCACCGCTCAGTCTCGCTGGAAAGCCTAGCCCAGGCGGTGCCACCTCCTGGCCTGGGCGGTTGCACCTCCTGGTGCAATCAAGGTCCGAATGGTTCATTCCATTCGGCCCAATTTCAGTCTTTCAGGGGCCCAATTGCCCCAAGATTAAGCCAATGGGATCACCTCCCATTTTCCAACTTAATCAACGTGCTAACTACGATTTAAATCTTAGACAACTTCTGCAGCTTGCTTCGGTGCGTCAATCGCTCTTTCCGGCGAGTTTCCGACGAACTTCCGTCGATCATCCGATGAACCCTCGGTGATGCTCCTGCGGACTTCCGGCAAACTCCTGGACTTTGCGAAGATCCACTTGGCAAGTTCCGACGAGCTTCACTTGGCAAGCTTCTGGACTTCTCGGATCTGTTCTCGCAGAACCTCCGACGACCGTCCGAACTTCCGTCGAACTCTCGAACTCCCAACGTGATCATGAACTTGACTCCGGCGCAACTCCTGCTGCTTGTCTATCTTTCATCGTAGTTAATCCTGCACACTTATCTCAACACATAGATTAGACAACAAATGACAATTGACTTCATCATCAAAATCCGAGATTCAACATAATAGAGTGATCCTCTTGAAAGCTGAAAAAAGCCATCTCTCTTGGGTGTTAATCCAATGGAGAGAAATGTGGCTCTGATGCCATATGTTAGGATCAAGTCGACACTAAGAGGAGGGGGGGTGTGGGGTTGCGGTTGGGGCTGGGATTTGGGGGTGAATTAGTGCTTACGATAAAAATATCGATTTTGAAAATTTATGTTCGATGAAAACCGATATCGGAAAAGAGTGCTTGACTTAGAGTAAGTGAACTAAGTAATTAACTCAAAATGTAAAAGCAATGATAATGAAAAGCAGAATAGAAATTGCACACCAAGTTTATAGTGGTTCGGTTATCGTGACCTACATCCGCTCTCGATCCCTCTTCACTCAAGGCCATCGGCTTCCACTACCGATCTTCTTTCCAATGGGCGAAGATTAACTACCCTTACACTCTTTCTCCTTTTCACAGGTTCAGGAGAGAACCTTTACACCCCTCTTTTATAAGTGTTCCCTCACACACCTCCCTTAGGACTATCATTAAGCTCTTGGAGGAGGGACTCTATACTTAAAAGAGTTTTCGACCTTGGAATCATAGAGTTTTTTGCTATATTTTCATGTATATTCCAAGCAAGAATTTGTGGGGTATTTATAGACCTCAAATGACTTCAAAACTTGGACCCAAAATTCAAATCCTTGGGTTTTCGGGGTACTAGCGGTACCGCCATACTGTGCAGTTCCATTACCAGTACTCTCTGACACTAGGTAATACCACCACCTGACATAGTCTTGGAGACTAAGCCGCTAACGGTTCCACCGCTTGGACCAATAGTGCCACCGCTTGATCCAACTTTTGGGTCACTGAATGGGCCTTCCACTTGGCCCAAAACAATCCCAATTTGGGCCCAGTTGGTCATTAATTGAGTTAACCTAATTACATTCTAAACCAACCCAATTATACCTAAAACTACTTCAATCTAGACAATTATTATAAAGCAATAATCATATGTTGTCCAATATGTCAATGGTTTATCCGACGCTTCGTTCGACCCTTTGGCACATCGTCCTCTCCTTCAACATATTGCCCAATCGATATGTTGTCTTTTCGCAACATCTAATCTCCTTTGCGTAATGTCTGATCTTCTTAACTTGATGCTCGAACTCATGGCACAAAGCCTTCTACTAACACATCGACCAATCCTTCGGCTCAACGTCCAATCTTCCAACATATTCCACTTTGGCCTAACATTGATTCTTTCTGCTTTAATAAAATTATCTCTCCATGATCGAAGCTAGTCCTACGTCACTCAAAATAAATATTAAATCACAAACTCATTAATTGATTTCATCATCAAAATCCGAGATTCAATAGGTGGTTGGTTTCATAGGTGCTCGTGTAGGGACACTAGGGATATAGTGTAGGTGCTCATTGGAGAATAAGTTCATTGGTTGATCTGCTCATAGAATACTAGATGGTTGATGATACTTCATTGTCATTCAATAATTCCATGGTCCCAATTGTGTATCTAGTCTTTAGACTTGAGATACCATGGATATCTTATATATGTACACGACTCTTTAATACTGGACTTATAGGTCTGGAAGTTTCAGATCTAATAAAGCTGGTCATCGGGAGTGGTAGTCAATCTTACGAGGGCAATTGAGTATTAATAGAGGATTATCTATTCTTGATTTCATAAGAGGAATATCCTATATATTCTTACTTAGGTAAGACCCTAGCTAGAGTCATTCGGATTGAGAGAGAAAGAGTTCTTTGGCAGAATCCAATTAGAGCGAGACTCGAGTAGATTTTATATAGGCTTGATAGCACCATACTCGGTATATATTATCTAGGATATTAGATAGATCAGAGACTATAGATATATAGTAATTAAGGATAAATATATCTAATGGATTAGACTCTCTTATATTATTTGGGGATTATAGCGTAGTGGCATAGTACGTTTGTAGTTGATGAGTCAAATGAATTATTATGAAAATGATAATTCATTAAGTCAAAAGGAGATCTGATAGGTACAACTCATAGCCAACTCGATATTTGGCTCAAAGAGTCATACATATATGATAGATGTTGCAATGAGTTAAGGTTCAGATATAAGATATCCGTTGTAGCACATATCTTATTGGATATCCAATAAGCCCCTGAATTATTGGATCTTTTGGGTGAGATATTATAAGAGTAAATAGAGATTATTGGATAGAGATCCACTAATCCAAGATACTTAGATAATTGGATAGAGATCTAGTACCCAACAGGATAGAATCCATCAGGGTTAAGTGACAATAACATCTATAAATAGGAGGGGCCAAAAGGTGGCATAAGCTAGTCTCCTATTGGCCGCCCCTCCTATTCTCCTCCCTATCCTCTCCCTCTCAACCAATAGCCCCAATTTGAGGTGTGCGGATAGCAAGAAGGGCTGGCCCCTTCTTGATCATGGTATAGCCTTGTGGTGCACATGGAGAGGAAGATCGTGCCGCTATTTGAGGAGCATCATTGCCCCATCTGCTATGTAGATCGCTATAGAGGAGGATAGTTGACGTCCTTCATCCTCTCCTATAGATTTGAGATTTTTCAGGAATCTAGGTAAATACATCTCACATGATATGTATAATTTTTCATTTTTTTACACACCAATCATTGCATGACGATAAGATATTTTTCTTTAAAAAATCTAATTTTTTTTTATTTTTTGTTCTTCCACTATGCATGTGATTCTCTAATCAGATTTTCCAATAGTGGTATCAGAGCCAGGTTGGTTCATGCAATAATTGATTTTTGAACTACATGTGTTGATGAATCACGTAGAATATTTTTATGCATTGTTGCTACAATTTTTTTGTCATAGCTTTCAGATCTCGATAGCACCCTTTCTTGATGTTGATAGGTATTTCTTAGAGGCCTTTTAACATCAAAATTATTGATGTAAAAAAGGGAGAAAGGGTAGCAATTGTTGCTGCCCTATTGATCAACTAAAAATTGCTTGCAGCCTTGGCCAAGAGACCTAGAAGAGGCTCTTGACCTGGCCACTTGTAGCAGATCGATATTAGCCATGCTGCTCTCGACCCACATCACTCCATGCAGCCAAGGAGTCCTAGCCTCATGGGGAACCCTTGGCGGCTAGGGTTTCCTAGCCGTTGAAGGTGACCCTATGGCCAACGATTCCTAGTTGTAGGGGGTAGCTTGGCGGCCAGGGTTTTATGGTCGCCCACGGACACCTTGCAACTAGAGTTTCCTAGCTGCAAAGGGAATCTTGGGGGCTATGGTTTCCTGGCCTCCCAAGGCTGCCCTGCGGCCAGGGACTCATAACCGCAAGGGAGACCCTAGCAACCAGGGTTTTCCTAATCGCACGAGACACCCTAGGGTAGGGTAACCCAAAATTCCATAAAATAATTAATTAAATAGTTTAATTAATTATTATTATTATCTAGTAGTCCTATATGATGATGTATATATGTTGATGGATGATCATGGACCGTGTGACATGATGTATGTGATGTGATTATTAGTATTATTGGTGCTAGTCATAGGTGCCCTACAAGCCAATCACGTGAGTGATGACACGTGTGATATGACACATACTCTTTTTTGTTATAATTATTATAGTATTTTCTTACTTTATAATGCTATATATATATATATATATATATATATATATATATATATATATATATATATATATATATATATATATATATTGATGTCCATGTATTTGTGCAATGAGAATCGAATCATGATGAGATCACAATAATGAGACCGATTCGCCTTTAAACTCATGCCCTAAATAATCTCTATCACAGGTTACTCAAGAGAGGCATCGAGATAATCGGACAGACTAGCATACTGTATACCCATCCATATGATGGAAACTATTGGTCTCATAGCTACTCGTGTAGGGACACTAGGGATACAATGTAGGTGCTCATTGGGGAATGTGTTCACTGATTGATTTGCTTATGGAATGTTGGATGGTTGATGATGTCTTATTGTCAAATAATGATTTTGTCATCCCAGTGATATATCTAGTCCTTAGACTTGAGACACTAAGGATGTCCTGTATGAGTACTCCACTCTTTGATACCAGAATTATAATTCTAGAAGTTCCACATGTAATATAGCCAATCATCGAGAGTGGTAGCCAACTTTATGAGGACTATTGAGTATCGATAGAGGATCATCTGCTATCGATATCATGAGAGGAATATCTTGTTAGGATCGTTTCGACGGTCAGAGGGGGGGGGGGGGGGGAGGGGAGGGGTGAATTAGTGCTTTTGGAAACTTTCAACGGTTTGAAAAAATTTCGGTTGATGAAAAATCATATAAAAAATGTGCTAGACTTAGAGTAAGTGAAGTAAGCAACTAACTCAAAAAGTAATAGTAGAAAATAATAAATAAAAATAAAAACTGAGTTTATAGTGGTTCGGTCATCATGACCTACGTCCACTCTCCATTCCTCTTCCGTCGAGGCCACCGACGTACACTATCGGTCTTCTTTTAATGGACGAAGACCAACTACCTTCTTACAACTCTTTCTTCTTTTCACAAGTTTAGGAGATAACCTCTACAATTCTCACACCTCTCTTATAATGATTACAAAACTTTAAGGAGGAGGAGGAGGACACTTAGCACTTTTTCAAGACTTTTACAACTCATAATCTCAAGGCTTTTTGTTCTCTTTTCATGCTATTTGAAGTAAGAAAGAGTAGGATATTTATAGGCCCCAAATGGTTTCATAATTGGAGCAAAAAATGGTCTCATCCCCGGTTTTCGGTGTATTGATGATACCACCGCCAATACTGGGCAGTACTACCGCTTGCCAAACTGATAACTGATGGTATCATTGCCTACCAGAGTGACAACTAGTGGTATCACTGCTTGTTAGTCTGACACTAGGTGGTACCACTGCCTATCAAACTAACACTCGATGGTACCATCACTTGACACCGGCAGTACCACCGCCCGGGTTTCTTTCTTTAAATCAAAAATTTCATTAAAAACTACATGAATAGACTCTTCTATAACTAAGATTCTCTTGTTGAAAATACGAAAAGCCTTAGAAACGGAAGAATAACCAAGAAAGATGCCTTCAACGGATTTAGCATCAAATTTTCCTAAGGCATCCTTTTCATTCAAAATAAAGCATTTGCAACCAAAAACATTAAAATAAGAAACATTTGGTTTTTTGTTATTCTATAATTCATAGGGAGTTTTTGATGAAGACGATCTTATTAGAACCCTATTCATGATGTAGCAAGCCGTATTCACGGCTTCGGCCCAAAAATACTTAGGTAGACTATGTTTATTTAACATAGTCCTTGCCATTTCTTGTAGGTTTCTATTTTTTCTTTCAACTACTCCATTTTGTTGAGGATTTCTTGGAGTGGAGAAGTTATGATTGTATCCATTAACTTCACAAAGATTTTGGAAATCACGGTTTTGAAATTCACCACCGTGATCACTCCGAATTGATGAAATCATAAAGCCTTTTTCGTTTTGAGTGAGTTTACAAAATTTGGAGAAACACTTGAAACAATCACTTTTGTGAACTAAGAAATAGGTCCAAGTGTATCTAGTACAGTCATCCACAATTACAAAAGTATATTTGCTTCCTCCTAGACTTGTCATGTTAATTGATCCAAATAAGTCCAAATGGATCAATTGTAATGGTCTAGTAGTGCTAATTTGATTTTTTAGTTTGAAACTAGCTTTTATTTGTTTACTTAGTTGACATGCATCGCATACTTTGTCCTTATTAAACTTCATATATGGAATCCCTCGTACTAATTCTCTAGATGAGATCTTAGATATCAGTTTCATGCTTACATGACCTAATCTCCTATGCCAAAGCCAAGCATCATCATTTAGAACAAAGAAGCACATCTCATTACTTAGTTCATCAAGGTTGATGGTGTAGACATTATTTTGTTTTAATGCAATCATAGTCATGTTATTGTTTGGTTTTTCAATAATACACATATTTGATTCGAATCTAACGATATAACCTTTATCGCATAATTGACTAATACTCAAGAGATTTTGTTTCAATCCATCAACTAGTAAAACATCATCAATAGAAAAACTTAATTTGTTACATATAGTTCCCTTGCCAATGATTTTGCCTTTGTTGTTGTCTCTGAAGGTGACGTATCCTTCTTCTTTGCTAGTGAGCATAGAGAAATGAGATGGATCTCCAGTCATATGTCTTGAGCATCCACTATCGAGATACCATCTCTTGCTCCTAGCTTGTGGGTTTGTCTACAAAAGAGGATGATTTTTAGATACCCATTTGATTTTGGGTGCCTCAAAAATTGATCCACTAATTTTGTTATTCATTATTGAATTATTTATAGTTCCTTTAGGAACCCATATTAATTTATGTGGACTAATTTTTCTAAATGGACATTTGTAGGCAATATGTCCGGATTTGCAACAAAAGTTGCATTTCATATAAGATGAAACATGTAATGTAGGTCCTTTTATGAAAGTGGTAGGATTTTGTTGTGATCATTTTACAAATCCAATTCCACTTTTATTTGCGACGTGACCTTTGTTTGCAAGGATCATGTCTAATCCTTTGCTACCAACCTTAAACTTGTTTAATGTTTCTTTAAGAAGCAATTTTTCATTTTTTATTGCTTCTAAATGCTCACACTTAGAGCATGGAGGAGTTTGAAGACTATCAAACTTATTTTATAGTAAACCATGCTCTTTCTTTAAGATATTTAACTTCTTGCTAACAGTTCTACATTCATCAAATAATTCATGAAAAGCGATAGAGAGTTGATAGCTTCTTCACTTTCGGAATCACTTACCTCTTCTCCTAAGGCCATTAGCGTGAAATTTGCCTCCTCTTTGTTGCTAGCTTCTTCACTTTCGGAATCACTTGAATCGTCCCAAGTTGCCTTTAGAGCTTTCTTCTTCTTTGGTTGCTTTTTCTTGGCTTGGGGTCATTCATTTTTTAAATGCCCTGGCTTCTTGCATTCATAGCATATCACTTGGTCCTTTTTATATTCAAGTCTGTTTTTGGTGTTATTTTTAAATTTGTTCTTTATTAAAAAAATTTTAAATTTTTGAGTCAAAAGTGCAATGTCATTTTCACTGTCCTCATCACTTGATGTTCCTTTCAAGTGATCTTCTTGTGATGTGAGTACCATATCCTTCCTGTTCTTTGGAAGGGGGTTCTCGAGTTCATCATGATCTTGACACTTCATTTCGTAGGTCATTAGAGACCCAATAAGTTCTTCAAGAGGGAATGTTTTAAGGTCCTTGGTCTCCGATGGACTCACTTGGTTTCATTCGGAAGAATTCATAAGAGTGCACAAAGATGTTAATTTTGGACTCTTTCACTCGGCTAGTGCCTTCATGAGTGACCTCAAGAGTTCTCCAAATATCAAACGCCGAATCACAAATTGAAACACGATTAAACTCATTTTTGTCTAGTGCAAAAAACAAGGCATTTATAGCCTTTGTGTTTAAAGCAAAAACCTTCTTCTCTGATTCATTCCATTCGCTCATCGGAAGAGAAGATTTTTCAAATCCGTTTTCGATAATAGTCCAAAGCTCGAAATCTATGGAAATGAGGAAGATCCTCATACGGGTCTTCCAATACGTGTAATCCGACCCATTAAACATAGGTGGACGTGTGATAGAATGACCCTCATGCATGCCGGAGTAAGCCATCTCTCTTGGGTATTAAACCAAATATGAGAGTGAGCCTCGCTCTGATACCAATTGTTAGGATCGGAGCGGCACTAAGAGGAGGGGGTGAATTAGTGCAGCAGATTAAAACTTGTAAGTTCGAAAATGATTCAGTAAAACGTAAGGAGATTTCGCTTAGATTGTAACTTGAGTAAAGTAAGAAATCGGAAATGATTGCAGAAAGGTAAGTACTCACAGATTCAATGAACACGCCAATTTAAAGCAGTTTGGTTAAATGACCTACATCCACTTGCGAAGCCTTCTTCAATGAGGCTTCCAACTTCCACTAGCAAATCACTTGAAGGGGAAGGACTAATACCCCTCTTACAACCTTTACAAGTGGTTCACACTCTTACAATTTTTCAACAAGAAGAAAGGAGGTGAACACTTAAGCAATTTGAAAACAAGACTTGCTAAGACTTTGCTAAGGCTCTTATCTCAAACTAATGCTTTGCAAAAGTTGTATTCTCTGCTGAGAAGTGAGGGGTATTTATAGGCCCCAAGAGGATTCAAATTTGGGCTCCAAACTTTGAATTCTATTGGGTTTCTGAGACTGGCGGTGCCACTGCCTGTCGGTGGCGGTGCCACCGCCTGTCAATGTCTGTCAGACGGTATACTGGCAGTGCCACCGCCTGTTGGTGGCTGTGCCACCGCCTAGTCTGGCGGTGCCACCGCCTAGTCTGGCGGTGCCACCGCCTGACACTACGGGCTCTGGGCAGTGCCACCGCCCAGTCCGGCGTTTCCACCGCCCGTCCCTACAGACCTCTGGTTGGGCTTTAATTCTGTCCCAAACCATGTCACTTTTGGGCCCAGTTGGCCCCTAACCAAGATATAGGATCGTCCCTTAATCCTAACCCTAATTACATGTGAACTACATACCCAAAAACATAATCCTAAGCAAGTTTTCATCTGGCAAACATTGAGTTTTATTTCGGCGAGCTTTCCTACGATCTTCCGGCGGACTTCCGATACGCCCTCGGGTTTCTTCCGGCGGACTCCCAGCAGACTCCCGATCTTGTGACGAATTCAATGAGTAGCCGAGCCTTCTCGGTGATCTCTGCGAACCTTTAACGATCTCTTCGGCAGACTTCCGAAAGTTCCGATACGTCTTCGATCTTTCTTGGTTGGTTCCGACAACATCACCGACGAATCTTCGGATTCTCAATCGTCCATCGAACTTGACTCCGGTATCCTTGCTTTATGTTTTTAGGCTATCGTAGTTAATCCTGCACACTAAACTTCAATAATATGGATTAGATCAATTAACCCATCAATTGATTTCATTATCAAAATCTGAGATTCAACAAGGGATACAATATAGGTGCTCATTGGAGAATGAGTTCCCTGATTAATCCGCTTACGGAATGCTGGATGGTTGATGATGCCTTATTGTCAGACAACGATTCCGTAGTCCTAGTGGTGTATCTGGTCCTTAGACTTGAGACACCAAGGATGTCCTGTATGAGTGCTCCACTCTTTGATAACATACTTATAGGTTTAGCTATCCCAGATCTAGTACAACTGGTCATTGGGAGTGGTAGTTGACCTTACGAGGGCTATTGAGTGTCGATAGAGGATCATCCAATCTCGGCGTCATAAGAGTAATATCCCATGTGTTCTTGCTCAAATAAATCCCTGGCCAGGGTCATTCGGGTTGAGAGAGGAATGTTTCTCCGGTAGAATCCGATTAGAGCGAGACTCGAGTAGAAACCATATGGGTCTGACAACACCATGCTCGATATATGGTCTCTGGGATATTAGATGGATAGGGACTATAGGTACACGGTAACTGAGGACAAACAGGTCTAATGGATTGGATTCCCCTGTATCGTCTAGGGACTACGGCGTAGTGGCCTAGTACGTCCATAGTCGATGAGTCAAGTGAATTATTACAGAGATAATAATTCACTGAGTTAGAAGGAGTTCTGATAGGTATGACTCACGGCCAGCTCGATATTGGGCCTAGAGGGTAACACACATATGGTAGGCATTGCGATGAGTAGAGGTTCGGATATGAGATATCCGACGGAGCCCTTATCTTATTGGATGCAGATCCAATACCCACTAGGGGAGGACCCATTAGGGTTTGACAGGGGACCTCTATAAATAGGAGGCATTCAGAGCCTCATAGGCTAGAGCCTTTGCTTGCCTCTCCTATTCTCCTCCCCCTCTCCACCTCGGAGTAGGCTTCGAGTTTTGAGGAGCGTCGTCGCAGCCCTATTGTGTGGATCACCGCTAGAGAGAAGGACGCTTGACCTCCTTCACCCTCTCCTAAAGATCTTCGAGGAAATAGGGATATACGATCTCCCTAGGTAACACAATCTACTCTATACGCAGTTTTTAAGTTTCACGGATTTTGCGCACCAATCTTCGCACGACGACGAACATCTCTTTGGGAATCGAGGATTTTGATTTCTTGTTCTTCCGCTGTGCATGTGATGTCGCCCCCAAGATTTCCCAACAGTGGTATCAAAGCCAGGTTGTTCGTGCGAATGATTGGTTTTAAACTACGGATGTTGTGTCTAGGAAGAATTTTGACGTCAAAATCGTTAACGCAAAAACAAGGTAGGGCAGAAATAGTTGCTACCCTCGATCTGCGTGCGTGCAGCGCAACCATAGGTAGGCAGCATAGGGGATGCGTTTGCAACAACCGGCCAGTGGCCTGCTTGCAGTAGGCTTGTGCCCGGCGGGGCTGGCAACCCGCGGGCAGAGGCGCCTACGGTCGCTTCTCCCGCGGGGTGAGGCACCACAGGGTAGCGGCACCTGCCGCCGCTGCTCCTACGGGCGAAATCCCCCCGCAAGGGCGGCCGCTCGGGGGGACAGCGTCGCCTACGGGCGTTGCCCCACGGGCAGAACTGCCCGCGGAGGCGGCAACGCCCGCAGGGGCAGCACTGCCTGCGGGCGCTGCCCCCCTAGCAGAACTGCCCGCGGGGGCGCCCACCCGCAGCGGCAGCGCCGCCAGCGGGCGTGCCGCCTGCAAGTGAGGGCAGCACCCTCGCCCCGTCGCATAGGCCGCCGCTAGCAGGGTGGCGGTAGCGGTGGCAGTAGGGGAGTTGGGCATTAGGGCATTCTTGGGAAAAAGATATTTTTGTTAGGATCGAGAGCACTAAGAGGGGGGGGGTGAATTAGTGCAGCGGAAAACTTATAATAATTTAAAAACCAAAAGCTGCGTTCGTTCAAAAACTATTATGATGCAAAAGCAAATTCTCAGTTTGTATCTAAGTGCAGTTTGCGTCTAAGCGCAGATTGCGTTTAAGCGCAGTTTTGCGTCTAAGCGCAGTTTTGCGTCTAAACTCAGATTTACGTCTAAATGCAGATTTACGTCTAAACGCAGTTTTACGTCTAAACGCAGTTTTACGTCTAAACGTAGATTTACGTCTAAACGCAGATTTACGTCTAAACGCAGTTTTACGTCTAAACGCAGTTTTACGTCTAAACGCAGATTTACGTCTAAACGCAGTTTTACGTCTTAGACGCAGATTTACGTCTAAACTTTGAAACTTGTTTGTATACTCGCAGAAGGCAGTATGCAGTTGAAATCAAGACGTAAACGTGAACTGAAATCTGATGATTGAGCGAGGAAAGTCGATTTACGTCTGAATACAGTTTTACGTCTAAATGTTGAAACTCGTTCGTAAAATCGTAGAGGACAGATTGCAGTTATTAATAGGATTAAAATGTAAGCGTAAACTGCAAAGAAGCTCGTTCGTAAAAGCACGGAAAACAGTTCTGCAGAATCAAACGTAAACGTAAACTGTAATGTATGAAAATACGAGTTTACGTCTGAATGCAGATTTGGAAGAACAGCACTTAGAACTTGTTCGTGAAAGCGCAGAGAGCAGTAGTGATGAGGGAGGTTTGCAGTAATGATAAAGTGCTCGAAAATAAACGCAAACCAGAGATTTAGAGTGGTTCGGTCAGCCTTGACCTACTCCACTTTTGGCTTCCTCCACCGATGAGGTTGCCGACGTCAACTAGGTGCCTTCCTTCAATGGGCGAAGGCCAAACTTCCCTCTTACAATTTCTCTCCTTTTGACAGGCTTAGGAGACAACCTTCACAGACCTTTCTCTCCTCACTTTACAATTGAAAACTTGAAGAACAGAAGGAGGAGACTTAAAGGCTTTACAACACTTTTGAGCTCTTAGAATCACAGAAAAGATCAAGATTTCGGTATTGGTCTGTATCTTTTCAGTGCTGAATGGGTGGGGTATTTATAGGCCCCAACCCAATTCAAAATTCGAGCTCAAAACGATCAAATCGATCAAATCCCAGAATTCTGGGATCAGGCGGTTGCACCTCTCGACTGGAGAGGTGGCACCGCCTGGCAGAGCTCGAAGACTGAGCTCTGCCGATTGCTTCTTCTCTGCCAGAGCTCGAAGACTGAGCTCGATGGTTGCATCACCTGGCAGAGCTCGAAGACTGAGCTTGGTGGTTGCATCACCTGGCAGAGCTCGAAATCTGAGCTCGGTGGTTGCATCACTTGGCAGAGCTCCAAACTGAGCTCAAGCTGATGCACCATTCTGCCAGAGCTCGAAGACTGAGCTTGGTGAATGCATCACCTGGCAAAGCTCGAGACTGAGCTCAGGCTGATGCACCACTCTGCCAGAGCTCGAAGACTGAGCTCTGTGGTTGCATCGCCTGGCAGAGCTCGGAACTTGAGCTCTGGCGGTGCAACCTCTTGGCTGGGGCGGTTGCACCTCCCAGCCTTGCAGCCCTGGCGGTTGCACCTCCTGGCTAGGGCGGTTGCACCTCCCAACCCCACAGCCCAGGCGGTTGCACCTCCTGGCTGGGGCGGTTGCACCTCCCAACCCCACAGCCCAGGCGGTTGCACCTCCTGGCTGGGGCGGTTGCACCTCCTGGTGCAATCAGGGTCCGAATGGTTCACTCCATTCGGCCCACTTTGAATCTTTTCAGGGGCCCAATTGCCCCAAGATTAAGCTAATGGGATCACCTCCCATTTTCATGCTTAATCATCATGCTAACTACGATTAACTCTAAGACAACTTCTGCAGCTTTGCTCCGATGCGTCAATCGCTTCTTCCGGCGAGTTTCCGGCTAACTTCCGTCGATCAACCGATAACCCTCGGTGATCCTTCTGCGGACATCCGGCATACTCCTGGACTTTGCGACGATCCACTTGGCGAGTTCCGACGAGCTTCGCTTGGCAAGCTTCTGGACTTCTCGGATCTGTTCTCTCTGAACCTCCGACGACCGTCCGAACTTCCGTCGAACTCTCGAACTCCCAACGTGATCCTGATCTTGACTCCGGCGCAACACCTGCTGCTTGTCTTACTCTTATCGTAGTTAATCCTGCACACTTATCTCAACACATAGATTAGATAACAAATGACAATTGACTTCATCATCAAAATTCGAGATTCAACAATCTCCCCCTTTTTGATGATGACAATCAATTGATAAAGGAGTTGTCCTTAACTCCCCCTATCTATATGCCATAGTTGAGATAAGTCAACCTTGAATTCAAGACCTAAGAATTCAAGTGACGTATTGATAAGTTAGATCAGTTAAACTTATCAATGCTCCCATCATGATGCCCATCATGATGTATCTCTTCAAGAATGATGTCAAGGCATGACATATATCATCAAGTTTGTATGATAGTGTTTATAACCATTCATCATGTAATCATATAAAGCAACGAAGGACTTTTTACATGATGCTTACATTTGAGATTTTCTAGCAAGTTTGCATATTCTATAGAATATCAAATCAAGATATGATGCAAACTATAGCACATGTTCACATATCTCTTGGTGATGCAAGGATGGCATAACATTGTTTATAGCATCACTCAAGTATTTGCAACTATGACATAGATATGATTATGGCAGTTCAGCTATGACATAGTGTTTATCAATTCATCTATGACATAGATATGATTATGGCAGTTCAGCTATGACATAGTGTTTATCAATTCATATGTTTCTCCCCCTTTGTCATCAACAAAAAGCATGATAGCATTATCAAGCATATAAAGGAAGTCATGACACATATATCTCTTTATTGTTTTTGCTTGACGGAGGAAAGTCATTTTCCAAAGAGTTTTCATAAGAGTGTACGGGAACATCCCATTTTTAGCATACAACCCTGAAAAATGAACTTCTTACATGCATTTGGTTAAAAATATTTGTCACATAATTTGCAACATGTTATTTGATCAAGCGTTGTCAAGGCATGTAATAGTAATAACATCCGAAAGATAATTTTAACTAGTTTAAGTATTTGGACACATCAACATTCCTAATTCTCTTCTTATGTAATCAAATTGTTCTTCACATAGGGGTTTTGTGAAGATATCAGCCAGTTGATGTTTGGTATCAATAAACTCTATGGTCACGTCATGATTAGTGACATGATCACGTATAAAGTGATGTCTAATATCAATGTGTTTGATTCTTGAGTGTTAAGCTTTTGATGTAGTAACACAATTATTTCAAGTGCAGCATTATATCATATTGTATAGCAAGATTTTTATTTCAGCAAATTTTTGTTTGATATCTTGATACATGGCATGATAGCAATCATGTTAGCAATAGCAACCATATCAATGTCATACTGCTGACTTATCAACTTTCATTGGTATGTTGCTTCATATTTTCAAGGCATAGATTTTAAAACCTTTTTAGTGTCAGTGTAAAAACCGAGATAAACAACAAGAGATGTTTGCAAATATGCTTACACAACCAAAGATAACCATATCAGGGTAACATATGTACAGCATATCAGGTAACCATAAAGACAAAGTCCTTCATGAATAACATAAGGAGTTTACAACCTGTCATATTAAAAACATCAGATGTTTATACAAGCTCATTCATGAGGTGGAAGATTAAAGTGCCTAAGTAAAGAGTCAAATTGTCGATGGATTTGCTGTAGCTCGGTTAGGATTTGATCTTGTCGAAGTTCAAGCCGTTCTTGTCTTTGTTCAAATCGGTCCATCCGAATCCCGATATCTTCGATGGATGATGTGTGAGTTTGCTCAACCGGATGTGTTTCCTCAAAAGGACAGATCAGAGGAGAGTGGGTACTCCTAAAGACTGGGGTTTCCGGCTCTGGTTCAGGTTCAGGTTCAGGCTAAGGGGGATCAGTTCTTCTAGGCATTCTAACCCAGTTACCGTTTCTATAGTGACATCTTAGTCGGTGAAGTAGATTTTTGTTTATTATGCTGAATCTATCTGATTTCATTACTTCTTCTTCTAGTGGTATTTGAATGTCGTAAGCTTTCATTATTCTAGTAATAATTCCACCATATGGGAGCATCATATCTTTCGTAGATAATTCCAACATGTTTTGTTGGATCAGATAGCCAAGACAAATGTCACGTTCTTTCATGATTAGGTACATAATTCCTAATTCCAATTGACTCACTTCATCATGATGATATTGCTTAGGAAGAATTATACTAGTCATGATATGATGAAGTATCTTAGTGTTAAAGGGCATTAGATGTTCACAACTTTTAGGAATAGATTCTATGTTAGGATTGGCAAGGATTGTTCCTAAGGCTTCAACGTAGGATGTTTCAATAGTTTTTTCATCCCATGATCCTTTGAAGTAAAGTCCTATGCTTTTCATGGGAATACCTATCATATCACAAATGAATTTATCAGTGATTGAGATGTGTTGTCCTAAGAGATAGGTTGATATCCTTTCTTCATCATCTTTTTGCATGTTGTTGTAAAACAATCTAACTAGTCTAGGATAAATGGGTTCGTTGATCTGCAAAATGGGAAGTAGATTTAGGTTTGCAAACCAATGGATAGTCTCTACATCTCTTAGTTCATTCAGATCTACGTATTTTCCCTTATTGATGTTTCTTAGTTCGAAGGAGAGAAATTTTTCAGCATGGTTTTTGGAATCAAAAAGAGAGAGATCAAACTCTTCTACTACTCTCCTCTTTCCCTTGTCCCTTGAGGATCTTCTAGATCCCATTACTACTGCTGTTTTAAAGGGATGATGATGAGCTAAAGTAAATGAAGAACAAAACAGAATTTAAGAGCTTCTTAGAGTATACCTTTGTGAAATCTTCAAGAGAAGGAAGGATTCTTGATGTTTTGCTCCGAAATGGGAGGTATTTGGAAGGCTTAGAGGAGTGAAGTGGGAATGGAGGAGACTTGGAAGAGTAGAGGAGGAAATGGGGGTGAGTTGGGGTCGGTTCCTTAGCCGGCCCTAGCGTGATTTTAAGGGGCAGAGCTGCTGGCGGTTGCACCTCTGGCTGGAGCGGTGCAACCTCTGGCAACCCGTGAAGGCTGGAGGTGCAACCGCCAGCTGGAGAGGTGCCACCGCCTGCAGCAGGTGAGCACTTAGGATGATTTGATTAGGGAGCCTTTGCCTTGAGGAGAGTTTCAGAGCAATTGATGTTTGTTTGGTGTCCCTTTTTAGATCATGACATGTTTAGTTTCTACAAGAATTAATTCGTAGATGAACAGGTTTTGAAGATCAGGGGGGTATGTGAATTTGGATATCATATGTTTCTAATTGTATCGTATTTGTGATTTCATAGCTTCCACTTGTTACTTAAGCGTTGCGAGTTCCTTTTTGATTCTTGGTTTATGACCATTAAGAGTCAAGGAGCAGAACATTATTTCTTGCTCCGCCCTAGACTTTTAATGTTTTTATAGGAACGGATGATCTTTAGGAACCCATTTGCTTTTGGGTGCCTCATAAATAGATCTATATTTTCTATCATGTTGCATAGAGTTTATCATGGTTCCTTTAGGAACCCAAATTAATTTGTTTGGACTTATTTTCTTGAATGGACAACAATGTGTCTTGTGTCCAGATTTGCAACAAAAGTTGCACTTGGTTTGGTGTTGAACGTGTAAGATGGGGCCTTTTACAAAGGTAGTTGGATTTCGGTGAGGACTCCTCACAAATCCAATCCCACTTCTTTTGGGAGCATGACCCTTGTTTGTAAGGATCATGTTTAATGACTTGCTACCAACCTCGAATTTCTTCAAGGTGTCCTTAAGCAGCAAGTTTTCTTTTTGTATAGTTTCTAAATCATGACATTTGATACATGAGTTTAAACTATCATGATGTTCGACTTTTAACTTATCAAACTCACAAGTAAGATTATCATGTACCCTTTTTAGCAACTTGTATTTTCTATTTATAACTTTGCATTCATCAAATAAATCATGGAAGGCAGTTAATAATTCATCGAAAGATAAATCAGCATCTAATAAATCCATTACCTCCTCTTCGATGGCCATAAAGGCGTAATGAGCAACTTGCTCGGTGTTGGATTCTTCTTCCTCAGATGCGCTCGAATCATCCCATGTTGCTTGGAGCGCCTTCTTCTTTGTTGTTCTTTTCTTGACTTGGGGACAATTACTTTTGTAATGTCCCGGCTTTTTACATTCATAGCAGATCACTTGGTCCTTCTTAGGTTCAAGTTTATTTTTCACATCGTTTTTAAACTTGTTTCTTTTGAAGAATTTTTTAAACTTTCTTGTCAAAAGTGCCAAGTCATCATCACAGTCCTCATCACTTGAGTTTTCTCTCAAGTGGCATTCAGAAGTTTTAAGTGCCATATCCTTCCTGTTCTTTGGGAGGATGTCTTCTTGCTCTTCATGAGCTTTGCAAGTCATTTCGTAGGTCATTAATGACCCGATTAGTTCTTCAAGAGGGAAATTTCGCAGATCTTTTGCCTCTTGAATGGCGGTGACTTTAGGATCCCAACTCTTAGGAAGGGATCTTAGTATCTTATTGACAAGCTCAAAATCCGAAAAGCTCTTTCCGAGTCCTTTTAGACCGTTGACGACATCCGTGAAACGGGTAAACATGTCGCCAATGGTTTCACTCGGTTTCATTCGGAAAAGTTCAAAAGAATGCAGCAACAGATTGATTTTTGACTCTTTCACTCTACTTGTGCCCTCGTGGGTCACTTCAAGTGTGTGCCAAATATCAAAAGCAGTTTCGCAAGTTGAAACACGATTAAACTCGTTTTTATCAAGTGCGCAAAATAAGGCATTCATAGCCTTTGCATTAAGAGCGAAAGCCTTCTTCTCCAAATCGTTCCAATCGATCATTGGAAGAGAAGATTTTGAAAATCCATTTTCAACAAGGTTCCACAGTTCAAAATCCATAGAAATAAGAAAGATCCTCATTCGGGTCTTCCAGTAAGTGTAGTCCGTTCCACTGAACATGGGTGGACGTGTAATCGAATGCCCCTCTTGGTTTCCGGCGTATGCCATCTCTCTTGGGTTTTAATCCTTTAGAGAGTTAACCTTGCTCTGATACCAATTGTTAGGATCGAGAGCACTAAGAGGGGGGGGGTGAATTAGTGCAGCGGAAAACTTATAATAATTTAAAAACCAAAAGCTGCGTTCGTTCAAAAACTATTATGATGCAAAAGCAAATTCTCAGTTTGTATCTAAGTGCAGTTTGCGTCTAAGCGCAGATTGCGTTTAAGCGCAGTTTTGCGTCTAAGCGCAGTTTTGCGTCTAAACTCAGATTTACGTCTAAATGCAGATTTACGTCTAAACGCAGTTTTACGTCTAAACGCAGTTTTATGTCTAAACGTAGATTTACGTCTAAACGCAGATTTACGTCTAAACGCAGTTTTACGTCTAAACGCAGTTTTACGTCTAAACGCAGTTTTACGTCTAAATGCAGATTTACGTCTAAACGCAGTTTTACGTCTTAGACGCAGATTTACGTCTAAACTTTGAAACTTGTTTGTATACTCGCAGAAGGCAGTATGCAGTTGAAATCAAGACGTAAACGTGAACTGAAATCTGATGATTGAGCGAGGAAAGCCGATTTACGTCTGAATACAGTTTTACGTCTAAATGTTGAAACTCGTTCATAAAATCGTAGAGGACAGATTGCAGTTATTAATAGGATTAAAATGTAAGCGTAAACTGCAAAGAAGCTCATTCGTAAAAGCACGGAAAACAGTTCTGCAGAATCAAACGTAAACGTAAACTGTAATGTATGAAAATACGAGTTTACGTCTGAATGCAGATTTGGAAGAACAGCACTTAGAACTTGTTCGTGAAAGCGCAGAGAGCAGTAGTGATGAGGGAGGTTTGCAGTAATGATAAAGTGCTCGAAAATAAACGCAAACCAGAGATTTAGAGTGGTTCGGTCAGCCTTGACCTACTCCACTTTTGGCTTCCTCCACCGATGAGGTTGCCGACGTCAACTAGGTGCCTTCCTTCAATGGGCGAAGGCCAAACTTCCCTCTTACAATTTCTCTCCTTTTGACAGGCTTAGGAGACAACCTTTACAGACCTTTCTCTCCTCACTTTACAATTGAAAACTTGAAGAACAGAAGGAGGAGACTTAAAGGCTTTACAACACTTTTGAGCTCTTAGAATCACAGAAAAGATCAAGATTTCGGTATTGGTCTGTATCTTTTCAGTGCTGAATGGGTGGGGTATTTATAGGCCCCAACCCAATTCAAAATTCGAGCTCAAAACGATCAAATCGATCAAATCCCAGAATTCTGGGATCAGGCGGTTGCACCTCTCGACTGGAGAGGTGGCACCGCCTGGCAGAGCTCGAAGACTGAGCTCTGCCGATTGCTTCTTCTCTGCCAGAGCTCGAAGACTGAGCTCGATGGTTGCATCACCTGGCAAAGCTCGAAGACTGAGCTTGGTGGTTGCATCACCTGGCAGAGCTCGAAATCTGAGCTCGGTGGTTGCATCACTTGGCAGAGCTCCAAACTGAGCTCAAGCTGATGCACCATTCTGCCAGAGCTCGAAGACTGAGCTTGGTGAATGCATCACCTGGCAAAGCTCGAGACTGAGCTCAGGCTGATGCACCACTCTACCAGAGCTCGAAGACTGAGCTCTGTGGTTGCATCGCCTAGCAGAGCTCGGAACTTGAGCTCTGGCGGTGCAACCTCTTGGCTGGGGCGGTTGCACCTCCCAGCCTTGCAGCCCTGGCGGTTGCACCTCCTGGCTGGGGCGGTTGCACCTCCCAACCCCACAGCCCAGGCGGTTGCACCTCCTGGCTGGGGCGGTTGCACCTCCCAACCCCACAGCCCAGGCGGTTGCACCTCCTGGCTGGGGCGGTTGCACCTCCTGGTGCAATCAGGGTCCGAATGGTTCACTCCATTCGGCCCACTTTGAATCTTTTCAGGGGCCCAATTGCCCCAAGATTAAGCTAATGGGATCACCTCCCATTTTCATGCTTAATCATCATGCTAACTACGATTAACTCTAAGACAACTTCTGCAGCTTTGCTCCGATGCGTCAATCGCTTCTTCCGGCGAGTTTCCGACTAACTTCCGTCGATCAACCGATAACCCTCGGTGATCCTTCTGCGGACATCCGGCATACTCCTGGACTTTGCGACGATCCACTTGGCGAGTTCCGACGAGCTTCGCTTGGCAAGCTTCTGGACTTCTCGGATCTGTTCTCTCTGAACCTCCGACGACCGTCCGAACTTCCGTCGAACTCTCGAACTCCCAACGTGATCCTGATCTTGACTCCGGCGCAACACCTGCTGCTTGTCTTACTCTTATCGTAGTTAATCCTGCACACTTATCTCAACACATAGATTAGATAACAAATGACAATTGACTTCATCATCAAAATCCGAGATTCAACAATTTTTACCCCTGTGAATTTCAGAAATTCAAATTCTGTCCTTTTATCCAAATTACAAAAATACCCTTATGCATTCAGAAATTTCCTATATGTCCCTGATTTCATAAAATATTAATTAATTAAAAGGATTAGTTGATTATTATTTTTATCATTATCTAGTAGTCCTACATGATGATGATTGTTTATACATGTGATGTATGATGTGTGGACGGATGATCATGGACCGTGTGATGTGTGTACTTGTGATTATTATTATTGAGGTCTGCGAGCCTCCATTATATTTCTTGTTTATTGTTGGGCCTGCGTGCCTATGATTAAGTTGTAATCACATGAGGAGGCGCAGCAGGAGCGTAGATACGATAGCGGGACCCACGAGACGGACAATCGCGATGCATGAAGATGCATCAAGATGTCGACGGAACCAACGAGGACGAGATGGACGATCACAGGGCATGGAGATGCACTGTTACAAACATAGATCTTGATGTGAGTGATTAGGCCTACTAGCTCGGGCCTAATCACATTAGATTGTGGTCCAAGATCATCTGGTGTGATTGCTTATACACATACTAGATATGTATATATATTTGTATGCGATGTAGATATATATTAAATATGTATATGTGTGATATGTCATATTAGGAGACCAAATCATAGAAACATCTCTCTCGATAATATTAAGTGGGTAAACGTGAGGCAATTAGATTCACCCACGTGGCCTTCCATCGTTATAAGTAGGAATCGATTCCCGATGTAGGTTGAGTTGGTCAAGTCCCTCGAGACTCACTTATATCGCGATTCGCTATCTTGCTTATGACATAGAGATGTCACTGGTGACCTGAGGGCATGGTATGCTTGGTGGAGTCCCTTGAGGGTATATCATCAAATCAGACTCATCTTGTAGCGAAGGTGTTAACTTAACCGAGCATCATGGTTGGTCGAGTCCCTCGAGGCCATGGTGATTCAGAGGCTGAACAGGACGGGAATCACAAGGAGTTGTGATCGGCAAGAGTTGCCTTCCTTTTAGGCTTAGTGTGATTGGTCGAGTCCCTCGAGGTTACACTAAGATGTTGATTGGATCCTGATCCCCACTAGAAGTCTGCCGGAGACTTCCGTTTCACGTGCTGAGGGTGTCGCATGACTCGTTAGTAAAATAGTGGGAGCATATTAAGATAGAAGTCCATATCTTGATAGTTTATTTCTTGCAAAATCTGCATGTTATTCATTTCTACTACATCTTTATTTTAAGAAAATGTCGCTTTCAATTCTCCTACGTGGCATACTTGATGTCAACCGCCTCAATGGTCCAAATTATACGGATTGGCTTTGTAACTTGAGAATTGTTCTCACAACGGAGAAAATCGTGTACGTCCTTGATATAGTGATGCCTACGCCCGAAGAAGGGGCAAGCAAGGATGAGATCGCTCGCTACTTGAAGTACATTGATGACTCCACTCTTGCTTAGTGCTATATGTTGAGCTCTATGACTCCTGAGTTACAGAGATAACATGAAAAGATGGATGCCCGATCCATTCTCTTACATGTTCACAAATTGTTTGAGGAACAGGGAAGGACTCAACGATATGAGATATCCAAGGCCTTTTCCGCGCTAGGATGACTGAGGGGACACCGGTTTAGAACCATGTCCTAAAGACGATTGAGTGGATAGAGATACTCACAGGTCTAGGAATGGTCCTAGAGGATAACTTGTGTGTGGACAGTGTGCTTCAGTCCCTACCAGATTCCTTTTCACAATTCATAATGAATTTTAATATGAACAAGCTTGTGGTGACTCTCCCAAAACTCCTCAATATGTTGAGGGAGGCAGAGAGTACTATTAAGAAAGATAAGCCAATTCTCTACACTGGTGAGACCAGAAAGAAAAGGAAAGCAAAAAGGTCCCTGAAGTAGGGAAAGGGTAAGGGCAGACCAGGTAAAGCAAAGGTAGCTAAGAAAAACCCAGCAAAGGACAAAGGCCAGTGCTTCCACTGTGGCAAAGATGGGCACTGGAAGAGGAACTGCAAAGAGTACCTTGCAGAAAGGGCGAAACAAAAGCTTGATGAAGCTTCAGGTACATTCATGATCAATCTCCAATTGTCAGATTTTTGTGATAGTGCATTGGTATTAGATACCAGTATTGCTTATCACATCTATAATTTAATGTAAATTCTAGCAAAGCCGAGGGGAGATTGGCGAGAGGAATATTGCATAAAGGTTTGTTTATGCTAGACACTACTCCACATATCATGAATGTAAGTGTCTAAGAGGAAACGAGATGAGGTGAATAGTGCATACCTATGGCATTGTAGGCTAGGTCACATCCATGAGGGAATGATTCAAAAGTTGCTAAATGATGGATATCTAGATCCATTCGACTATGTGTCATATGCAACTTGCGAGCCTTGCCTTCGTGGAAAACTAACCAACTCTCCATTTAGTGGAACTGGAGAGAGAGCCATTGAGCTGTTGGAACTCATACATAGTAATGTATGTGGACCCATGTTAACTCATGCCACTGGTGGTTACTCCTACTTCATTACCTTTACTGATGATTTCTCAAGGTATGGATATGTGTACTTAATGAAGTACAAGTCTGAGGCATTTGAGAAGTTCAGAGAGTATAAGAATGAAGTAGAGAACTAGATTAGAAAGAGTATCCAGACTCTTCGATCATATCGAGGAGGTGAGTACTTGAGTATAGAGTTCACATAGTTCCTCAATGACCATGGGATATTATCCTAATGGATACCTCCTTATACACCTTAGCTCAATGGTGTGTCTGAAAGGAGGAATCGTATGCTGTTTACTCAGTTCATACCTCCTTATGGATATGTGTACTTAATGAAGTACAAGTCTGAGGCATTTAAGAAATTCAGAGAGTATAAGAATGAGGTGGAGAACCAGACTAGAAAGAGTATCAAAACTCTTCGATCAGATAGAGAAGGTGAGTACTTAAGTATAGAGTTTACTCAGTTCCTCAAGGACCATGGGATATTATCCCAATGGACACATCCTTATACACCTCAGCTCAATGGTGTCTCTGGAAGAAGGAATCGTATGCTATTAGATATGGTACAGTCCATGATGAGTTTCGCTTACCTACCCATCTTATTCTAGAGATATGCCCTAGAGACCGCAGCTTACCTTCTGAATAGAGTTTCAACTAAGTCGGTAGTGTCTACACCATATGAGATATGGAAAGGGAAGAAGCCTGATCTTAAGGTTGTTAAGATTTGGGGCTGCCCTGCCCACGTTAAAAGACACAACCCCGATAAGTTAGAATCAAGGACAGAGCGATGCAAATTTGTGGGATACCCAAGGAAATTTGTGGGTATTATTTCCATCATCTCGAGGACCAAAAGGTTTTTGTAGCTAAGAGAGTAGTGTTCCTTGAGAAGGAACACATTCTTGGTGGAGATAGTGGGAGAATGATAGAGTTGAGCGAGGTTGGAGAACCAAGCTCAAGCACCACTCTATAGCCCGAGTCTGTTCAGGTACCAATACACAAGTTTCAACTTTATGTAGGTCTGATAGAGTATCTCATCCTCTTGAGAGATATATGGGACATATTAGAGGAGAGGATGTTGAGGATATTGATCCTCGGACCTACGAGGAGGCTATTATGAGTATAGACTCCGGGAAGTGGCAAGAAGCCATGAATTCTAAGATGGATTCTATGTACTCCAACGAGGTTTGGAACCTAGTTAATGTGCCCGAAGGTATTGTACCCATCGGTTGCAAGTGGATCTTTAAGAAAAAGATCGGAGTAGATGGAAAGGTAGAGACCTATAAAGTAAGGCTAGTGGCTAAGGGGTATCGTTAAAGGAAAGGTGTTGACTACAACGATACCTTCCCACTCGTAGCAATGCTAAAATCCATCAGAATTCTATTGGCTATTGCAGCACACTATGATTATGAGATCTGGCAGATGGATATGAAAACCACATTCCTCAATGGGAACCTCGAGGAGGAGGTGTATATGATGAAACCTAAGGGATTCGTGTCCAAGAACTGCCCAGATAAGGTGTGTAGGTTGCTTAGATCCATATATGGACTAAAGCAAGCTTCCCGAAGTTGGAACATAAGATTTGATGAGGCAATTAGATCTTATGACTTCGTTAAGAACGAAGATGAGCCTTGTGTGTACAGGAAGGTAAGTGGGAGCGCTATCACCTTTTTGGTGTTATATGTGGATGACATCCTGATCATTGGGAATGACGTAGGAATGCTATCCACAGTAAAGGCTTGGTTATCTAGACACTTCTCCATGAAGGACTTAGGGAAGCATCCTATGTCTTAGGGATTAGAATCTATAGAGATAAATCCAAGAGGATGCTTGGCTTGTCCCAATCCAGGTACATAGAAACCATTGTCAAAAGGCTTGGCATGGAAAATTCCAAGAGAGGTCTCATACCGATAAGACATGGGATATCGCTTTTTACGAGTATGTCCCCAAATACTCTAGAAGAAAGGGTGAACATGGATATGATACCTTATGCTTCAGCAATAGGGTCTATCATGTATGTCATGCTATGTACTAGGCTTGATATAGCGCATGCTCTGAGTGTCACGAGCAGGTATCAAGCGGATCCAAGCTTGGAGCATTGGAAAGTAGTAAAGTGTATCCTTAAGTACTTGAGAAGGACTAAGGATCTTTTACTAGTATATGGAGGTAGTAGCCTTAAGGTTGAAGGCTACACGGACGTAAGTTTTCAGTCTAATGTTGAACATAGCAAGTCAAATTCAAGGTATATGTACACCTTGAATGGAGGAGCAGTGTGTTGGAAGAGTTCCAAGCAAGATACTACTGCTGACTCGACCATAGAGGCGGAGTACATAACTGCATCAGATTTAGGAGTCGTGCCGGGTAGCGAGGAGTCGATCTCTTTATATTGCGACAACAACGGGGCGATTGCTTAAGCAAAGGAACCCAGGTCTCATAAAAAATCTAAGCATGTTCTGAGGAGGTTCCACCTTATCAAAGAGATCGTAACCCGAGGAGATGTAGTAGTGGAAAGAGTATCATCCGAAGATAACATTGTAGATCCACTGACAAAGTCGTTGTCTCAGATTGTCTTTAAGCGTCACAAGGGTATGATGGGGATCAAACACATAGGTGATTAGCTTTAGGTCAAGTGGGAGATTGCTAGTCATAGGTGCCCAGCAAGCCAATCACGTGAGTGATGGCACGTGTGACTTGATACAGAATCTTTTTGCTTATTATATTTTTGGCATATATCACTTTATAACTATTGCATATATGCATATATATTGTGATGTCCTTGGATTTGTGCAATAAGAATCGGATCGTGATGAGATCACGATAATGAGATCGATTCACCTTTAAACATAAATCCTAAATAATCCCGGTCATAGGTTACTCGAGAGGGACATCGTGATAACCGGACAGACTGGTGTGTTGTATACCATCCATATGATGAATGCAGCTGGTCTCATAGCTGCTCGTGCAGGGACACTAGGGATACAATACAAGTGCTCATTGAAGAATGAGTTCACTGATTGATCCGCTTACGGAATGTTGGATGGTTGATGATGCCTTATTGTCAGACAACGATTCCGTAGTCCTAGTGGTATATCTGGTCCTTAGCCTTGAGACACCAAGGATGTCCTGTATGAGTGCTCCACTCTTTGATACCGGACTTATAGGTTTGGTTGTCCCAGATCTAGTACAACTGGTCATTGGTAGTGGTAGTCGACCTTACGAGGGCTATTGAGTGTCGATAGAGGATCATCCACTCTCGGCGTCATGAGAGGAATATCTCATGTGTTCTTACTCAGACAAATCCCTAGCTAGGGTCATTCGGGTTGAGATAGAAATGTTTCTCTAG
Organism: Musa acuminata AAA Group; assembly: GCF_036884655.1. Taxonomy (NCBI): domain Eukaryota; kingdom Viridiplantae; phylum Streptophyta; class Magnoliopsida; order Zingiberales; family Musaceae; genus Musa; species Musa acuminata. The sequence continues at coordinate 30,453,315 of NC_088353.1, forward strand.
GAGAATCCGATTAGAGCGAGACTCGAGTAGAAACCGTATGGGTCTAACAACACCATGCTCGATATATGGTCTTTGGGATATTAGATGGATGAGGGACTATAGGTACACGGTAACTGAGGATAGACAAGTCCAATGGATTGGATTTCTCTATATCGTCTAGGGACTACGGCGTAGTGGCCTAGTACGTCCGTAGTCGATGAGTCAAGTGAATTATTACAAAGATAATAATTCACTGAGTTAGAAGGAGTTATGATAGGTATGACTCATGGCCAGCTCGATATTGGGCCTAGAGGGTCTCACACATATGGTAGGCATTGCGATGAGTAGAGGTTCGGATATGAAATATCCGACGGAGCCCTTGTCTTATTGGATGCAGATCCAATATCCACTAGGGGAGGACCCATTAGGGTTTAACAGGGGACCTCTATAAATAGGAGGGATTCAGAGCCTCATAGGCTAGAGCTTTTGCTTGCCTCTCTTATTCTCCTCCCCCTCTCCACCTCAGAGTAGGCCTGGAGTTTTGAGGAGTGTCATCGCAGCCCTACTGTGTGGATCACTGCTAGAGAGGAGGACGCTTGACCTCCTTCACCCTCTCCTAAAGATCTGCGAGGAAACAGGGATATATGATCTCCCTAGGTAACATAATCTACTCTATATGTAGTTTTTAAGTTTCACGGATTTTGTGCACCAATCTTCGCACGACGATGAACATCTCTTTGGGAATCGGGGATTTTGTTTTCTTGTTCTTCCGCTGCGTATGTGATGTCACCCCCAAGATTTCCCAACAGTGAACACTTAAGCTATTGAAAATAAGACTTGCTAAATACTTTGCTAAGGTTTTATCTAAGTCTCTAACTTCTAAAAGGTTGTTGTCTCTGTTGAGAATTGAGGAGTATTTATAGGCCCCAAAAGGATTCAAATTTGAGCTCTAAATTTGAATTACTTTTGCGTTCCCGATGCTGGTAGTGCCACCGCCTGTTAGTGGCGGTGCCACTACCTGTCAGTGTTTGACACTGACAGTGTACCGGCGGTGCCACCGCCAGACCTCTCGGGTGCTGGGCGGTGACACCGCCTGGACTTTTCAGATCATTGGTTGGGCTCCAAACTTGGCCCAAACTAGTCCAAATTCAGGCCCAGTTGGCCCCTAACCAGATTATAGGATTAACTCTTAATCCTAACCCTAATTAGATGCAAACTATGAAATTAAGACATAGCCCTAAGTAGGTTTTTAACCGGCAATGTCGAGTTTCCTTCCGACGAGCTTTCCGGCAAACTTCCGATACACTCTCGGATTTCTTCCGGCGGACTCCCAGTAGGCTCCCAGTCTTATGGCGAGTTCAGTGAGTCTTTGGCAAGTAGTCGAACCTTCTTACTGATCTCCACGAACCTCTGATGATCTCTCTGGTGGACTTTCGAAAACTTTGGCAAGTCTCGAATACCTATCGAACTTGACTACAACGATTCCTTCTCGGTTGGTTCCGACAGCACTTCCGACGAATCTTCGGACTCTCGGCGGACTCTCGAATACCTATCGAACTTGACTCTGGTAGACTTTCTTATGTCTTCAAGCTATCGTAGTTAATCCTGTATAAATAAAGCAAAAGTTTGATCTAGACAATTACTCCTAAGCAATCAAGTTGTCCGGCATGTCATTGGTCCCTCGACGCTTCATCCGATTCTTCGGCGCATCGTCCTCTCTTACAACCTATTGCCTAATCGGCCAGTTGACTCCGCAACTTTGATATCCTTGGTGCAATACCTGCTCTTCTTGGCCCGATGCCCGAATCCACGGCCCGAAGCCTTCTATCGATATGTCGACCAATCCACCGGCCCGACGTCCAATCTTCTGACATGTTCATCCGGCACAACATGATTTTCCTGCTTTATTTGTCTCATCCTGATCGAAGCATCCTGCATCACTCAAAATGTAGAATAAATTATAAACATATATCAAGTGGTTTTATCTTCAAAATACGAGATTTAACAAACCGAACATTCTCGGTGATCTCCGCGAACCTCCGACGATCTCTCCGACGAACTTTCGAAAACTTCGGTAAGTCCTTGATTTCTTCTCGGTTAGTTCCGATAGCACTTCTGATGAATCTTTGGACTCTTGGCGGACTCTCGAACACCCATCGAGCTTGACTCCGGTAGACTTGCTTTATGTCTTCAAGCTATCGTAGTTAATCCTACACAAGTAAAGCAAAACTTTGATTTAAACAATTACTCCTAAGCAATTAATCAGATTGTTCGGCATGTCATTGGTCCCTCGATGCTTCGTCCAATTCTTTGGCGCATCATCCTCTCTTGCGGCCTATTGCCCAATCGGTCAGTTGACTCCGCAACTCCGATATCCTTGGTGCAATACCGGCTCTTCTTGGCTCGATGCCCGAATCTACGGCCCAAAGCCTTCCGTCGATATGTCGACCGATCCACCGGCTCGACGTCCAATCTTCTGACATGTTCCTCCGGCCCAACATGATTTTCCTGCTTTAATTGTCTCATCCTGATCGAAGCATCCTGCGTCACTCAAAATACAGATTAAATCATAAATACATATCAAGTGGTTTCATCATCAAAATATGAGATTCAACAATCTCCCCCTTTTTGATGATGACAACCACTTGATGACAGAGTTAACCTTAACTCCCGGAGTTTAAACAAACTTCCCCTATCAATATGCCATATTGATAGAACTTTGAATTCAAACTGAATTCAAGTCATTGAAATATTCATCATGAATATTTGCAACACATCATTATGTATAACATGATCATACTTCTCCCCCTTTGTCATCAACAAAAAGGAGAAGTGTCACAATAAGTGTTTATAATATAAGTTCTAATCATTTGCATGAAAAACATAATATCTATTTTTATCATCATGCAATCTAGCAATTAAAGATGTGTAAGTTTAGCAACTGATTACTTCTTTTTAGGCTACAAGCTAGCAATTTTTATGATATGTAAGTTTTGCTACATACAAGCTAGCAAAAATTTCGAAAGCAAATGCAAGATGCTTCGATCAGGATAAGACGCAGGATGCTTCGATCAGGAAGAGACAATTAAAGCAGAAAAATCATGTTGGGCCGGAGGAATATGTCAGAAGATTGGACATCGGGCCAGTGGATCGGTCGACATATCAACGAAAGGCTTACGGCCGTGGATTCGGGCACTGGGCCAAGAAGAGCGGGTATTGTGCTAAGAATATCGGAGTTGCGGAGTTAATTGACCAATTGGGCAATAGGCCGTAAGAGAGGACGATGCACCGAAAAATCGGACAAAGAGTCAAGGGACCAATGACATGTCGGACAACCTGATTAATTGCTTAGGAGTAATTGTCTAGATTGAAGTTTTGCTTTACTTGTGTAGGATTAACTACGAAAGCTTGAAGACATAAAGCAAGTCTACCAGAGTCAAGTTCGATGGGTGTTCGAGAGTCCGCCGAGAGTCAGAAGATTCATCGGAAGTGCTGTCGGAACTAACCGAGAAGAAATCAAGGACTTGCCAAAGTTTTCCAAAGTCCGCTGGAGAGATCGTCGGAGGTTCGTGGAGATCACCGAGAAAGTTCAGCTACTTGCCAAAGACTCGTTGAACTCGCCACAAGACCAGGAGCCTATTGGGAGTCCACCGGAAGAAACCCAAGGGTGTATCGGAAGTTGGTCGGAAGTTCACGAAAAGCTCACCGGAAGGAAACTTGACATTGCCGGTTAAAAACTTACTTAGGACTATATCTTAATTTCATAGTTTGCATATAATTAGGGTTAGGATTAAGGGTTAATCTTATAACTCAGTTAGGAGCCAATTGGGCCCAAGTTCGGACTAGTTTGGACCAAGTTTGGAGCCCAACTAGTAAGCTAAAATAGTCTAGGCAATGGCACCGCCAGATTGGGCGGTGGCATCACCCAGAACCAGAGAGTTCCGGTAGTGGCACCACCAGCAAACTACTGGACTGGGCAGTGACACCGCCAGCACCGGGAAACCCAAAAGCAATTCAAATTTGGAGCCCAAATTTGAATCCTCTTGGGGCCTATAAATACCCCTCAATTCTCAGCAGAGAATACAACCTTTAAGAAATTATAGATTGAGAAAAAGCCTTAGCAAAGTCTTTAGCAAGTCTTGTTTTCAATAGCTTAAGTGTTCACCTCCCTCTTTCTCTTTGAAAAATCTGTAAGAGTGTGAACCACTTGTAAAAGGTTGTAAGAGGGGTATTTGTCCTTCCCCTTCAAAGTGATTTGCTAGTGGAAGTTGGGAGTCTCATCGAAGAAGGCTTCGCAAGTGGATGTAGGTCATTTGACCGAACCACTTTAAATTGGTGTGTTCCTTAAATGTGTGAGTGTTTACCTTTCTGAAACCTTTATTTACATAGCAGCAAGCTTTTGGTTTTCATCTCCTTACTTTACTCAAGCTACTTTTACTAAGTCATTCTTTGTCGAATCAAAATCTCTATGCATTTACGAAATCGTTTTCAAACTTATGAGTTTTAATCCGCTGCACTAATTCACCCCCCCCCCCTCTTAGTGCCGCTTCGATCCTAACAATTGGTATCAGAGCCTCGTTATTTCTCAGTTGATTTAACACCCAAGAAAAATGGCTCTTTATGGCCTTCAAGAGGGGCACTCTCTTATTCGTCCTCCCTTTTTCAATGGGACGGACTACACTTATTGGAAAACTTAAATGAGAGTTTTCTTACTTTCTTTGGATTTGAATCTATGGGACATAGTCGAAAATGAATTTGAAATATCTTCTCTTTCAATGAACCATTGGAATGATTTGGAGAAGAAGATGTTTTCTCTAAATGCAAAGGCTATAAATGCCTTATATTGTGCACTTGACAAAAATGAATTTAATCGCATTTCAATTTGTGATTCAGCTTTTGATATTTGGAGAACTCTTAAGGTCACTCATTAAGGCACTAGCTGAGTGAAAGAGTCCAAAATCAACATTCTTGTTCATTCTTACGAACTTTTTCGGATGAAACCAAGTGAGTGCATCGGAGACATGTACACCCATCTCACGGTTGTCATCAATGGACTCAAAGCTCTTAGTAAAGATTTTTCTAACTTTGAACTAGTAACTAAAATTTTAAGATCTCTTCCAATGAGTTGGGATCCAAAAGTTATGGCTATTTAAGAGGCCAAGAATCTTAAAACATTTCCACTCGAAGAACTAATTGGGTCTTTAATGACCTACGAAATGAACAATGTAACAAAAAGGGAACTCGAGAACAACCTTCCAAAGGATAGGAAGGATTTGGGAAATAGAACACATGAAGACTACTTGAGCATAAGCTCAAGTGATGGTGAACTTAAACTACAAATGAAACAAAAATTAAAAAGCAAAAAGAACGAAACTACTTGCTTTGAATGCAATAAGAAAAATAAAAATTGGGATGAATTAAGTTCCTCCGAAGACGAGGAGAAAATCAAGAAAGGCAAGGTGGCAAACTATGTCTTAACTGCTTTCAATGATGAGGTAATCGAAATTCCCCTAATTTACTTTGAAATTACATAATGCTTTTCATAATGCACTTTTTTTTGTAATTTAATTTTGAATCAATTTTCTTGAAAATTAAACGTTTAAAAATGAAAATGCAAAAATATGATCATGCTCATAATTTTGAAAATGACAATGAAAATTATATATTTTATATTAGTGCAATAAAATGTTAGATATAAATCTAATACTTGTACACCTAGTAAGATTAATCTTTTGTATGTGCTTGAGAAGCAAGAATGTGTATTTTGATGATTTCCATATTGATTTTCAATGACGATGCATGGGTTTTGTATGGAAGGCTTGATGATTATTTATGAACCTTGTCTTTGGTTTTCAAACATGATGTATAGTTTTGACATAAGAATAAAATTTGAGCATGCTAATATAAAGTCAATCACATAAATTAAAATTAAAGAAGTTTTAGTTATCTATAAGAATCATTCAAAAGTATGTTCAATGAAACCAATGCATAATAATGTAATGAAAATATTAAATATTTTGATACCATAATTGATGATTTTATGCATAAGATTTTAAAAGCTATACATGATGATTTTTGTGTTTTTTTTTTTCGATCCGAAACATTGATGCATGTTTTTATTTGTCATAAAAGAAAAGAACATGCATGTATGAAATAAATCACATGAATTAAAACAACTAAAAAGTGGAAAGATTTCTTCTTAAAAAATTTATTTTTCTGACTTTATCGATTTTTCAAAAAGGGAAATTAATGAATCTATTTGTATCACTTTTGTGAATCTCTTGAAAATGATCTTGATTTGATGATTTAAATGAGCTTTATCTTGATTTTTTGAAATTTATAAATTGAGATTTCTTATGCTTAAGTCAAGATTCTATATGCATGAATTAATGTCTTTTTCTCTTACAAGATTGAATGAATTCTATCTCTTTCATGATTTCCTAAGAATTTTTTACATTATTTATTTAAGAGAAGATTTGTTAAAATGAATCACAGTTTCTCTTGATTTTTCAGAATTATAACTTGAGTATTCATTTTATAAATCAAGATTGTTAATCTTGATTCTCTCGTTTTATCAAATAGAATATTTTTCAAAATGAATAATTAAGCTGTTTTCTCTTGATTTTTTGATACCCACAATTTGAGAAAATGTACCTTGATGCTTGGAACATTTTATGCATAAATTGATTTTCTTTATGATTCAATACTCCTTTGTAATTATGATATGCTTATCGCATGATATGATTGAATCACTATTATAAAAGAAAAAGGAAATTGTTGGCTTGCTAATTGCAAAAATATATGCTAGCTTGAATGATAAAACATGAGATTATCTATAGTACAAATTTATTGTTCTTATGATGTGTAGATTGAAATAATGATTAGAATCTTGTTGGTTTTTATGAAAAAATTTATTTTTTGATTCTAAATGATTGATAACATATATATATATATATATTTTTGGCACAAAAAGGACAAATGCATGCTTGTATGAAACAACTAAATAAAGAAAAGTATTTTTCTTGAAAATTCTTTTTCTCTATCTTATTGACTTTGATGAATCCGTTTGTATTATTTTTATGAATCTCATGGATTAAGAAAATGATTTGAATTTAATGGGTTTTATTGAAATCATGATCTTGATTTCTCATAATTATAATTTGAATTTTCTATTGAATGAATCAAGATTGTTTTCTATTTAAAAGGAGATTTGTCGAAATGTTTCATGGTCTTTTAGTATTCATGATCTTGATAATTATGTTTTGAAACTTTATGTAAATCAAGATTGTTCATCATAATTCTCTCTTTGAATATTTAAAGAGGAGAATTTTCTAGATGAATCATGATTTGATGATTGAATAGTTGATATGCATGAATCGAGATTTTGCTCCCCTACTATTCTTTTTGCTATTAACTAAAAAGAAGACTAATTCTAATAAACCATGATATGCTATATGAATTTTATTGTATTCATGAAGTAATATCTCATCACCAAATTTTTTTTTATATTCCTTCATGTGATGATATGAATGCATGAAACACTTATGATATAATTTTTATACAATTCCGTGTATTCATAAAATATTTATCTCATTATCCAATTAATTCTTCTTGATATTCCTAATGTGATAAAATGAAATTATGCATGAAATACAAATGAGGAGAAGTTTTGATTATGCATGGTAGGATGCAATTTGACAAATTAATACCATCATGATTTGAAACATTTATGATTTGAAAATATGAATGCAATTGCTTTTTATTGTGATGATATTTTCATATAATGTGTATCATGAATGCTTTAAATGATGAATGCTTAGTATCATGATCAAAATATTGATAAATGCTATGATTTATTACCAAAATGATGTATCATGTATGATAGGCCCATAGTGATTTATATAATGCATGAAGTAAGGATACAAATGTAAAGTTTTGAAATTATACATATTTTAATTTGAAAACATAATGATGCACAAATAAGATTGATACTTACCTTTGTCATGATTTAAAAATTGATGTAAAGGGTCTTCCTTTCTATTTGCCAATGACAAAAGGGGAGAAAGAGTTGCTAATGTACTATCTTGAATTGATGTAAAGGGTCATCTCAAAGAGAAATTAGCTAGCTTGCACAAGTCAAGAAAATATAAAAACTTGCTTACTTTCTTGCACATCTAAAGAGAAGATGCAAATGTAACACTTGCCAAATTGTTTGCTTGCCTCATCTAAAATATTGTCTCTTGCTAGTTTGGCATTTTACTAAGGAATAAAAAATGACACTTCTCAAAAGAGAAGAAAGAGCTTGCTATCTTGAACATCACAAGTTTGCCTATCGTAAGAAACAAAAATTGCAAAAGTGCTATCTTGCCTATCTCAAGAAGCAAAACTTGCAACTTGCACATTGCAATAAGAAACAAGAATCATGAGCTTACACAAGAAAGCTATCTTGCATTTGCTTTCGAAATTTTTGCTATCTTGTATGTAGCAAAACTTGTATATCATAAAATTTGCTAGCTTATAACCTAAAAAGAAGCAATCAGTTGCTAAACTTGCACATCTTTAATTGCTAGATTGCATGATGATAAAAATGGAGATTATGTTTATCATGCAAATGATTATAACTTATATTACAAACACTTATTGTGACACTTCTCCTTTTTGTTGATGATAAAGGGAGAGAAGTATGATCATGTTACACATGATGATGTGTTACAAATATTCATGATGAATGTTGCAATGACTTGAATTCAGTTTGAATTCAAGGTTCTATCAATATGGCATATTGATAGGGGGAGTTTGTTTAAACTCTAGGAGTTAAAGTTAACTCTGTCATCAAGTGGTTGTCATCGTCAAAATACGAGATTCAACAACTACTAGCACATGCAAGGAGTATCCTTATGGCTTCTAATCATGCCACAAGAGTGAAGGTCTCTTCTTAATCGATACATTCTTCTTGGTTGAAACCTTTGGCCATTAATCTAGCCTTGTTTCTAACCACAATACTAAGTTCATCTTGCTTCTTTCTAAAGACCCATTTAGTACTAATAACTAAATGATCATTTGGCCTCAGAACAAGCTTCCATACCTTATTTCTTTCAAATTGATTTAACTCATCTTGTATTGCGATAATCCATAAATCATCTTTCATGGCTTCGTCAATACATTTAAGTTCAATTTGGGAGAGAAAAGCGGCGTTGGCACAAAAATTCTTAAGAGAAGAACGAGTTTGAACCCCTTTAGATGTGTCTCCTATGTTTAGCTCCTTAGGATGAGCATCTACATACTTCTAATCCTTGTTAAAAGATGTTTCAGAAGTAGATGCATCCAAGTTGCTAGATGGAGAAAGGGTTTCGTTTAAATTCAAAGCATCAAAATTAACATCATCATCAAAATTAGTTTTCTTAATTTCAGAAACCTCATTAAAAATAACATGAATGGATTCTTCTATAATCAAGGTTCTTTTATTAAAGATATGAAATACTTTAGAAATAGAAGAATGGCCAAGAAAAATTTCTTCATCGGATTTAGCATCAAATTTTCCTAAGGCATTTTTTTCATTCAAGATAAAACACTTACACCCAAAAACTTTAAAATATGAAACATTGGGTTTTTTATTGTTCCACAACTCATAAGGAGTTTTGGTGAGTAAGGGTCTTACTAGAACTCTATTCATCACATAGCATACCGTATTTATGGCTTTGGCCCAAAAATATTTGGGTAGGCTTTGTTTATTCAACATGATTCTTGTCATTTCTTGTAAATTTCTATTCTTTCTTTCTACTACTCCATTTTGTTGAAGATTTCTTGGAGTAAAGAAATTGTGGTTGTATCCATTAGATTCACCAAATTCTTGAAAATTATGGTTTTGAAATTCACCACCATGATCACTTCGAATTGATGAAATCATAGTACCCTTTTCATTTTGAACAAGTTTACAAAACTTGGTGAAATATCTAAAGCATTCACTTTTGTGTGTCAAAAAATAAGTTCATGTGTATCAACTATAATCATTTATATTGACAAAAGTATATTTGCTATCACCTAGGCTTGATGTAAAAATTGGTCCAAATAAGTCCATATGGATCAATTGCAAAGGTCTAGAGGTGCTTAATTGATTCTTAGGTTTGAAACTACTTTTTATATGTTTTCCTAATTGCCAAGCATCACACACATTATCTTTGACGAACTTGATATGAGGAATTCCTCTTACAAGTTCTTTAGATGAAATTTAGGTAATTAGTTTTAATGCTAGCATGACCTAATCTCCTATGCCAAAGCCAAGCATTATCATTCAAAACCAAAAAACATATTTCATTGCAAAGATCATTAATGTCAATGGTGTATACGTTATTTTGTTTCAATGCAATCATAAATGTGTTTTTATGTGGTTTTTCAATAATGCAAGTATTAGATTCAAATTTAACAATATATCCTTTATCACATAATTGACTAATTCTCAAGAGGTTATATTTTAAACCATCAACTAACAAAACATCTTCAATAAAAAAGTTGGATTTGTTACCTATGGTTCCTTTGCCAATGATTTTACCCTTGTTGTTGTCTCCGAAGGTGACATATCCTTCATCTATGCTAGTGAGCTTAGAGAATTGAGATGGATCTCCGGTCATATGTCTTGAGCATCCACTATTAAGGTACCATCTCTTGCTCCTCGCTTGTGATGGTTTACGTTTCTACAAAAGAGGATGATTTTTTGTACCCATTTGACCTTGAGTGCCTAAAAAATCTATCTAAATTGTGTTAGGACTCTAGCTTGGAGAGTCCTAATTGAGAGGGACATTCATGTAAAAATATTAGGACTCTAGCTAGGAGAGTCCTAATTGAGAGGGACATTCTGTTAGGACTCTAGCTAGGAGAGTCCTAATTGTGAGGGGCATTCATGTAGGAGGTTTTTTCTTAGAGAAGAATTAGGAGTTGTAAGGGAATAGGAGTCTTGAGTAGGAGTCCTATTAGGAGTTGGTTAGAAGTAAGAGTCTTAAGTAGGAGTCCTATTAGGAGTTAGGGTTTAGAAGCCCTACAAATAGCCATGTATTCCTTCTCTTTTCTTAAGCAATAGATGAATCTTTTCTGCAGCCTTTGAGCAGCAATTTGGAGGGAGGAACCCCTATAGAGTTCCAAGGAGGCCGATCCCCTAAAGAGATCAACCCCAAGTTTAGAATCTGCAAGGGTTCTAACACCTGGTATCAGAGCAGCGTTCTTGGCATCTCGCTGCCCTTCCACAGCCATCCATCAACCCTCTACTACCATCCAAAGCAATTCCCACAATTGCTTAAAAGATCGTCACCGAATTCCGTCATCATCTCCACCACCACGGATCATCCTTTGATCTCCCCGTGAATTGCAACAGGTTCTGGTTTCCTACCTTACTGCTGCTGCAATTTAGTTATCCTTATTCGAAAATCCAAAAAAAAAAAAAAAAATCGTTCCTATATTGCTGCATAAACTTTTCGTCACAAAGTTTTCATCTCTACGACGAAAGATACATTGCAGAATTCCAGCCGCATAGCACCATCTGTTTGATCTTGCTACTGTGCTTTTTCTATCCAAATTTCTACGAAATTTTTATGACATCTTTGACACTTCTTAATAGTGGATTTCCCTTTAGTTTCATCAAAAAATTCTCAATATAAACTACTGATCTTTTATGTCCAATCTGCTGCACTTGAATTGCAGAATTCAAGCCGCATAGCACCATCTATTTGATCTTGCTACTGTGCTTTTTCTATCAAAATTTCTACGAAATTTTTATGACATCTTTGACACTTCCTAACAGTAGATTTCCCTTTGGTTTCATCGAAAAATTCTCAATATAAACTACTGATCTTTTATGTCCAATCTGCTGCACTTGAAAATCTATACTGCATAAAATTTCAGCTGCATATCGTTGCCTTAACCCATCTATTTGCAATCTTTTTTGAATGAAATTTCTTATACACTTCATAGATCATCTTGGCTTCCATCGAAGATTGATCTATTAAGAAATTCATCTCTAAAAATGATTTTATGTTGCTGCAAATTTTCATCGTAACCCGCTGAAATTTTTCGACGATAATTCTGCAATTGCAACTTGCACCAATTTCCTTGCTGTTATACTGCCGAAATTTTCTTGATTAAATTAGATATCCTTGCTGTCATATAAACTGTGATTTTGCTATCAATTCCCTCCTCAATTCTCTCAAGTTTTTGGTGGAAATTACGTCGAGAAATCGTTGTTTCTTCGACGACAATTCTACTCTTACAAGACAGCACATACTTGCTGCAACTTCCACGGATTTCTGTCAAACCTTTGCTACCATCTACCACAGATCCAAAACTTTCAACCACAGCCCTAAAACTCTACTAAACCACACCCTCAAACTGCACCTAAAACTGCCACAAAACAAGCCTAAATCGTAGCCTACATCCACCAATCCACCAACCCTTTTGACCATCACTTCTCTCAACCTATACATGCCTTTAACCTAACAACAAAAGAGAGATCTTAACATCATAGATTTGGAGACATATGTTATGGCATCTAAGGAGGTAATCAATGCTAAATTCGAAGCCTTGGAGGCGCGAATGGAGGATAAGATTCGGATGCTCTTTATTGAACTCAGATTGGGCCGACCACTAAGCCCGAAGAAATCACATCAAGGAGAGAGCTTTGCCCAATCACACCAACCCCAAAGATATGACTTCCAAGAGAGGGGAAGCTCTATGACCAACCCCAACTATCCATGCATGAGAGTGGACTTCCCTAAATGGGAAGAAGGAGACCCGATTGGTTGGATCTCGCGCGCGAAGCAATATTTTTGGTACCACAAAACCGCGGATGTATCTATGGTGAAAATTGCAGCTATACATCTTGAAGGGGATGCTATACATTGGTTTAACTGGTTTGAACATACTTATGGATTCCTTTCATGGCGACAATTCAAAGAAGGACTACTGATTCGCTTCAGACCAACCGATTACGAGAATATTGACGAACAACTAGCAAAGATCCAACAAACCTCCACCATTCAGGAGTACCAAACCAGGTTTGAAAGGTTATCTAATCAAACTCATGATTGGTCTCAAAAACAGCTATTGTGGACCTTCATTGAGGGCTTGAAGCCGGAGATCCGAGGAGAAGTTAAAGCGCGACAACCGTATACGCTTATGGCAGCCATCTCTTTCGCACAACATCAAGAGGAGCAATTGAACCATGAAGCTCGGAGGACTAGGGTCTCTCCTCAACCAGTAATATTGAAGCCCTTAGCCCCCCCTACTGTCGACCAAGTCCCAGCACTAAAGAGGTTAACAAGAGAAGAGCTTCGGGAGCGATATGCGAAGGGGTTATGTTGGCATTGTGACGAGTCGTGGAGCCGTGAGCATCGTTGTAGTAAAGGGGGACTTCTTATGATTGAACCGATAGAAGAAGAGGTCATTGAACATCCAAAAGTGAGCCTTGAACATGAAGAAGATGATGCAGAAGAAGAGCCATAACCGACCGAAGTTACGGTACATACACTAGCTAGCTACTCAAACCCGCAAACGATGAAAATTGGAGGCCTTCTCAAACAACAACCAATCACTGTTCTCATCGACACGGGCAGTACTACTAACTTCTTAAATAGTAAGCTTGCTGTTCGGATATCATTACCTATCGAGAATCGCTGCAGGTTTGATGTTAAGGTCACCGACGGACGGATTTTGAATTGTGATCATAGGCGCTTGCAGGAGAAACTATTGCTGTAGGACCAAGAGATAATTGCAGATTTCTTCCTTCTCCCTCTTAACAATCATGAGGCCATGCTCAGAATTAAATAGTTGATGACATTAGGTGATATTTCTTGGAATTTTATGAAACTAATTATGAAATTTTATAGTAAGGAGAAACAGGTGACATTGCACGGGAAACGTGGGGGCGACATAACAACGATTTGCACACAACAAATGGAGAATGTTTTGCATAAAGCATGCAGCGGCTTTTTGGTACAACTTGAGCAGCAAACTAAGGGAGAGCCAACAGAATTTGAAGATCCAAATCTACTTCCTTTGCCTGCTGAATTTTCAAATATATTTGACGAACCGCGCAACCTACCTCTTACCTGTCGGCATGATCATTGTATAATGATTCTTCCAGGCAAATCTTTAGCAAATGCTCAGCCATATCAGTATCCACATCTCCAGAAGGATGAAATAGAAAGTATTATAAAAGAGATGCTTGAAATAGGAGTTATTCGGCCAAGTTGCAACCTCTACTCTTCGCCGGTGCTACTTGTACGCAAGAAGGACGGAACAAGGCGAATATGTGTTGATTACCGAGCTCTCAATGGCATAATCATCAAGGACAAATACTTTATTCCAATAGTAGATGAATTGCTAGATGAAAGGGAGCACAAATCTTTACAAAGCTGGACCTTTGATCCGGGTATCATCAAATACGAGCATGCGAAGAAGACATACAGAAAACCACCTTTTGAACACACAACAACCACGAATTTTTGCTTTCTTCAACAAAAGGTGGAATATCTTGGGCATATCATATCAGAGGAAGGTGTGGCAGTGGACCCCTTCAAAATTGGAGCAATGCAAAACTGGCCGACCTCGAGAAACATAAAATTGCTACATGGCTTTCTGGGTTCAACAGGCTACTACCGCAAGTTCGTGAAAAACTATGGAAAGATCAGTGCACCACTTACTTCCTTACTAGAAAAAGATGTCTTCCAATGGTTGGACAGAGCCTCCGCTGCCTTCGACAAACTTAAGGCAGCCATGACGACGACGTCGGTGCTAACACTACCAGATTTCAACCGACCCTTCATTATTAAGGCCGACACATCTGGAGTCAGAATTGGAGCCATTCTCATGCAAGATGGTCGACCACTCGCATACACTAGCAAGGCATTATCTCCCTCCGATCAAAATATGTCAACATATGATAAGGAGATGCTCGCCATTGTGCGCGCAGCAACGAGGTGGAGATTGTACTTGATCAGGCGATACTTTCAAATCAAGACCGACCATAAAAGCCTAAAATATCTCTTGGAGCAGAAGATATCTTCCCCCGAGCAGCAAAAATGGGTAACAAAACTTCTTGGATTTGATTTTGAAATAACTTACAAAAAGGGGAAAGAGAATGTTCTTGCAGATGCGCTTTCGCAACTACCCGAGCAAGTTGAAGTTTCGACCGTTTCACTTCTGACCAGCGACTTCCTTGAGGATATTAAGATGGAATGATAGGAAGATTCAGATACTAGTATGATTATAAAAAAATTGAAGGAAGCACCAAGCCCCATGGCTCATTACAATTGGGACTCAAAAGAATTACACTATAAGGGACGCATTGTGCTTGTGACAAATTCTACTTGCATCTTCAATAGCAGATTTTGGACAAAGTTATTCTATATGCAGGGTACTAAATTGAAAAGGAGTACGACATATCACCCACAAACCAACAACCAACCGGAAGTTTTAAACAGATGCTTGGAGACAGCCCAAAGCCACCCACCAAATATGACTACCCAAAGAGAACTCCAGACCCAGCCAAGTGCCATTATTGATCGACGGATCGTGACTCGACGACGACGACCCACTAATGAAGTGCTAATACAGTGGGCGAACCTACCAAAAGAAGATGCCACTTGGGGGAACTATGACGACTTGAAGATCAAATTCCTAGAATTCATGAATCATCAGCCTCGAGGACAAGGCTGATTTGAAGAGGGTGGGTCTGTTAGGACTCTAGCTTGGAGAGTCCTAATTGAGAGGGACATTCATGTAAAAATGTTAGGACTCTAGCTAGGAGAGTCCTAATTGAGAGGGACATTCTGTTAGGACTCTAGCTAGGAGAGTCCTAATTGTGAGGGGCATTCATGTAGGAGGTTTTTTCTTAGAGAAGAATTAGGAGTTGTAAGGGAATAGGAGTCTTGAGTAGGAGTCCTATTAGGAGTTGGTTAGAAGTAAGAGTCTTAAGTAGGAGTCCTATTAGGAGTTAGGGTTTAGAAGCCCTATAAATAGCCATGTATTCCTTCTCTTTTCTTAAGCAATAGATGAATCTTTTCTGCAGCCTTTGAGCAGCAACTTGGAGGGAGGAACCCCTATAGAGTTCCAAGGAGGCCGATCCCCTAAAGAGATCAACCCCAAGTTTAGAATCTGCAAGGGTTCTAACAAATTGCTTATCATGTTGCATGAAATTTTTTACGGTTCCTTTAGGAACCCATATCAATTTGTGTGGACTAACCTTTTTAAATAGACAATGATAAGCTAAATGTCCAAGTTTACAATAAAAGCTGCATTTCTTTTGGGGCAAAATATGCAAGATAGGGCCTTTAATGAAGGTGGTTGGATTTTGATGAGAGCTACTCACAAATCCGATTCCACTTCTTTTATAAACGTGACCCTTATTGGTAAGGATCATGTTTAATGACTTGCTACCAACCTCAAATTTCTTCAAGGTATCCTTGAGTAGCAAGTTCTCCTTTTGGAGTATTTCTAAATCATGGCATTTCGCACATGGAGTAAACTATCATTATGCTCAATTTTTAATTTATCAAAATTACTAACAAGAGAATCATGCTCCTTTTATAATAATTTATATTTTTTATTAATTATTTTATATTCATCAAATAAATCATGAAAAGCTTTTAATAATTCATCAAATGATAAATTTGCATCAATTGAACTTGATACCTCCTCTCCAAGAGCCATTAGTGCATAGTGAGTAACTTGCTCGGTGTTGAGCTCCTCTTCTTCAGATGCGCTTGAGTCATCCCATGTTGCTTTGAGCGCCTTCTTCTTCGGTGTCCTCTTCTTGGCTTGGGGACATTCACTCTTGTAGTGTCCTAACTTCTTGCATTCTTAGCAAATTACTTGATCTTTCTTGGGTTCATATTTATTTTTAGTGTTATTTTTAAATTTGTTTCTTTTAATATATTGTTTGAATTTCCTTGTTAAAAGTGCCAAGTCATCATCAAAGTCCTCATCACTTGAGTTTTCTCTCAAGTTGTCTTCTTGTGTTCTTAGTGTCATATCCTTCCTTTTCTTTAGAAGGGTGTCCTCAAGCTCTTCATGAGCTTTGCATGTCATTTCATAGGTCATTAATGACCTAATTAATTCTACAAGAGGAAAGTTGTTTAAATCTTTGGCCTCTTGAATGGTCGTGACTTTAGAGTCTCAACTCTTTAGAAGATATCTTAAAACTTTATTAACGAGCTCAAAATCCAAAAAACTTTTACCAAATCCTTTTAGACCATTGATGACATCTGTAAAATGGGTGTATATGTCTCCAATGGTCTCACTCGGTTTTATTCGAAATAATTTACAAAAATGTACTAAAAGGTTGATTTTTGACTCTTTCATTCTACTCATGCCTTCGTGAGTCACTTCGAGTGTGTGCCAAATATCAAAAATCATTTCACAAATCAAAACATGATTGAACTTATTTTTATCTAATGCACAAAATAAGGCATTCATAGCCTTTACGTTTAAAGCAAAAGTCTTCTTCTCCAATTCATTCTAATCGATCATTGGAAGAGAAGATTTTTTAAATTCATTTTCTACAATGTTCCAAAGATCAAAATCCATAGAAATTAGGAAGATCCTCATTTGAGTCTTCTAATAGGTATAATTCGTCCCATTGAACATGGGCAGACGTGTAATTGAGTGACCCTCTTGGTTTCTGGCAAATTTCATCTCTCTTGGGTTTTAAGCCAACTTAGAGTAAACCTCGCTCTGATACCAATTGTTAGGATCAAGAGCGAACTAAGAGGGAGGGGTGAATTAGTGTAGTGGAAAACTTTCGCTATTTTGAAAACCTTTTATGATTAAAACCGATTCAATGAGAATGCTTTCAACTCAATTCGTTTCAAAAGGAATTTGAGCTTGAAGTCTTAAGTGAAAATGCAAGAGAGGACTAAGGTGATTTGCAGCAATGTAAATCACACAAATGAAAAAACGTAGATTTCATAAAGTCTTCGTAGAAAGCTGATCTCGGAATATGTTTTACGTCAAAGCGAATATAGACATATTTAAAGCACAGTAAGGAGGAGAAGTAGTTTGTTATAAAGGAAAGATGCTCAAAGTAAATGCAAACAAAGATTTTAGAGTGGTTCGATCAACGTGACCTACATCCACTATCGGCTTCCTCCTCCGACGAGGTCACTGGCATCCACTAGAGGCCTTTCTTCAATAGGCGAAGGCCAACCACCCTTTTGCAGCTTTTCTTCTTTTGCCGGACTTAGGAGACAACCCTTACAAGTTTCACTCCTCTCTTAAATGATCTCAACACTTAGAAAGAAGGAGGAGAACACTAGCTTTTACAACACTTTAAGGCCTCAAAGACTCGAGATAATGTCAAGTTTTCATTGCCCTTTCATGTAGGAAAGGGTGGGGTTTTTATAAGCCCCAATGAGTTCAAAAATGGAGCCTAAAATCCTGAATTTCCGGGGTCCTAGCGGTACCACCACCATTACTGGGCGGTACTACCACATGTCATCGAGCACTGAGCGGTACTATCGGTCAGTCTGGGTGGTACTATTGCCTGAAAGCGCTCGAAGACCGAGCTCTGTTGGTACCACCGCCTGATAGGGGCAGTACCACCACTAGCAGTAATAACTACTAGCGATACCACCGTTGACAGCAATAACTGTCGGTGGTACTATCGCCTAACAAGGGCGATACCACTGCCTAGAATTCCTAGGAGACAAAGTCTCCCAAGCGGTGCATCAATCGCTACTGCAATTTAGATTTCGGTGCAATTTAGATGCTGGTGCATCAATCGCTCTAATTATGACAATTAAGACATCATTACTGCAATTTAGATTCCGGTGCATCAATCGCTTCTTCCGACGAGCTTCCAACGTACTTTCGGCGAACATCTGATGAACTCTCGGTGATGCTCCAGCGGACTCCCGGCAAGCTCCTGGACTTTACGATGATCTTCTTGGTAAGTTCTAACAAGCTTCTATGGCAAGCTCCTAGACTTCTCGGTTGGTTCCCGCAGAACTTCCGTCGAACGTCCGGACTTCCGACGAACTCTCGAACTCCCAACGTGATCTTGATCTTGACTCTAGTATAACACATGTTGCATGTCTTGCTACTGCCATCGTAGTTAATCCTGCACATTTTTCTCAATATATAGATTAGATAAACAAATGATAATTAACTTCATCATCAAAATCCGAGATTCAACAATCCTAATAGACCCGCCCTCTTCAAATCAACCTTATCCTCAAGACTGATGATCCATGAATTTTGAGAATTTGATCTTCAAGTCATCATAATTCTCCCAAGTGACATATTCTGCTAGTAGGTTCGCCCACTATATTAGCACTTTAGTAGTGGCTCATCGTCGTCGAGTCATGATCCGTCGATCAATAATGACACTCAGTTGGGTCTGGAGTGTTAGGATCGGAGTGGCACTAAGAGGGGGAGGTGAATTAGTGCAGCGGATTAAAACTCGTAAGTTTGAAAACAATTTCGTAAATGCGTAGAGATTTCGATTTGACAAAGACTGACTTGGTATAAGTAGCTCGAGTAAAGTAAGGAGATGAAAACCAAAAGCTTGCCACTATGTAAATAAAGGTTTCAGAAAGGTAAATACTCACATATTCAAGGAACACACCAATTTAAAGTGATTCAGTCAAATGACCTATATCCACTTGCGAAGTCTTCTTCGATGAGGCTCCCAACTTCCACTAGCAAATCACTTTGAAGGAGAAGGACAAATACCCCTCTTATAACCTTTTACAAGTGGTTCATACTCTCACAGATTTTTTAAAGAGAAAGAGGGAGGTGAACACTTAAGCTATTGAAAACAAGACTTTGCTAGACTTTTTCTCACTTTCTAATTTATTAAAAAGGTTGTGTTCTCTGCTGAGAATTGAGGGGTATTTATAGGCCCCAAGAGGATTCAAATTTGAGCTCCAAATTTGAATTGCTTTTGGGTTTCTCGGTGCTGGCGGTGCCACCGCCTGTCAGTGTCTGACACTGACAGTGTACTAGCGGTGCCACCGCCGGACCTCTCGGGTGTTGGGCGATGCCACCGCCTGGACTTTTCAAATCATTGGTTGGGCTCCAAACTTGGCCCAAACTAGTCCAAATTCGGGCCTAGTTGGCCCCTAACCAAATTATAGGATTAACTCTTAATCCTAACTTTAATTACATGTAAACTACGAAATTAAGACATAGTCCTAAGCAGGTTTTTAACCGACAACGTCGAGTTTCCTTCCGGTGAGCTTTCCGATGAACTTCCGACGGACTTCCGATACACCATCGGATTTCTTCCAACGGACTCCCAATAGGCTCCCGGTCTTGTGGCGAGTTCAGCGAGTTTTTAGCAAGTAGCCAAACCTTCTTGGTGATCTTCGCGAACCTCCGACGATCTCTCTGGCGGACTTCCGAAAACTTCGGCAAGTCCCCGATTCCTTCTCGGTTGGTTCCGGTAGCACTTCTGACGAATCTTCGGACTCTCGACGGACTCTTGAACGCCCATCGAACTTGACTCCGGTAGACTTGCTTTATGTCTTCAAGCTATTGTAGTTAATCCTACACATGTAAAGCAAAACTTTGATCTAGACAATTACTCTAAGCAATCAAGTTGTCCGGCATGTCATTGGTCCCTCGACGCTGCGTCCGATTCTTCGGCGCATCGTCCTCTCTTGTAGCCTATTGCCCAATCGGCCAGTTGACCCTGCAACTCCGATATCCTTGGCAAAATAGCCGCTCTTCTTGGCCCGATGCCCGAATCTACGGCCCGAAACCTTCTATCGATACGTCGATCGATCCAATGGCCTGACATCCAATCTTCTGACATGTTCGCACAACATGATTTTCCTGCTATAATTGTCTCATTCTGATCGAAGCATCCTGTGTCACTCAAAAACGTAGATTAAAACATAAACACATATTGATTGGTTTCATCATCAAAATTTGAGATTTAACAATCTCTCCCTTTTATATGATGACAACCAATCGATGATGGAGTTAACCTGAACTCCCGGAGTTTAAACAAACTTCCCTTATCAATATACCATATTGATAGAAACTCTTGGATTCAAAAATGCAAGCAACATGTCATGATAAAATCATTACATATAATCAACATACTTCTCCCCCTTTGTCATCAACAAAAAGGAGAAGTAGCACAATCAAGTGTTTGTGATATACAAGTTCAACTCATTGCATAAAAAACATAATATCCATTTTTATCATCATGCAATCTAGCAATTAAAGATGTGCAAGTTTAGCATGTTTACTTTTCTTAAGATAGCAACTGTTTGCTTCTCTTTAGACTACAAGCTAGCAATTTTTACGATATGCAAGTTTTACTACATACAAGCTAGCAAAAATTTCGAAAGCAAATGCAAGATAGCATTTCTTGTGTAAGCTCATGATTCTTGCTTCCTATTGCAATGTGCAAGTTGCAAGTTTGGCTTCTTGAGATAGGCAAGATAGCACATTTGCTTGAAATTACAAGATACCATTTCTTACTTTTGAGATAAGCAAGCTAATAAGTTTTGCCCCTTTTTGCGATGTGTACATTTGCAATTTTTTGCTTGTCTTGTGCAAGCTAGCTATCTCCCCCTTTGTCATTGTCAAAATGAAGGAAAGACCCTTTACATCAATTATGACAAAGGTAAGTATCAATCTTATTTATGCATCATTATATTTTCAAATTAAAACATGCACTATTTCAAAAACCTTATATTTCATTCATGCACGATATTGAATAAATCAATCAACATTATGAGCACATGATACTAAAATTTTTAACTACTTATCAACATTTTGATCTGTTATATCTCGGATTTTGATGATGAAGTCAATTGTCATTTGTTATCTAATCCATATGTTGAGATAAGTGTGCAAGATTAACTAAGATGAAAGTAAGACATGCAGTAGTAGTTGAGTCGGAGTCAAAGAATATGATCACGTTGGGAGTTCAAGAGCTCGACGGAAGTCCAGATGGTCATCGGAGGTTCTACGGGAACAAATCCGAGAAGTCCAGGAGCTTGCCAAAAGAAGCTCGTCGGAACTTGCAAAGTGGATCGTCGCAAGTCCAGGAGTTTGTCGGAAGTCCGTCGGAGCATCGTCGGAGGTTCGTTAGATGTTCGCAGGAAGTTCGCCGGAAGCTCGCCGGAAGAAGTGATTGACGCACCAGAGCAAGCTGTAGTAAATGAATTAAGAATTGTCGTAGTTAGCATGTAGATTAAGTTAGGAATGGGAGGTGATCCCATTACCTTAATCTGGGGGCAATTGGGCCCTTGACAGACCCAAATTAGGCTGAATGGATCAACCCAAATTGGGCCGAATCGGACCAGAATTCCTACTAGGCGGTGGCACCGCCCAGGAGAGGGTCTCCTAGGAAAGCTGAGCGGTGCAACCACCCCAGGCAGGCGGTAGCACCACTTGGGCTTAGTCTCCGAGCGAGACTGGGCGGTGCAACCGCCCCTGACAGGTGGTGGCACCGCCAGGGCTCAGTCTCCGAGCGAGATTGGGCAGTGCCACCGCCTGACAGGGGCGGTTACACCACCCAGAAGCTTAGTCTCCGAGCTGCCAGGCAGTTGTACCGCCCCAGTCAGGAGGTGGTACCGCCAGGACCCCGAAAATCTGAGAAAAGATATTTTTGAGCTCCAAATTCAAACTAGTTTGGGGCCTATATATACCCCACCCTTTCCTGCATGAAAGGGCACCGAAAATCCAATCTTACTCTGTGATTTTTAGAGCTCAAAAGTGTTGTAAAGGCTAGAAGTTCTCCTCCCTCTTTTTCCAAGTTTTGATCTTTCAAGAGAGGAGAGAAAAGTTTGTAAGGGTTGTCTCCTAAGCCCGTCAAAAGGAGTGAAACTGTAAAAGGGTGGTTGGCCTTCGCCTATTGAAGGAAGGCCTCTAGAGGACGTTAGTGACCTCGTTAGTGGAGGAAGCCAAAAGTGGATGTAGGTCAAGATTGACCGAACCACTCTAAATCTCGGTTTGCATTTACTTTGAGCATTTTATCTTTACTGCAAACCTCCTCAATAGCTTACTACCTTCTGCTCTTTTATGAACTCACTTTCAAGTTAAGTTTCCGAAAACGGTTTTACGTCGGAAATCGGTTTTATCGTACGAACATCATATTTCAGTTTGCGCTTACATTACGATTTCTATCTTAACTGCAAACTTCCTGCCTTACTTTACTTCAAATACATTTCCGTAAGCTTTCAAAGTTATTATCTGCATGAAATGACTTTTACGTCGGAATCGGATTTCAACGTACGAACGCAGTTTTAATCGTCGAAAGTTTTTCGCTGCACTAATTCACCCCCCCCCCCCCCCCCCCCCTCTTAGTGCTCTTGATCCTAACAATTGGTATCAGAGTGGGGTTAACTCTCAAACGGATTAAAACCCAAAAGAGATGGCATATGCCAGAAACCAAGAGGGCCACTCTATTACAGGTCCACCCATGTTCAATGGGACGGACTACACCTATTGGAAGACCCGAATGAGGATCTTCCTTATTTCAATGGATTTTGAACTTTGGAATCTTGTTGAAAATGGATTTTCGAAGTCTTCTCTTCCAATGATCGATTGGAATGAATTGGAGAAGAAGACTTTCGCTCTTAATGCAAAGGCTACGAATGCCTTATTTTGTGCGCTTGATAAAAATGAGTTCAATCGTGTTTTGGTTTGTGAAACCACGTTTGATATTTGGCATACACTCGAAGTGACTCGCGAAGGCACAAGTAGAGTGAAAGAGTCAAAAATCAATCTTTTGATACATTCTTTTGAACTTTTCTGAATGGAACCGAGCGAGACTATTGGCGGCATGTACACCCGTTTCACGAATGTCGTCAATGGTCGAAAAGGACTTGGCAAAAGTTTTTCGGATTTTGAGCTTGTAAATAAGATTTTAAGATCCCTTCCTAAGAGTTGGGACCCTAAAGTCACTGCTATTCAAGAGGCTAAAGATTTAAACAACTTCCCTCTTGAAGAACTAATCGGGTCATTAATGACCTATGAAATGACTTGCAAGGCTCATGAAGAGCAAGAAGACATCCTTCCAAAGAACAGGAAGGATATGGCACTTAGAACTTTAGATAACCACTTGAGAGAAAACTCAAGTGATGAGAACTGTAACGATGACTTGGCACTTCTAACAAGGAAATTCAAAAAATTCATTAAAAGCAAGGTTCGCCGTATCGTACCGTACCGGTGTTTCGACCCGGGCTCGGTACCGGTACGGTACGGTGTACCGCTCGGTACATACAGGTGTACCGAGCGGTACGCCCAGCTATAGTGTAGCTACAGTGTGCTACAGTATAGCTACAATGTCGGTACGATACAGTGCGGTCCGCGTACCGCTGGTCTGTCGGACCGGTATGTACCGCCCGTACCGGGCGGTACAGTCCGGTATGGCAAACCTTGATTAAAAGAAACAAGTTTGAAAGTGATACAAAAAATAAACCTGAACCCAAAAAGGACCAAGTTATTTGTTACGAATGCAAAAAGCCGGGACACTACAAAAGTGATTGTCCCCAAGCCAAGTAGAGAACATCAAAGAAGAAGGCGCTCAAAGCAACGTGGGATGACTCGAGCGCGTCCGAAGAAGAGGAGTCCAACACCGAGCAAGTTGCTCATTACGCCTTAATGGCCATCGAAGAAGAGGTAACAAATTTAATTGATGCAGATTTATCATTTGATGAATTATTAAATACCTTCTATGACTTATTGAATGAATACAAAACAATTAATAGAAAATATAAATTACTGAAAAATAAGCATGATTGTCTTCTTAGCAATTTTGATAAATTAAAAACTGAATATCACGATAGTCTAGCTCAATGTGAAAAATGTCATGATCTAGAAACTCTCCAAAAGGAAAACTTGCTACTTAAGGACACCTTGAAGAAATTCGAGATTGGTAGCAAGTCTTTAAACATGATCCTTGTAAACAAGAGTCACGTTCCCAAAAGAAGTGGAATCAGATTTGTGAGAAGTCCTCACCAAAATCCAACCACCTTCATAAAAGGCACTATCTTACATGTTCAACACCAAAGCAAATGCAACTTTTGTTGCAAACATGGACATAAAACGTATCATTGTCTATTCAAGAAAATTAGTCCGAACAAACTGATTTGGGTTCCTAAAGGAACCATGATAAACTCTATGCAACATAATAAATAATGTAGATCAGTTTTTGAGGCACCCAAAAGTAAATGGGTACCTAAAAATTATCCTTTCTTGTAGAGACATTCACCATCACAAGCTAAGAGTAAGAGATGTTACCTTGATAGTGGATGCTCAAGGCATATGACCGGAGATCCATCTCAATTCTCTAAGCTCACTAGCATAGACGAAGGCTATGTCACCTTCGGAGACAACAACAAGGGTAAAATCATTGGCAAATGGAACTATAGGTAACAAATCCAACTTCTTTATTGATGATGTTTTGTTAGTTGATGGTTTAAAACATAACCTCTTAAGTATTAGTCAATTATGTGATAAAGGATATATCGTCAAATTCGAATCCAATGCTTGCATCATTGAAAAATCACACCAAAACACATCTATGATTGCATTAAAACATAATAACGTATGCACTATTGACATCAATGATCTTTGCAATGAAATGTGTTTCTCGATTTTGAATGAGGATGCTTGGCTTTGGCATAGGAGATTAGGTCATACTAGCATGAAACTAATCACTCAAATATCATCCAAAGAACTTGTACAAGGAATTCCTCATATCAAGTTCATCAAAGATAATGTGTGTGATTCTTGTCAATTAGGAAAACAAACTAAGAGTAGTTTCAAATCTAAGAATCAAATAAGCACCTCTAGGCCCTTACAATTGATCCATATGGATTTGTTCGGACCAATCTCTACATCAAGCCTAGGAGGTAGCAAATACGCCTTTGTCATTGTAGATGACTATAGTAGATACACATAGACTTACTTCTTGAAATACAAAAATGAATGCTTTAAATATTTCACCAAGTTTTGTAAACTTGTTCAAAATGAAAAGGGTTTTATGATTTCATCAATTCGAAGTGATCACGGTGGAGAATTTCAAAACCATGATTTCCAAGAATTTTGTGAATCTAATGGATACAACCACAACTTCTCCACTCTAAGAAATCCTCAACAAAATGGAGTAGTAGAAAGAAAGAATAGAAATTTACAAGAAATAGCAAGAACCATGTTAAATGAACATAGCCTACCCAAATACTATTGGGCCGAAGCCGTAAACACTGCATGCTATATTTTGAATAGAGTTCTAGTAAGACCCTTACTCACCAAAACTCCCTATGAGTTGTGGAAAAATAAAAAACCTAATGTTTCATATTTTAAAGTTTTTGTGTGTAAGTGTTTTATCTTGAACGAAAAAGATGCCTTAGGAAAATTTGATGCTAAATCCGATGATGAAATTTTTCTTGGTTATTCTTCGGTTTCTAAAGCTTTTTGTATCTTCAATAAAAGAACTTTAATTATAGAAGAATCCATTCATGTTGTTTTCAATGAGACTTCTGAAATCAAGGAAAATTATTTTGATGATGATGTTAATTTTAATTCTTTGAATTTAAATGAAACCCTTCTCCAACTAGCAACTTGGATGCATCCACTTCTGAAACACCCTTACCCAAGGATTGGAAGTATGTAGATGCTCATCCTAAGGAGCTAATCCTATGAGATACATCTAAGGGGGTTCAAACACGTTCTTCTCTTAAAAATTTCTGTGCCAACGCCGCTTTTCTCTCCCAAATTGAACCTAAATGTATTGACGAAGCCATAAAAAATGATTCATGGATTATTGCAATGCAAGATGAGTTAAATCAATTTGAGAGAAATGAGGTGCAGAAGCTTGTTCCTAGGCCAAATGACTATTTAGTTATTGGTACTAAATGGGTCTTTAGAAAAAAGCAAGATGAATCTGGTATCGTGGTTAGAAACAAGGCTAGATTAGTGGCCAAAAGTTTCAACCAAGAAGAAGGTATCGATTACGAAGAAACCTTCGCTCCTGTGGCTAGATTAGAAGCCATAAGGATGCTCCTTGCCCATGCTAGTAATAACAATTTTAAGTTGTTTCAAATGGATGTTAAAAGTGCTTTTCTTAATGGCTTTATTTCTGAAGAAGTTTATGTTGAACAACCTCCCGGATTTAAAAATAAAAGCCTCCCTATTCTTGTATTTAAATTAACCAAAGCTCTCTATGGTTTAAAACAAGCCCCAAGGGCTTGGTATGATAGATTAAGTACTTTTCTTATTGAAAATAATTTCACAAAAGGCAAGGACGATACCATATTGTTTATCAAAAATTTTGAAAATAATTTTCTCATTGTTTAGATTTATGTTGATGATATTATCTTTGGTTCTATGAATGAATCTCTCTGTGAATCTTTTGCTGAAACCATGAGTCTCGAATTTGAAATGAGTTTGATGGGAGAATTAACCTTTTTCTTAAGCTTACAAATTAAGCAACTAACAATGGCATCTTTATTAGTCAAACTAAATATGTCTTAGATTTGCTAAAAAGATTTAATATGAATAGCTCAAAAGCTATTAACACTCCTATGACCACCTCCACTAAGTTAGAAGTTGATGAAAGTGGAGAAAGCTTCGATTAAAAAACTTATAGGGGTATGATAGGAAGTTTACTTTACCTCACTGCAACTAGACCAGATATCATGTTCAGTGTAGGACTTTGTGCTAGATTTCAATCGAACCCTAAGATATCTCATTTTAAAGCGGTTAAAAGAATACTTAGATATCTTAAAGGTACCACAAATCTAGGATTATATTATCCAAAATCCGAGAATTTTGAGTTAATTGCGTATGCTAATGCGGATTTTGCTGCGTGTAGATTAGATAGAAAAAGCACATCAGGATCATGTCAATTTTTGGGACATTCCCTTGTTTCCTGGTCATCTAAGAAACAAAACTCGGTTGCACTATCAACAACCGAAGCTGAGTATATTGCAGTTAGTGCATGCTGTGCACAAGTTGTGTGGATGAAAAACACCTTAGAAGATTATAAAGCCCATCTTAAAAACATTCTCATTAAATGTGATAACACAAGTGCAATATGTTTAACAAAGAATCTCATTCAACACTCAAGAACAAAACATATTGATATTAGACATCACTTCATACGAGATCATGTCACTAATCATGATGTAATCATAGAGTTCATTGATACTATGCATCAACTAGCTGATATTTTTACAAAACTTCTAAGTGAAGAACAATTTGATTTCATTAGAAGAGAATTAGGAATGTTAATGTGTCCGAATGCATAAACTTGTTAAAATCATTTTTTGGATTTTATTGATTAAATGATCAAATCACTTGATTGTCATTACATGCCTAAAATTACATGTTGGAAATTATGTTTTTTGGATACAAAAATTTTCATAACAATGAGCATGTTTTGTCTTCATTATTGTATTTGAAAATCTATAGTATAGTCTTGTCCGAATGCATGAAAGTGTTAATTTTATTTTTGGATTCTCTTAACTAGTGGTATCCTAACAATCGGATTTTCTCGATACATTATCCTTTTCCGAACTTAATAAGCATATGTATATCGAGTTTGATTCTCATCATTGATTTTTGACATATGGAATCAACTAGCAAAAACATCTCTCATACACTTATAATGTGAAAAATATTTTTTGAGAAATGAATTTGATAAAATGATTCCTACGTGTAAATTCCTTTTTGAAATATGGATGATAGTGTTTTTACTTGCAAGGATTTGTTTCACATACATATCTTGATCCTTGTAAAAATGGAATATGATTTAATCTCTCATCGATTTTAACTTCATTCAAAGTAAACTCACAGATAGTTGGTATCATAAATAGCCTTCCTCCTTCATGCAAAAAGATAATAACAAATGAAAAAGAAGAAGTATTAAAAACTATCTCCATGTCATGTTTTCCTTGAGATGTTTGCATAATTGGTATCCTATCACTCACTATTGGAAAATGACATGAACCTAGTTATGGCATGAATAAAACCACACTTATGCTTAAAAATTGTTTATATCGTTTTCCTTTTTGTTGATGACAAAGGGGGAGAGATATATGAATTGATGCTATGATTATGCCATGCTTGCATCATCGAAAATATATGAATCGATGATAACTATGATTGTCATATTTGCATTATGCCATGTTTGCATCATATTAAGATATCAAGAACTTGCATCGTAATTTTACATGTTGATATCTTATGTTGAATTGCTACAATCATTCATATTTGAAATGTAAAACTTGAGAATGGATGTCAAGTCTTGACATCATTTTCAGTAAGATACATCATGATAGGAATCATGATGGGAGTAATTGATAAGGTTAAAAGTTCTTAACTTATCAATAAGTCTATTGATTTCAAAGGCCTTGAATTCAAGAATGACTTATCTCAAGTATGGCATATAGATAGGGGGAGTTAAGGTTAACTCCATTATCAATTGATTGTCATCATCAAAAAGGGGGAGATTGTTGTATCTCGGATTTTGATGATGAAGTCAATTGTCATTTGTTATCTAATCCATATGTTGAGATAACTGTGCAGGATTAACTATGATGAAAGTAAGACATGCAATAGGAGTTGAGCCGGAGTCAAAGACTATGATCATGTTGGGAGTTCGAGAGCTCGACGAAAGTCCGGACGGTCGTCGGAAGTTCTACGGGAACAAATCCGAGAAGTCTAGGAGCTTGCCAAAAGAAGCTAGTAGGAACTCGCCAAGTGGATCATCGCAAGTCCAGGAGTTTGCCAGAAGTCCGTCGGAGCATCGCTGGAGGTTCGTCGGATGTTCGCCGGAAGTTCGCCGAAAGATCGCCAAAAAAAGCGATTGACGCACTAGAGCAAGCTGTAGTAAATGTCTTAAGAATTGTCGTAGTTAGCATGTAGATTAAGTTAGGAATGGGAGGTGATCCCATTAACTTAATCTAGGGGTAGTTGAGCCCTTGACAGACCCAAATTGGGTCGAATGGATCAACCCATTCAGAACAGAATTCCTACTAGGCGGTGGCACTGCCAGGGTCGGCGGTGGCACCGCCCAGGAGAGGGTCTCCCAGGAAAACTGGGCGGTGCAACCGCCCTAAGCAGGCGGTGGCACCGCTTGGGCTCAGTCTCCGAGCGAGACTGGGTGGTGCAACCGCCCCTAACAAGCGGTGGCGCCGCCAGGGCTCAGTCTCCGAGCGAGACTGGGCAGTGCAACCGCCCCTATCAGGTGGTGGCACCACCCAGAAGCTCAGTCTTCGAGCTGCCAGGCGGTTGTACCGCTCCAGTCAGGAGGTGGTACCGTTAGGACCCCGGAAATCCGTGAAAAGATATTTTTGAGATCCAAATTTAAACTAGTTTGGGGCCTATATATACCCCACCCTTTCCTGCATTAAAGGAAACCGAAAATCCAATCTTACTCTGTGATTTTTAGAGTTCAAAAGTGTTGTAAAGGCTAGAAGTTCTCCTCCCTCTTTTTCCAAGTTTTGATCTTTCAAGAGAGGAGAGAAAAGTTTGTAAGGGTTGTCTCCTAAGCCCGTCAAAAAGAGTGAAACTGTAAAAGGGTGGTTGGCCTTCGCCTATTGAAGGAAGGCCTCTAGAGGACGTTAGTGACCTCGTTGGTGGAGGAAGCCAAAATTGGATGTAGGTCAAGATTGACCGAACCACTCTAAATCTCGGTTTGCATTTATTTTGAGCATTTTATCTTTACTACAAACCTCCTGAATAGCTTATTGCCTTCTGCTCTTTTATGAACTCACTTTTAAGTTAAGTTTCCGAAAACGGTTTTACGTCGGAAATCGATTTTATCATACGAACATCATATTTCAGTTTGCGCTTACATTACGATTTCTATCTTAACTGCAAACTTCCTGCCTTACTTTACTTCAAATACATTTCCGTAAGCTTTCAAAGTTATTATCTGCACGAAATGACTTTTACGTCGGAATCGGATTTCAACGTACGAACGCAGTTTTAATCGTCGAAAGTTTCCGCTGCACTAATTCACCCCCCCACCTCTTAGTACTCTTGATCCTAACATGATCATGATACCAAACATTCATCATTTAGAGCATTCATGATACAAAACATTAAATCAACATTTATGATACATCATTTTTCAACAATTCATAGCATTTTAAATCATGATTCACATCATATGTAATACATCACATCATAATTAAAAAGCACAAGTATTGCATGCATCATTGTAAATCATAAATGTTTCATATCATGATGGTATCAATTTTGTCAAACTATATCCTACCATGCATGTTCATAACTTTTCATTTGAATGCATCAAAATAATATCAAGAGTATTTTATGCATAAAACAAAATTATCATTTATAATTATATCAATATTCTAATCATTATTTCAATCTACACATCATGATAACAATAAATTTGTACTATAGACAATCTCATGTTTTATCATTCAAGCTAGCGTATATTTTTGCAATTAGCAAACTAACAATTTCCTTCTTCTTTTATAATAGTGATTCAATCATATCAAGGCATTTGTATCATAGATACAAAGAAATCATATCATCAAAGATAAGACCATTTGAATATCAAAAGACATGATTTATTTCAACATATCTCCTTTATTTTTATAAATGTCAAAAAGAAATGTAGGAGATCAAATGTTATAGTACCTTGATTCTTGCATGAAAAGTCTTAAGTTATAAATTTCAAAAAATCAAGATAAGTCTTATTTAAATCATCAAATCAAAATCATTTTCAAGAGATTCATAAAAAGAAAAGTATAGGTAGATTTTTTAATCTCTCAATTCTTTATGAATCATAAAATTTATAATTCCAAAAAAAATCATGATTCATTTCAAAAATTTTCTTCTTTAGTAAACAATAACAAGAAACATGGGAGTTCAAAGAACAAGATCTTGATTCACAATAAAATTTCATGTATCGAATATCGAGAAATCAAGATGATGATTCATAAAGAATATCACAAGTTGCATTCAAGAGAAAAATCATCATTCATTTTCAAATCATTCAATTTGTCAAATCAACATTTCTTGGGTATACATGATATCAAAACATGGTTTCAAATCTTCAACATATAATATGCATGAATTCAAAAATCGAAAGGAGAAGGGAAGAATTCAAAGGTACAAAGATTTCAACCATCTCATAAACAAATGAAGGATCAAGTCATGAATCCAAAATTCCATGAATCATTTCGACGAATCTCCTTTTAAATAATCAAAATGATCATCAAAGGAAATATCATATTATTCCAAAAAATCAAGATCATGATTTTGATAAAACTCATTTCAAATTCAAATTATCAAAATCATTTTTATGGTTCACAAAATTCATAACATAAGTAGATTCATGATTTTATTGATAATAGATTCCCCCCCCCCCCCCCTTTTTTTTAAGTGTTTCATTTTAAGTGATTGATTTCATGTTAACATGCTTTTCAAATATGCATCAATGTTTAGAATCAAAAAATAAATTTCATCATAAAACCATCAAGACCAATAAATTACAAAAATCATTATGTATTACTTTAAAATCTCATGCATAAAGTTATCAATCATGGTATCAAAACTTCAATATTTTCATTACAACATCAAGCATTATTAAGTAAACAATCATCAAGCATGATACTTATACTATTTCATATAAGCATGCCTATTTCATTTATGTCAAATCAAAATATGCATCAATTTTTTTTTAAAATCGAAAAAGCCACTTTTAATATCATGAAAATCGATAATCCATAAATCACAAAAATCATTATGCATCAAATCGAAAGAAAACTCATTAAGCATGATCATTCTGCATTACTTCAAATCAAACATGATTTCATTTATTTTCAAAATATTTATCATGATAGGATATACAAGACAAAGAAATCATTAAACATAAAGCATATTCATCAAGATGGTTTCATTGGGCATAAGGTATTTTCAACCAAAATCATTTTGTTATTTGTTGTAGTCATGCATTTTTCTTTTAAGATTAATCTATCTTTTTATGCTTTGTTTTCCATACAAAAGCCATGCATCATCATTAAGCATGATGCTAAATTTCTTAATATTTTCATTAAGATATCAAGCATGGTTTCAATCAAAATCGAAAATCATCAAGATACATATTTTTTCTTCTTAAGAAAAACATACATATGATCATTAGATTTAAATGTAACATTTTATTCCATTAACATAAAACATGCAATTTTTAAGAAAAATGATTATTCAAAAAAATAAAATGCATCATAGAAAACATCAACTAATTTCAAAATAAATTAAGGGGTTTTCGATTACCTCATCATTGAATGTCATTGAGGAGTAGTTTGCCACCTCGCCTTTCTTGATTTTCTCCTCGTCTTCGGAGGAGCTTGATTCATCCCAATTTTTGTTCTTCTTCTTGCATTCAAAGCAAGTAGTTTCGTTCTTTTTGTTCTTTAATTTTTATTTCATTTGTAATTTAAGTTCACCATCACTTGAGCTTATGCTCGAGTGGTCTTCATGTGTTCTATATCCCAAATCCTTCCTGTCCTTTGGAAGGTTATTCTCGAGTTTTCTTTTTATCACATTGTTCATTTCGTAGGTCATTAAAGACCCAATTAGTTCTTCGAGTAAAAATGTTTTAAGATCCTTGGCCTCTTGAATGGCCGTAACTTTTGGATCTCAACTCTTTGGAAGGGATCTTAAAATTTTAGTACCTAGTTCAAAGTTAGAAAAATCTTTACTAAGAGCTTTGAGTCCATTGATGACATCAATGAAATGGGTGTACATGTCTCCAATGGACTCACTTGGTTTCATCCAGAAAAGTTTGTAAGAATGCACAAGAATGTTGATTTTGGACTCTTTCACTCGGCTAGTGCCTTCATGAGTGACCTCAAGAGTTCTCCAAATATCAAAAGTTGAATCACAAATTGAAACATGATTAAATTCATTTTTGTCAAGTGCACAATATAAGGCATTCATAGCCTTTACATTTAGAGAAAACATCTTATTCTCCAAATCATTCCAATGGTTCTTTGGAAGAGAAGATATTTCAAATCTATTTTCGACTATGTCCCATAAATTCAAATCCAAAGAAAGTAAGAAAACTCTCATTCGAGTTTTCCAATAAGTATAGTCCATCCCATTGAAAAAGGGAGGACGAATGAGAGAGTGCCCCTCTTGAAGGCCGTAAAAAGCAATTTCTCTTGGGTGTTAAACCAACTGAGAAATAACGAGGCTCTGATATCAATTATTAGGATCGGAGCGGCACTAAGAGGAGGGGGGGGGGGGGTGAATTAGTGCAGTGGATAAAAACTCGTAAGTTTAAAAATAATTTCGTAAATGCGTAGAGATTTCGATTCGACAAAGAATGACTTGGTAAAAGTAGCTAGAGTAAAATAAGGAGATGAAAACCAAAAGCTTGCTGCTATGTAAATAAAGGTTTCAGAAAGCTAAACACTCATAAATTCAAGGAACACACCAATTTAAAATGGTTCGGTCAAACGACATACATCCAGTTGCAAAGCCTTCTTCGATGAGGCTCCTAACTTCTATTGAATCTTAGATTTTGATAATGAAACTAATTGATATGTGTTTATGATTTAATCTACGTTTTGAGTGATGCAGGTCTACTCGATCAAGATTAGACAGTTAACGTAGGAGGAATTGATGTTGAGTCGGAGGAGATCACATTAGGATATTGGATGGAAGAAGGCTTCGGACGTCAGGCATCAGGCCAACCAATGACGTATCGGGCAACAGAATGTCAATTCGCGTTGTAATAATTGTCTAGATCGGAGTAGAGTTTTGGCTTGTGTGTGCAGGTTTAACTACGATAACGATGAAGACATAAAGCGAAACAAAGTGTCGAAGTCAAGTGCGAAGGATTTGTTGCGAGTTCGAGAGTTCGACGGAAGTCCGAAGGTTCGTCGGGAATGCTGTCGGAACTAGCCGAGAATGAGTAGGGAGCTTGCCGAAGGGTTTTTCGGAAGCTCGCCGGAAGGTTCGTTGGAAGTTCGCGGAGCTCGCCGAGAAAGATCGGAGCTTGCCGAAGAAGCTCGTTGGAACTCGCCAAGATCAAATCGTGAAGTCTAGGAGCTTGCCGGGCGTCCGCAGAATGGTTTCCGAGAGTTCGTCGGAAGACTGTCGGAAGTTCACCGGAAGCTCGTCGGAAAAAGTCTTGACTTGCGGACTTTGTAATAGCTTAGGAAATGCCTTTAAATTCATAGTTAGCACGTTAATTAGGGTTAGGATTAGGTGTTAATCCTATAACCCAAGTAGGGGCCAATTGGGCTCGAGTTCGGACTGGTTTGGGCCAAGTTTGGAGCCCAACCAGTGAGCTGAAATAGTGTAGGCGGTGGCACCGCCAGATTAGATGGTGGCACCGCCTAGATCCCGAGAGCCAGGCGGTGGCACCGCTAGTCCACTGTCAGTGTTAGACACTGACAAGCGGTGGCACCGCCAACATCGGGAACCAAAGAGAATTCAAATTTTGGAGCCCAAATTTGAATCCTCTTGAGGCCTATAAATACTCCTCAAATCTCAGCTGAGATTAGAACTTTTTGTGAAGCAATTGATTGAGAGAAAGGTCTTAGAAAAGTCTTAGCAAGTCTTGTTTTCAATTTGCTAAAGTGTTCACCTCCTTCTTTCTTGCTGAAAATTTGTAAGAGTGTGAACTGCTTGTAAAAAGTTGTAAGAGGGGTATTTGCCCTTCCCTTTCAAGAGATTTTCTAGTGGAATGTGGGAGTCTCATTGAAGAGGGCCTCGCAAGTGGATGTAGGTCATTTGACCGAACCACTTTAAAATCGGCGTGATCTCTGGTTTGCATTTTATTATCGCTATTTACATTACTGCAAACCTTCTTACGTGCTTTATTTCCTCATTACCTTTGCTGCATACCTTTACGAACACACGTTCAAGTTAAGCTTTTCAAGTTCGGTTTTTATCGTATCAAAAGATTTGTCGAAACCAAAGATTTAATCCGCTGCACTAATTCACCCCCCCCCCCTCTTAATGCCGCTCCGATCCTAACAATTCGTATCAGAGCCCGGTATTTCTCATTTTGGATTTACACCCGAGAGAAATGGCTCTTTATGGCTTTCAAGAGGGCTTATCTGTTGTTCGTCCACCATTGTTTAACGGATTGGACTACACTTATTGGAAAACTCGAATGAGAGTTTTCTTGGTTTCTATGAATTTGGATTTATGGAATATCGTTGAAAACGGTTTTCAACTTCCCTCTAAACCAATGAACGAATGGTCGAATTTGGAGAAGAAGTATTTTTCTTTAAACGCAAAGGCTATGAATGCCTTATTTTGCGCTTTGGACAAAAATGAGTTCAATCGGATTTCAACGTGCGAAACGGCTTTTGATATTTGGCGAACACTTGAAATCACGTACGAGGGAACTAGTAGAGTCAAAGACTCGAAAGTTAACATTTTATTGCATGATTTTGAGCTTTTCCGAATGCAACCAAGCAAGACTATAGACGACATGTACACCCGTTTCACAGATGTCGTCAATAATCTAAGAGTTCTTGGTAAATCTTTTTTGAATTTTGATCTCGTAAGCAAGATCTTAAGATCCCTTCCAAAAAGGTGGGATCCTAAAATAACCGCAATACAAGAAACAAAAGATTTAAATATTTTTTCACTTGAAGAACTAATTGGTTCGTTGATGACATATGAAATGGTGCACAATGCACATGATGAACAAAATCACTTTCCAAAGAACAGGAAGGATTTGGAACTCCGGACAAATGAATACCACTTGAGCGATGACTCAAGTGAAGAGGACAATGATGAACTTGAACTTCGAATACTAAATCTTAATAAGTTTATTAAACAAAAATCTAAAATAAATAATGAACTTGAACGGAGGAAGAAGCCAAAGAAGTAGAAGGCAACCGAGGATGAATCAAAAACTTCCAAAGGTGAAACGACGAATTGGGCTTTGACGAGCTTCGACTATAAGGTAAGTAACTCAACTCTCTTGAATTATTTTGAAATTACATAATACTTTTCATGAGTTATTTTTAATTTAGTTTAGGATTAATTTTCTTAAAAATTACTTGAAAATATTTTTAAAAAAATTAGAAATCATGCTTATCATTCTAGTAATTTTGAAGATAATCATGAAAATTGTGTGTTTATGATAAACAAAATGATTTTGATTAAAAATACCTTATGAAATATGATATCATGCCTAATAAATTTATTTTTTGAAGCTATGCATTATAATGATGAGTTTTGGGTAATTTATAGTTTATTGATTATTGATGATTTCCATAATGATCTTTTACGATTTATGGATTATCGATTCATACCATGATGAAAGTTGCTTTAGAAAATGATGTACGGCTTTTGTAT
Source organism: Musa acuminata AAA Group (assembly GCF_036884655.1). Classification (NCBI taxonomy): domain Eukaryota; kingdom Viridiplantae; phylum Streptophyta; class Magnoliopsida; order Zingiberales; family Musaceae; genus Musa; species Musa acuminata. The sequence continues at coordinate 30,490,608 of NC_088353.1, forward strand.
GCAAACTAAGCATGAAAAGATAGATTCACCTAAAAAGAAAAATGTATGACTATAACAAATAACAAATGATTTTGGTTGAAAATACTTTATACTCAATGAAACCATCATTGATGAATATGCTTTATGTTTAATAGTTTCTTTGGCTTATATGCTCTATCATGATAAATATTTTGAAAATAAATGAAATCATGTTTGATTTGAAGTAATGCATAATGATCATGCTTAATGATGCATTTTTTTATTTGACATAAAAGTGGCTTTAAAAAATGATCTATGTTTTGATTTGACATAAATGAAATAGGCATGCTTATATGAAATAGTGAAGTGTCATGCTTGACAATTGTATACTTAATGATGCATAAAGTTATAATGAAAATATTAATATTTTAATACTATGATTTGATGATTTTATGCATGACATTGTAAAGTTATATATAATGATGCATAATGATGAAATTGTGTAATAAACATATTAAAGTACCTTTCTGAAACCATATTTTAGTGTCATGCATATTGATCATGCTTAATAAATTTCGAAATTATGCATGATTAATCTTATGATTTATGGATTATTGATTTTTATCATAATGAAAGTACCTTATTGATCTTTGTTGAAATAAATCTTACTCTTTCGGTTTTAAACATGATATATGTTTTTATTTCGCATAAATGAAACAAAATAATATGTTTTAAAACAATCGAAAAGAGGAAAACATTCTTGAAAATTATTTTGCTCAATTTTATTGATTTTGATAAATCCATTAGTATCATCTTTGTGAATCTCTTAGACTTTGATAATGATTTTGATGATTTAAATTTGAATAATTTTTTATCGAAATCACGATCTTGATAATTATGTTTTGAAACTTTATGTAAACCAAGAATGTTCATCATGATTCTCTCTTTGAATATTTAAAGATGAGAATTTTTTAGATGAATCATGATTTTTATGATTGAATATTTGATGTGCATGAATTGAGATCTTGCTCTCCTACTATTCTTTTTGCTATTCACCAAAAGGAAGACTAATTCTAATAAACCATGATATGCTATATGAATTTTATTGTATTCATGAAGTAATATCTCATCACTAATTTTTGTTTATATTCCTTCATGTGATGATATGAATGTATGAAACACTTATGATATGATTTTTTATACAATTCCATGTATTCGTGAAATATTTATCTCATCACCTAATTAATTCCTCTTGATACTCCTAATGTGATGAAGTGAAATTATGCATGAAATACAAATGGGGAGAAGTTTTGATCATGCATGGTAGGATATAATTTGACAAATTGATACCATCATGATATGAAACATTTATGATTTGCAATGATGTATGCAATACTTGTGCCTTCTAATTATGATGTGATGTATTACATATGATGTAAATCATGATTTAAAATACTATGAGTTGTTGCTAAAATAATGTATTATAAATATTGATTTAATGTTTTGTATCATGAATATTCTAAATGATGAATGTTTGGTATCATGATCAAAATGTTGACAAATAGTTAAAAATTTTAGTATCATGCATGATATCCTCATAATGTTGATCGATTTATTCAATATCGTGCATGAATAAATATAAGGTTTTTAAAAATGTGCATATTCTAATTTGAAAATATGATGATGCACAAATAAGATTGATACTTACCTTTGTCATAATTGATGTAAAGGGTCTTCCCTTCTTTTTACAATGGCAAAGGGGGAGATAGCTAGCTTGCACAAGTCAAGAAGATGCAAAAACTTGATTGCTAGCTTGCCTATCTTAAGTAACAAAGATTGCTAACTTACTTATTTCAAGAAGCAAAAGTTGTCTTCTTGAACATCACTATCTTGCCTATCTCAAGAAGCAAGACTTGCAACCTGCACATTACAATAGGAAGCAAAAATCGATAGCTTACACACTTCAACAAGAAAGCTATCTTGTATTTGCTATTGTAAAAGTTGCTAGCTTGTAGAGAAGCAAAGAATTGCTATCTCGAAAGAAGCAAAAAATGCAAAACTTAGAAAACTTGCAATATAATTGCTCTTGCCATGCTTTGTATCAAAAATAGGTTGATATCCTTAAAAGCATCGCATTAAATTTTTTAGTATCCGCAATGTATCACATGTATAGCAAATTGAAATTTTTGAGACTATTATCATATCATGTTTAACAATTGATGTCTTTCATAACATGATTTCTTTGCATTTTTGTCTTGTATATATCATGTGATGAATTGAAATATTGATTGATGCAAATTCATAATTTATGTAAAAGTCTAAATCATTGGTTCCTCTCCTTCTTTTCGGCAATGACATAGGGGGAGAAAGATTGCTAGCTCAGGGCAAATGTTGGCTAGCTTGTACTCTTCCCTTCTTTTCGACAAAAACAAAGGGGAGAAAGCTTTTGATTGTTAGAACATGCAAAGAAAAGCAAAGTGCAATCTTGCACAAAAATTCAAGTGTTGAATTGCCATGAACTTAAGAATCTTGCTATGCTTTTGTGCTTATATGTTGTGATCTAGCTTCATGTGCATATCTTTTAAAATAGCTAGAGCTACTTCTCCTTTTTGTTGATGACATAGGGGGAGAAGTATATTGATGACTTCATGCATTGAATTGAATATTTTATATATATTTGCATGATGGTTTAAATGTTTTTCATAACATATGATGAATGTTACTTGGATTTAGGATAATCCAAGTGTTCTATCAATGACATATTGATAGGGGGAGTTTGGTTAAACTCCGGGGAGTAAAGGTTAACTCTGTTAGTCATCAATTGGTTGCCATCATCAAAAAGGGGGAGATTATTGAATCTTGGATTTTGATGATGAAACTAATTGATATGTGTTTATGATTTAATCTACGTTTTGAGTGATGCAGGTCTACTCGATCAAGATTAGACAGTTAACGTATGAGGAATTGACGTTGCGCCGGAGGAGATCATGTTAGGATATTGGATGGCAGAAGGCTTCGGACGTCAGGCATCGGGCCAACCAATGACGTGCCAGGCAATAGAATGTCAATTCGCGTTGTAATAATTGTCTAGATCGGAGTAGAGTTTTGGCTTGTGTGTGCAGGTTTAACTACGATAACGATGAAGACATAAAGCGAAACAAAGTGTTGGAGTCAAGCGCGAAGGATTTGTTGCGAGTTCGAGAGTTCGACGGAAGTCCGAAGGTTCGTCGGGAATGCTGCCGGAACTAGCCAAGAATGAGTAGGGAGCTTGCCGAAGGGTTTTTCGGAAGCTCGCCGGAAGGTTCATTGGAAGTTCGCGGAGCTCGCCGAGAAAGATCGGAGCTTGCCGAAGAAGCTCGTTGGAACTCGCCAAGATCAAATTGTGAAGTCTAGGAGCTTGCCGGGCGTCCGCAGAATGGTTTCCGAGAGTTCGTCAGAAGATCGTCGGAAGTTCGCCGGAAGCTCGCCGGAAAAAGTTTTGACTTGCGGACTTTGTAATAGCTTAGGAAATGTCTTTAAATTCGTAGTTAGCACATTCATTAGGGTTAGGATTAGGTGTTAATCCTATAACCCAAGTAGGGGCCAATTGGGCCCGAGTTCGAACTGGTTTGGACAAGTTTGGAGCCCAACCAGTGAGCTGAAATAGTGTAGGTGGTGGCACCGCCAGATTAGGCGGTGGCACCGCCAGTCCACTGTCAGTGTTAGACACTGACAGGCGGTGGCACCGTCAGCATCGGGAACCAAAGAGAATTCAAATTTTGGAGCCCAAATTTGAATCCTCTTGAGGCCAATAAATACCCCTCAAATCTCAGCTGAGATTAGAACTTTTTGTGAAGCAATTGATTGAGAGAAAGGTCTTAGAAAAGTCTTAGCAAGTCTTGTTTTCAATTTGCTAGAGTGTTCACCTCCTTCTTTCTTGCTGAAAATTTGTAAGAGTGTGAACTGCTTGTAAAAAGTTGTAAGAGGGGTATTTGCCCTTTCCCTTCAAGAGATTTGCTAGTGGAAGGTGGGAGCCTCATCGAAGAGGGCCTCGCAAGTGGATGTAGGTCATTTGACCGAACCACTTTAAAATCGGCGTGATCTCTGGTTTGCATTTTATTATCGCTATTTACATTACTGCAAACCTTCTTACGCACTTTGTTTCCTCATTACCTTTACTGCCTACCTTTACGAACACACGTTCAAGTTAAGCTTTTCAAGTTCGGTTTTTATCGTATCAAAAGATTTGTCGAAATCAAAGATTTAATCCATTGCACTAATTCACCCCCCCCCTCTTAGTGCCGCTCCGATCCTAACAACTTCCACTAGCAAATCACTTTGAAGGGGAAGGACAAATACCCCTCTTATAAGCTTTTACAAGTGGTTCATAGTCTTACAAATTTTTCAAAGAGAAAGAGGGAGCTGAACACTTAAGCTATTGAAAACAAGACTTTGCTAGACTTTTTCTCACTTTCCAATTTGTCAAAAAGGTTGTATTCTCTGCTGAGAATTGAGGGGTATTTATAGGCCCCAAGAGGACTCAAATTTAGGCTCCAAATTTGAATTACTTTTGGGTTTTCCGGTGTTGGCGGTGCCACCACCTGTCAGTGGCGGTGCCACTGCCTGTCAGTGTCTGACACTGATAGTGTATTGGCGGTGCCACCGCGGGACCTCTCGGGTGTTGGGCGGTGCCATCGCCCAGTCCGACGGTGCCATTGCTGGACCTCTCGGGTGCTGGGCGGTGCCACCACCTGGACTTTTCAGATCATTGGTTGGGCTCCAAACTTGGCCCAAACCAGTCCAAATTCGAGCCCAGTTGGCCCCTAACCAGATTATAGGATAACTCTTAATCCTAACCCTAATTACATGCAAACTATGAAATTAAGACATAGTCCTAAGCAGGTTTTTACCTAGCAACATCGAGTTTCCTTCCGGCGAGCTTTCTAGCGAACTTATGGCGGACTTCTGATACACCCTCAGATTTCTTCCAATGGACTCCCAGTAGGCTCCCGGTCTTATGGCGAGTTCAGCGAGTCTTTGGCAAGTAGCTAAACCTTCTTGGTGATCTTCTCGAACCTCCGACGATCTCTCCGGCGAACTTTCAAAAACTTCGGCAAGTCCTTGATTCCTTCTCAGTTGGTGCCGATAACACTTCCGACGAATTTTCGGACTCTCGGCGGACTCTCTAACACCCATCGAACTTGACTCTAGTAGACTTGCTTTATGTCTTCAAGCTATCATAGTTAATCCTACATAAGTAAAGCAAAACTTCAATCTAGACAATTACTCCTAAGCAATCAAGTTGTCCGGCATGTCATTGGTCCCTCGACGCTTCGTCTGATTCTTTGGCGCATCATCCTCTCTCGAGGCCTATTGCCCAATCGGCTAGTTGACTCTGCAACTCCGATATCCTTGGCACAATACTCGCTCTTCTTGGCCTAATGCCTGAATCTACGACCCGAAACCTTTTGTCGATACGTCGACCGATCCACCGGCTCGACGACCAATCTTCTGACATATTCCTCTGGCACAACATGATTTTCCTACTATAATTGTCTTATCCTAATCGAAGCATCCTGCGTCACTCAAAAACGCCGATTAAAACATAAACACATATTGATTGGTTTCATCATCAAAATCCTAGATTCAACATAGAGTTCTTGTTAGGACTCTAGCTAGGAGAGTCCTAATTGAAAGAGACATTCATGTAAAACCTACCTAAGCCGACCCCTATTAAAGAGGTGAAGAGGCCGGCTAGGGTTAGGAGATTGTTTCTTAGAGATGAATTAGGAGTTGTAAAGGAATAGGAGTTGGTTAGAAGTAGGAGTCTTGAGTAGGAGTCCTATTAGGAGTTAGGGTTTAGAAACCCTATAAATAGTCATGTATTCCTCCACTTTTGATAAGCAATAGATGAATCTTTTCTGCAGCCTTTGAGCAGCAACTTGGAGGGAGGAACCCCTATAGAGTTCTAAGGAGGCCGATCCCCTAAAGAGATTAACCCCAAGTTTAGAATCTGCAAGGGTTCTACCACCTGGTATCAGAGTAGCGTTCTTGGTGTATCGCTGCCCTTCCACAGCCATCCATCAACCCTCCACAACCGTCCAAAGCAATTTCCACAATTGCTTAAAAGATCGTCGCCGAATTCTGCCATCATCTCCACCACTGCAGATCATCCTTTGATCTCCCTGTGAATTACAACAGGTTCTAGTTTCCTACCTTACTACTACTGCAATTTAGTTATTCCTATATTGCTACTTAAACTTTTCGTCACAAAGTTTTCATCTCTACGACGAAAGATACATTGCAGAATTCCAGCCGCATAGCACCATCTGTTTGATCTTGCTACTATACTTTTTCTATCTAAATTTCTATGAAATTTTTATGATATCATTGACACTTCCTAATAGTGGATTTTCCTTTAGTTTCATCGAAAAATTCTCAATATAAACTACTGATCTTTTATGTCCAATCTGCTACACTTGAAAATCTATGCTGCAGAAAATTTCAGCTGCATATTGTTGCCTTAACCCATCTATTTGCAATCTTTTTTGAATGAAATTTCTTATACACTTCATAGATCATCTTGGCTTCCATCTAAGATTGATCTATTAAGATATTCATCTCTAAAAACTATTTTGTGTTGCTGCAAATTTTCGTCATAGCCCGCTGAAATTTCTCGACGAGAATTCTGCAATCGCAACTTGCACCAATTTCCTTGCTATTATACTGCCGAAATTTTCTTGATTAAATTAGATATCCTTGCTGTCATATAAACTGTGATTTTTCTATCAATTCCCTCCTTAATTCTCTCAAGTTTTTGGTGGAAATTACGTCGAGAGACCGTTGTTTCTTCGACGACAATTCTACTCTTACAAGACAGCACATACAAACTTTTGCTACCATCTACCACAGATCCAAAAGTTTCATCTATAGCCCTAAAACTCCACCAAACCACACCCTCAAACTGCACCCAAAATAGCCACAAAACAAGCCTAAACCGTAGCCTATATCCACCAATCTACCAACCCTTTCGACCATCACCTCTCTCAACCAATACATGCCTTTAACCCGACAACAAAAGAGAGAACTTAACATCACAAATTTGGCGGCATATACTATGACATCTGAGGAGGTAATCAAGGCTAAATTCGAAGCCTTCGAGGCACGAATGGAGAATATGATTCGGACGCTTTTTACCGAACTCAGATTGGGCCGACCACTAAGCCCGAAGAAATCACATCAAGGAGAGAGCTTTGCCCAATCACACCAAGCCCGAAGATATGACTCCCATGAGAGGGGAAGCTCTATGACCGACTCCAACTATCCATGCATGAGAGTGGACTTCCCTTGATGGGAAGAAGGAGACCCGATTGGTTGGATCTCGAGCTCGGAGCGATATTTTCGGTACCATAAAACCGCGGATGCATCTATGGTGAAAATTGTAGCTATACATCTTGAAGGGGATGCTATACAGTGGTTTGACTGGTTTGAACATACTTATGGAGTCCTTTCATAGCGACAATTCAAAGAAGGACTGTTGATCCACTTTAGACCAACCGATTACGAGAATATTGACGGACAACTAACAAAGATCCAGCAAACCTCCACCATTCAGGAGTACCAAACCAGGTTTGAAAGGTTATCTAATCAAACTCATGATTGGTCTCAAAAACAGCTATTGAGGACCTTCATTGAGGGCTTAAAACCGAAGATCCGAGGAGAAGTTAAAGCGCGACAATCGTATACGCTTATGGCAGCCATCTCTTTCGCACGACATCAAGAGGAGCAATTGAACCATGAAGCTCGGAGGACTAGGGTCGCTCCTCAATTAGCAATATTGAAGCCCTTAGCCCCCCCTACTGTCGACCGAGTCCCTACACCAAAGAGGTTAACAAGAGAAGAGCTTCGGGAGCGATATGCAAAGGGGTTATGTTGGCATTGCGATGAGCCGTGGAGCCACGAGCATCGCTGTAAAAAAGGCAGACTTCTTATGATTGAACCAGTAGAAGAAGAGGTTATTAAACATCCAGAAAAGAGCCTTAAACATGAAGAAGAAGATATGGAAGAAGAGCCATAGCCGACCGACATTACGGTACACGCACTAGCTGGCTACTCAAACCCGCAAATGATGAAAGTTGGAGGCCTTCTCAAACAACAGCCGATCACTGTTCTCATCAACACGGGCAGCACTAATAACTTTCTGAATATTAAGGTTGCTACTCGGATAGCACTGCATATTGAAGGCTGCAGCAAGTTCGATGTAAAGGTTGTCGACGACAGACCTAAAGTGCGACCAAAGATGCCCGCATGTGAAACTATTACTACAAGACCAAGAAATTATCACTGATTTCTTCCTCCTACCAATCGATGACTATGAGGCCGTGCTTGGCATAGAATGGTTGAATACACTAGGTGATGTTGTTAGGATCGGAGCGGCACTAAGAGGGGGGGGTGAATTAGTGCAGCAGATTAAAACGTCGGTTTTGACAAAATCTTTCGTACGATAAAAAACTAAACTTGAAAAGCTTAATAACTTCAAAGCATATGGAAGCGTAGTGACTAAGTAAAGTAGTTTGTAGTATGTAAATGGCAAGAACAAAATGCAAACCAGAGAAGACGGTAGTTTATAGTGGTTCGGTCAATCGTGACCTACATCCACTCCTCCGATTCCTCTTCCGTCTAGGCCACTGGCATCTACTAATGATCTTCCTTTACTAGGCGAAGATCAACCTCTTTCTTACACCCCTCTTACAACCTCTTACAAGTGGTTCACCCTTTTACAAAGATTTCAATGAAAAGAAAGGAGGTGAACACTCAAGCTATTGAAAACAAGACTTTTCCTAAAGCTTTTCTCAACTTCTAGCTTCTCAAAAGATTGTATTCTCTACTGAGAAATGAGGGGTATTTATAGGCCTCAAGAGGATTCAAATTTGGGCTCCAAATTTTGAATTCTCTTGGGTTTCCGAGGCCGTCGGTGCCACCGCCTGTCAGTGGCGGTGCCACTGCCTGTCAGTGTCTGACACTGACAGTGGACTGGCGGTGCCACCGCCCAGCTCTCGGGTGCTGGGCAGTGCCACCGCCTAGGCCAATTCAGCTCACTGGTTGGGCTCCAAACTTGGCCCAAACCATTCCGAACTCGGGCTCAATTGGCCCCTACTTGGGTTATAGGATTAACACCTAATCCTAACCCTAATTAATGTGCTAACTACAAATTTAAAGACATTTTCTAAGCTATTACAAAGCCCGTAAGTCAAGACTTCTTCCGGCGAGCTTCCGACGAACTTCCGACGGTCTTCCGATAAACTCTCGGAAACCATTCTGCGGACTCCCGGCAAGCTCCTAGACTTCACGATTTGATCTTGGCGAGTTCCAACGAGCTTCTTCGGCAAGCTCCGATCTTTCTCGGCGAGCTCCGCGAACTTCCAACAAACCTTCCGGCGAGCTTCCGAAAAACCCTTCGGCAAGCTCCCTACTCATTCTCGGCTAGTTCCGACAGCATTCCCGATGAACCTTCGGACTTCCGTCAAACTCTCGAACTCGCAACAAATCCTTCGCGCTTGACTCCGACACTTTGTTTCACTTTATGTCTTCATCGTTATCATAGTTAATCCTGCACACACAAGCTAAAACTCTACTCCGATCTAGACAATTATTAAAATGTAAATTGACATTCTGTTGCTTGGCACGTCATTGGTTGGCACTTCGTCCGATTCTTCAGCGCATCGTCCTCTCTTGCGGCTTGTTGCCCAATCGGCGGTTGACCTCCACAACCCCGATATCCTTAGCGCAATTCCGCTCTCCTTGGCCCGATGCCCGACGTCCGAAGCGTTCTGCCGTCCAATATCCTGACATGATCTCCTCCGGCGCAACGTCAATTCCTCCTGCGTCAACTGTCTAAACCTAATCGAGTAGACTTGCATCACTCAAAATGCAGTTTAAATCATAAACACATATCAAGTGGTTTCATCATCAAAATACGAGATTCAACAATCTCCCCCTTTTTGATGATGACAACCACTTGATGACGGAGTTAACCTTAACTCCCATAGTTTAAACAAACTCCCCCTATCAATATGCCATATTGATAGAACCTTGAATTCAAACTGAATTCAAGTCATTGCAATATTCATCATGAATACTTGCAACACATCATCATGAACATATACATAAAACTTATGCATCACATGTCATGTCATCAACATACTTCTCCCCCTTTGTCATCAACAAAAAGGAGAAGTACCACAATCAAGTGTTTGTTATATGGGTTCAACTTATTGCATGAAAAACATAATATCAAGTTTTATCATCATGTAATCTAACGATTAAAGATGTGTAAGTTTAGCATGTTTTGTCTTCTTGAAATAGCTCATGATTGCTTCTCTTTAGACTACTAGTTAGCAGTTTTCACGATATGTAAGTTGCAAGCAAGCAAATTTTTGCTTCCTTTGCAATGTTTGAGCTAGCAATTTTGCTTCTATAGCAAGTTAGCATATTTTGCATTTTGAGATAGCAACTATTTGCTTCTCTTTAGACTATAAGCTAGCAATTTTTACGATATGCAAGTTTTACTACATATAAGCTAGCAAAAAATTACGAAAGCAAATATAAGATAGCTTTCTTGTGTAAGCTCATGATTCTTGCTTCCTAGTACAAGTTGCAAGTTTTGCTTCTTTTGCAATGTGCAAGTTTTCAAATTTTGCATCTTGAGCGAGCAATATTTCTCCCCCTTTGTCATTATCAAAAAGAAAAGAAGAATACAGTTTTGTAGTTCTTTTTCCTTTTACAACGATTTCAAAATCATGACAAAGGATGAGTAATCATTCTTCTTTGTGCAACATTATAGTTTCAATGCACAAATTCATTAACATTACATTTCTTTTTTTTTTTTTTATGCACAATACCAAATCATCATTATGAGCATATTAAACATGATATTCAAGCATTCATGATATATCATTTTGGCAACATGATCATAGCTATTCAAATGATGGTATCTAAATGTCAAAATTCATTACATCCTATCATGCATGATCATTGACTTCTCATTTGTATTTCATGCATTATTTCATTTCATCTCATAAGGAATATCAAGAAGAGTTATTGGCTGATGAGATAAATATTTTATGAATACACAGAATTGTATAAAAATCATATCATAAGTGTTTCATGTATTCATATTATCACATGAAGCATACAAGACAATAATGCAAAGAAATCATGTCATAAAGGATATCAACGTGAAAATTCAGCAAAGATCACATGATACAATCGCAAAGCTTGATATAATTATGCGATATATCATGAGATGATAATTTATCATATCAATGAAAGATATCAATTGTTAAACATGATATGATAATAGTCTCAAAATTTTTAATTTGTGATACATGTGATACATTGCGATACACTAAAAACTTTAATGCGATGCTTTTAAGGATATCAACCTATTTTTGATACAAAGCATGGCAAGAGCAATTATATTGCAAGTTTTCTAAGTTTTGCATTTTTTTGCTTCTTTCGAAATAGCAATTCTTTGCTTCTCTTTATATTGCAAGATTTGTAATTCATTGGTAGTGTTTATGATAGCAAGTTCTTTCAATGAAATGATCGAGCTAGCAATTTTTTCTTCCTTTGAAATATGCAGGCTAGTAAACTAACTCCCCCTTTATCATTATCGAAAAGAAGGGAGAACTCAATGGCTAAAAATTTCAACCATTCAACAAGCCAAATATGCAAAGAATTCATGAAAGATATCAATAAGGATCAATTCGTGAATACCAAAGATATGATTCATGGTTCATTAAAATTCTTCTTAACAAGTTCAAGATCAAGATTCATATAATTCATAATAAAGCAAATTGATGTACAATCATCACACAAGACATACAAGACAAAGAAATCTTGTTATTTCTATATTATGATATCAAGGCTCATGATTCATTTGAAAAGATATAGCACAAAGAGCAAATTGAAACATTCTTATCAAGATCACATTTTACAAGAAATTTCAAGAATCAAATATCAAGTAATCATCATGTTTCTTCAAAATTCTTAAGTCAAGAAGTCAAGGGAAAGTTCATGATTCGGTTAAAACAAAATTTCATTCAAGTTAATTAAAAAAAAATCATAATCAAATCATCATTTTTGAGATTCATAACATGAATAACGTTATTACTATTTCATCAAACTCAATTTCGAGATTCACACAATATCATGAAATCATTAATCTCGATAAGATGGGAAAAGCATTTTCTTTTTAAGTGATTTTTTTAACACATCATAAAAAAACCTTATTTATAATTCAAGTGATTTACAAGATATCATAAATGAATTTATCACTTGTATTTCATCAAAATCGAGAACTCTAGAGATAGAAAATGATTGAAGCATTTAACATGATTGAAGCATGATTCATATTTAAAATGTATCTTATGTCGTAAATACGAATCAAGCATTTGTCAAATCTAAAATCATCCTCAAAATTACATTCAATAAATTCATATATGACAAGCATAGATTTATTGAAAAATCAATAAGATAGAGGATTACATTTCATTTTTATAAATTTCTATTCATGTGATTTGCTTCTTATGAGCATGCCTTTGCTTTAAAAAAAATGTCAACATTCAAGATAGAAAGGTAAATTTCGTAAAATAAATTATCAAGCATGATTCCATGATAACATCCTTTTAATATCTTAATATTCATTATCAAGTATGATTTCAAAAAGTATGTTCAAGAGAAATCATTAAGACCAAATGCATGATACACTCATTTATTTTCAAAATATTCATCATGTTTATTTTCATGAGATTCACAAGATTGGTAAAATAAATTCATTAATCTCAATAGGATGTAAAATTCATTTCCATTTCGTACAATTGATTTCATGTGAGGGTGTTCAAGTCTTTTTGTGAAAACATTGTATCATCATTTAAAGTCAAAACATAAGTTTCGTCATAAAGCCGTCAAGACCAAACACATCAAAAATAAAACATCATGATATCACATCTATCATCAAAAGACTATCAAGAAATTCATACATAGATGTACATGCACTATGTCATCTTAATATGTCATGAGAATGTCATCTTAATTTGTCATAAAAATGATTAAACCAAAAACATGTTAATCCAAAATGAGAGTATCAAATCAATATTTACTTCAAAAACTCATGCATGATATAAAATCATCAAAATACACATGCATGGATTAATCCTAAGCATTATCACATATCATATAACTATCATCCATAATGTTGCATACATCATTCAACATTTCAAAACATAACATGCATGAAACCTTAGCAATATACTTTTCATGATCAAATTTTTAATTTTTTTTAAAGATGCTAAAAAGAAAAACATGATATATTTTTGAAAAACAATTTTTTATTTCCTATTCCTACTATCTAAATTAAGAACTCATGAAAAAACTCCAAGTAATTTCAAAATAATTCAAGAGAGTTGAGTTACTTACCTTATAGTTCAAGCCCGTCAAAGCCCAATTCGTCGTTTCACCTTTGGAAGTTCTTGATTCATCCTTGGTTGCCTTCCTCTTCTTTGGCCTCTTCCTCCGTTCAAGTTTATTGTTTATTTTAGATTTTTGTTTAATAAACTTATTAAGATTTAGTGTTCGAAGTTCAAGTTCATCATTGTCCTCATCACTTGAGTTATCGCTCAAGTGGTATTCATTTGTCCGGGGTTCCAAATCCTTCCTGTTCTTTGGAAGGTGGTTCAAGTGTTCATTGTGTTTATCATGTGCATTGCGCACCATTTCATATGTCATCAATGAGCCGATAAGTTCTTCAAGTGGAAAAATATTTAAATCTTTTGTTTCTTGTATTGCCGTTACTTTTGATTCCCAAGCTTTATAAAGTGATCGTAAAACTTTACTAACAAGTTCAAAATTCGAGAAACATTTGCCAAGAGTTTGTAAACCATTGACGACATCCATAAAACGGGTGTACATGTCAACAATGGTTTCGCTCGGCTTCATTCGAAAAAGCTCGAATTCATGCATTAAAATGTTAACTTTCGAGTCTTTGACTCTACTAGTTCCCTCGTGCGTGATTTCAAGTGTTCGCCAAATATCAAAAGCCGTTTCGCACATAGAAATCCGATTGAACTCATTTTTGTCCAAAGCGCAAAATAAGGCATTCATAGCCTTTGCGTTTAAAGAAAAATACTTCTTCTCCAAATCCGACCATTCGTTCATCGGTTTAGAGGGAAGTTGAAAATCGTTTTCAAAATATTCTACAAATCCAAATTCATAGAAATCAAGAAAACTCTTATTTGAGTTTTCCAATAAGTGTAGTACAATTCGTTAAACAATGGTGGACGAAAAACTGATAAGCCATCTTGAAAGCCATGAAGAGCCATTTCTCTCGGGTGTAAATCCGAAATGAGAAATACTGGGCTCTGATACCAATTGTTAGGATCGGAGCGACACTAAGAGGGGGGGGGGGAACTAGTGCAGTGGATTAAAACGTCGGTCTTAACAAAATCTTTCGTACGATAAAAAATCGAACTTGAAAAGCTTAATAACTTAGAAGCGTATGGAAGCGTAGTGACTAAGTAAAGTAGTTTGCAGTATGTAAATGGCAAGAACAAAATGCAAACCAGAGAAGACGGTAGTTTATAGTGGTTCGGTCAATCGTGACCTACATCCACTCCTCCGATTCCTCTTCCATCTATGCCATCGGCATCCACTAATGATCTTCCTTTACTAGGCGAAGATCAACCTCCTTCTTACACCCCTCTTACAACCTCTTACAAGTGGTTCACCCTTTTACAAAGATTTCAATGAAAAGAAAGGAGGTGAACACTCAAGCTATTGGAAACAAGACTTTTCCTAAAGCTTTTCTCAACTTCTAGCTTCTCAAAAGGTTGTATTCTCTGCTAAGAAATGAGGGGTATTTATAGGCCTCAAGAGGATTCAAATTTGGGCTCCAAATTTTGAATTCTCTTGGGTTTCCGAGGCCGGCGGTGCCACCGCCTGTCAGTGGCGGTGCCACCGCCTGTCAGTTTCTGACATTGACAATGGACTGGCGGTGCCACCGCCCAGCTCTCAGGTGCTGGGCGGTGCCACCGCCTAGGCCAATTCAGCTCACTGGTTGGGCTCTAAACTTGGCCCAAACCAGTCCGAACTCGGGCCCAATTGGCCCCTACATGGGTTATAGGATTAACACCTAATCCTAACCCTAATTAATGTGCTAACTAAAAATTTAAAGACATTTTCTAAGCTATTACAAAGTCTGTAAGTCAAGACTTCTTCCGACGAGCTTCCGACGAACTTCCGACGGTCTTCCGATAAACTCTCGGAAACTATTATGTGGACTCCCGGCAAGCTCCTAGACTTCACGATTTGATCTTGGCGAGTTCCAACGAGCTTCTTCGGCAAGCTCTGATCTTTCTTGGCGAGCTCCGTGAACTTCCAACAAACCTTCCGGTGAGCTTCCGAAAAACCCTTCGGCAAGCTCCCTACTCATTCTCGGCTAGTTCCGGTAGCATTCCCAACGAACCTTCGGACTTCCGTCGAACTCTCGAACTCGCAACAAATCCTTCGCACTTGACTCCGACACTTTGTTTCGCTTTATGTCTTCATCGTTATCGTAGTTAATCCTACACACAAGCTAAAACTCTACTCCGATCTAGACAATTATTAAAACACAAATTGACATTCTATTGCCCGGCACGTCATTGGTTGGCGCTTCGTCCGATTCTTCAATACATCGTCCTCTCTTGCGGCTTGTTGCCCAATCGGCGGTTGACCTCCACAACTCCGATATCCTTGGTGCAATTTCGCTCTCCTTGGCCCGATGCCCGACGTCCGAAGCCTTCTGCCGTCCAATATCCTGACGTGATCTCCTCCAGCGCAACGTCAATTCCTCCTGCATCAAATGTCTAAACCTGATCGAGCAGACCTGCATAACTCAAAATGCAGTTTAAATCAAGTGGTTTCATCATCAAAATACGAGATTCAATAGATGTCTCTTGGAACTTTTCTAAATTAATTATGAAATTCTATTGTAAGGACAAACAGATCATCCTACGTGGGAAGCGCGGAAGCAACGTAACCACCATTTCAACCCAACGAATGGAGAAAGTTTTGCATAAAGTAAATGGTGACTTTTTGATGCATCTCTAGCCGCAACCAGAAGAGAAGAAAATAGAAATTGAAGATCAAAATCTTGGCCAATTGCTTACTGAATTTGCCGATATATTTGTTGAACCGCGCGGTCTTCGTCTTTCTCGGCAACATGATCATCGAATTCCAATCCTTCCGGGCAAGCCACCAGCGAACACTCGACTGTACCGATATCCTCACCTCCAGAAAGATGAAATTGAAAAGATCGTAAAGGAGATGCTTGAAACAGGGGTGATTCGGCCAAGTTGCAACCCCTATTCCTCACCGGTGCTACTTGTACGCAAGAAGGACGGAACTTGGCGGAGGTGCATCGACTACCAAGCTTTAAATGGCATCACCGTCAAGGACAAGTACCCAATACCAGTGGTGGACGAACTTCTTGATGAATTGAAAGGAGCTCGAGTCTTCACGAAGTTGGACCTCCGATCCGGTTACCACCAAATTCGGGTATGTGACGATGACATTCCAAAAACTGCATTTCGCACATATGATGGCCATTATGAATTCTTGGTAATGCCTTTTGGACTCACTAATGCTCCTTCAACCTTTCAAAGTCTCATGAACGATATTTTTCGGAGCTTTCTTTGTAAATTTGTGTTGGTATTTTTCGATGATATTCTCGTTTACAGCCCTTCTCTTAAGACTCGCTTTCAGCATTTACGGATTGTTTTGACGATCCTTCGGGAGAATACTCTTTTTGTTAAGCAACCAAAGTGCAGCTTTCTCCAGCAAAAAGTAGAGTACCTTGGGCATATAATATCAAAAGAAGGAGTGGCGGTAGACCCAACAAAAATTGAGGCAATGCAAGGCTGGCCGAAACCTACAAACGTGAAATTACTACACGGGTTCCTTGGACTAACGGGCTACTACCGAAAATTTGTTAAGGACTATGGGAAGATCAATGCACCACTTACTTTCTTACTGGAAAAAGATATCTTCCAATGGTTAGATAGAGCCTTCGCTGCCTTCGACAAACTTAAGACATCCATGACGACGACGTCGGTGCTAACACTACCAGATTTCAATCGACCCTTCATTATTGAGGCCGACGCATCTGGAGTCGGAATTAGAGTCATTCTCATGCAAGATGGTCGAACACTCGCATACACTAGCAAGACATTATCTCCCTCCCATCAAAATAAGTTAACATATGATAAGGAAATGCTCGCCATTATGCGCGCAGCAACGAGGTGGAGACCCTACTTGATTGGTCGACGATTTCAAATTAAAACCGACCATAAAAGCCTTAAGTACTTTTTGGAGCGAAAGATATCATCCTCTGAGCAGCAAAAATGGGTAACAAAACTTCTTGGATTTGATTATGAAATAACTTACAAAAAGGGGAAAGAGAATGTTCTTGCAGATGCGCTTTCGCAGCTACCCGAGCAAGCTGAAGTTTCGGCCATTTCACTTGGCAGGAAGATTCAGAGACTAGTAAGATTATAAAAAAATTGGAGGAAGCACCAAGCTCCGTGGCTCATTACAATTGGGACTCAAAAGAATTACACTATAAGGGACGCATTGTGCTTATGATAAATTCTACTTGCATCTTCACGAGCAGATTTTGGACAAAGTTATTCCATATGCAGGGTACTAAATTGAAAAGGAGTATGACATATCACCCACAAATCAACGGCCAGATAAAAGTTATAAATAGGTGCTTGGAGACAGCCCAAAGCCACCCACCAAATATGACTATCCAAGGAGAACTCCAGACCCAGCCAAGTGCCATTATAGATCGACGGATCGTGACTCGACAACGATGACCCACTACTAAAGTGCTAATATAGTGGGTGAACCTACCAACAGAAGATGCCACTTGGGAGAACTATGATGACTTGAAGATCAAATTCCCAAAATTCATGAATCGTCAGCCTCGAGGACAAGGCTGATTTGAAGAGGGCGGGTCTATTAGGACTCTAGCTAGGAGAGTCCTAATTGAGATAGACATTCATGTAAAACCTACCTAAGTCGACCCCTATTAAAGAGGTGAAGAGGCTGGCTAGGGTTAGGAGGTTGTTTCTTAGAGATGAATTAGGAGTTGTAAAGGAATAGGAGTCTTGAGTAGAAGTCCTATTAGGAGTTGGTTAGAAGTAGGAGTCTTGAGTAGGAGTCCTATTAGGAGTTAGGGTTTAGAAACCCTATAAATAGTCATGTATTCCTCCACTTTTGATAAGCAATAGATGAATCTTTTCTGTAGCCTTTGAGCAGCAACTTGGAGGGAGGAACCCCTATAGAGTTCCAAGGAGGCCGATCCCCTAAAGTGATCAACCCCAAGTTTAGAATCTGCAATGGTTCTAACAGTTCTCCTTGGGTAGTCATATTTGGTTGATGGGTTTGAGTTGTCTCGTTTTGTCCCAACTTGAGCTTTAAACACGACACATGGAAGACTAGATGGATTCTAGAGCTGGCGAGTAAGTCCAATCTATATGCTACCGCTCCAATGTGCTCCAAAATTTGGTAGGGTCCATAGAACTGAGGTGAAAGCTTCATAGATGCTCTAGTTTGGATTAATGTTAGCTTATATAGCTGGAGCCGTAGGAAGACCCAATCTCCTACTGAAAATTCTCTTTCGCCTTTGTGTTGATCATATTATTGTTTTCTCCTTGCCTGAGCTTTTCCTTGTGATGAGGGAAGCCCTTTGATGAAGTTCATTGATATATCAGTCCATATTGAGTTTGGGACAGGTAAGGGTTGCAATTTTCTGGGACTTGCCACTATCTCGCCTTTATGTCGTTGACATATATCACATTATTCCACAAATATAGCAATAATATTTTTCATCCTTACCCAATAAAAATTCTGCTTAATTCTCTTATAGGTTCCAAGGAACTTAGCATGCTCGGTGAGTATGGAATGCATCTCTTAAAGGAAGGTCTTTATGCAAGTAGAATTTGGCACAAACACAATGCATCCCTTATAGCGCAATTCTTTTGAGTCCCAACTGTAATAAGCCACGGAGCTTGGTGCTTCCTCTATTTTTTTTATGATCTTACTAATTTCCATATCTTCCTACTGTTCCCTCTTAATATCCTCAAGGAAGTCGTTGGTCGGAAATAAAACAGCCAAAAATTTAGCTTACTCGGTTAGCTACGAAAGCGCATCTGCAATAACATTCTCTTTTCCCTTTTTGTAAGATATTTCATAATCATATTCAAGAAGCTTTGTTACCCATTTTTGTTGCTTGGGGGAAGATATCTTCGACTTAAAGAAATATTTTAGGCTTTTATAGTCAGTCTTGATTTGAAAGTATCGCCCGATCAAGTATGATCTCTATTTGGTCACCACATGTACAATCGCGAGCATTTCCTTGTCATAAATAGTCATCTTGAGATGGTGTTAAGACTCTAGCTAGGAGAATCCTAATTGAGAGTGGCATTCATGTAAAATGTACCTAAGCTGGCCACTATTAAAGAGGTGAAGAGGCCGGCTAGAGTTAGGAGATTGTCTCTTAGAGAAGAATTAGGAGTTGTAAAGGAATAGGAGTCTTTAGTATGAGTCCTATTAGGAGTTGGTTAGAAGTAGGAGTCTTGAGTAGGAGTCATATTAGGAGTTAGGGTTTAGAAGCCCTATAAATAGTCATATATTCCTCCTCTTTTGATAAGCAATAGATGAATCTTTTCTGCAACCTTTGAACAACAACTTGGAGAGAGGAATCTCTATAGAGTTCTAAGGAGACCGATCTCCTAAAAAGATCAACCCTAAGTTTAGAATTTGCAAGAGTTCTTACTAGTCATAGGTGCCCAGCAAGCCAATCACGTGAGTGATGGCACGTGTGACTTGACACGGAATCTTTTTGCTTATTATATTTTAGCATTTATCACTTTATATTGACTATTGCATATATGCTTGTATATATTATGATGTCTTTGGATCTATGCAATAAAAATCGGATCGTGATGAGATCATGATAATGAAACTGATTCGCCTTTAAACACAGATCCTAAATAATCCCGGTCATAGGTTACTCGAGTGGGACATCGAGATAACTGGACAGACTAGTGTGCTGTACACCCTGTTGAATCTCGTATTTTGATGATGAAACCAATTGATATGTGTTTATATTTTAATCTACATTTTGAGTGATGCAGGATGCTTCGATTAGGATGAGATAATTAAAGCAGGAAAATCATGTTGTACCGGAGGAACATGTCAGAAGATTGGACGATAGGTCGATGGATCGGTCGACATATCGAGAGAAGGCTTTGGGCCGTGGATTCGGGCATCAAGCCAAGAAGAGTAGATATTGCACCAAGGATATCAAAATTATGGAGTCAATTGGCCGATTGGGTAATAGGTCGTAGGAGAGGACGATGCGCCGAAGAATCGGATGAAGCATCGAGGGACCAATGACATGCTGGACAACTTGATTAATGCTTAGTATTAATTGTCTAGATCCAAGTTTATTTTACACGTGCAAGATTAACTATGATGGCATTAAGATATGCAGCAGGAGTTACGCCGGAGTCAAGACCATGATCATGTTGGGGGTTCGAGAGTTTGAGGAAATCCGGACAGTCGTCGGAGGTTCTACGTGAATAAATCTGAGAAGTCCAGGAGCTTGCCAAAGAAGCTCATTGGAACATGCCAAGTGGATTTTCGCAAGTCCAGGAGCTTGCCGGAAGTCCGTTGGAGCATCGCCGAGGGTGCGTCGAATGTTCACCAGAAGTTCGCCGGAAGCTCACCGAAAAAAGCGATTGACGCATTGGAGCAAGTTATAGTATTAATGTCTTAAATATCATAGTTAGAATATAAATTAAGTTATGAATGGGAGGTGATCCCATTAACTTAATCTAGAGGCAATTGGGCCCTTGATAGACCCAAATTAGGCTAAATGGATCAGCCCATTCAGACCCAGAATTCCTAGTCGGTGGTGGCACCGCTTAGGCCGGTGGTGGCACCACCTAGGAGCTTAGTCTCCTAGGAATGTCAGGTGGTGATACCGCCCCTGTTAGGTGGTGGTACCGCCTAAGCTCAATCTCAGAGCGAAGTCAAGCAGCGGTACCACCCCTGTCAAGCGGTGGTACCGCCTGAGCTCGGTCTCCGAGCAGTGTCAGGCTGTAGTACCGCCTAGTTCTAGCGGTGGTACCACTAGGACCCCGAAAATCCAAGAGATGACACTTTTGAACTCTAAATTCACACTAGTTGGAGCCTATATAAACCCCACCCTTTCCTACATGAAAGGCACCAAAAGCTTGCATTTATTCTAAGAATTTGATAGCTTAAAAGTGTTGTAAAAGGCTAGAAGTTCTTCTCCCTCTTTTCTTCTAAGTTTTGATCATTCAAGAGAGGAGTGGAAATCTATAAGGGTTGTCTCCTAAGCTCGTCAAAAAGAGTAAAGCTGTAAAAGGGTGGTTGGCCTTCGCCTATTGAAGGAAGGCCTCTAGTGGACGTCGGTGACCTCATCGGAGGAGGAAGCCAAAAGTGGATGTAGGTCAAGATTAACTGAACTACTTTAAATCTCGATTTGCATTTACATTATGCTCTCTATCTTAACTGCAAACTGCCTCCGTTGCTTTACTTCAACTATACTTTTGTTTGATCTTAAGTTGAAGAACTTTCTGAAATGATTTTCATCGAAAACACTTTCATCGTTCAAACGTCATTTTAAACCAATGAAAGTTTTCCACTACACTAATTCACCCCCCCCCCCCCCCCCCCCCCCTAGTGCTTTTGATCCTAATAATTGGTATCAGAGCCTCATTATTTCTCAATTGGTTTAACACCTAAGAGAAATGGCTCTTTTCGGCAACTAAGAGGGTCACTCTCTCATTCGTCCTCCCTTCTTCAATGGGACGGACTACAATTATTGGAAAACTCGAATAAGAGTTTTCTTACTTTCATTGAATCTTGATTTATGGCACATAGTCAAAAACGGATTTGGAATGTCTTCTCTTCCAATGAACCATTGGAATGATTTGGAGAAGAAGATGTTTTCTCTAAATGCAAAGGCTATGAATGCCTTGTTTTGTGCCTTAGATAAAAATGAATTCAATCGAGTTTCTTTGTATAAAATAGCTTTTGACATATGGCACACTCTTGAAATCACACATGAAGGCACGAATAGAGTTAAAGTTTCTAAAGTTAATTTTTTGATGCACGATTTTGAATTATTTCATATGAATCCAAGCAAAACCGTTGTTGATATGTACACCCGTTTTACAGATGTCGTCAATGGTTTAAAAGCTCTTGGTAAACTTTTTCGGATTTTAAACTCGTTAATACGATCTTAAGATCACTTTCTAAAACATGGAATTCAAAAGTAACGGCTTTACAAGAATCAAAAGATTTGAACCATTTACCTCTCGAAGAACTTATCGGGTCCTTAGTGACCTATGAAATGACGTACAATGTACGTAAAGAACTTGAGAACCACCT
Source organism: Musa acuminata AAA Group (assembly GCF_036884655.1). Classification (NCBI taxonomy): domain Eukaryota; kingdom Viridiplantae; phylum Streptophyta; class Magnoliopsida; order Zingiberales; family Musaceae; genus Musa; species Musa acuminata. The sequence goes on from NC_088353.1 coordinate 30,513,072, forward strand.
TCCAAAGAACAGGAAAGATTTGGGATATAGAATAATCAAAGACCACTCGAGCATAAGCTTAAGTGATGGTGAACTTGAACTACAAATGAAATTTAAAAAGTTCATGAAACAAAAATTAAAGAACAAAAAGAGCGCAACTACTTGCTTTAAACACAAGAAGAAGAACATATTTTGGGATGAATCGAGCTCCTCCGAAGACGAGGAGAAAATCAACAAAGGCGAGGTGGCAAACTATGCCTTAACCGCTTTCAATGATGAGGTAATCGAAATCACCCTAATTTATTTCGAAATTACTTGATGCTTTTCATGATGCATTTATTTTTTTTTTTTAGAATAATTATTTTTCTTGAAAATTGCATGTTTAAAAATGAAAATGTAAAAAATTATGATCATGCTAGTAATTTTGAAAATAATAATGAAAATTACATGTTTTATGTTAATGGAATAAAATATTAGATTTAAATCTAATGTTGATCCTATGAATGTTTTTAAGAAGCATTAATGTGTATTAGGTTGATTTCCGTATTATTTCTCGATTTTGATTGAAGATGCTTCATGTTTAATAATATCATGCTTATTGATGATGCATGGCTTTTATATCGAAAATTAAGCTTGAAAAGTTAGATACACCTAAAAAGAAAAATACATATTTTATGATAAACAAACAAAATTATTCTAATTGAAAATATGAAATCATGCTTGATGAAATAATATAATTTGAGATCATGCTTAATAAATTTAAATTTTGAAATTATGCATGATAATTTTTTAGTAATTTATGGTTTATTGATCTTGATGATTTTTGTGATTATCGAACTTTGCGATCTTTTGAAAGTTCTTTTGCAACGTTAATAAATGATGCATGGATTTGGCATAAAAGAAAAGAACATACATGTATGAAATCAATCAATAAGTTGAAACAAAAAGAGAAAAGTATTTTTTGAAAATTTCTTTTTCTCTATCTTATCAATTTTTCACTAAGAGATTGATAAAGTTGTTTGTGTCTTTCTGAATCTCTTGAAAGTAATGTTGAGATTTTGATGATTTGATTATTTAAATTTAAATGAGCTTTATCTTGATTATTTGAAATTTATAACTTGAGATTTTAAAGTTATACATGATGATATTTGTGATTTATTGGTCTTGATGGTTTTTATGACAAAATTAACTTTTCGATCCTAAAAGTTGATGCATGTTTTTATTTGCAATAAAAAGATAAACGCATACTTGTATGAAATCAATAACTTAAAATGAAACATCTCTAACTTATTGATTTTTTGATAAAAGATTAATGAATCCATGTATATTATGCTTTTATAAATCTCTTGGACTATGAAAATGAATTGATGAATTTGAATGAGTTTTATCGAAATCATAATCTCTCATGAAATCTTTTATATGAATTTAGATTTTTCATGATCTCCTAAGAATTCTTTACGTTATTTATTTAAGAGGAGATTTGTTAAAATGAATCACGGTTTCTCTTAATTTTTTAGAATTATAATTTTTATGATTCATAATGAATTAAGAGATATTATACATGAATCAAGATCGTTTATGTGTTCTCTCATGACATCTCTTAAGGCTTATGACTTGAATTTTATTATGTAAAATTTTTTGAATTTATGAAGTATATCTCATCACTAAGTTCTTTTTTATATTCTTCATGTGATAATATGAATGCATGAAACACTCATGATATTATTTTGATGCATGCAATGATGAAATATTCATGATGAAAAATTGTTTTGATATTCACGACTTGATTTTTCATCTTTGTTACCTTACCTTTGTCATAATTTGAAATTTGATGTAAAGGGTCTTCTCTTCTTTTTGACAATGACAAAGGGAGAGCAAAACTTGCTAGAAAGCAAATTTGCTAGCTTGCATAATTCGAAAAGAGGCAAACTTGCTAGCTTGCTAATCTAAAAAAGGAAGCAAGAAGTGCTATCTTGCAAATCTCAAGAGAAGCAATGTTTGCTAAGTTACACATTTCAAAAAGAGACAAAATAGTCCATCGTACACATCTCAAAAGATGTAAAATTTTGCTAACTTTTTTATGTGTAAAATTTGATAGCGTGCATACTATAAATTTGCATACCAAAAGTGCTATCTTACCTATCTCAAGATACAAAATATGTAACCTACACTTTGCAATGGAAGCAAAATTTCTAGCTCAAACATTGCAAAGGAAGCAAAAAATTGCTAGCTTGCAACTTGCATATTTCAAGAAGCAAGTGTTGCTTTCTTGAACATCTCAAAACTGCTAGTTCGTATATTCTAAAATGTTATAAAATTTACTAGCTTGTATGTTGTAGAAATTGCTATATTACTACCTTGCATATCTATGATGATAAAAAAATTGTATGATGATAAAACTGGAGATTATGTTTATCATGCAATGAGTTAAACTTGTATTTCCAAACATTTGATAGTTGGTACTTCTCCTTTCTGTTGATGACAAAGGGGGAGAAGTATGTTGATGTCATACATGATTTGATCATGACATGTTTGCTTGGATTTTTGAATCCAAGAGTTTCTATCAATAAGGCATATTGATAGGGGGAGTTTGTTTAAACTCTAGAAGTTAAAGTTAACTCCATCATCAATTGGTTGTCATCATCAAAAAGGGAGAGATTGTTGAATCTCATATTTTGATGATGAAACCAATTGATATATGTTTATGTTTTAATTTGTATTTTGAGTGACGCAGGATTCTTCGATTAGGATGAGACAATTAAAGCAGGAAAAGCATGTTGTGCCGGAAGAACATGTCAGAAGATTGGACGTCGGGCTGATGGATCGGTCGACGTATCGATAGAAGGCTTTGGGCCATGGATTCGGGCATCGAGCCAAGAAAAGCGAATATTGCACTAAGGATATCGGAGTTGTAGAGTCAACTAGCCAATTGGACAATAGGCTGCAGGAGAGGACGATGTGCCGAAGAATCGGACAAAGCATCGAGAGACCAATGACATGTCAGGTAACTTGATTAATGCTTAGTATTAATTGTCTAGATCCAAGTTTGTTTTACATGGGCAGGATTAACTACGATGGCAGTAAGACATGTAGCAAGAGTTGCATCGGAGTTAAGACCATGATCACGTTGGGGGTTCGAGAGTTCGACGGAAGTCCGGACGGTCATTGGAGGTTCTGCGGGAACAAATCCGAGAAGTCCAGAAGCTTACCAAAGAAGCTCGTCGGAACTTGCCAAGTGGATCATCACAAGTCCAAGAGTTTGCTGGAAGTTTGCTGGAAGTCCGCTGGAGCATCACCGAGGGTTCGTCGGATGTTTGCCAGAAGTTCGCCAGAAGCTCGCCGGATGAAGCGATTGACGCACCAGAGCAAGTTACAGTATTAATATCTTAAATATCATAGTTAGAATGTAGATTAAGTTAGGAATGGGAAGTGATCCCATTAACTTAATCTGGGAGCAATTGGGCCCTTGACAGACCCAAATTGGGCCAAATGGATTAGCCCATTCGGACCCAGAATTCCTGGCTGGCGATGGCACCGCCCAGAAGCTCAATCTCCCAGGAATGCCAAGCGGTGGTACCGCCCCTGTCAAGTGGTGGTACCACCTGAGCTCGGTCTCCCAGCAAAGTCAAGCAGTGGTACCGCCCCTGTCAGGCGGTGGTACCGCCTGAGCTCAGTCTCCAAGTAGTGTTAGGCGGTAGTACCGCCCAGTTCTGGCGGTTGTACTGCCAGGACCCCAGAAATCTGGGAGATGATACTTTTGAGCTCTAAATTCAAATCAGTTGGGGCCTATATAATCCCCACCCTTTCCTGCATGAAAGGCACCGAAAGCTTGCATTTATTCTGAGAATTTGATAGCTTAAAAGTGTTGTAAAAGGCTAGAAGTTCTTCTCCCTCTTTTCTTCTAAGTTTTGATCATTCAAGAGAGGAGTGGAAATCTGTAAAGGTTGTCTCCTAAGCCCATCAAAAGGAGTAAAGCTGTAAAAGGGTAGTTAGCCTTCGCCTATTGAAGGAAGGCCTATAGTGGACATCGGTGACCTCATCGGAGAAGGAAGCCAAAAGTGGATATAGGTCAAGATTGACCGAACCACTCTAAATCTCGGTTTGCATTTATATTCTACTCTCTATCTTAACTGCAAACTACCTCCGTTGCTTTACTTCAACTATACTTTTGTTTGATCTTAAGTTGAAGAACTTTCCGAAATGGTTTTCATCGAAAACGCTTTCATCATACAAACGTCGTTTTAAACCAACGAAAGTTTTTCGCTGCACTAATTCATCTCCCCCCCCTCCCCCTAGTGCTTTTGATCCCAACATACCCATCCATATGATGGATACAACTGGTCTCATAGCTGCTCGTGTAGGGACACTAGGGATACAGTCCAAGTGCTTATTGGAGAATGTTGGATGGTTGATGATGCCTTATTGTCAGACAGCGATCCCGTAGTCCTAGTGGTGTATCTAGTCCTTAAACTTAAGATACCAAGGATGTCTGTCCTGTATAAGTGCTCCATTCTTTGATACCAGACTTATAGGTTTAGATGTCCCAGATCTAGTACAGTCAGTTATTGGGAGTAGCAGTCGACCTTACGAGGGCTATTAAGTGTCAATAGAGGATCATCCACTCTCAATGTCATGAAAGGAATATCTCATATGTTCTTGCTAAGACAAATCCCTGGCCAGGGTCATTCAGATTGAGAGAGAAAGAGTTCTCCGGGAGAATCCGATTAGAGCAAGATTCGAGTAAAAACCTTATGGTCTGACAACACCATGCCTGCTATACGGTCTCTGAGATATTAGATGGATGAGGGACTATAGGTACACAGTAACTGAGGACAAACAAGTCTAATTGATTGGATTCCCTTGTATCGTATAGGGACTACAGTGTAGTGGCCTAGTACGTCCGTAGTCGATGAGTTGAGTAAATTAGTATGGAGATAATAATTCACTAAGCTAGAAGGAGTTCTAACATGTATGATTCACAGCCAGCTTGATATTGGGCCTAGAGGGTCACACACTTATGGTAGGCACTACGATGAGTAGAGGTACGGATATGAGATATCCGTCGGAACCCCTGTCTTATTGGATATCCAATAAGCCCTTGAATTATTGGATCCTATGGATGAGATCCAATAAGAGCCCATGAGAGATTATTGGATAGAGATCCACTAATTTAAGAGGCTTGGGTAGTTGGATGCAGATCCAATACTCAATATGGGAGGATCCATTAGGGTTTGACAGAGGACCTCTATAAATAGGAGGGATTCAGTGGTTCATAGGCTGGAGCCTTTGCTTGTCTCTCCTATTCTCCTCCCCCCTCTCCACCTCAGAGCAGGCTTGGAGTTTTGAGGAGTGTCGTCGCAGCCCTACTGTGTAGATTACCGTTAGAGAGGAGGATGCTTGACCTCCTTCACCCTCTCCTAGAGATCTGCAGGGAAACAGGGATATATGATCTCCCTAGGTAACAAAATCTATTCTATACGCAGTTTTAAGTTTCGTGGATTTTTACGCACTAGTCTTCGCACGACGACGAACATCTCTTTAGGAATAGGGGATTTTGTTTTCTGTTCTTCCATTGCGCATGTGATGTCGCCCCCAAAGATTTCCTAAAAGTGGTATTAAAGTCAGGTTATTCGTGCAATAGATTGGTTTTGAACTACGTGTATTTTGTTTTGGTGAAACTTTTGATGTCAAAATCGTTGACGCAAAAGCGAGGAAGGGCAGCTACAGTTGTTGCCCTCAATCTACATGTATTCAGCCACTTGCAATGGTAGCTGCAGTTAGGTAGCACAACATCGATGCATGCACCAGCGTTGTGCTTGCAGCAGCTGGGCAGCGGCCTGCTTGTAGCAAGCTTGTGGCTGGCAGGGCAGGCAGCCCGCGGGTAGAGGCGCCACAAGGCATCAGCGCCTGCGATTGCTGCTCCTGTGGGCAAAACTCCCCTGAAGAGGCAACCGCTCAGTTGGGCAGCACCGCTTGCGGGCATTGCCTCGGTGGGCAGAACCACTTGCGAAGGCAACGGTGCCCGCAAGGGTGCCCGCCCATGGGGGCGCCCACCTGCAAGGGCGGCGCCGCCTGCGGGCGAGTCGCCCACAGGCAAGGGTTCCCGCCCATGGGGGCGCCCACCTGCAAAGGCAACGCCGCCCGCGGGCGAGTCGCCCACAGGCAAGGGTAGCGCCCCCACCCCCCGCCATCTAGGCTGCCACCAGCGGGTGGCGACGGCGGCTGCAGCAATATGGGAGAAAGGGATTAGGGCATTCTTGGGAAAAAAAGATACTTTTACCCCTGTGAATTTTTAAAATTTTAATTCTATCCTTTTAATCCAAATTATAAAAATACCCCTCAAAATTCAAAAAAATTCCCTTCTCCTTGATTTTAAAAAATATTAATTGATTAAAATATATAATTAATTATTATTTTATTATTATCTAGTAGTCCTACATGATAATTTATACATGTGATGTATGATATGTTGACGGATGATCATGGACCGTGTGATGTGTGTACTTCTAATTATTATTATTGGGGTCTACGAGCCTCAATTATATTTCTCATTTATTGTCCGGCCTGCATACCTATGATTAAGTTATAATCACACGAGGAGGCGCAACGGGAGCATAGATACGATAGCGGGACCCACGAGACGGACGATCATGATGCATGGAGATGCATCGAGATGTCGACGGAACCGACAAGGATGAGATGGACGATTACAGGGCATAGAGATGCATCGCTGCACACATAGATGTTGATGTGAGTGATTAGTCCCACTGGCTCAAGCCTGATCACATTAGACTGTGGCCCATGATCATCTGGTGTGATTACTTATACACCAATTATATATGTATATATATTTATATGCGATGTAGATATATATTAAATATGTATATGTGTGACATGTCATATTAGGAGACTAAATCATAGAAACCCCTCTTTCGATAATATTAAGTCGGTAAACGTGAGGCAATTAGATTGACCCACGTGGCCTTCCATCGTTATAGGTAGGGACCGATTCCCGGTGTAGGTTGAGTTGGTCGAGTCCCTCGAGACTCACCTATATCATGATTCGCTATCTTGCCTACGATATAGAGATGTCATCGGTGACTTGAGGACATGGTATGCTTGGTCGAGTCCCTCGATAGTATATCATCGAATCAGACTCATCTTGTAATGATGATGTTGACTTAACCAAACATCATAGTTGGTCGAGTCCCTCGAGACCATGGTGATTCAGAGGTCAAACAGGACGAGAATCACAAGGAGTTGTGATCGACAAGAGTTGCCTACTTTTCGGGCTTAGTGTGATTGGTCGAGTCCCTCGAGGTTACATTAAGACACTGATTAGATCCTGATCCCCACTAGAAGTCTACTAGAGACTTTCGTTTCACGTACTAAGGGTGTCGTGTGACATGTCAATAAAATAGTGGGAGCATATTAAGATAGAAGTCCATATCTTGTTTGTTTATTTTTTACAAAATCTACATGTTATTCATTTCTACTACATCTTTTTTTTTATAAAATATTACATTCAAATCCCTTATATGTCATGCTTGATGTCAATTGCCTCACTAGTCCAAATTATACGGATTGGCTTTGCAACTTGAGAATTATTCTCACGGCGAAGAAAATCGCGTACGTCCTTGATACAGTGATGCCTACACCCGAGGAAGTGGCAAGCGAGGATGAGATCGCTCGCTACATGAAGTACATTGATGACTCCACTCTTACTTAGTGTTACATGTTAGGCTCTATGACTCATGAGTTACAGAGACAATATAAAAAAATTGATGCTAGATCCATTCTCCTACATGTCTATAAACTGTTTGAGGAAAAGGGAAGGACTAAGCGATATGAGATATCTAAGAGCCTCTTTCATGCTAGAATGACTGAGGAGACACCAGTTCAGAACCTTATCCTAAAGATAATTGAGTAGATAGAGAAACTTACAGGTCTAGGAATGTCCTAGAGGATAACTTGTGTGTAGACATTGTGCTTCAGACCCTACCAGATTCCTTTTCATAGTTCATAATGAATTTTAATATGAATAAGCTTGAGGTGACTCTCCCGGAGCTCCTCAATATGTTGAGGGAGGCATAAAGTACTATCAAGAAAGAGAAGCCAGTTCTCTACACTGGTGAGACCAGAAAGAAAAAAGAAAGCAAAAAAGTCCCTTAAAAAAGGTAAGGGCAAGGGCAAACCAGGTAAAGCAAAGGTTGCTAAGAGAGACCCAGTAAAGGATAAAAGCCAGTGCTTCCACTACAGCAAAGATAGGCATTGGAAGAGGAACTGCAAAGAGTACCTTGTAGAGAGGGCAAAACAGAAGCTTGGAGAAGCTTCAGATATATTCATGATTAGTCTCCATTTGTTAGACTCTTATGATAACACATGGGTATTGGATACTAGTAGTGCTTATCATATTTGTAATTCTTTGCAGGTTCTAACAAGGCCTAGGAGACTGGAGAGAGGCGAGATGGACCTTAAGATAGGTAATGGAGCAAAAGTTTCTGCAATAGTTGTTGGCGAGGTCACCCTACATCTGCTTGGTGGAGCTAGTAATGCAATGGATGCATATTATTTTGTACCTTCTATTATCAAAAATATTATCTTCATTTTATATTTGACAGTTAGTGGATATAAATTAGTTTTTGAGAATAATAGTTGTTCAATATTATTAGATGATAAGATCATCATGAGAGGAACATTGCATAATAGTTTGTTTATGCTAGATACTACTCCAAATATCATGAATGTAAGTATGTCTAAGAGGAAACGAGATAAGATGAACATTGCATACCTGTGGCATTGTAGGCTAGGTCATATCCATGAAGAAAGGATTCAAAAGTTGCTAAAGGAAGGATATCTAGATCCATTCGACTATGGGTCATATGTAACTTGCGAGCCTTACCTTCGTGGAAAAATGACCAACTCTCCATTTAGAGGAACTAGAGAGAGAGCCACTGAGCTATTGGAACTCATACATAGTGATGTATATGGACCCATATCAACTCATGCCATTGGTGGTTACTCCTACTTCATTACCTTCACTGATGATTTCTCAAGGTATGAATATATGTACTTAATGAAGTACAAGTCCGAGGCATTTGAGAAATTCAGAGAGTATAAGAATGAAGTGGAGAACTAGACTAGAAAGAGTATCAAGACTCTTCGATCATATCGAAGAGGTGAGTACTTGAGTACAGAGTTCACATAGTTCCTCAATGACCATGGGATATTATCCTAATAGATACCTTCTTATATACCTTAGCTCAATGGTGTATCTGAAAGGATGAATCGTATGCTGTTAGACATGGTATAGTCCATGATGAGTTTCGCTAACCTACCCATCTCATTTTGGGGATATGCCTTAGAGACCGTAGCTTACCTTCTGAACAAAGTTCCAACTAAGTCGGTAGTGTCTACACCATATGAGATATGGAAAGGGAAGAAGTCCGATCTTAAGGTTGTTAAGATTTGGGGCGGCCTTGCCCATGTTAAAGGACATAACCCTGATAACTTGGAATCAAGGGTGGAGTGGTGCAAGTTCATGGGATACCCCAAGGAAACTTGTGGGTATTATTTCTATCATCATGAGGACCAAAAGGTCTTTGTAGCCAAGAGAGCGATGTTCCTTGAGAAGGAACACATTCTTGGCGGAGATAGTGGGAGCATGATAGAGTTGAGCGGGGTTGGAGAACCTAGCTCAAGCACCACTTTACAACCCAAGTCTGTTCAGGTACCTAATACACAAGTTCCAACTTTACATAGGTCTGGCAGAGTATCTCATCCTCCTAAGAGATATGTGGGACATATTAGAAGAGAGGATGTTGAGGACATTGATCCTTAGATCTATGAGGAAGCTATTACAAGTATAGACTCCGGGAAGTGGCAAGAAGCCATGAATTCTGAGATGGATTCCATGTACTCCAACAAGGTTTAGAACTTAGTTGATGAGCCTGAGGGTATTGTACCTATCGGTTGCATGTGGATCTTTAAGAAAAAGATCGGAGTAGATAGAAAGGTAGAGACCTATAAAGCAAGGCTAGTGGCTAAGGGGTATCGTCAAAGGCAAGGTATTGACTATGACGAAACATTCTCACTCGTAGCAATGCTAAAATCCATCCGAATTCTATTGGCTATTGCAGCACACTATGATTATGAGATATGGCAGATGGATGTGAAAAATACATTTCTCAATATGAACCTCGAGGAGGAGGTGTATATGATACAGCCTGAGGGATTCGTATCCAAGAACTGCCCAGATAAGGTGTGTAGGTTGCTTAGATCCATTTATGGACTAAAGCAAGCTTCCCAAAATTGGAACATAAGATTTGATGAGGCAATCATATCTTATGACTTCGTTAAGAATGAAGATGAGCCTTGTGTGTATAGGGAGGTAAGTGGGAGTGTTGTCACCTTTTTGGTGTTATATATAGATGACATCTTGATCATAGGGAATGATGTAGGAATGCAATCCATAGTAAAGGCTTGGTTATCTAGACACTTCTCTATGAAGAACTTAGGGGAAGCATCCTATATCTTGGGGATTCGGATCTATAGAGATAGATCCAAGAGGATACTTGGCTTGTCCTAGTCCAGGTACATAGAAACCATTATCAAAAGGTTTGGCATGAAAAATTCTAAGAGAGTTCTCATACCGAAGAAAGGGCAAACATAGATAGGATACCCTATGCTTCAGCTATAGGGTCTATCATATATGTCATGCTATGTACTAGGCTTGATATAGTGCATGTTCTGAGTGTCACGAGCAGGTATCAGGCCGATCCAGGCTTAGAGCATTAGAAAGTAGTAAAGTGTATCTTTAAGTACTTGAGAAGGACTAAGAATCTTTTACTAGTATATGGAGGTAGTAGCCTCAAGGTTAAAAGCTACATGGACTCGAGTTTTTAGTCCAATGTCGATGATAACAAGTCGAATTTGGAGTTTGTGTATACCCTGAATGGAGGAGCAGTATGATGGAAGATTTCCAAGCAAGATACTATTGCTGACTCGACCATAGAGGTGGAATACATTGCTACAATAGAGGCAGCAAAGGAGGGAGTCTAGATGAAGAAGTTCATCACAGATCCGGGAGTCATGCTGGGTAGTAAGGAGCTGATTCCTTATATTACAACAACTACGAGGCGATTGCTTAAATGAGGGAACCTGGGTCTCAACAAAAGTGTTCTGAGGAGGTTCCAACTTATTAGAGAGATCATGACCCGAGGAGATGTAGTAGTGGGAAGAGTTCCATTTGAAGATAACATTGTAGATCCACTAACAGAGCCGTTGTCTCATATTGTCTTTGAGCGTCACAGGGGTCTGATGGAGATCAGACACATAGGTGATTAACTTTAGGTTAAGTGGGAGATTGCTAGTCATAGGTGCCCAGTAAGTCAATCATGTGAGTGATGGCACGTGTGACTTGACACCGAATCTTTTTGCTAATTATATTTTTATATTTATCAATTTATATTGACTATTGCATATATGCATGTATATATTGTGATATCCTTGGATCTGTGCAATAGAAATCAGATCATGATGAGATCACGATAATGAGACTAATTCGCCTTTAAACATAAATCCTATATAATCTAGGTCATCTGTTACTCGAGAGGGACATTGTGATAATTGGACAGACTGGTGTGTTGTATACCCGTCCATATGATGGATGCAATTGGTCTCATAGCTGCTCGTGTGGGGACACTAGGATACAGTGCATGTGCTTATTGGAGAATGAGTTCTGATTGATCCGCTTACGGAATGTTGGATGGTTGATGATGCCTTATTGTCAGATAGTGATTTCATAGTACTAATGGTGTATCTAGTCCTTAGACTTGAGACACTAAGAATGTCCTGTATGAGTGCTCCATTCTTTGATACCAGACTTATAGGTTTGGATGTCCCAGATCTAGTATAACCAGTCATTGGGAGTGGCAGTCGACCTTACGAGGGCTATTGAGTGTCGATAGAGGATTATCCACTCTTGGTGTCATGAGAGGAATATCACATGTGTTCTTACTCAGATAAATCCCTAGCCAGGGTCATTAGAGAGAAAGAGTTCTCCGGGAGAATCCAATTAGAGCGAGACTTGAGTAGAAACTATATGGGCCTAACAGCACCATGGCCGCTATACGATCTCTGGGATATTAGATAGATGAGGGACTATAGGTACATGGTAATTGAGGATAGACAGGTCTAATGGATTGGATTCCCCTATATCATCTGGGGACTGCGGTGTAGTGGCCTAGTACGTCCGCAATCAATTAGTTGAGTGAATTATTATGGAGATAATAATTCACTAAGTCAGAAGAAGTTCTAATAGGTATGACTCACGGCCAGCTCAATATTGGGCCTCGAGGGTCACACACATATGGTAGGCACTGCGATGAGTAGAGGTACGGATATGAGATATCCATTAGAGCCCCTATCTTATTAGATATCCAATAAGCCCCTGAATTATTGGATATCCAATAATCATATGGATGAGATCCAATAAGAGCCTATGAGAGATTATTAGATAGAGATCCACTAATCTAAGAGGCTTGGGTAGTTGGATGTAGATCCAATACCTAATAGGGGAGAATCCATTAGGGTTTGATAGGGGACCTTTGTAAATATGAAGGATTCAATGGTTCATAGGCTAGAGCCTTTGCTTACCTCTCATATTGTCCTCCCCCCTCTCCACCTCAAAGTAGGCCTAGAGTTTTGAGGAGCGTCATCGTAACCTTGTTGTGTAGATCACCGCTAGAGAGGAGGATGCTTGACCTACTTCACCCTCTCCTAGAGATCTGCAGAGAAATAGGGATATACAATCTCCCTAGGTAACACAATCTGTTCTATATGCAGTTTTAAGTTTTGTGAATTTTTGCACACCAATCTTCGCACGACGACGAACATCTCTTTGGGAATAAGGGATTTTATTTTTTGTTCTTCGTTTGCGCATGTGATGTCACCCCCAAAGATTTTCCAACAGTTCTAATACCTGGTATCTGAGCAGTGTTCTTGGCATCTCACTGCCCTTCCACAGCCATCTATCAGCCCTCCACAGCCGCCCAAAGAAATTCCCACAATTGCTTAAAAGATCATCGCCGAATTCCATCGTCATCTCCACCACCGCGGATCATCCTTTGATCTCCCTATGAATTGTAACAGGTTCTAGTTTCCTACCTTACTGCCACTGTAATTTAGTTATCCTTATTCAAAAATCTAAAAAAAAATTATTCCTTTATTACTGCATAAACTTTTCATTGCAAAGTTTTCATCTCTATAATGAAAGATACATTGTAGAATTCTAGCCTCATAGCACAGTCTGTTTGATCGTGCTATTGCATTTTTTCTATCTAAATCTCTACAAACTTTTTATGATAGCTTTGACATTTCGTAACAGCAGATTTCTCTTTAGTTTCATCAAAATTTTCTCAATATAAACCACTAATCTTTTACATCCAATCTACTACACTTGAAAATCTGCGCTGTAGAAAATTTTAGCCGCATATTGTTGCCTTAACTGATTTATTTGCAATACTTTTTGAATAAAATTTCTTATACACTTCATAGGTCATCTTGGCTTCCATCTAAGATTGATCAATTGAGGAATTTATCTCTAAAAAATGTTATTGTGTTGCTATAAATTTTCGTAGCAAACCGCTAAAATTTTTAGACAAAAATTCTACTATCGTAACTTACACCAAATTTCTTACTTTTATACTACAAAAAAAATTTTGATTAAATTGGTCATCCTTGCTGTCATATAAATTGAGATTTTGCTACTAATTCCCTCCTCAAATTCTTGGTTTTTACTGGAAATTTCATCGAGAAACCACTGTTTCTTCGACGACAATTCTGCTCTTACAAGATAACTCATACTTGTAGCAACTTACACTAATTTCTATCAAAACTTTGTTGCCATCTATCACAGATCTAAAACTTTTTCCCTAACCTTCATCTACTATCATAACAGCCCTAAAACTCCACTAAATCACACCCTCAAACTGCGCCCAAAATATGTTGAATCTCGTATTTTGATGATGAAACTACTTGATATATGTTTATGATTTAATCTGCGTTTTGAGTGACGCAGGATGCTTTGATCAGGATAAGACAATTAAAGCAGGAAAATCATGTTGTGCCAAAGGAACATGTCAGAAGATTGGACGTCGGGCCGGTGGATCGGTCGACGTATCGACAGAAGGCTTCGGGCCGTGGACTCGGGCATCGGGCCAAGAAGAGCGGGTATTGTGCCAAGGATATCGGAGTTGCGGAGTCAACTGGCCGATTGGGCAATAGGCCGCAGGAGAGGACGATGCGCCGAAGAATCGGACGAAGCGTCGAGGGACCAATAACATGTCGGACAACTTGGTTAATTGCTTAGGATTAATTGTCTCGATCGAAGTTTTGTTTTAAGTGTGCAGGATTAACTACGATGAAAGTTAGACAAGCAGTAGGAGTTGCGCCGGAGTCAAGTTCATGATCACGTTGGGAGTTCGAGAGTTCGACGGAAGTACGGACGGTCGTCGGAGGTTCTGCGAGAACAGATCCGAGAAGTCCAGAAGCTTGCTAAGCGAAGCTCGTCGGAACTCGCCAAGTGGATCGTCGCAAAGTCCAGGAGTTTGCCGGAAGTCCGCAGAAGCATCACCGAGGGTTCATCGGATGATCGACGGAAGTTCGCCGGAAACTCGCCGGAAGAAGCGATTGACGTACCGAAGCAAAGCTGCAGAAATTGTCTTAGATTTAATCGTAGTTAGCACGGTGATTAAGTTAGAAATGGGAGGTGATCCCATTAGCTTAATCCTGGGGCAATTGGGCCCCTGAAGAACTCAAGTTGGGTCGAATGGTTAAACCCATTCGAACCCAAGTAGCTGTGGGAGGTGCAACCGCTCAGGCAGGGAGGTAGCACCGCCCAGGCTAAGTCTCCCAGCGAGACTGGGCGGTGCAACCGCTCCAGCCAGGCGGTGCAACCGCCCAGGGCTCAGTCTCCAAGCGAGACTGGGCGGTGCAACCTCCTCTGTCAAGAGGTAGCACCGCCAGAGCTCAAGTTTCGAGCTCTAACAGGCAATGCAATCACCGAGCTCGGTCATCGAGCTCTGGAAGAGAGGTGCAACCTCTCTGGCCAGGAGATGCACCGCCTGAGCTCGGTCTTCGAGCTCTGGCAGAGAGGTGCAACCTCCCTGACAGAGAGGTGGCACCGCCTGAGCTCGGTCTTCGAGCTCTGCCAAGCGGTGCAACCTCTCCAGTCAAGAGGTGCAACCGCCTGATCCCGGAATTCCGGGATTTGATCGTTTTGAGCTCGAAATTTGAATTGGGTTGGGGCCTATAAATACCCCACCCATTCAGCACTGAAAAAAAAAAGAACTTACCCGAAATCTTGATCTTTTCAGTGGTTCTTAGAGCTCAAAACTGCTAGTTTTCCTCCTCCTTCTGTTCTTCAAGTTTGAGTTGTAAAGGGAGGAGAGAAAACATCTGAAAGGGTTGTCTCCTAAGCCCGTCAAAAGGAGTGAATCTGTAAGAGGGTAGTTGGCCTTCGCCTATTGAAGGAAGGCCTCTAGTTGACATCGGTAACCTCATCGGTGGAGGAAGCCAAAAGTGGAGTAGGTCAAGACTGACCGAACCACTCTAAATCTCTGGTTTGTGTTTATTTTGAGCACTTTATCATTACTGCAAACCTCCTACATAGCTACTGCTCTCTGTGCTTTTACGAACAAGTTCTGTGCAGTTTACATTCATGTCTTAATTCTATTTACAAACTGCAAACTGCTCTCTGCGCTTTTACGAACGAATTCTGTGCAGTTTACGTTTACGTCTTGATTCCATCTACAAACTGCAAACTGTCTCTTTGCGCTTTTACGAATGAGTTCTGTGCAGTTTACGTTTACGTCTTGATTTCACTTACAACTGCAAACTGTCTTCTGCGCCTTTTTACGAACAAGGTTCTGTGCAGTTTACGTTTACGTCTTGATTTCATTTACGACTGCAAACTGTCTTATGCGCTTTTACGAACAAGGTTCTATGCAGTTTACGTTTACGTCTTGATTTCATTTAGAACTGCAAACTGTCATCTGCGTTTAGACGCAAACTGCGTTTAGACGCAAACTGCGTTTAGACGTAAACTGCGCTTAGACGCAAACTGCGTTTAGACGCAAACTGCGTTTAGACATAAACTGCGTTTAGACGTAAACTGCGCTTAGACGCAAATTGTGTTTAGACGCAAACTGCGCTTAGACGTAAACTGTGTTTAGACGCAAATTGTGTTTAGACGCAAACTGCGCTTAGACGCAATCTGCGCTTAGACGCAAACTGCACTTAGATACAAACTATGAATCAGCTTTTGCATCATAATAGTTTCTATCGAACGAACGCAGCTTTTGGTTTTAATCGCTGTAAAATTTCCGCTGCACTAATTCACCCCCCCCCTCTTAGTGCTCTCGATCCTAACAATTGGTATCAGAGCGGGGTATTTCTCATTTCGGATTTACACCCGAGAGAAATGGCTCTTCAAGACGGCTTTTCGGTCTTTCGTCCACCGTTCTTTAACGGATTGGACTACACTTATTGGAAAACTCAAATGAGAGTTTTCTTGATTTCTCTAAATCTGGATTTATGGAATATCGTTGAAAACGGTTTTCAACTTCCCTCTAAACCGATGAACGAATGGTCGGATTTAGAGAAGAAGTATTTTTCTTTAAACGCAAAGGCTATGAATGCCTTATTTTGCGCTTTGGACAAAAATGAGTTCAATCGGGTTTCTTTGTGCGAAACGGCTTTCGATATTTGGCGCGCTCTTGAAATCACGCACGAGGGAACTAGTAGAGTCAAAGACTCGAAAGTTAATGTTTTACTGCATGATTTCGAGCTTTTTTATATGAAACCAAGTGAAACCGTTGTTGACATGTACACCCGTTTTACGGATGTCGTCAATGGTTTAAAATCACTTGGTAAAAGCTTTTCGGATTTTGAACTCATTAACAAAGTTTTGCGCTCACTTTCTAAAACTTGGGATTCAAAAGTAACTGCTATTCAAGAAGCTAAAAACCTAAATAACTTACCACTTGAAGAACTAATTGGTTCATTGATGACATATGAAATGGTGCACAATGCACATGATGAACATGTTGAACACAATCACCTTCCAAAGAACAGGAAGGATTTGGAACTCTGGACAAATGAATGCCACTTGAGCGATGACTCAAGTGATGAGGACAATGATGAACAAAACAACCTTCCAAAGAACAGGAAGGATTTGGGACATAGAACATTTGAAGACCACTCGAGCATAAGCTCAAGTGATGGTGAACTTAAACTACAAATGAAACGAAAATTAAAAAGCAAAAAGAATCGAACTACTTGCTTTAAACGCAAGAAGAAGAACAAAAATTGGGATGAATCGAGCTCCTCCGAAGAAGAGAAAGTCAACAAAAGCAAGGCGGCAAACTACGCCTTAATAGCCTACAATGATGAGGTAATCGAAATCCCTCTAATTTATTTTGAAATTACTTGATGCTTTCATGATGTATTTTTCTCTTTTAGTTTAGAATTAATTTTCTTAAAAATTACATGTTAAAAAAAAATATATATATATTATTATTATGATCATACTAAGTAATTTCGAAAATTATAATATTGCATATTTTATGATAAACAAATAAAATGATCTTGATTGAAAATATGAAATCATGGTTAAGAAGTAATAATGTGTATTACGTTGATTTCCATTGTTATTTCTCGATTTTGATTAAAGATCATGTTTGATTTGAAGAAATGCATAATGATGAAATTAAATATTTTGATTAACAATTTTATGCATGAGATTTTAAGCCGATGATAAGCATGTGTTATTCTCATGAGTATATTTGAAAAACTATGGCAAAAATGTGCTCGAATGCATGAATGTGTTAAGATTATTTTTCGGACATTCTTGATTCAATGTTCAGAACACTTAATTGCCATGATGAGTTTACACTATAACATGTTGGAAATTATATGTTTTGGATACATAAATTTTTATGATCATGAGCATGTTTTATCTTCATAATTGAACTTGAAAATCTATAGCAAAATCTTATCCGAATGCATGAAAGTACTAATTTCATTTTCGGATTCACCTAACAATCGGATTTTCTCATACACTTATGAAAAATATGTTTCTAAAATGGATTTGATGAAATGATTCCTGCTTATAAATTCCATCTTGAAATATGAATGATAGTGTCTTTGCTTGCAAAGATTTGTTTCACATACATATCTCCTATGATTCATGTGCAGAAAAAGAATTTATAAATCATAATATAATGAGATTTCTTATGCAAAAATAAAGTGCTTTTGTGATTCTTTGCTAAAGAGAATAATTATTAAAATCATGATCTTGATAATTATAACATGAAGCTCTCTATAAATCAAGATCGTTCATTATGCTCCCTACATTTATCAAAAAGGAGTTCTTCAAATGAAATGCAACTTGTCTTTTGATTTCATGATATTTTGTGAATCTCGAAATTAATTTTAATGACTTGATTATGAGTTTCAAGTTGACGATTTGATTTGAATAAGTTATGTCTAAATCATAATCATGATCTTGCAAAACTGAAATCACAAATAATATCTTTTGGTATTCATGAATTGATACTCACAATATGAAAGTATTGGTATTCATGACTTGATTTTGATTGAAACATTACATGCTTAAATTAATCATTCTTCTATGTTTCAAAAATTCCTTAAATGCCTTATGTGATGATTGAAAACTAACTTGCTTTATGATGAATCACGAATCATAACTTGATCTATGATGCCTTGAAATGATTGAAATATTTAACACTTTTATGCTCTACCCCCTACTTTCTTCTTGTTTTCAATGATAAAATGGGGAGAAGTTTTGATCATGCATGGTAGGATATAATTTGACAAAATTGATACCATCATGATATGAAACATTTATGATGTGCAATTATGCATGCAATACTTGTGCTTTCTAATTATGATGTGATGTGTTGCATATGATGTAAATCATGATTTAAAATGCTATGAGTGCTAAGTTACACACTTTGAGAAGAAATTGCTATATTGAAACATTAATGTAATTATGAACGATGATATGAAATTATGCATATAATACTTCAACCTATGATAACGATGCATGCAATGATAAAATATTCATGATGAAAAATTGTCTTAACATTCATAACTTGATTATTCATCCTTTGTCATGATTTTGAAATCGTTGTAAAAGGAAAAAGAACTACAAAACTGTATTCTTCCTTTCTTTTTGACAATGACAAAGGGGGAGATAGCTAGCTTGCACAAGTCAAGAAGATGCAAAAACTTGATTGCTAACTTGCTTATTTCAAGAAGCAAAAATTGTCTTCTTGAAAATCACTATCTTGAATATCTCAAGAAGCAAGACTTGCAACCTGCACATTACAATAGGAAGCAATAATCATGAGCCTACACAAGAAAGTTATCTTGCATTTGCTTTCAAAGTTTTTGCTAGCTTGTATATTGTGAAACTTGTATATCGTAAAAATTGCTAGCTTGTAGTCTAAAGAGAAGCGAAAAGTTGCTATCTCCTAAGAAGCAAATGTGCTATCTTGCCTATCTCAAGAGGCAAAAATGCTAACTTGCACATCTAGCAAAACTTGACAAATTTGCATATCTCAAAAAGCAAGAGTTGCTTTCTTGAACATCTCAAAACTGCTAGTTTGCATGTTCTAAAAGTGCTATCTTGTATGCTGCAAAACTTGCATATCTAAAACTTGATAGCTTGAATGTTCGAAGCATGATGTAACATTTGCTATATTTTCTAGCAAAACTGCATGATGATAAAACTTGATAATATGTTTTTCATGCAATAAGTTGAACCAATATCACACACACTTGAGTGTGGTACTTCTCCTTTTTGTTGATGACAAAGGGGGAGAAGTATGTTGATGACATGACATGTGATGCATAAGTTTATGCATATGTTCATGTTGACATGTTGCAAGTATTCATGATGAATATTGCAATGACTTGAATTCAGTTTAAATTCAAGGTTCTATCAATATGGCATATTGATAGGGGGAGTTTGTTTAAACTCCGGGAGTTAAGTTTAACTCCGTCATCAAGTGGTTGTCATCATCAAAAAGGGGGAGATTGTTGAATCTCGTATTTTGATGATGAAACTACTTGATATATGTTTATGATTTAATCTGCATTTTGAGTGACGCAGGATGCTTTGATCAGGATAAGACAATTAAAGCAGGAAAATCATGTTGTGCCGGAGGAACATGTTAGAAGATTGGACGTCGGGCCGGTGGATCGGTCGACGTATCGACAGAAGGCTTCGGGCCGTGGACTCGGGCATCGGGCCAAGAAGAGCGGGTATTGTGCCAAGGATATCGGAGTTACGGAGTCAACTGGCCGATTGGGCAATAGGCCGCAGGAGAGGACGATGCGCCGAAGAATCGGACGAAGCGTCGAGGGACCAATAACATGTCGGACAACTTGGTTAATTGCTTAGGATTAATTGTCTCGATCGAAGTTTTGTTTTAAGTGTGCAGGATTAACTACGATGAAAGTTAGACAAGCAGCAGGAGTTGCGCCGGAGTCAAGTTCATGATCACGTTGGGAGTTCGAGAGTTCGACGGAAGTACGGACGGTCGTCGGAGGTTCTGCGAGAACAGATCCGAGAAGTCCAGAAGCTTGCCAAGCGAAGCTCGTCGGAACTCGCCAAGTGGATCGTCGCAAAGTCCAGGAGTTTGCCGGAAGTCCGCAGAAGCAGCACCGAGGGTTCATCGGATGATCGACGGAAGTTCGCCGGAAACTCGCCGGAAGAAGCGATTGACGTACCGAAGCAAAGCTGCAGAAATTGTCTTAGATTTAATCGTAGTTAGCACGGTGATTAAGTTAGAAATGGGAGGTGATCCCATTAGCTTAATCCTGGGGCAATTGGGCCCCTGAAGAACTCAAGTTGGGTCGAATGGTTCAACCCATTCGAACCCAAGTAGCTGTGGGAGGTGCAACCGCCCAGATAGGGAGGTAGCACCGCCCAGGCTAAGTCTCCCAGCGAGACTGGGCGGTGCAACCGCTCCAGCCAGGCGGTGCAACCGCCCAGGGCTCAGTCTCCAAGCGAGACTCGGCGGTGCAACCTCCTCTGTCAAGAGGTAGCACCGCCAGAGCTCAAGTTTCGAGCTCTGACAGGCAATGCAATCACCGAGCTCGGTCATCGAGCTCTGGAAGAGAGGTGCAACCTCTCTGGCCAGGAGATACACCGCCTGAGCTTGGTCTTCGAGCTCTGGCAGAGAGGTGCAACCTCCCTGACAGAGAGGTGGCACCGCCTGAGCTCGGTCTTCGAGCTCTGCCAGGCGGTGCAACCTCTCCAGTCAAGAGGTGCAACCGCCTGATCCCGGAATTCCGGGATTTGATCGTTTTGAGCTCGAAATTTGAATTGGGTTGGGGCCTATAAATACCCCACCCATTCAGCACTGAAAAAAAAAAGAACTTACCCGAAATCTTGATCTTTTCAGTGGTTCTTAGAGCTCAAAACTGCTAGTTTTCCTCCTCCTTCTGTTCTTCAAGTTTGAGTTGTAAAGAGAGGAGAGAAAACATCTGAAAGGGTTGTCTCCTAAGCCCATCAAAAGGAGTGAATCTGTAAGAGGGTAGTTGGCCTTCGCCTATTGAAGGAAGGCCTCTAGTTGACGTCGGTAACCTCATCGGTGGAGGAAGCCAAAAGTGGAGTAGGTCAAGACTGACCGAACCACTCTAAATCTCTGGTTTGCGTTTATTTTGAGCACTTTATCATTACTGCAAACCTCCTACATAGCTACTGCTCTCTGCGCTTTTACGAATGAGTTTTGTGCAGTTTACATTCATGTCTTAATTCTATTTACAAACTGCAAACTGCTCTCTGCGCTTTTACGAACGAATTCTGTGCAGTTTACGTTTACGTCTTGATTCCATCTACAAACTGCAAACTGTCTCTTTGCGCTTTTACGAATGAGTTCTGTGCAGTTTACGTTTACGTCTTGATTTCACTTACAACTGCAAACTGTCTTCTGCGCCTTTTTATGAACAAGGTTCTGTGCAGTTTACGTTTACGTCTTGATTTCATTTACGACTGCAAACTGTCTTATGCGCTTTTACGAACAAGGTTCTATGCAGTTTACGTTTACGTCTTGATTTCATTTAGAACTGCAAACTGTCATCTGCGTTTAGACGCAAACTGCGTTTAGACGCAAACTGCGTTTTGACGTAAACTGCGCTTAGACGCAAACTGCGTTTAGACGCAAACTGCGTTTAGACGTAAACTGCGTTTAGACGTAAACTGCGCTTAGACGCAAACTGTGTTTAGACGCAAACTGCACTTAGACGCAAACTGTGTTTAGACGCAAATTGTGTTTAGACGCAAACTGCGCTTAGACGCAATCTGCGCTTAGACGCAAACTGCACTTAGATACAAACTGTGAATCAGCTTTTGCATCATAATAGTTTCTATCGAACGAACGCAGCTTTCGGTTTTAATTGCTGTAAAATTTCCGCTGCACTAATTCACCCCCCCCCCCTCTTAGTGCTCTCGATCCTAACAAAATAGCCACAAAACAAGCCTAAACCGTAATATACATCCACAAATCCACCAACCCTTTCGACCATCACTTCTCTCAACCTATATGTGCCTTTAACCTGATAATAAAAGAGAGATCATAACATCACAGATTTAGAGGCATATACTATGGCATTTGAGGAGGAAATCAATACTAAATTCAAAGCCTTCGAGGCATGAATGGAGGATAAGATTCGGAAGCTCTTTACCAAACTCAGTTTGGGCCGACCACCAAGCCCGAAAAAATCACATCAAGGAGAGAGCTCTGCCCAATTGCACCAAGCCTAAAGAGATAACTTCCAAGGGAGAGGAGGCTCTATGACTGACCCCAACTATCCATGCATGAGGGTGGATTTCCCTAGATAGGAAGATGGAGACCCGATTGGTTGGATCTCGCGTGTAGAGCAATATTTTCGGTACCACAAAACCGCGAACGCATCTATGGTAGAAATTACATCTATACATCTAGAAGGAGATGCCATACAATAGTTTGAATGGTTTGAATATACTCATGGAGTCCTCTCATGGTGACAATTCAAAGAAGGACTATTGATCCGCTTTGAACCAACTGATTATGAGAACATTGACAGACAACTAGCAAAGATCTGACAAACCTCCACCATTCAGGAGTACCAAACCAGGTTTGAAAGGTTATCTAATCAAACTTATGATTAGTCTGAAAAATAGCTATTGGGGATCTTCATTGAGGGCTTGAAGCTGGAGATCCGGGGAGAAGTTAAAGCACGACAATCGTACACGCTTATGGCAGCCATCTCTTTCGCACGATTTCAAGAGGAGCGATTGAACCATGAAGCCCGGAGGACTAGGGTCACTCCTTGACTAGCAATACTAAAGTCCTCAGCCCCCCCACTATCAACCAAGTACCTGCACCAAAAAGGTTGACAAGAGAAGAGCTTCGGGAGAGATATGTGAAGGGGTTATATTGGCACTACGACGAGCCGTGGAGCCGCGAGCATCGCTGTAGAAAAGGGAGACTTCTTATGATTGAATCAGTAGAAGAAGAGAACATTGAACATCTAGAAGAGAGCCTTGAACATGAAGAAAAAGATACGGAAGAAGAGCCACAACCGACCGATGTTACGATACATGCACTAGCCAGCTACTCAAACCTGCAAATGATGAAAGTTGGAGGCCTTCTCAAATAACAAATGATCACTATTCTTATCGACATAGGCAGCACTAATAACTTCCTAAATAGTAAACTTACTGCTCGGATGGCAATCCACATCAAAGGTTGCAGCAAGTTTGACATAAAGGTCACCAACGGAAGAATCCTAAAGTACGACCAAAGATGTCCGCAGGTGAAATTATTTCTGCAAGACCAAGAAATTATCACCAACTTCTTCCTCCTACCAATTGATAACTATGAGGCTGTGCTTAACATAGAATGGCTGACAATGCTAGGTGATGTCTCTTGAAACTTCTCTAAATTAATTATGAAATTCTACTGCAAAGGCAAACAGATCATCCTACGCAAAAAGCGCGGAAGCAACGTAACCACCGTTTCGACCCAACGAATGGAGAAAGTTTTGCATAAGGTAAATGGTGGCTTTTTGATACATCTCCAGTAGCAACTAGAGGAGAAGAAAATAGAAATTGAAGATCAAAATCTTGCCTAATTTCTTGTTGAATTTGCTGACATTTTTGTTGAGTCGTTCGGTCTTCCTCCTACATGGTAATATGACCATCGGATTTCAATCCTTCCATGCAAGCCACCAGCGAACACTCAGCCATACCAATATCCTCACCTCCAGAAGGATGAAATTGAAAAGATTGTAAAGGAGATGCTTGAAACAGGGGTGGTTCGACCAATTTGCAGCCCCTATTCCTGACCGGTGCTACTTATACACAAGAAGGACGGAACTTGGTAGATGTACATCGACTATCGAGTTTTAAATGGCATCACTGTTAAAGATAAATACCCTATTCTAGTAGTAGATGAATTCTAGATGAAAGAGAGCATGAATCTTCACAAAACTGGACCTTCGATTTGGGTATCATCAAATACGAGTGTGCAAAGAAGACATACCGAAATCCACCTTTCAAATACACAACGACCACTATGAATTTTTGCTTTCTTCAACAAAAGGTGGAATATCTTGGGCATATCATATCAGAGGAAGGTGTGATAGTGGACCCCTCCATAATTGAGGTAATACAGAACTAGTCGACCCCGAGGAACATAAAATTACTACATGGCTTTCTGGGTTTAACAAGCTGCTATCGTAAGTTCGTGAAAAACAATGGAAAGATCAGTGCACCATTTACTTCCTTACTAAAAAAAGATGCTTTCTAATGGTCGGACAAAGCCCCCACCGCCTTTGACGAACTTAATGACGTAATGGCGACAGCACCTGACTTCGGCAAGACTTTTGTTATTGAAGTTGATGCCTCCGGAGTCGGAATTGGTGCTCTACTAATGCAAGATGGCCACCCCCTCACTTATACCAGTAAGACATTATCTTTTTCCCATCGTAAGATGACTATTTATAATAAGAAGATACTCGTGATTGTGCATGCGGTGGCTAAGTGGAGACTGTACTTGATCAAGCGATGCTTTCAAATCAAGGGCGATCACTTTTTAGAGTAAAAGATATCATCCCCTGAGCAACAAAAATGGGTAACCAAACTTCTTGGATTTGATTATGAAATTATTTACAAAAAGGGGAAAGAAAAAGTTATTACAGATGCACTCTTACGGCTACCTGAGCAAGCTAAGGTTTCAACCATCTCCCTTCCTACCACCAGCTTCCTCGAGGATATGAGAGAAGAATGGAAGAAGGATCCAGAGATCAGCAATATCATAAAAAAATTGAAGGAGGATCCAAGTGCAATAGCCCTCTACACTTGGGATTCAAGGGATCTACACTACAAAGGTCGCATTATGCTTATACCTGACTCCTCTTGCATCAAAATCATCCTACATGAAATGCACTCCACACCTTCAGCAAGGCACTCTGGATTCCTGAGAACCTACAAAAGAGTGAGGTAAAATTTTTATTGGAGAGGGATGAAAAAAATTATTGCTGAATATGTGGTACAATGTGATGTATGTCAACAGCACAAGGGTGAAATAGTGGCAAGTCCAAGGAAGTTACAACCATTACCAATACTGGACTCGGTGTGGACTGACATCTCCATGGACTTCATTGAAGGGCTACCACCTTCCAAAGAGTTATTCCATATATAGGGCACTAAATTGAAAAGGAGTACAGCGTATCACCCATAAACCAATGGCCAGACAGAAGTGGTGAATAGATGCTTGGAGATAGCCTAAAGCCATCCACCAAATATGACTACCCAAGGAGAACTCCAAACCCAATCGAGTGTCATTATTGATCGATAGATCGTGACCCGACAATGACGATCCACTATTGAAGCACTAATAAAGTAGGTGAACTTACCAACAGAAAGTGCCACTTGGGAGAACTATGATGACTTGAAGATCAAATTCCCAGAATTTATGGATCGTTAGCCTCAAGAACAAGGTTGATTTGAAGAAGGTGGGTCTGTTAGGACTCTAACTAGGAGAGTTCTAATTGAGATGGGCATTCATGTAAAACCTACATAAATTGACCCCTATTAAAAAGATGAAGAGGCCAACTAGGGTTAGGAGATTATTTCTTAGAGAAGAATTAGGAGTTATAAAGGAATAGGAGTGTTGAGTATGAGCCCTATTAGGAGTTAAGGTTTAGAAGCCCTATAAATAGCCATGTATTCCTCCTCTTTTAATGAGCAATAGATGAATCTTTTCTGCAGACTTTGAGCAGCAACTTGGAGAGAGGAACCCCTATAGAGTTCTAAGGAGGCCGATCCCCTAAAGAGATCAACCCCAAGTTTAGAATCTACAAGGGTTCTAACAGATAGGAAGGAGATAATACCTTACTAGTATAAGTGAGGGGGCGGCCATCTTGCAATAGTACAACACCAATTCTGACTCTAGAGGCATCGGCTTCAATAACAAAAGTCTTGCCAAAGTCTGGTAGCGCTAGTACGAGCGTTGTTTTCATTGCGGCTTCGAGTTTGTCGAAGGTGGTGGTGGCTTTGTCCAACCATTGGAAAGCATCTTTTTTCAGCAAGGAAGTAAGAGGTGCATTGATCTTTCCATAGTTTTTCACAAACTTGCTGTAGTTGCTTGTTAAACCGAGAAAGCCGCATAGCGATTTTATGTTCCTCGGGGTCGGCCATTTTTGCATTGCTTTAATTTTGGAGGGGTCCAATGCCACACCTTCTTCTAATATGATATGCCCAAGATATTCCACCTTCTATTTAAGAAAGCTGCACCTTGATTTTTTGACAAAAAGAATATGTTCTCGTAAAATCGTCAAAACAAGTTGTAAGTGTTGAAAATTACTTTCAAGAGAAGAGTTATACATAAGGATATCATCGAAGAAAACCAGCACAAAATTTCAAAGATAATTATGAAAAATATCATTCATAAGGCTCTAGAAGGTGGAGGGAGCATTGGTGAGACCAAAGGGCATTACCAAAAATTAGTAGTGGCCTTTGTGTGTTTAAAAGGAGATTTTCAGTATGTCTTCTTCGCACACTTACATTTGATGATTCCTGGATTGAAGTGTTAGAATCCTAGTGGATTATATACTTGGGGTTGATCTTTTTAGGGGATTGGCCTCTTTGGAACTCTATATGGGTTTCTTCCTCCAAGTTGCTGCTCAAAGGCTACTAAGAAGATTCATCTATTG
The DNA here is from genome assembly GCF_036884655.1 of Musa acuminata AAA Group. Lineage (NCBI taxonomy): Eukaryota > Viridiplantae > Streptophyta > Magnoliopsida > Zingiberales > Musaceae > Musa > Musa acuminata. Next base: position 30,540,345 of record NC_088353.1, read on the forward strand.
CTTGTGAAAAGAGGATAAATACACAACTATTTATAGGGCTTGTAAACCCTAACTCCTAATAGGACTCCTACTCAAGACTCCTAGTTATAATCAACTACTAATAATACTCATACTCTAAGAAGCAATCTCCCAACTAACCTTGACCCTAGTTGGCCTTTTCACCTCTTTAATACGAGTCGGCTAGGTAGGTTTTACATGAATGCCCCTTTCAATGAAACTCAATTAGGACTCTTCTAGCTAAATTCCTAACAGACTCATCCTCTTCAAATTAACTGTTAGGACTCTAGCTAGGAGAGTCCTAATTGAGAGGGGCATTCATGTCAAATATACCTAAGCCGACCCCTATTAAAGAGGTGAAGAGGCTGGCTAGGGTTTAGAGGTTATTTCTTAAAGAAGAATTAGGAGTTTGTTAGAACCCTTGCAGATTCTAAACTTGGGGTTGATCTTTTTAGGGGATCGGCCTCCTTGGAACTCTATAGGGGTTCATCCCTCCAAGTTGCTGCTCAAAGGCTGCAGAAAAGATTCATCTATTGCTTATGAAAAGAGGTGGAATACATGACTATTTATAGGGCTTCTAAACCCTAACTCCTAATAGGACTCTTACTTAAGACTCCTACTTCTAAACAACTCCTAATAAGACTCCTACTCAAGACTCCTACTTCTAACCAACTCCTAATAGGACTTCTGATCAAGACTCCTATTCCTTTACAACTCCTTATTCTTCTCTAAGAAATAACCTCCTAACCCTAGTCGGCCTCTTCATCTCTTTAATAAGGGTCGGCTTAGGTAGGTTTTACATGAATGTCCCTCTCAATTAGGACTCTCCTAGCTAGAGTCCTAATAGACCTACCCTCTTCAAATCAGCCTTATCCTCGAGGCTGACGATTCATGAATTTTGGGAATTTAATCTTCAAGTCGTCATAGTTCTCCCAAGTGGCATCTTCTGTTAGTAGGTTTGCCCACTGTATTAGCAATTCAGTAGTGGATCGTCGTCATCGAGTCATGATCTGTCGATCAATAATAGCACTTGGCTGAGTCTGAAGTTCTCCTTGGGAAGTCGTATTTGATGGGTGGTTTTGGGCTATCTCCAAGCACCTATTTACAACTTCCGTCTGGCCGTCGGTTTGTGGGTGATATGCCGTACTCCTTTTCCATTTAGTACCCTATATATGGAATAACTTTGTCCAAAATCTGCTCGTGAAGATGCAAGTAGAATTTATCATAAGCACAATGCGTCCCTTATAGTGTAATTCTTTTGAGTCCCAATTGTAATGAGCCATGGGGCATGGTGCTTCCTCCAATTTTTTTATAATCTTAATAGTATCTGAATCTTCCTACCATTCCATCTTAATATCCTCAAGGAAGTCGCTGGTCGGAAGTGAAATGGTTGAGACTTCAACTTGCTCGGGTAGCTGTGAAAGCGCATCTGCAAGAACATTCTCTTTCCCCTTTTTATAAGTTATTTCATAAACAAATCCAAGAAGTTTTGTTACCCATTTTTGCTGCTCAGGGGATGGTATCTTTCGCTCCAAAAAGTACTTGAGTCTTTTATGGTTGGTTTTAATTTGAAATCGTCGACCAATCAAGTAGGGTCTCCACCTCGTTGCTGCGCGCACAATGGCGAGCATCTCCTTATCATACGTTGACTTATTTTGATGGGAGGGAGATAATGCCTTGCTAGTGTATGCGAGTGGTCGACCATCTTGCGTGAGAATGGCTCCAATTCCGACTCCAGATGCGTCAGCCTCAATAATGAAGGGTCGGTTAAAATATGGTAGTGTTAGCACCGGCGTCGTCATCATGGCTACCTTAAGTTTGTCGAAGGCAGTAGAGGCTCTGTCCGACCATTGGAAGACATCTTTTTTCAGTAAGGAAGTAAGTGGTGCACTGATCTCGCTATAGTTTTTCACGAACTTGCAGTAGTAGCCTGTTAAACCCAGAAAGCCATGTAGCAATTTTACGTTCCTTGGGGTAGGCCAGTTTTGCATTGCATCAATTTTGAAGGGGTCCACTGTCACACCTTCCTCTGATATGATATGCCCAAGATATTCCACCTTATGTTGAAGAAAGCAAAAATTTGTAATGGTTGTTGTGTGTTCAAAAGGTGGTTTTCGGTATGTCTTCTTCGCGCACTCATATTTGATGATACCCGGATCAAAGGTTCAGCTTTGTAAAGATTTGTGCTCCCTTTCATCTAGCAATTCATTTGCTATTGGAATAAGGTATTTGTCCTTGATGGTTATGCCATTGAGAGCTCGATAATCAATGCATATTCGCCATGTTCCGTCCTTCTTGCGTACAAGTAGCACCGGTGAAGAGTAGAGGTTGCAACTTGGCCGAATAACTCCTGTTTCGAGCATCTCTTTTACAATCCTTTCTATTTTATCCTTCTGGAGATGTAGATACTGATATGGCCGAGTATTTACTGGAGGTTTGCCTGAAAGAATCATTATATAATGATCATGCCGACGGGTAAGAGATAGGTTGTGCGGTTCGTCAAATATATCTGAAAATTCAGCAAGCAAAGGAAGTAGGTTTGGATCTTCAAATTCCATTGGCTCTTCCTTAGTTTGCTGCTCAAGTTGTACCAAAAGGCCGCTGCATACTTTATGCAAAACCTTCTTCATTTGTTGTGTGCAAATCGTCGTTATGTCGCCCCCACGTTTCCCATTCAGTATCACCTGTTTCTCCTTACTATAAAATTTCATAATTAGTTACATAAAATTCCAAGAAATATCACCTAATGTTGTCAACTATTTAATTATGAGCATGGCCTCATGATCATCAAGAGGGAGAAGGAAGAAATCTGCAATTATCTCTTGGTCCTGCAGCAATAGTTTCTCCTACGGGCGCCTACGATCACAATTCAAAATCCATCCGTCGATGACCTTAACATCAAACCTGCTGCAATTCTCAATAGGTAAGGCCATTTGGATAGTAACTTTACTATTTAGAAAGTTATTAGAACTGCCTGTGTTGATGAGAATAGTGATCGGTTGTTGTTTGAGAAGGCCTCCAACTTTCATCGTTTGCGGGTTTGAGTAGCCGACTAGTGCATGTACCGTAACTTTAGTCGGTTGTGGCTCTTCTTCTGCATCTTCTTCTTCATGTTCAAGGCTCTCTTCTGGATGTTCAATGACCTCTTCTTCTATTGGTTCAATCATAAGAAGTCTCCCTTTACTACAGCGATGTTCACAGCTCCACGGCTCGTCACAATGCCAACATAACCCCTTCGCATATCGCTCTCGAAGCTCTTCTCTTGTTAACCTCTTTGGTGTAGGGACTTGGTCGACAGTAGGGGGGGCTGAGGGCTTCAATATTACTAGTTGAGGAGCGACCCTAGTCCTCCAAGCTTCATGGTTCAATTGCTCCTCTTGATGTCGTGCGAAAGAGATGGCTGCCATAAGCGTATACGGTTGTCGCGCTTTAACTTCTCCTCGGATCTCTAGCTTCAAGCCCTCAATGAAGGTCCTCAATAGCTGTTTTTGAGACCAATCATAATTTTAATTAGATAACCTTTCAAACCTGGTTTGGTACTCTTGAATGGTAGAGGTTTGTCGGATCTTTACTAATTGTCCTTCAATATTCTCGTAATCGGTTGGTCTGAAGCGGATCAGTAGTTCTTCTTTGAATTATCGCCATAAAAGGACTCCATAAGTGTGTTCAAACTAGTCAAACAACTATATGGCATCCCCTTCTAGATGTATAGCTACAATTTTCACTATAGTCCGCAATTTTGTGGTACCGAAAATATCGCTCCACGCGCGAGATCCAACCAATCGGGTCTCCTTCTTCCCATATAGGGAAATCCAATCTCATGCGTGGATAGTTGAGGTCAATCATAGAGCCTCCCCTCCATTAGAATTCATCTCTTCGGGCTTGGTGCGATTGGGCAAAGCTCTCTCCTTGATGTGATTTCTTTGGGCTTAGTGGTCGACCCAATCTGAGTTCGGTAAAGAGCGTCCGAATCTTATCTTCCATTCGCACCTCGAAGGCTTCAAATTTAGCATTGATTACTTCTTCAGATGCCATAGTATATGCCGTCAAATCTATGATGTTAAGATCTCTCTTTTGTTGTCGGGTTAAAGGCATGTATTGGTTGAGAGAGGTGATGGTCGAAAGGGTTGGTGGATTGGTGGATGTAGGCTACGGTTTAGGATTGTTTTGTGGCTATTTTAGGTGCAGTTTGAGGGTGTGGTTTGGTGGAGTTTTAAGGTTGTGGATGAATGTTTTGGATCTGTTGGAATTCATGGGGAGATCAACGGATGATCCGTGGTGGTGGAGATGACGACAGAATTTAGTGACGATCTTTTAAGCAATTGTGGGAATTGCTTTGAGCGGTTGTGGAGGGTTGATAGATGGCTGTGGAAGGGCAGCGAGACACCAAGAACGCTGCTCTGATACCAAGTGTTAGAACCCTTGCAGATTCTAAACTTGGGGTTGATCTCTTTAGGGGATCGGCCTCCTTAGAACTCTATAGGGGTTCCTCCCTCCAAGTTGCTGCTCAAAGGCTGCAGAAAAGATTCATCTATTGCTTATGAAAAGAGGTGGAATACATGACTATTTATAGGGCTTCTAAACCCTAACTCCTAATAGGACTCTTACTTAAGACTCCTACTTCTAAACAACTCCTAATAGGACTCCTACTCAAGACTCCTACTTCTAACCAACTCCTAATATGACTCCTACTCAAGACTCATATTCCTTTACAACTCCCTATTCTTCTCTAAGAAATAACCTCCTAACCCTAGCCGGCATCTTCACCTCTTTAATAGGGGTCGGCTTAGGTAGGTTTTACATGAATGTCCCTCTCAATTAGGACTCTCCTAGCTAGAGTCCTAACAGAGTTGTAAAGGAATAGGAGTCTTGAGTAGGAGTCCTATTAGGAGTCTTAAGTAGGAGGCATCAGCTTCAATAATAGAGGCAGTTGTGGTAGAGGCAGAGACTACTACTGACTCGACCACAAAGGTGAAGTACATTGCTATGGTAGGGGCAGCAAAGGAGGGAGTCTGGATGAAGAAATTCATAACAGATTTGAGAGTCGTGCCAGGTAACGAGGAGTCGATTCTCTTGTATTGTGATAGTTATGGGGCAATTGCTCAAATAAGGGAATCCGAGCCTCATTATAAGTGTTTTGAGGAGGTTTCAACTTATTAGAAAGATCATGGCCCGAGGAGATATAGTAGTGGAAAGAGCTCCATCCGAAAATAATATCACAGATCCATTGACAAAGTTGTTATCTCATATTATTTTTAAGCATCATAGGGGTCTGATGGGGATCAAACACATAGGTAATTGGCTTTAGGTCAAGTGGGAGATTGTTAGTCATAGGTGTCCTGCAAGCCAATTACATGAGTGATGATATGTATAACATGACACACAATCTTTTTGCATATTATTATTATGACATTTTCTCACTTTGTATTGCTTGTTGCATACATATATTGTGATGTTCATAGATCTGTGCAATGTGAATTGAATCATGATGAGATCACGATAATGAGACTAATTTACCTATAAACATAGACCCTAAATAATTTCGGTCATAGGTTACTCAAGAGGGACATCGATATAACCGGACAGACTAGTGTACTATATATTCATCTATATAATTGAGATGGCTGGTCTCATAACTGCTCATGTGAGGACACTAGAGATACAATGCAAGTGCTCATTAGAGAATGAGTTCATTGATTGATCTACTCATGGAATGCTGGATGATTGATGATGTCTTATTATTAGACAGTAATTCTGTCATCCTAATGGTATATTTTGGTCCTTGGACTTGAGACATTAAGGATGTCCTATATGAGTACTTTATTCTTTGATATCAGCTTTATAAGTCTAAAAGTTCTAGATCTAATACAATCGGTCATCGGGGCAGCCAACCTTTTGAGAGATATTGAGTGTTGATAAAGGATCATCCGCTCTCGGTGTCATAAGAGGAATATCTCATATATTCTTACTCAAACAAATTTCTGGCCAGGGTCATTCGGATTAAGAGAGAAAGAGTTCTCCGGGAGAATCTGATTAAAGTGAAACTCGAGTAGAAACCATATGGGCCTGACAACACCATGCCCACTATACGGTCTTTGGGGTATTAAATGAATGAGGGACTATAGATATATAATAATTAAGGATAAATAGATCCAATGGATTGGATTCTCTTATATCGTTTAAGAATTGTGGCACAGTGGCCTAGTACGTCCATAGTCGATGAGTCGAGTGAATTATTATAGAGATAATAATTCACTGAGCCAAAAAGAGTTCTAACAGGTATAACTCATGGCTAGATCGATATTGGGCCTAGAGGGTCATATACATATAGTAGGTGTTGCGACAAGTAGATGTTCAGATATGAGATATTCGTTAGAACCCCTATCTTATTAGATATCCAATAAACTCTTAAATTATTAGATCCTATGGATGAGATCTAATAAGAGCCAATGAAAGATTATTGGATATAGATTCACTAATCTAAGAGGCTTGGGTAGTTGGATGGAGATCCAATATCCAATAGGGCAAGATCCATTAGAGTTAAGTTAATAGGGGGCCTCTATAAATAGGAGGGAACCATAAAGCCATAGGTTGAGCCTTCTTGGCTGCCACCTCCTATTCTCATATATCCTTCTCCTCCTCAACCAATAGGTATAGAGATCTGGGCAGTGATTCGAGGAACGTCTTCATAACCCCTACCGTGTGGATCACCGCTAAAAAGGATGACATTTGGCCTCCTTCATCCTTTCCCACATATCTGTAGGATTTCAGGGGTATATAATCTCCCTAGGTAACATAATCTCCGTTGTACATGTAGTTTTTCGGTTTTGCGGATTTTTACACACCAATTTTCACACGACGATGAACATCTTTTTAGAAAATTTATGATTTTTATTTTTTTATTCTTCCGTTACATATGTGATATCACCCATAGATTTTTTTATATTAATATATGCCTGCATTTCCATACCACACATTATAGTATATAGTTATGCATGTCAATCAATTTTACTTAAATTTATATACATCTCTTCTTGTGCAATGCATACATTAATATTATATTCTTAGAGTTATCTCATAGCAATCTAAATATGTATTAAGCTCATTGTGATCTTATCATTAAAAATATTCTTTCAAAGGAGATATCATGAATGTCATAATAAATATGGCCATTATTTTATAGTTAATTAAGATTATAATTAAGATATGATTCAACTTAAAATGATATTTCCAGCCCTTGGTTCACAATGATCAAGTATAATAGGGAGCTTAAAACATATCAAATGGAATATGCTTAAATTAAAAACATTACATCTTAGTTCACTTGTAACTCTCAATGCAAATAATAATTTATAGTAAACCTTTTGTAGAATCCTCTTTAAAGTAGGTTGCAAATAACCTATAAATTCACCTAAATTTCATCATCAATTTACTAATGATTTAGCCTATAATCTATGACATAATTGTTACTAGTCAAACAATTGTATAGTTCTACAAATTAATTTTATTTCACTGTTATGGCTAACTAAACCATATTAGATTATAATACAATTTTGTAGAAACTTAGGAGACATATAAAATTAAATATATATCAAATTTTAACTCAAAATAGAATTATTATGAATCTAAAATACCCTCCCACTTTAATTATTATCACATATTCTATAAAATTAAAACTAGGTTGAGGTTATTTGAATTTATAAATCTCATATTTTGGTGCAGTGGTATTCATTAAATTCTAAATTTCACATAACTCTAAGGGAACCTTTAAAAATATATCAAAAGAATAAGATTGAATTATATCTTAATTCCCTTTCACAAAAAAATAAGAAATTCTAAGTATTTAAGATTAAGGTACCCATAACTTTATGGACCAATATCATATTAGAGGTATTAGAATTATAATATATCAAAAAATCAAAGATTAATTCAAAGTCTAGATTACTCAAAAGCATCTAAAATTATCAATCTACAATTTATAAAATTGAAACTTCTAGCGGAAGAGTTAGGTTTTCTTATATTAATCTTCTTTAGAGCTGTTTTCTTTTAGCTTTCATGAAAGAGATATGAAGAGACTAAGAGATATGCTAAAGGAAGAGGGAAATGTTTCGTAGGTTATAGATGAGGGTGATAAGGCCAAAACAAAGAGGTGCTTATTTAGAGTTGCTTAAGAGGTAGCTAAGATGTCATGAGTTCAATCTCACTGAGTCTAATCTCAAGTGTTTTTGAACATAATTCTAGTGTTACATCAACCTAATTCGAGCCTAATTTAATTTAAGAAGAATGACATGTTTCGATATAAATTCATCATTCTATCTCACCTATGGATCTTAATATTTTTAGTGCAATAGTTTTCTTTAAATTTTATCTACACTTAATTTTTTATTACTACTTAAGTAACTTATTATCCTTCATATATACGATACTTAAAACTCAAATTTTTTTACCTTAAAGATGTTTAAAGTTATTGAAGTTTTAAAAATCACTTAAGATTTATTACATTGCATAAGTCTTTTTTTAATTACCACATATATGTTTATTATAATGACTTAACCTCATACTCAAGTCCATTAGTATATTTAGGCTTATTAAGATGAAGGATCATTCCTTTTTATTGTAAAATATGCTTAACATAGAAGTCAATATTTCTATATACTTCAACTAGTATTTTGAAAAACTTTATACATAATATATTTGAAAAAATATACTTTAACTTTAAAATAAATAACATGAGCATATCATATATTATATTTTTTAAGCATAGATATTATAAAAGATATTTTTTAATAATAATAATTTATATATATTATTTATACTTCCATTGACATGTTATATTTGTTACTATATACGAGAACTTGATACTACATTATGTATAATCATAGTCAATAAATTTAATTAAAATATCAATTAAATCATAAAAATAGAAATAATTAAAGAATAATATATATAATTAAAATAAATAGATAAATTAATAAATATAATTTTGAGATTTTTCTTTTAGAATAAAATATCTAATTAGGAGTTAGATGATACTTTGAGGCTTTCGACATAGAAGTTAGATGATACTATGCCATAGGATAGAATTTATTGTACGTTGTCAAGAGAAAGAGAGGTTGAGTTAGCTGGAAGAATATTCTTTCTTCTTGTCCTTTAATGTTATTATTGAAATAGCATGGTCTTTATAAATATAATTTTTAAGGAATGCTTGGAGAAATGGTGCACCATTGGAGAAGTTCCTCTATGCTTAATACAAATTATATTATTTCGATTTGCAGTAGTCATGGCAACATGTTGATTCTGTAGTAGGAAAGTGATGGCTAATCTCATTAGATGTCATTTGTTAAACTAGTATCATTTGTTCTTATGCCAGAGGTCGAATTATAAGATGGGTGGAGGAGGTATGAGCTCAGTCTTATCAAGGTGTTCTTCTCCGCCTGAATTAGATATATCCAAATCAATGCGACTATGAAGATAATGAACAAATGTAAGAGTGTCGATTTAGAAATATCGACGTAGGAGTATCGATATATGAATATCAACTTAGGAGAGCTGATACAGAAATAGAAACAATGTGTTCATATGAAAATGTTTGACTGATGTATAAAATCATAAATATAGGACTAGTTCATAAATCATGTTGACATATACGCAAACAAAATAGCTAAATCATTTAATATTTACAAATAATAGGTACGGATTAGCTTTAGAAATTATCTACTACCTAATGAATGAAACTCCTTCTACGGATTGAAGGACCGATAGATCAGGAAAACACAACAATGGGAGTAACTTTTACAGATATCTCTTTGTTAGATATAATTTATTTGTTATTAGCCTCCTCGTAAACCAATTCGGTATGTAGGTAAACATGACATACTATACATGTAGATTGTGCTAGGTATCCTACTTTGTGAGATTATCATAATGTCATGAGATCAAAATCCATCTCCATCAAACTTACACTTTCAGAAACAGAAAAAAAAGACATACATAGTGCATTTCTAAAGCCAAAAAAGACATACTTTATAATATATGCATACATATATAAATAGTTTGAAAACAAGTGATCAATATTTTTTCTAGTAAAAGGTTAAACGTTGAAGACAGAAAGAAGCTCGACAAAATTTTTACTGACTAAATTAGTAATTAATGTGTACATTAGCTGATGTGGCGATGGATCATATGCACTTGCAGTTGTCCCTCTTCTGCAAAGATGATTTATCGATCATTGACATTTAGAAAGATACTGTGTTTCTGAGTACCCACTTAAATTATCTTAATTCATCAACTCTAAACCAATAAGAAAGGCAACCACATGGAAGCTAACCGTCTTGGTTCTTTTCGCTTGATAATCAACTTTAATTTATACTAGCCTTATTATTTTATTATTATTATTATTATTATTGTTATTATTATTATTATTATTATTGTTATTATTATTGTTGTTGTTGTTGTTGTTGTTGTTGTTGTTGTTGTTGTTGTTGTTGTTGTTGTTGTTGTTGTTGTTGTTGTTGTTGTTGTTGTTGTTGTTGTTGTTGTTGTTGTTGTTATAGTTGCAAGGTATAAGTTGCAATAATCTAATTTACTATAATTTGATCAACAAATGAATTTTAATTATGATATGATATTTTTTTCAGCCAACAAAGATGCCTCATAATCATATTCCCTGCACAAAGTTAAAGTTGTTTAAAAGTGTTTTTTTTCATAACAAAGGAATGCATTGAAGGAGTTGGTTAGCAGTTGTGAATATTTCTTCATGACCAAAAAATGCGTATTGGTTAGCAGTTGTAAACACTTAATTTTGAAATTCCCTATGAAGGATTGTTTCATGCACTAGTATTTATTTTGGTGTTTAGAAAGAACTTTAGAAATTGAAAATATTGGCAGAAGCTCTCTTAGAGTATTCTCTTGAACTCTGTATCTCTTGGATGCGTCTTTGAGTGATGAGTCTTTTGCTTTCAGTTCTATATCCTTGTTTATTATCCTTAGAGTGGTGATCTTTCTATATCCCTTCGCGATTTTAAACTTGGTGGTGAGCTATTTTTTGTTTTTACCAAAAGTGCTTCGTGAGTTCGCTCTTTTTTCTATTTGGAAAACTCATTTCAACAAATATGATTATACTGTCAACTTTTCTTGTAAGTTCGTTCATTTTCTATCCGAAAAAACCGTGCCGTCAGTTTTCTTTTGAAATCTATTCTACACCCCCCATTCAGCATCACTCCTGGGATCAATTCGGTTTTTGTCTACTGTGACATTTTCTATCTGAAAAATTGTTTCATCGGTGTTATTTCAAAATCTATTCTGTATTTTACCCTCGTCGGTATCAAAATCTCGTGAAACGAGAATCCTACGTGAACTGTCGCACTTCACTTGTGATGATGACCATTATTATAAAAACTAGATGGCGTATATGGAATGACAATGTACTACTCATTATGGGATGATCGATTGATAGAGTTAACCTTTCGGGGCAATTGGTATAAATAAAATAAATAACCAGAATGCATCCTATTACATTTTTGAAGTACCAAATTGTCATTTATTGAAAAACAATTATTTCTCAGACAAACCTAGCTAGTTGAATGGAATTGGATCAATTACAATATTTTTAAATAGAGTCATATTCAATAATAAAAACAATAGAGTTCAGTTACTCTATCAATCTTAATTATAAATCTGTCTTAGGATTTTATAAAAATAATTTATTTGAGAGTTTTTGAATACTTTTAAATGACAAATAGGATTATTTTGATATATTTCATAGTAAAGGATGATAGATCCTTATTTTTTTCACTTAATATTAAATTTAGGTATATATTCTGAAAAACCTTATAATATTTATATTTATTCATTATAAAGAATAACAATAAAGGATGAGATAATTACCTAGTTATATATTTGTATTATCTTTTTGTTATTATACCATGACACTATAACTTTATTTAAAAATATTTTAATCGAGTTTAATTAGTTAAAATTCTTACTAATATTTATTATCAATCTTATTATAAGTTGTAATATTTTATAAAATAATTTATATGAGAGTTTATTTGGTTTTGGATGCAAATTAAGAAGGTCTTGTCATATTCAAAATAATTGGGAACCCTAAATTTAGGTCTATCTTCATGTTCGTTTATTGCAGAAGAATAAACAAGAGTAAAACCTTATCCGGTTATAATATTTTAAAATAAATTTATAACGTTTTTATTAAAATACATAAACATTGTAATTGCACTCAATAACACTATAAGCAAGCTCTAACTAGTTTAAATCCCACAAATCTTAATTATCAACCTTGCTATAAATTTTAAGGGTTTATAAAGTAAATTTTATGAGAGTTTTAGGAGTTTTAATATAAATTAAAAAGATTTTCACATGCCTAGAAAATAAAAACGATAAAAATTTTATTTTTATATTTTATCTTAAGCTTATATTTATATATTTTTAATAACCTTACAATATTTGTATTTATTTATTGTGGAAGAATGATAATGGAAAATGATAGTATTTTTTGCTATTGAACTAAAACCGATTAGGTTCAGTTGGCTGGATTTCAATAACAATTAATTATTTATAAAAATGAAAATTTAGTTATTTGAAAAATATATGGTTCTTCACTTCTTTGTGGTTAATATGAAAAACCCGATTTGTTCCCCCGAAAAATCGCCAAAAATAAAGGAAAAGGAAAACAAGATATGCACAGTTCGAGCCCCTCCCTCCTCCCGCTCGCATACATAAATTATACGCACGCTCTTCATCCGACTTCACGGACGTCAAACGGATATAAGAGCAACACGTCTTCAGAATTTGTACCCGGGAAAGCTACCGGCTCCATTACTGGAAAACTTTGTTGTCGTTGTGCGGGACCCGCATGGGCATCTGCCTCTATCGTAAGCTACGTATGAAGGTTTGTTTCTCTTATCTATTTAATTATTTGTGGCACGCGGTTTGCGCAGGTAATATATAAGGAGGGAGGAGGAGAAGGAAAGGTAGGCGTGTCGACGAATTCCTCCTTTGGTACCGCGACCTTTCGAACCACATTCTGCTGCCGTTTGATCGATCAGAATCCTCCTTAAGTATATGCTTCTTCTCCCTTTACCCTTCTCCGATTCTTTCTTTGTTTCCTTTTCGTTCTTGGTTATTGGGATTCGGTCTTCCTTTTTCGTTTGGTTCTTGTTCGATCTCCGATTCCGTGCCTTTTTTCCTTCTCTTTGTCTTTTTGGATCGTGATTCAATTTTTGTAGGTTAATGTCGATTCCAATTGTTTTTGGAGGTTTGGATTGTTGGTGAATTCTGGAGAGGAATATTTTTTGGGATCTAGGGATGATTAATTTGGCGGTTGCTTTGATCATGTGCGTCGAGCATGTCAGTCGCAGGATGAGTCGGTGCAGGTTCCAATTTCTCGATAGGACATTGCACGCAGATATGTTTGCTGCTTTAGGGATTTCTTCAGGACACGAGCTTAACTCGTTGAATTCGACTTGAAGTCTCCCTGGGATATATTGATACACAAACCCGACAGTTGTAGCAACAGAGTAGATCTTGAACCTGATAAAAGAATGTGCGTGGCACTGGGAGCAGCAGTTTACTTCGTTTTATGTTGCTTTTTTTGGAGAGTATAGCTGGTCGTCGCTGAAGGATTGTGGTGGAAGCTTTAGAGCCATGGAGAACTGCTTCATGATGCATTATGAATAGTTTGTTCGCCTAATTTCTTAACATAAGGGTTTATATCTGCTACAGCATCTATTTGAACAAGTCAAAAATAATTTTTCCAAAACGATGTTCAAGAAAGCTAACCTTAAGCAGGTTTACAAGATACTCTATAAAAAATCAGTGGCAACTGATCCGGTTCTAGGAAGTTTGTTCGCATGATTAACACCAAAAGAGAATATTGCGAGTGCTCTGTCCAAGGACCAATCTTTCATTGGTTATATGCTTACTGCCAAATGAAGGGACTAGACTTTTTTTTTTCTTTTAAATTAGCTTTAAAAACTACTGAACACATTATATGAAGTACTTTGACTCTATCTGAATATATTGTTCCAGTGAGAGGACTGGCCAATTAAGGGTTTTTGGTTTATGTTTTTCGCTTAATGCCACATTGTTCATTCCACTAACCTGCATTTACTACATATTTTACTCAAATGAACCGTCTCCTCTTCAGGTTTCCATATGGAACATATAGTTCATAATGAAGTTGGCCCATCTACAGCAACTGGTCTAAGCAGCCACAGCAATGACACTGATGATGATAGGATGATTGCGCTTGTTCTCTCAGAAGAATATGAAAAGTTAGATGGTGCAGTTTCTAGACGCCTTGCTAATCTGGCTTCAGTGCCTGTATGTAATTGCTATTTTTTTAAATTTTCTTTGTTCCTGGAATTAGTAGTTGACCTGTTGTTGTGAGAATTCGTTTACACAAAATCATCTTACAAATGCAGTATTGAGTGTCCTATAAAAGATTTTCATAAACATGTAATAGTTGTTTTTCAATCAATTTTGGACCTCTTATCTATCTGATAAATTTGCCATCTACTAATCCTTTTTTCCTTCAAACTTTATCCAGTTGCTAGTTGAAACTATTCATTTATAGTTATGTTTACTACACTAACCTAATACTCATTTGATTCTTTTAAGTTATATTTATTTTTCCTGTAAGGTTTTCTGTCTGCTATTCTATTCATTTTGTGGTATAAGCAGCTAGAGGAGCTACCATTTATATACAATGACTAGTTTGTATAACAATGCCAACCTATGGACAAGAACTGAAGATCCTTGGTCTTCTTAATTTGTGTATCTAAAGATCGGACTTCATTTGTGTTGCTGTTTATTCAAGCAAATTGTTTCTGAATCATTAATATGCAATTTTTGGGTTTTATATTTGCTTTTGTTGAGGTAGTTTTGCTTTTATTTGATACTTCCTGGAAAATTAAATTCTTGTAGCATGTTCCGCGGATAAATACATTTATTCCCAGCTTGAGTGATGCCACTCTAGATCACCAGCGGCTTCTCCAAAGGTACCTTCATTGAAACTTCATTGAACATGAAAAATTTTCATATAAATGTTGATGTTGCTAATTCATGTAGATTTTTAGTTTGTACCTGACTGGAAATTAATACCATAATGCATTTTGTTAGAGAATACTTATATTTTACTCCACTGAAAATTTATGAAAAATGTTTTCTTTTCCATGATATTAGATGCTTGCTTTAAATTTAGCTTAATTCTGGTCTAAGAAGCATGGATATGAACACGATCACAAACACAATGAAGCACGGACACAGCGACATGCCATTTAAAAAACAAAAATTACGACGAACACGGCAGGGACACATGTATTTCTCTCTCTCTCTCTCTCTCTCTCTATATATATATATATATATATATATATATATATAATATTCAATTAACATGAGTTTTATAGTATATATACTTCAATTTTATAAACTTAGAAATGTAAACAAATAATATTATCATACAGGTTGAAACAATTAAAATTATCTAAATGTAAGTATCCAAAATAAAGGTTGAGGACATCAAATAATATTTAACAATCTCCAGATATAATTGATATATGTTTTCATGTGACAATCTCTAGATTTCTTTCCATATTTCTTTCCTTCTGATGCCAACAATCTGTCTCCATGTAGACTCTGAAGCGTGCGGGAGCATTGTCATATCCCACAAATGGAAATGCAAATAAATAAAAAAAGACAAGCCTGAAAATGTGTCGACGCATCTGAGCACGTCCACCAAAAGCACGTCTGTGCTTCTTAGATTCTGGTTTCCTCTAAGTATTTTGACACGAGATATGTAGATTTAACATATATTTAGATGTTATAAGATTATTGCTGAGCTTGTTTAAAAGCATGCAGGGGAGGTTACAACTGGGAGGCTAGAACACTCAACATCTCATAAAATGAATTGACATTAACATGCGTATCAGCCTATATAGAGGATTCTGGCTCACCTATCTCATTTCTTTTTCCCATAAGGATGCTACTTTAACTAACCTTGACATTCAATCAGTTTTCTTGAGGCTCATCTGTTTTTCACCTGTTCAAGACCTACTCTTTAAATTCATCACATATGTTAACATGTATTTAGAGAATGTACATGCTGTATCTGTTCTGTTGGAACACAATTTCATTTAAAATACAATGAAATAGAAAGAGCATTTCATGCTAATTATTATTTAAAATACAATCAGTGCTTATTTTATGCCAAAGTTATTATTGATCCTTATTTGTGTTGTGAATTTAAGTCGTCAGCAAATTTTTCTGCTAGGTTAAATGCTTATGGCCTATATGAAGTTAAGGTCTCTGGGGATGGCAATTGTCAGGTCTGTATACAACCATGCTATTTACATTAGCTATTGATATAATGATAGAGAGATAATGCATTTGAGACTCCAGTAATTTTGTTGTTCATTTTGCAGTTTCGTGCAATATCTGATCAGTTATACAGATCCTCGGAATATCATAAACATGTTCGGAAAGAGATAGTAAAGCAGGTTGGACTAAGATTATCCAATTATATTTGCTTATTATGTTATCAGTAAATTACATCTTTAGACTCCTTGTGGCTGATCGTTACAGTGGTTGCTTTTATGTTGAAACCCTTTCTATATGAAAGGTTTTTCCACTTTCTACAGCTTTTGAATAGTCTTTTACCTTCCTACTCTTAACTGCATGGAAGAGTAGCTACTTTTACATTTTAATTATTTTCTGAGAATTTACTTCATATCGATATAAGTAAAAAGCATTCTTTTCTCATCGCTGAGCTGAAAGTTGGCAGGCTGTTGAATTGCTGGATTATCCAGTTTACTTGAGTTACCTTTGCTCATTATTCATCTATCAGAATATTCTCATTTTTTAAAAGCTGAACTGCAGGATTTATGTGTTAGGATCGAGAGCACTAAGAGGGGGGGGGTGAATTAGTGTAGCGGAAATCTTACAGCGATTAAAAACCAAAAGCTGCGTTCGTTCAAAAACTATTATGATGCAAAAGCTAATTCTCAGTTTGTCTCTAAGTGCAGTTTGCGTCTAAGCGCAGATTGCGTCTAAGCGCAGTTTTGCGTCTAAGCGCAGTTTACGTCTAAACGCAGATTGCGTCTAAGCGCAGTTTTGCGTCTAAGCGCAGTTTACGTCTAAACTCAGATTTACGTCTAAACGCAGTTTTACGTCTAAACGCAGATTTACGTCTAAACGCAGATTTACGTCTAAACGCAGTTTTACGTCTAAACGCAGATTTACGTCTAAACTCAGATTTACGTCTAAACTCAGATTTACGTCTAAACGCAGTTTTACGTCTAGACGCAGATTTACGTCTAAACTTTGAAACTCGTTTGTATACTCGCAGAAGGCAGTATGCAGTTGAAATCAAGACGTAAACGTGAACTGAGATCTGATGATTGTGCGAGGAAAGTCGATTTACGTCTGAATGCAGTTTTACGTCTAAATGTTGAAACTCGTTCGTAAAATTGTAGAGGACAGTTTGCAGTTATCAATAGGATCAAAATGTAAGAGTAAACTGCAAAGAAGCTCGTTCGTAAAAGCACGGAAGACAGTTCTGCAGAATCAAACGTAAACGTAAACTGTAATGTATGAAAATACGAATTTACGTCTGAATGCAGATTCGGAAGAACAGCACTTAGAACTTGTTCGTGAAAGCGCAGAGAGCAGTAGTAATGAAGGAGGTTTGCAGTAATGATAAAGTGCTCGAGAATAAACGCAAACCAGAGATTTAGAGTGGTTCGGTCAGCCTTGACCTACTCCACTTTTGGCTTCCTCCACCGACGAGGTTGCCGACGTCAACTAGGGGCCTTCCTTCAATAGGCTAAGGCCAAACTGCCCTTTTACAATTTCTCTCCTTTTGACAGGCTCAGGAGACAACCTTTACAGACCTTTCTCTCCTCACTTTACAACTGAAAACTTGAAGAACAGAAGGAGGAGACTTAAAGGCTTTACAACACTTTTGAGCTCTTAGAATCACAGAAAAGATCAAGATTTCAGTGTAGGTCTGTATCTTTTCAGTGCTGAATGGGTGGGGTATTTATAGGCCCCAACCCAATTCAAATTTCGAGCTCAAAACGATCAAATCCCGGAATTTCGGGATCAGGCGGTTGCACCTCTTGACTGGAGAGGTTGCACCGCCTGGCAGAGCTCGAAGACTGAGCTCAGGCGGATGCACCTCTCTGTCAGGGGTGGTTGCACCTTTCTGCCAGAGCTCGAAGACCGAGCTCAGGCGATGCATCACCTGTCCAAAGAGGTTGCACCTCTCTGCCAGAGCTCGAAGACCGAGCTCGGTGGTTGCACCTCTCGGCAGAGCTCGGAACTTGAGCTCTGGCGGTGCTACCTCTTGACAGAGGAGGTTGCACCGCCCAGTCTCGCTTGGAGACTGAGCCCTGGGCGGTTGCACCGCCTGGCTGGAGCGGTTGCACCGCCCAGTCTCGCTAGGAGACTTAGCCTGGGCGGTTGCACCGCCTGGCTGGAGCGGTTGCACCGCCCAGTCTCGCTGGGAGACTTAGCCTGGGCGGTGCTACCTCCCTGCCTGGGCGGTTGCACCTCCCACAACTACTTGGGTTCGAATGGGTTGAACCATTCGACCCAACTTGAGTTCTTCAGGGGCCCAATTGCCCCAGGATTAAGCTAATGGGATCACCTCCCATTTCTAACTTAATCACCGTGCTAACTACGATTAAATCTAAGACAATTTCTGCAGCTTTGCTTCGGTACGTCAATCGCTTCTTCCGGCGAGTTTCCGGCGAACTTCCGTCGATCATCCGATGAACCCTCGGTGATGCTCCTGCGGACTTCCGGCAAACTCCTGGACTTTGCGACGATCCACTTGGCGAGTTCCGACGAGCTTCGCTTGGCAAGCTTCTGGACTTCTCGGATCTGTTCTCGCAGAACCTCCGACGACCGTCCGAACTTCCGTCGAACTTTCGAACTCCCAACGTGATCATGAACTTGACTCCGGCGCAACTCCTGCTGCTTGTCTATCTTTCATCGTAGTTAATCCTGCACACTTATCTCAACACATAGATTAGACAACAAATGACAATTGACTTCATCATCAAAATCCGAGATTCAACATTATGTTCTTAAGGCATAGAGAGACATTTATGTGATTCTTACATCTTCTGTTATGCAGCTTAAGGAATTCCATGCTTTCTATGAAGGATATGTCCCCATGAAGTACAAGCGCTACTATAAGAAAATGGCCAAGTATGATTTTCTAACTTCAAATTCTGAACTTTATTTATTGTTTTATTTGAATTAGTGAGAAGGTCTTGATGCAAAATTGTGATGCAAGCTACATGCCATTAGTTTCAATCATGAAGAAAACTACCCCTTACATGGGGTTAAAAAGTTGCCCATATTAGGCCTCATGGAGATGGCAGCCTCATGACTCGAGTTTTATGAAAAAAAAAAAAAGCCTGTTTCTGTGGATAAGCAACTTTCTATTCACTATTAACCAATTACTGTTATACAGATCCGGCGAATGGGGAGACCACATTACATTACAAGCTGCAGCTGATAAGGTATGCTGTGATTTTGGTTTACCACTGAATATGTTATTACTCCCACGTAGTTTCTTACTATGTGCTGCATATGATCATTCTGGCTGCTATTGTTGATTTTTAAAAATATTATCTTCATGTTTATATCTTCCATCAGGTTCCCTAAATTTAGCATTAACTTGATGCATCTTTTCCTTCTGAGCAACGATTTAAATAGGTGCTTGGGTGCTTGCCTAAGTGCTCGGGTGAGGCAAGGCAAGGCCCAAGTGCCTCAAGGGTCGACCAGGCGACGCACTTCAATGAAGCGTCGTTAGTGCGCTCGTCTGAACCCAAGCATCTTGGGCAAGCGTCCGGTTTAAATGAAGCAACCGAACCAGACTTTTAAGTCTTGTTCGGTTGAATGAAGCAACTAGCTACTTTCTTTTACTGTATTTGCAAAACCCACCCCTTGTACCCCTACGTGACCCCTAACCATCAACCCTAGTGCAGGTTCTGCATTCGCCGCTAACGCTTCCTCTGTCATTGCCTCCGTCGTCAACGCATAGGACCGAGGCTTCCTCTATCGTTGATGGATGAGTCTGAGGGCCTAGCTTTTGTGTGTAGTTCCTTCTGTTGTCGCTACTTCCGTGTGCAGTTCCTTCCACCGTCGAGGGAGAGGACAACGGCTTCCTCTACCACCGATGGACACCTCTGAAGCTTCCTCCACCCACGATGTCACCATTTGCAGTTTATGCCATTGTTGTCGCTACCGTTTGTTGTGTCCTTCGTTACCGTGGCTATCATTCGCAACTTCCTCCGCCGTTGCTACTATCGTCCGTAGCATCCTTCGCCGCCATTGTCATTCGATAGTTCCTCCATCACTATTGTCCTCTCCTTCCCCACTATCCACTATCGGTGACACTTTTCTCCCTCTCTAATTACTATTAACAATTCTTTTCTGCCCTTCTAACTACGGTTAATAGTAAATAATATATTGTTAATAGTAGATTATCAACTACTATACAAAAAAGTAATCTTTATTTAGATTAATAATATACTATTTAGATTTTTATACTACTAATCTCTATTTATTTTAAATAATTATTAGGGTTTCAGGATTAATGTACAAAAGCAATTCAAAAGATTCTTAAAAAAATTCAAGAAAAGATTTTGCTTGGAAATATAATTATCTAAAGGATCCTAAAGATCCTAATGTAGTTACTTGTATCTTTTGTGATAAGACTACTAGAGGTGGTATTTTTCGTACAAGGTAGTATCTAGTAGGAAATTTCAAGAATGCATTAGCTTGCAAGAAGTGTCCACCTGATGTAAAAGAAGATCCACTGGCTTATATGATTGAAAACAAAATACAAAGGAATGAATCTTATAAGACTTTATGAGGATAATATTGAACATATTAGAGATGATGAAGAAGATTATTCTGAAAATGTTAATCTAAGTGGGAAAAGAGTATATAACAGAAAAGAAAAGAAGCCATGGTTGTTAAGAAAGGTAAAAAGGGACAGATGAATTTATATATGTATCAAGGATCATAGAAGCAATAAGGCAAGTAAGAGTAAAATTAAGACAAATAAATATATGTGATGCTTATGATAAGGAAATAAGAAGAAGAATAATTTAACACATTGCTCGCTTCTTCTATCAGGTTAGCCTTCCTCTTAATACTTGCCGTTTAGACAATTTTAAGGAGATTATTGAAGCTATTGGAAGATATGATAGTGGATTAAGACCTTCAAGTTATTATGAGATGCAAGTTTCATTATTGAAAAAAGAGTTGGATTATACAGATGACTTATTAAAGGGCCACAAAGAATCATGAGTAATGCAAGGTTGCTCTATTATGTTAGATGCTTGGACCCATATGAGACATAGGAATATAATTAATTTTATGGTTAACTGTTATTTAGGAATCATATTTGTGAAGTTATGCATAATCTTTTATAAAATTTGGAGAAAAGATACATGATTTGCTTGACAAGTTTGTGGAATAAAGTGATGAACAAAATGTCGTTTAAGTTATAACCGATAATGGAAGAAACTATGTGTTAGCTGGTAAGATTTATCTTTGAATTTTTTAATTTTTTAATTACTCTGTCTCCAATTTGAATGGAAGAACTATGTGACTCCTAAGTCTTATTAGTTTCGTTATCCTTTGTCTTAGGTAAATTACTTGAAACAAAAAGATAACACTTATATTTGACTATATGTGCAGTACATTGCATTGATTTAATGTTGGAGGATATTAGAAAGATTCTTGAAATCAAGAAGACTTTAAAAAAGATAATTTTTGTCGTTGGATTTCTCTATAATCTTATTGTGGCTTTGAATATGATGAGAGAAGTCATAGGTAATAAAGAATTAGTGATATATGGTGTTACTCGATTTGCTACTTTTTTCTTGACATTACAGTGCGTGTATTGTCAAAAACATAACCCGATAAACATGTTTATCTCGAAGAAATGGATGACAAGCAAATGGATAAAATAAGTGAAAGACAAGAGAGCCAATGATATCATTTTAATGCCATCCTTTTAAAATCTTATAGTTTATATATATTAAAGGTAATGAGCCCTTTTGCTCGGGTCCTTCAGTTGACAGATAATGAAAAGAAGCCTGCAATGAGATATATTTACGAGGCTATGGATAGAGCAAAGAAGATGATTCAAAAGTCTTTTGATAAAAATAAAGAAAAGTATAAGAAAATATTTGTGATCATTGACGAATGATAGAATTATCAACTTCATCATTCATTACAAGCAACAAGATATTATTTGTACTCAGAATTTTTTTATAAGAACACCTTCGTTGAGTTTGATGCAGAAGTTATAAATGAGTTATATTAGTGCATTGCAAAATTGATTCCAAGTCTTGAGATGCAAGATAAGATCATACATGAATTATCTTTATATAAGAATGTTAATGGTCTTTTTGGAATTCCAATGATACTTCGATCTAAGACACCTACATCCCTAGGTATTAATAAATTGATATAATTAATTTCATATATAGTATGTTATTACTAATAATAAAATAAATTTTACAATTGAATAGTGGAGTTTATTTAGAAATTCCATCTCGAACTTGTAGTAATTAGTTATCAAAATTCTTAGTTTGATATGTAGTGCTGCAGGTTATAAGCAAAACGAGAATGTCTTTGAGCATGTAAGGAACATAGAATATTTTTAGATAGATGTATTAATATATTTTTAAATGATATGATATGATAAGTTCACAAAAGAGAAGAAATTAGTTAGAGCATCAAACGATTACATGATTTTGTTTATATAAAGTATAATCAAGTACTGAAGGTTCATTATGATTTATGAAATAACATTGACCCAATCTCATTACAAGACATTGATGATTCAAATGAGTGGTTGGTGAGAGAAATAACTTGGAAGATGCCGAAGATGACCTTGTTTTTGAAGATGACAGCTTGATATGGGGAGATGTGGCAAGAGTCTTAAGTGGTGGAGAATTACAAATATGTACAAGACAGATGATGAAAGGAAAAATGAGTGCAAAAGCCTCAACTCATCTCCTGTCACTATTGAAGAGGAAATATATTTTGATTAAGATGGACGAGAGAAAGAGAAAGAGAAAGATGATATGTTTGAGAATGACGACGTTGATTATGATGATGATTGACTTTGGTGCTAAACTTTATTGTTTTAAATCTTTTAATATTTTTGTTATTAGAAAATGGATAATGTGACTCGATACTTTAGATCTTTTTAATTTAATATTATATTTTAATTTATATAATCATATTTTTTTAATTATATTATATATTTTAATATTTTAATATTTTAGAGTATCTCGCTTCGCTCAGGCGAGCGCCTAGCGCTTCGAGCATTTTGAGACCTTGGTGCCTTTTGGTGCCTAGGGCTTTTTAAATCACTGTTTTTGAGATAACACCACTTTTGAGCTTCATATGATGAAAGATCAATTCTCAGTCTTCCATCAGAGATGGATGGGGACTTTAGTTGCTGAATTTATGATATACTTGAACCATGGACACCAGTCCAATTTCTGATGGTTTTCTAATGTCTCAAATTTTGGGGGATTTAGGTGAACAACAAGTCTCAACCTGTCAAAGCCTTTTCATCCTGATTTTCAGTTGGAATACATTATCTGAGAAACTTTTCAAGCAGTTTTATTTTTCCCCTTGACTTGTAGCATAGGATACTCAACGTAATTCCTCTAATAGATAGAAGCAAATATAGTTTGCTGAAGAAGTTTGGGAATCATTATTTAACTACAACCATCAACTTCTTATTAGGAATATGGCATGTCGCTTATGTCATTGTGTTACTAATGCTTGCCACATTTCCTTAAGCCCTTCATC
Organism: Musa acuminata AAA Group; assembly: GCF_036884655.1. NCBI lineage: Eukaryota > Viridiplantae > Streptophyta > Magnoliopsida > Zingiberales > Musaceae > Musa > Musa acuminata. The sequence continues at coordinate 30,564,216 of NC_088353.1, forward strand.
AGAACAGTCGATCATTTTGCATTTGTACTGAATTGTTAGTCCTTATCCTTCAATTGACCATACATAAGATTTTGATTGTGACATCAATTTGCCACTTCATTGATATACAAAAAATTTCCTTTTTTTGAGATTAATATTTGTGATTTAATCTTTTGCTATACTGTATTCAATGTTATGCTAAATTACAAAATATCTCAATTGATTTTATATTTCTTTTTTGCACTCTACACAGTGCTGGTAATGATGCAATGCAGGTAATTGTGGTGTGAAGCATGTGATTTTGTGTGGAATGTAATGTCAGCGATGTCTAACTCTAAACAAATGAAGTTCTTTAAACTTATTTCAATCCAGTCTAAGAAGGAAGAATATGGATATATCGATATTCTCTAAATATATAGGCTATTTTCTACTTTGTTGACATGTAAGGTAAACCCTGTGAACATAAAAATATGCAAGATGCCCTTACATTTGTTCAAAGGAATCTGAAACCTGCTTGTGGACAAAATTTTCCACTTATTTAAGATTTAATAAAACAAAATTGGACTGTAATACAATATTCTGTTTTCCACTCATGTTGTTTTTACATGTTTCCATGTTATAATGAACTTTAATTTTGCATACTGTGCTTTAGGTATTAGCTCAATGCCTTCATAATATTTCTTTATTGTATCGTTATCATGTTTCATCTGCTACTCAAGATTCTTTGGAGATTAAACAAGTATCTTTAACTTCTACTTGTTGATTTGCAGTTCCAAGCAAAAATATGTCTTCTAACTTCATTTAGA